>NC_133158.1:51258653-51879615 GCF_040802235.1 Manis javanica | reverse complement strand
CCCAAGTTAGTCTCGTAAAGAGCTTATGCCTGGGAACTCCAGATTCTTCCGTCCCTGGACTTCCTACTTGCTGTTTCATCGAGTGGGGCTCCTCTGCATCTCAGTGATTTTCCCCGAGACCTATGTCCATTTCCCTCGGGAGCCACATGCATGTGCCCCATGTCCCCTGCCACTGGAGCCTCTCCCAGGACACCCAAGGATCCTCCCTCCACTCCCCGTGTGTGAGGCCAGTGGGCTGCTGTGCCCTCCTCCCTTTTCCTACTTAGGCTTCCTTCTGATTCCATAAGCCCCGAATGTCACCAGGAAAGAAGTTCTTGGGGCTTTTTCTTGAGTGTGAGTCTGTAGGGAGGCCTGGGCAATAACAGCTGCTATTTGCAGTCAAACAGCATCATGTCACTTCCCTGCTCGAAATCTTGGAAGGCTTCCCTAACCTGGAAGGCAAACTCTGACATGGCCACCATGTCATGAACTGGACCGGCTCCTGCTCACTTCTCCAGCCTTGTTCCCCAGACCCGCACACACAGCTCTGCTTCTTGCTTTGTATTCAGATCTACGGGCCTCTCAGACTTCTATGTTCTCTTGGCTGCCAGGGCTGTGCACACCCTGTTCCCTCTTCCAGAGTGTTCTCCCCATCCTTCTTTGCTGAGTTAATTTCCACATCCCATGGCAGGGTCAGTTTCTCGTGGTCCTCTGCCATTATCTGGCCTCTGCCCCTGGGTCACATCCCTCCAGTACAGGCTGTCACACCACATTCTGCATCCTGGGGTTCACTGTACCCCTTTTGCAGTGTTTTGTTTGTTCAGGGATTGTTTTCTCAATGTCTCTCTCCCCCGCTGGACTGTGAATTCCAAAGACCAGGGAATGTGTCCCTTTTGCGCCTCCCAGTAACCCTAGAGCCTACAGGATGCTTGGCATGAAGTAGGTGCTCAATAGATATTTGCTAAATGAACAAGGGAAGAATCAAGTGGATCCTGGCCTGAGTCTCAGAAAATGGATAGAACTGGGATAGCAACTGGGGAAAAGAGGGCCATTCCAGGTGGTACTGAAGGTGGTCACCTTGGCTGGGGTCCAGGGGTACAGACTCACTGTGAGGCCCCCTGCCTCTTGGTTTGCATTTGGTTCTTAGGACCTCAAGTAATCATGCAAACTGAGGCACACTTAGTACCCCCATGTGTGTGCCCTCCATGGCCTCTAAGCCACGTTGCTGATGCCTAACTCCTTGGATACCCTCATACCTGTGCCCCTGCGACTGTGTGTTTGAAAGTTTCAGAACTGTGGTGGGAAAGGGCCCTCTTTTTTCATCCAGATTATTTTTCTTAGATAATTATTTCTTTTGGCCTAAAAACACATGGTGAGCGTTTTAAACATTTGTTGAAATATTTAACAGTTAGGGTTTAAATGGGAACACTCATGGGAAAATAGCATTTCAATTTCCTATGATCCATTTGTTTTCTCCAAACTGAAATGATACATCTGCTGATTCAGTTACAGGCTATTACTGAAGTATCTGACTTGTCCCTGTTGGAACCTAGGAAGTAGAATGGGGCCAGTTAGAAAAAGTGTTAAGAAAGTCTGAAAGAACCCAGGTTTTCTAGGTACATCCACTCTGTGGTTTCACTCTGGCTGCCGTCAGGTGGTGCAGGAAGGGAAACTGCCCAGGTGGGAGAGGCAGGGGTGGAGGGGAGTGCTAACTGTGCATAGCCGGCAGGGCGTGGCCCAGGGCCGTGCCCCTGCACTCACAGAAAGCAGACCTCCTGTTCTTAGTTCCAGTTCTTTCTCTCCTAGGAGACAGAGGAGCTGAATTAAGTTGAAAAAAACTTCCCTCTGGGGGTTGCAGTGCTATGATTTTACACCTTTACCGCATTTTCTATCACTTCTTCCTGAACAAGGCAGGGAATGTGTCTGTAGAAGTGGGACAGCTTCTCATCTAAAACACCTCAGGCATGTGCCCCTGGGACATCTCTTCCAAAAAAAGAAGCCCTTGAGGACTGAGGGCTCAAGGCAAGGCAGTTATCATTTTTAAACTGTCTTCTTATAGCCATAGGAGCCATGGCTCCTATGTTCAAAGTTTTTAAAAATAATGTTAATTTGTAGGAGAATGTAAAATGAAACTAATTTGGAAGAAAAGTCATGCGGTCGGTTTGCTAGGGCTGATGTAACAAAGCATCACAAACCTGGGGGCTGAGAAGTGTATTTGTCTCATGGCTCTGGAGGCTGGAAATCTGAGTGGAAGGTGTGAGCAGGGCTGGGTCCCCCTAGGCTATGAGAGGGAACCTGCTCCAGGCCTCTCCCCAGCTGTTGCTGGTTGCTGGCAATGTTTGGCGTTCTTTGGCTCAGAGAAGCAGTACCCCGATCTCTGCCTGCATCTTCACATGGCCTTCCCCCTAACACCAGTCACTTTGCGCTAGAGTCCGCCCCAATGGCCCCATCTTAACCCAGTGACCTCTATAGAGGTCACCAACAGGCCACTTCTCTGAGGTATGGGAGAGTAGGCTTTCACACTCCCCTGACCTCAAGGCTTCAAGGAGGGCAGGAGGGGCCTTTCTGGCCTTGTCTTTAAATTAGGTCACATTCTGAGTTTCTGGGGGTTAGGACTCCACAGTGGGAATTTTGAGGGAATAGAGTTCAACCTGCAATAAGGACTATAAATTTAAAGGTAAAATAGTAGAATGTTTACTTTCTATCTCATTTCAAAATCTATATAACTTTTAAAAATGAAGTTTGGAATCAGGTGAAAGAATCTGTGCTGTTAGAGATCAGAATGGAAGTTACCTTTGGGGACTGGGAGGTAACACTGGTGGGGGTGGGAGGGACTTTCATGCCCGCTGGGTTCTGTTTCACAATCTGGGTGCTGTTTCCATGTGTGTTTTTGCTGTTGGAGAAGATAAACTGAACTGCTCACTCATCAGTGGAGCACTTCTCCTTACATGTCTTAGACTTCTTAATAAAAAGCTTACCTAGAATGTCTATTTAGTGCATGAATAAGGACATCTGCTGTCTGCTTCCATGACAGTGTAGTAGTTTGGTTTCTTGTCTATAAACATTGAAATGAATAATTCTCAGAGCTGCAAGTGGTAGGAGAGAGAGTTTAGGGAATCAACAGCAGGTGCAGTTTCTTGAGTTGTTGAAAAATGCTGCTTTTCACAGGCCTCCCTGGACACTTGGACGAGAGACCTTGAATTCCATGTTGTGCAGGTAAGAACTCGGGGGGTTACGATGGATTAGTCAGAGCTCTCAGAGAAACAGAACCAAAGGGGGGTGGTGTGTGTGAGTCTCATGCTTGGACATCCAGGGAAGAGCTGACAGGCGGCCTACAGGCAGAATTTCTTCTTCCTCAGGACACCAATCTTTGCTCTTAAAGCTTTCAACTGATTGCACATTGTGGAGGGTAGTCTGCTTTACACAGAGCCTACTGACTTAAATTTTAATCCCATCTCAAAAATACCTTCACAGCAATATCTAGACTGGGGCTTGACCAAACACTGGGTACCATGGCCTAGCCAAATTGACACATGAAGTTAACTTTCACATACGGCCTTAAAGGTTGGTGGATATCTGCCCAGGGCTCTGGACTCTGCACACCCCTGTCCTTGTCCTGAGTTAAAACATGCAGATTCCTGTTGTGGGTGGGTTTATTGGAATTCCCTCAGATCAGATCAGTGCTTTCCATGTTTAGCTGACTTTTTTTTATTGTCCTGCTGTAACTACGTGCTTGGCTCTGCATGTGACTTGCTGCAGGTCACCCTGCCACACCCTAATGAGCAAGCCCAGGAAAGAAGGGAGTGAGGTGTGGCTCTTTGGAAGGCAGGAGCCTGGAGTCACAGCAAACAGTGTTGCAGGTCTCCTGTCAAGGACCAGCTTCCTTCTCCCGCTGGCTGTGGGACCTGCAGACATCTCCCTCCAGAAGCCCAGTGGGTCACCACTCACTGGCTTCTTCCTCTCCTACATCAAAGAGTCCACAGTTTTTAAAGGGTACATACTCCTTTACAGGCCACATTTTCAAAGTGTCCAGTTTGGTGATTGTCCATGCACATGTGCAGTGGGTAGGAAATGGTTTAAAGAAAATAGGGAGTTGTTCTGTGTAGGGCTTGCTTCTGAGGCCTTCTGTGGGCCCCTGTCTGGTCTGCCTTGAGAGTCTGGAACTGGCCTGAGAATGCAAAGAGGACCTGCGGACACAGCTTCAGTTCTTTCACCACCTTCAGGCACACATGGGTGTGGGGGCATTGCCCCAGTGAATCAGAAGGAAGCCGGGGAGGCCTGGCGGGCAGCAGCTCTGCTGGGAGGGGAGCGTGGGAGTGGGAGCAGGCATGTTGAAAAGGGAGCATAATCAGTCCCTCTGAAGATCTGTTTCTGTTATATAAGGCAATTTAACATCCTGCTTCCTAGGAAATCTCTTGGAGAAATAGGCTGTGCAAAGGAAAAGGTACAATTGGAGGGCAGGTTGTATTTGGTGACCTGTGTGTGGAAGGCACTGTGATTGGCTGGTTGTGAACAAACATGGTTCCTGTGGGCTGTTGACCCTTCCCTGTGGACCGACCCAGTGGAGAGTGGTCAGGTGGCGAATTCATGGCATCCCCCTAGAACCTGGGCACTATGAAATCACCCATTCTTCTAGGCTGGGGGAAGGCATTCTGCAGGGGGAAGAGGAGGTTGAAGGAAACACCAAGGTGCAGAACCCTGGGACCTAAGCTGAACAGGGTGGCCTTAGCAGGGTTTCCTTGAGTTGCCAGTCCTCGGCCTATTTTCCTTTTCTTCTGCCCCACAGTGGGCTGCTCCTTGCCAAATACCCCTTGGTCAGTTACAGGAGAGATTTTTAGGGTCAGCATTGGTCTCTTTCTGCAGAAAACTCACATACCGTGTATGCCTCTTGACGCTAATGAAGTCTTCTGGGTGGAAACACTGGCCCCAGAAGTTTTACGTCCTGGTCCTTTAGTGTTAGAGAACCTGGAAGAGTGGAGTGGAGAGGAGGTGAGCCTGTGAGGCCGCCTGCAGTGCCAAGCGCAGGCTCACCGAGCAGCCCAGAGGAGGCAGTGGGCTTCGTTCTAAAATCCTGGAAAGGGGGGAACTGCAGTTTCATCTTTTCTTCTAAATACTGTTTGACAGTGTATCGCAAAAGTGCATTTGATTTTTTCTTTCTCTATTTAGGGTGTTAATAGGTAGAATTGGTGGCTTTTCTCATAAGAACAGAGATAGAGAGAAAGGGGCAAAAGGAGGAGATTCTGCCAGACTTTTCAGGACAGGCCTGGCATGGTCCCCTTTGAGGCTTGGGATAGAGAGTGTGTGGAAGCTGGCTCTCCTTTGCCTTAGAGAGTGGGGTCCCGGGGAGGTTTCACAGAAGCAGGGAGAGGTGGTGCCCTATGATTGGCCTTGACCAAGCCCCTTTTCCTGCCTCTTAGCATCCATACAATGACCTGGAGCGCATGGCCTCCTCTGTGGCTTCCCAGATACCGACCTGGAGCCCCACAGCTGCAGCCTGCTCCCTGCCCCTGGCCACTGCTGTGTCGACCTTTCTCTCTGCTGCTGGGTTCGCCTGGCCCTGTGCCAGGCTTCCAGAGGGTGGCCAGGAGGCAAGGGTTAAGAACATCAGCTCCTGGGTGAATTATTTAACCTCTCTGGGCATTCCCTCCTCCGTAAGAGGGGATAGCAGGATTTGCCCCACTGTGGGTCATGCCCTTGGTGCAGTGTCTGGCTCCCAGTGTCCTCAGGAAAGGCTGGTGGCAGCTGTTCAGCTGTTGGGGAAGGACTTTGCAGAAACTTGGCCTCCACTTTTTCCTGCCTCACCTCCACCGGGGACGAGCCACCTCAGCCAGGGTACAGACCACAGGGAGCTGTTACCCTCACAGTGACACTCAAGGCCTGGCTGGGCATGACCACATCCCATTTCCTCCCGCTCAGAACCAGGACATAATGAACTCCAACTCGGAAAGGCTTTGAAATCCTCCTTAGAAAGGGCTGGACCGGCACAATGAGATGTTTCCCTGAGAAGCCTCTCAACATCAGTGAAAAATGGATGAGCTCTCTCGAGTTGGAAATGCTCTTAAAGTTTAAGGCAAAAATGCAAAAATCTGTTTTTTTTCTCCCTCATTTGAGGTGAGGCCAGGGATTCAGTTGCCTGTTGAACAAGAAACATCAAACACAGTGTTTAGGGCCAGAAAAAGAACTTTTACTCTTCCCAGAAGCTTGAACTCAATTTAAATCTGTTAATTTTCCACTGGCTTTTTGTTTTTCTTTTTTAGCATTTCAGTAACTGTTTGTTAAACTGTCTTTACATGTCTGGCTTTATGCCAGAGGCTGTGGGGTTGAAGATATATAAAAGAGCCAAATTCATTCCCGCCAGAGGAATCATAATCGAGTTCAATAAGGCAAGGCTTACAGCAAGCATGGCTGAATAGCGCCAGTCTTAAGTACACAAGCAAGGGTTCATGTGACCAGAGGGTGGAAAAGGGTCAGAAACTCACCAGGGTGCTCAGGGCTCCGTGAGTTTGTTGTCTACCTCCTCGGCTTGACTGAAAATGCGAAAACTGAAGTGAAGATGGAGTGGTTACAGTGTTCTTTGTAAAATTGCCTCTACCAAACCAAACCCTGGGCAGCATCTTAGGGCCCAACTTTAACTAAGATGGCAGATTTCCAGAAGTCCTCCTCTGCTTGTTCATGCAGCCTGTTCTAGAATGATTGACCTCCTAGGGATGACCTTGCTCTTGCTGGAAACCTGAAGCGGCGTGGCTCAGGTTGCTGGGGACGCCCTGAGCCCGCTCGCAGCCCAGGGACAGGGAGGCAGGTGCCCTGGAGCATCTGCTGGGCCTCGGTTCCTCTCTTGTTCAGCGCTGAGAGCAGAGTTTTGAGAAGCTGGGCTTTCTCACATCTACTTCACTAACTATCGTGTGCATCTGAGTACATACGTTTGCTTCTGATTTAAAGGATGAAAAGCCCAAAGAACAAGAGAGAAGAGGGGATTTTCTTCATCGGCCATTTTCCAAGAAGTTCGACAAGAACCCGCCCTCACACAAACAGCCCTCGGCCTCGCTCGCCTCGCAGATTCAGAGCGCCAAAGCCCTGCTCAAGGACCGCAAGGCCCCCAGGTCCGGCTTCCCCGACAAAGGTGGGTCAGCACGGGGTCCCCTCCAGGCTGCTCGTGTCAAGCTGTGTGGTCGCTGGGACCCTGAGAGGCACTGGGGTGTGACTGACGGAGGCTGGGCTCTGCTGTGGGGCTCCGTGGCCTGTTGTGGCCCAGGCTCCTTACCCTCCGAGGATACTGACTGGTTCCCTCACTTGGGAAGGGAAGCCTGTCTGTCAGAGCTATTTGGTGGATTAAAGGAGGGAGACACATTGGCTGGGTCAGTGTCCAGTGCATCAGGAACTGACAACCGAGTATCCCTCCCCTGGGACGAACACTGAGGGATGCGGGAAGGAAGCACCGTCTAGGCTTATGCCATGAGGAATAGGAGAGGGGGCCCAGGGAGCCAGGGGTGTCCTGCAGCTGAACCGTGGGGTAGAGGAGAGGTTCTTATTTCTGCAGGGGGATGGGAGAGATTGTGGAGTTCAGTCTTCAGTCTCTCTGTTTTAAATAGGAAAAGGGCTTACACTAGGGGAGACCTGGTTCTCGCCAGGAGAACAGCCCCACTGCAGCGACTCTGCTGGTCCTCCTTAGTAGGTGGAGCCTCCTTTCTGGCTTTGTAATCAGCAGCAAATTGGGGCCCTTAACAGTGGCACCCTCTGGCTATCACCAAGGGAGTCTGGGCTGGCACTGTACATTTTTGGGTAACTGCCACCCCAGAGGTGGAGTTAGTTCCTTGGTACTTTCCTGGGCCAGCTGTCACTTGTTCCTTTGCATTTTTCCTTCATCCTGGGATTTGAAAGCATACTTTCTTAGAAGCTCCTGGAGCTTAGATAATGGCTAACATATGCCTTTCACTATGTGGCAGGCACTGTTTCAAGCTCTTCTCCACCCCATGAGTTTATTTCACCCCCATTTTCAGAGAGGAGGAAATAGGCACAGAGTTGTCCAAAGTCAGAGAGCTTGGTAAGTGGTAGAATCCAGATTTCCAACCAGGCAGCCTGGCTCTGTCCTGACCAGTGTAGCTGCTGCCTTCCAGATGGTGGGATGGAGAGGAGCTGGTATGTGTGCTCACAAGGTTAGGCTGGCGACCAGTACAGTGTCCAGGTCAGGGGCCTGGGGGCTGATGGGAGATGGAGATTGGCAGGCGCATGTGGGAGGTATCCTTTCAGGATGCACACCTCTGAGGAAGTGGAGGGCGCAGGACCGGGCAGGGAAGAGGTTTCGGTACAGGTTGGGAGCAGGCAGCCAACCCCTGGAAGGGAGGGGATACATACATGCCAGCTGGAACCCTGGAGACATTAGCTGTTAATGGAATTTTACTTTTTTCTGCTGGTGAATCTCAGGCACTGTGCTGGCCTAGGGAAGAGATTTATTTCGGCATCTGTGTATTTATTTATATAAGGGGAAGAGGATTCCCAGCACCTTCGGCTGCTCCCAAAATCACTGTGGTGGACAACAGCTTGTTCCTGCAGCTGGGCCCCCATGGGGGCCTGTAAAATGTGATGGCATAAAAAGGAAGCTAAGACAGAGCTTGTTCCCAAGGAATTCAGCTTGATTTCCCTCAGCTCCAAATTTGTGGGGGTATCCCTTTATTTTCTGGCACAGACTGCAAACCTGGATTCCAGTCTGTGCCAACTTGGGATGGAAACCGTGGGGACTGGCTTGTTGCCTTAAGTATATAGACGAAGAGAGTTTCACTGCTGTTCAGAATTGGAAGAGGCTCTGGTGAGACCAAGGTCATGAGGGAGCCTTTTTGGGAGCCAGCCACAAGAGGACAGGTGCTGTGGATGCCTGTGACATGAGGCACCTAGTGTGGTCAACTCCAGAGACAGAAGGGAGAAGGGCAGTGGCCAGGGGCAGAGGGAGGGGGGCTGGGGATTAGTGTTTAGTGGGCACAGAGTTTTAGATTTGCTAGATAAAGAGGTCTGATTCCCAACAGAGTGAATATACTTAACACTTCTGAACTGCACACTTAAAAGTGGTTCTAGACAGTACATTTACGTTATGTATTTTTTAAGATTAAAAGAAAGTCATGAGGGATACACGCCTCCGATGTGGGTGATCTGAGGGCCAAATCTGCAGGTCTCAGGAAGCTGGGCAGTGGCCTCTGGCAGTTTTGTGTTGTTCTGTTAAGCCACGTACCTTTTTCATCCAAAGGCTCTCGGCTCTTGGAGCAACCAAAAGAAGGGCAGGTGTTCAGTGGTACCACGAGGTAATGGGGACCCAGGAGACTTCCTGTCCCAACCTTCTCTCCCCTCCACTCCAGGGAGACTCTCTGGTCCTCTGCGGGGATAGTCAGGTGCTGAAGCCATTTGCTTCCAGTTCCTCCGAGCTCCCTGGGCACGGCGCCGTCTCAGCTGAGCTGGAGGGAGGAGCAGGCAGGAGAAGGGCACACTGTCCATGGGGCTATCCTTATGACTTCCTTTGCTTTCCTGGGTGCAGATTCCTTTGGCTGCCGCAATATTTTCCGCAAAACCTCAGACACCAATTGTGTGGCCTCTTCTTCCATGGAGTTCATACCCATCCCACCGCCCAGGACCCCCAGGATTGTCAAGAGACTGGAGCCCCCTCAGCAGGGGCCTGGGAGCACCGGCATCCCCGCCAGGGAAGACCCCCTGCTACTGGACATGGCACGCTCCTTCGAGTCTGTGGACCGTGAGGACCACACAGACCTGCTCTCCCCGACCCATCATTGCAGGATTCTAAACTCACCCGGGGGCTTGGCTCGTGGAAGTCTGGGTGAGCGGGCACTCTCCCCAGTCCTGCTGGCTGGAGGCCTATCACCTCTCCAAACTCCTTTGCATCCCACTCTGGTGTCTTTTGCTCATGAAGACAAGAACAGCCCCCCAAAAGAGGAGGGTGTGTGCTCCCCACCTGCGGTTCCCAGTATCAGCACCACACAGCCCCTGGGGAGCCCAAATTGTGTGAAAAGCCGAGGCAGATTCCCCATGATGGGCATCGGACAGATGTTGAGGAAGCGGCACCAGAGCCTGCAGCCCTCCGTGGACAGGCCCCTGGAGGCCAGCATGCCTCCGCTGCAGCCCATGGCCCCTGTGAGCCTCCCCTTTGACATGGCAGATGGGGTCAAGGGCCAATGCTAACCTGGGCCCCTGGCGGGATTCTGGGTGTTTCTAAGGAAAGCAACCAAACAGAGCTCCACACATCCATGAGGGTGTGAGGATTCAAAGGCCTGCAGCCTACAGTGTGGAGTGTCCTTCCTGGCCTCATCTCCTCCTGCCATGCAGTGTCCCAGCTGAATCCATGGACCCAAGTCTGTGCAGCCCAGTCTGTCGTAGGGACCTCTGGAGATGCAGAAATTTCAGTCATTCATGTCCTCTTCCTGCCACCCACTCACTGGTTCTCCGCTCACGTCCCTCTGCTGGGCTTGGGATTGAAAACTACATATCCACCTCTGGGCTACTCAGATTACAGACTGTTTCCAGATCTTTCTTCACTTCAGGCTTTATATGTGCTTCTCATGGAATTGTTCTCTTTTTAGCAGTTGGCGACAGTCATGGGGACTGACGGTGGCGTCATAGAGTGGCTCCTGCAGGCCCTGCTCTCCTTCTTTCCTGTAGATGAATCCCTACAGGCTGGTGAGAGCTGGTGACCCACTGCACTAGACCCCAGGAACCTCAGAGGAAGCTAGGCAGAAGACTTTACCACCAGCACCACCCCTCTGAGCAGACAGGGGTGGCTGGACAAAGACTGCTCCAAATGGTGGGGACCCAGATGAAAGGAAAGATCACAGGGGACACTCATTTGCCAAGCAAGGTTTTGACAGATTTCTTTCTTTTTTGGTTGATACCTACTAATGGTGGAATTATCTTCTCCAAAGATGATTTTCCTTTGTCTGATGCTTTTCGATTGAAGTAACAATTTTTTAAAACCTGGTAGGAGAGACAAGAAGTGATTCCATCAAACTTGTGTTTTCATGAGCGACTGAGCATGGAATACATGACAGCTCACCAACTAATGTTTTTAGTAGCTTGTGGCCCACGATAGCCTGTAGGAGGGGCATGATGATAGACACCCTGTGTTCTTTCCATCCTATCAACATAGCCCCATCCTTCCAGAAGGCGTTGAGCAGAGTTACAACTGGTTATTTAGAAAAAAAGCAAATGTTTGGGTTGAATTTTGATGCATCTGGAAGTTTGCTGTGAGCTGTGAGCAGGCTTGCCTGATGGTGATCATGTTAAAAATACAGTACCATGTCTTCTTTGAGCAAAGCAGTGTTCCTCAAACAGGCTTTGAGCCTATGTTCTGTTTTCACACCTTTTGCCAAGGATCGAACCAAAGATGCGTCTCCGGTTGTGTCCCTGTGTACACGTTTTGTGGACCTCAGTGTTGTCTGACTGTGTCTAGCTGGAGCCTGCAGGGTGGCTGTCTCCACATGGGCCCTGGCACTTAGTGGGGACTGCTCAGTCATGAGCAGGATTAGAAAGAGAAGAATACTTAGCACAGGTTGGATAGTGGTTAGCTCAAAACACAGGTTATACAGCAGCTTGGAGTCTTCAGCTCTTGACAGTGCAGGTGTGACCAGAAACCACCACCGTAGCCACCCCAGGGCTGGTCCTCTCAGTCCACTGATTCTGAAACAGACCATGGCCCATGAGAATTACAAAGCCCACCTTCGTCTCCACTGGCAGACAGCTTGTACCAGTGAGCAGTGGGGTGGTTCTTCATCTTCCTCGTTTACTGGTGGTGACCTCCTCTTCCCTACCAGTCTCTGACCGAGCAAGGAGACAGCCGATCTCGGGCTGATTCCTGAAGCACTGCCACGCTCAGGTGGCCAACCTTGGTAAGGTCCTAGAGCTAATGCTTCCCCCTGGATGGGATCATCCCAGCTCTAGAGCCTCTTAGACGGGACTCAGGCTCTTGGCTGTTGGTGTTACTCTTATGTCTGGCTTCCGACAGGGTTCTGGAGCTTTCCATTTAACATAGAGCTGTTTAAGTACAGAGAAGAAAAGAAGCCTCTGAAAAGGACCCCCTCTGAAAAAGACCCCCTCTCTCCATTTGACATGAAACATTTGGCTTTCGATTGGTGAAGACGGTGGCCCGCTGTAAGCATCCCGCTCCGTAGGCTCGTGTGCCTGTGCCTTGTGAATTTCTAGGCCTTTATGTCTGTCTCTCGTATCCAACTTCACTTGAGAACATGAGTGTTTCTGTAGTGCTGTTAGCTCACTGGGACATGTTTCTCATTCCTCGCATGCTTCAAGAACAGCTGCAGACCGTCGAACAACTAACTGACCACGTTGCCACTGGTAACTTGAACTGTGAACTCAGGTTTATTCCCAACCCAGTGAGAGATGAGGGCAGTGAGGAAGGGGGGTAAACTGTATTTTTTGTATGTGAGCACCTGACAAATCTATGAAATTGAGTGAAAGAATAAGTGTTAAATTCTTTATTATTTTATTATATTTATATGGAAAACTTGACTATCCCTTTGGTAAGTATGAAGCGTGTTGTCTGTTTGAACCCCGAGTGTGTCATCCATCTGTGCCCATGATCTCAGTCAGTCTGTAGTAACTGACGGAAGTTTCTGAGCTATCATCGTCTGAAATCGGGAGGAAAAGTCAACTTTAATTGTATGATTTGGTCATAAGTAAGGACTGTATCTATGTCACCATTATTAAGTATATGTACTTTTATAATGACTGTGAAATACACTTTTCCCTCACTGTGACTGCTTCATTTATTTTGCTGATACATCTTAAAAGTTTTGAGTATGTTACAAAGAGTCATACCATTTTCTGTGTAGGTCTTGGCCCAGCAATGGACAGGATACAAGTGGAAATCGCGTACTGGGGTATTTGAGGGCATTTTCTGCTCCAGGATCCCTGCTTCATGTCACTTGGCAACAAGTGCGTCTGTGGAAGTCGGTCTGACTGACACATGGCACATGGCAGTTCAGGACGTAGCAGCATTTTTCTTTTATGGGGGGATCAGCGTCTCCTATGGAGACTCTGAAAATGGCACATAAAGGATGACATCTGTGAACATTACTCCTAGATTTGTTGTTTTAGGCTTCGGTGGGGGTGGGGGAGGGGAGAGGAGGCGGAATGGGAGGGTCAGGCTGTCGGATTGTCCCAGTTCCGACATCGTAACTATTCACAAAAAGGTTTTCATACATGTCACCTCACTTAAACCCTTGTTTCTCCCTGTACAGTGTGGCTTAGAGACTGGCATGGTAGGTAGTGAGAGGTCCACAGTTTCCACAACATGAAGCTCTCTCCGAAGTTTGCCAGGGGGTGGGTGGCAAGAATGAATATCTAATTTTGATGACGATGTTTTCTTTTCGCAGTCAGAACTTTTTAGAACAGAAAGTGATTTGAGGACTCCCTAGTGTCCCTGAGCGAGCTGGCCCCAGAGCAGGTCTGGGGTGCAGGACCCTAAAACATGGAGAAATCAGAGTGTGTGGCTGCTTTGGACAGAGGGGAGAGTCCACAATAGATCCAGCCATTTCTACAATAGATATCTTTAAGGTCCCCACATGGGCCAGGTCTTTTGCATTTTTAAGTCATTCTCGAAGTTGTGTCACTTCCTGAGACTGAGCATTCTGTGCTTTCCTCTGTGTACTACCGACTCTTGAAGCTGGAGAAAGACTTTCTCACCAGTTCTCCCAAGTAAGCAGCAACCCCTGGGTAGCCTTGTTATTTACTTCAGCTGTGAAAAGGCTGTTGGGTTTTACTAGATTAAACCAATAAAACATTTTCTATATAGCCATGTTGGAAAGTAAAACAAGTTCAGAAAGAATGCAAGCCTGATGTTTTTAGGGGGCTCTGGAAGCCCTTAGTTACTATGTTTGTTTTCTTTGTAGGACCCTGTGTGTGCTACAGGCACTGTAAGAATAATTCAGAGCAGTTCTGGGAGCTGGTTCAACTTAATGTCATCACTTTTCAATGAAAGGAGTATATTTCCTGAGTAGTAAATGAGTGTATTATTTGTGGCAGTTTTTTTGTCAAGGGAGGTTTTCAGACATCTGGTTCCAAAGACAAATGGAGTATACATTTGTGCTTGTTTTCTGTGGACCTGTTTTCAGGACACACAGTTATATCTGAGCTTGGATGTTTGTGGCATCAAGGGATTGGGGGTGAGGGAGCATTTCAGCCCATGAAATGCTCTTTCCGCAGGTGTATCCATGTCTGAGCTGGTGTGCAGATAAGGAGCATTTGGGGGAACCAGCTCTGGGAGTGTAGTGTAGCTTGAATGTAGAGCAAACTCAGAGATCAACTGAGCGATGTAGAACTAACCAAGGCATATTCAGGGAGAACAGTGCCAGGAAGCTGCATTATCTGTGGCTGACTTAAGGGCCTGAGCTATTTACACACATATTCTTTGCTTAGAAGATGGCTCAAAAGCTATTTTGAAGAGAAAGCCTTTGGCTAATTATGCTAAACCCTGAGGAATAACAAAAATTTATTCTTTCTAGGCCTTGTTACCATAACCAGCTGGAATAGGGCAGGATGCAAGCCTGGGTCTGGAGCAAAGCTTCTCATCCAAAGTCAGGCAGTGAATTCATGGCAGGTCTGAGAAGAGAATGCCTCCCACCACCCCACCCTCAGGTTTCATCTCCTCTCTGCCACGTAGGGTGTTAGATGGATTAAGCTTGGCTGTGATGATAAATTAAACCCCAGATCTCTGTGACTTGCCCAATAAAGGTTTATTTCTTACACCATTTTTTGTGCAGTTCAACTGACTCCAGAGCAGCTGTCTTCCACATGGTGACTCTGGGATTCAGGCTTCTGGCTCCATCCACTAAAAACTAAGCTGCTCTGGCTGTTATGGCAAAGAAAGGGTAAGCTGAAGAGTTTTCCACTGGCTCCTGAGTGCTCTTTGAGGCCTGAAACTAGTCCCTATGGTCTTGGCCTATATGAGTAAGAGACTGAGAAATGGGGGAGGGGGGTATGGATATTTGGGTTACAGTTAATGTTTCATGGAGAAGGTACAAAAACTGGGCTGGCCTTTCCCATTGTAACACAATTATGGCTCCTCTTAATATATAAGGATTATTTGCTCTGAGTAAAGGGATAAGCATTGTTAATTTTTAATTTAAGGGTGGGTATTATGAGCTAAATTGTGTCCCTCCACTCCAAATTCATATGTTGAAGCCCTAAAGCCCAGTACTACAGAATGTGACTGTGTTTGGAGATGGGGCCTTTAAAGAGGTAAGTTAAAGTCACCGGCAGGTGAGCCTTAACTCAATCTGATTGATATTCTTTTTTTTTTTTTTTTTCCTTTTTGTAAGGAAAAGTTTATTGAGGAAAATATTCTTTCTTTTCCTCACCCAGAATTGTCTTGACTTTTCAGTGAATTAAACCTTTAATACAAGCTTCAGACTTCCCTACCGATCCATTTCTCATTCTATGAAACCCTGCAGTAAAAAGAGATCACAATACATGAAGTGGACACTGAAATTATCCTTTTACTAATGCCAGAAGCAAAAATCTAAACAATAGCATTTCTCAGGTGAATTTTGAACACCAACATAACCTGTTCCTTTTTTTTTTTTTTTTTTTTTACAAATATCTGTTTGAGTCTTTATTTCCAATCCTTTTGGGTATATATTGCTGGACATTTTAAAGCCGGGACATGCGTACAGATTCTGCTTTTTTTTTTTTTTTTTTTTTTTTTTGAGAGGGCATCTCTCATATTTATTGATCAAATGGTTGTTAACAACAATAAAATTCAGTATAGGGGGGTCAATGCTCAATGTACAATCATTAATCCATCTCAAGCCTAATTCTCGTCAGTCTCCAATCTTCTGAAGCATAACGAACAAGTTCTTACATGGTGAACGAATTCTTACAGAGTGAATAAATTCTTACATGGTGAACTGTACAAGGGCATTCATCACAGAAACTTTCGGTTTTGATCATGCAATATGACCTATAAACCATCAGGTCAAATATGAATATTCATTTGATTTTTGTACTTGATTTATATGTTGATCCCACATTTCTCCTATTATTATTATTATTTTTATTTTTAATAAAATGCTGAAGTGGTAGGTAGATGCAAGATAAAGGTAGAAAACATAGTTTAGTGCTGTAAGAAGGCAAATGTAGATGATCAGATGATCAGGTGTGTGCCTATGGACTAAGTATTAATCCAGGCTAGACAAGGGCAGCAAGACATCCACGGATGCAGAAGATTTCTCTCAAAGCAGGGGGGGTGAGGTTCTGAGCCTCACCTCTGTTGATCCCCAAATTCTCACCTGATGGCCCCCCTGCGACTGTGCCTGTCTTAGGTTGTTCCTCCCTTGAGGAATCTTACCCGTCTCTGGCTAACCAGTCATCTTCCGGGGCCATACAGGGAAATGTAAAGTTGGTAAGTGAGAGAGAAGCCATATTGTTTGCAAAGGTTAGCTTTTTACTTCTTTGCAGATTTATGCCCTGTGGCTTCTATGCCCAGCACTTGTCTCGAGGTATCTTTACCACCTGGAGGAATTATGATACTCGGTAAATTCGATATGAGGCACGAATTCTATTTAAGGTTTGTAATTAGGAAGGAAGAAGAAAAGCTATAGATGTAGCATATGAAGGAAACTTGGGAGGATTGATTATTTCTTTGACATATCTTCTTGTATAGTACCTTAAGTATGTATAGGTTTTAAACTACTAACTAATTTGCACACACATATTAACATAATAGGAATACGGTGACATAAACAAAGCAAATCTATAATTACCAGCCATCTCCAGTGAAGCCAAGAAAACCATTTAGGCACCCTAGGCATTTGTGAAAATTTATCTATGATATGATGGATATTTTCCAACTGTACTTGAACCATCAGACAAATTAAAGCAGCCCATTTCTGGGATCTGTTCACATCCCATATGTTCTTTTAACCATAGAAAGTCTATAGTCATGAGATTTTGGGGTGCTACAACTTGCACTCCTCCCAACTCCTGGTTGAGTTCCAACAGTACAGATCCGGTCAAATTCGTTGTCTCACTGTATACACATGCCAGCCTAGACATCTCCCTCCTCATTCCTATGGCAAGTCCAGGAGACGGTGGGCTGGATGCAGCCACAACCGCAGCATCGTCCGGATCCCTGTGGAGGCTTTTTGATGATCATCCCCCGGCACGAGTCCTCCAGAGAGTGCTGATGCCGGAAGCTCCTCCTCATATCGTATCTTAGTTCATTTTCTGGGTATCCAAGCTAGGCCTTGATCTTCTGCGTAGAAACAAACAGACCCTTTGCCCACACTTTGACATGCCCTCTATACCACTGTGCAGAACTCATTGGAGGTCAGCACACAGTAACTGCTTTTTTTTTTTTTTTTTTTTTAATTAAGAGAAAGGAATATTATCAGAAAAGAGTACCTCCATAGCTGATCATCTGACACCCTTTAAGTGATCAACATTAAGGATATTTAAAGCATGCGTTGGTCTTTGATTTACCAATAGTTTTATCCTGTTAAGGAGTAATCCCCCTTTTCTTTCTTTCTTTCTTTTTTTTTTTTTTAAATTTTTAATCTACACTTACCTGAAGAATACTATGTTTACTATGCTCTCCCCTATATCAGGTCCCCCCTAACAACCACATTACGGTTACTGTCCATCAGCTTAGCAAAATGTGGTAGAGTCACTACTTGTCCTCTCTGTTGTGCAGCCCACCCTCCCCTTTCTCCCTCCCCCCCATGCATGCTAATCTTAATACCCCCCTTCTTCTTCCCCCCCCTTATCCCTCCCTGCCCACCCATCCTCCCCAGTTCCTTTCCCTTTGGTACCTGTTAGTCCATTTTTGGGTTCTGTAATTCTGCTGCTGTTTTGTTCCTTCAGTTTTTCCTTTGTTCCTATACTCCTCAGATGAGTGAAATCATTTGGTATTTCTCTTTCTCCGCCTGGCTTATTTCACTGAGCATAATACTCTCCAGCTCCATCCATGTTGCTGCAAATGGTTGGATTTTTCCACTTCTTATGGCTGAGTAGTATTCCATTGTGTATATGTACCACATCTTCTTTATCCATTCATCTACAGATGGACATTTAGGTTGCTTCCAATTCTTGGCTATTGTAAATAGTGCTGCGATAAACATAGGAGTGCATCTGTCTTTCTCAAACTTGATTGCTGCGTTCTTAGGGTAAATTCCTAGGAGTGGAATTCCTGGGTCAAATGGTAGGTCTGTTTTGAGCATTTTGATGCACCTCCATACTGCTTTCCACAATGGTTGAACTAATTTACATTCCCACCAGCAGTGTAGGAGGGTTCCCTTTTCTCCACAGCCTCGCCAACATTTGTTGTTGTTTGTCTTTTGGATGGCAGCTATCCTTACTGGTGTGAGGTGATACCTCATTGTAGTTTTAATTTGCATTTCTCTGATAATTAGCGATGTGGAGCATCTTTTCATGTGTCTCTTGGCCATCTGTATTTCTTTTTTGGAGAACTGTCTGTTCAGTTCCTCTGCCCATTTTTTAATTGGGTTATTTGTTTTTTGTTTGTTGAGGCGTGTGAGCTCTTTATATATTCTGGACGTCAAGCCTTTATCGTATGTGTCATTTTCAAATATATTCTCCCATACTGTAGGGTTCCTTTTTGTTCTATTGATGGTGTCTTTCGCTGTACAGAAGCTTTTCAGCTTAATGTAGTCCCACTTGCTCATTTTTGCTGTTGTTTTCCTTGCCCGGGGAGATATGTTCAAGAAGAGATCACTCATGTTTATGTCTAAGAGGTTTTTGCCTATGTTTTTTTCCAAGAGTTTAATGGTTTCGTGACTTACATTCAGGTCTTTGATCCATTTTGAGTTTACCTTTGTATATGGGGTTAGACAATGGTCCAGTTTCATTCTCCTACATGTAGCTGTCCAGTTTTGCCAGCACCATCTGTTGAAGAGACTGTCATTTTGCCATTGTATGTCCATGGCTCCTTTATCAAATATTAATTGACCATATATGTTTGGGTTAATTTCTGGAGTCTCTAATCTGTTCCACTGGTCTGTGGCTCTGTTCTTGTGCCAGTACCAAATTGTCTTGATTACTATGGCTTTGTAGTAGAGCTTGAAGTTGGGGAGTGAGATCCCCCCTACTTTATTCTTCTTTTTCAGGATTGCTTTGGCTATTCGGGGTCTTTGGTGTTTCCATATGAATTTTTGAATTATTTGTTCCAATTCATTGAAGAATGTTGCTGGTAATTTGAGAGGGATTGCATCAAATTTGTATATTGCTTTCGGCAGGATGGCCATTTTGACGATATTAATTCTTCCTAGCCATGAGCATGGGATGAGTTTCCATTTATTAGTGTCCCCTTTAATTTCTCTTAAGAGTGACTTGTAGTTTTCAGAGTATAAGTCTTTCACTTCTTTGGTTAGGTTTATTCCTAGGTATTTTATTCTTTTTGATGCAACGGTGAATGGAATTGTTTTCCTGATTTCTCTTTCTATTGATTCGTTGTTAGTGTATAGGAAAGCTACAGATTTCTGTGTGTTAATTTTGTATCCTGCAACTTTGCTGTATTCCGATATCAGTTCTAGTAGTTTTGGAGTGGAGTCTTTAGGGTTTTTTATGTACAGTATCATATCATCTGCAAATAGTGACAGTTTAACTTCTTCTTTACCAATCTGGATTCCTTGTATTTCTTTGTTTTGTCTGATTGCCATGGCTAGGACCTCCAGTACTATGTTAAATAACAGTGGGGAGAGTGGGCATCCCTGTCTGGTTCCCGATCTCAGTGGAAATGCTTTCAGCTTCTCGCTGTTCAGTATAATGCTGGCTGTGGGTTTATCATATATGGCCTTTATTATGTTGAGGTACTTGCCCTCTATTCCCATTTTGCTGAGAGTTTTTATCATGAATGGATGTTGAATTTTGTCAAATGCTTTTTCAGCATCTATGGAGATGATCATGTGGTTTTTGTCTTTCTTTTTGTTGATGTGGTGGATGATGTTGATGGATTTTCGAATGTTGTACCATCCTTGCATCCCTGGGATGAAGCCCACTTGGTCATGGTGTATGATCCTTTTGATATACTGTTGAATTCTGTTTGCTAATATTTTATTGAGTATTTTTGCATCTACATTCATCAGGGATATTGGTCTGTAATTTTCTTTTTTGGTGGGGTCTTTTCCTGGTTTTGGTATTAGGGTGATGTTGGCTTCATAGAATGAGTTTGGGAGTATTCCCTCTTCTTCTATTTTGTGGAACACTTTAAGGAGAATGGGTATTATGTCTTCTCTGTGTGTCTGATAAAATTCCGAGGTAAATCCGTCCGGCCCCGGGGTTTTGTTCTTGGGTAGTTTTTTGATTACTGTTTCAATTTCTTTGCTTGTAATTGGTTTGTTTAACTTTTGTGTTTCTTCCTTGGTCAGTCTTGGGAGGTTGTATTTTTCTAGGAAGTTGTCCATTTCTTCTAGGTTTTCCAGCTTGTTGGCATATAGGTTTTCATAGTAGTCTTTAATAATTCTTTGTATTTCTGTGGAGTCTGTCGTGATTTTTCCATTCTCATTTCTGATTATGTTGATTTGTGTTGACTCTGATATTCTTATAAGCAGAGGAGACCTGGATAAACAGAGGGACACAGACAGAGGAAAGGCCAGGTGAGGACACAGTGAGAAGACTGTCTACACACCGAGGAGTGAGGCCTCGGGGCCAAACCTGCCAGCACCTGGATCTTTGACTTCAACTTCCAGAACTGTAGAAATATCTGGAGTTGAAGCCTCTAAGTCTGTGGTATTTTGTGACGACAGCCCTCACAGACTGACATGGGGGAGGTCAAATAGAAATATTTATATATTCTATAAATCTTACAAATTTCATCTCATATGCTGAATCTCATTTGCCCTTGTCTTACTACTATGTTACCCCCCAAAAGTTGTCTTTTTTGGAATGAAGTCTCACTTTTTCAAAGTGGCCCCCATGTGTGAGGCTGTGTGCCAGTAATTTCCAAGTATCTCTCTTCCTTGAATTCAGCCAGAGATCTGCAAACTTTGTCTGAAGGGCCAGATAGTAAATGTTTTATGCTTAGCAGACTACCATGCAACCTGTCCTGTTTGTGTTTGCAGTCTTTTTGTTTGATTGCAACCTTTTAAAAATGGAAACCATTCTTACCTGGTGGGCATGCTAATCTTCCCACAAGCCCTGTGAAGGGGCCATGTTGGCTCTATTTTGCAGGTGACTTTGCGTAACTGGCCCAAGTGGCACACCAGGACTTCTCAGTCACACAGTACAAATGTTCATTTTAGGAATTCAGACCCTGAAAAAAGAGAAAAGAGCACCTTTTGTGTTCCCTGGGCTGGTGGGTGCTCAGAAAGAGTCCGTTGATCATTGTGATGAACTAACTGAGGGCTAGGGAGAGGATTTAGCTGAGGGGAGTTGGGAGGCGGGGAGAGACCCTGGCCTTTCTCTTAGCTGCTCCTGTATTGCTTTTGGTAGGTTTCCAGGCTTGGTTGCCATCCTTGGACATGGCAGCGCTTCAGGAGAGCCGACCCAGTTGTGAGTCTGTTGCTCGCATTTAGTCCCTACTCTGGAACTCACCCCTGCCTGCATTTGTAGAGAACAGAGCACGGCCCTGGTGTGCAAATCATTTTCCATTCGAGACGTTCCCTGTTGCTCTTTGTGAATGGCCTCAAAAATGGGCTCTTGCTTATAAAAAGAGCTTATTCAAAGTCCTAGGGAACAAATCTAAATCTAGAGCGGACGTGAAGCTGAGTGATGCCTTGTAGACAAATCATCACCATTACTCATACTTGAGTGACCCAGTGTCACCACAAATTGGACAAATGTCCCCTGCACTGAAAATGAGTTGTGCCACTTCAGTCATAGAGCCGCGATGAGCCCATTCAGAGTCCTTCCCATCCACAGCCACTTCAATTACATGAGCCATCTTCACGTTCAGAGCATTCAGGACCAAGTCACAGAACCACAGGAACCGTGGGGGTCACTCAGCCCTGGGCTCAGTCCCTCGAGAGTTTGGCAGTCTACAAAGAGCAATGAGAAACACCAGGTCTTAGAATAAGCATGAAGCAGCTTCTTGGGGCAGAGTTTTTATAACTCACTGTTAATTTTTAAAAACTTTATTACTTAAAACTAGCATGTTATGTATTCAG
This sequence comes from Manis javanica, assembly GCF_040802235.1. Lineage (NCBI taxonomy): Eukaryota > Metazoa > Chordata > Mammalia > Pholidota > Manidae > Manis > Manis javanica. The sequence continues at coordinate 51,857,509 of NC_133158.1, read as the reverse complement.
ATGCAAAATCGGAGTGACTCTTCGGAGTCTAGTCTTCATTGTCCTCTCTGCTTTGGACATTTCAGGGAATAATTTTATGGGGCAGAGTTCAGGGTCAACCTCCCTCATTTCTAGATGATGGATTTGAGGCCAGAAGGGAGAAACAAGGCCCTGGAGAGGTCACAACTTGGCAGCGGCAACATCTGCTCCTATGGTCAGTTCTCTTCCTGCCACCCCAGACGAAGAGCCCGGTCTTAAGGCAGGGCCTGGGGTTGCTCAGGGGTGTCTGGGGTCTATTAACCCCCCTTTTTAGACGTTGGGCCACAGGGAGAGGGGCATGGTGATGATCATACTAGAAAGAAGGAAATTGATCTGTGAGGAGTATTTGAAGGAAGAGGGTATGTGCTTTCCACCTTCCCAAGCGTGATTCATCCCATCCTCTTGAGTACTAGCTCTATGTGTTGTGCTGAGTACGCTGTGTGGTAATTGTTAACACATTGCTGTGTCTTCCAGGGCTTTGGGGTGCTGTGTTACCTGTGTATTTACACCACGATCTAAACACACAAATGGATGGATAGCCGCATGTTTAGGTAGGTGAATGGGAGGAGATGGCTGGGTGGGTGGGGAGACTGATGAATGAATAGCACTGAGAGTAAGTACTGATTATTAGACCAGTGGAAGGCTGCAGGGCACCAAAAGAAAGGAAAATCACTCCCCTAATCTTGAATATAAGCCCTCAAGTACATTCTAAACATAAAAATGGAGGGCTTGGGAAATAAATAGGGCTGTAACATTGGGTGCCAACATCCTTCACAGAAGGCAACCAGACCACTGCCTCCTCCTCTAGGTCCATTCACCACCCTGGAAACAAGTGATCATGGAATTTGGTTGCATGGCAAAGCCACTGTCCTGTTTATCAAATATATGTATGTCCATTTGACAACTTTTCTGTGATAACCTTACAAATTTGGCAAGAAAATGCGACAGCTATACAAGAAGCTGGGACAGTTACCTGGCCCACTCTCCCTCAGCACATGGTTTACTAGGCCATATCCCAAGGCCCAGACTCTTCTCTGCATCCTAATACTGACTTGGAAATACCCCATTATCCCCACTTTCACATCTTGTCACCCTAACCTCCCAGCTCTGATGCAAACAAACCATTTAAAATCTATAAACGGGTAACACATTTTTACAAGGGAGAGACATGGCTCGTCAAGATGGCATTCACACAACTCTGTCTTACCCAGCTGACCCACTCTATTCCCCACTGCATCTCAGAATGCGACTGTGTTTGGAGACAGGGCTTTTAAAAAGGTAATTAGGGATGGCCCTAATCCACGCTGACTGGTGTCCTTATAAAAGGGAATTTGACCCACAGAGAGACACCAGAGATGCTCGAGCACAGAGGGAAGACCACGTGAGGACCCAGGGAGAAGGTGGCTGTCTGCAAGCCACAGGGAGAGGCCTCAGGAGAAACCAGTCCTGCAGGCACCTGGATCTGGGACTTCCAGCCTCCAGAACGGTGAGAGAATTCATTTCTGTTTAAGCCACCCAATCTGTGGCATTTTGTAATGGCAGCCTTAGCAAAGTAATATACCCACAAATCCCAGGTGTGGAAATAAGGAAGACATTCCAGCAAGGAAAATCAGAGGCTACTTATGAGTGCTTGTTGTAGCAAAGGAGTTAGAACCATCACTTGAATTTGGCAGAGACTCAATGGCAGGCAGAGAGGTGGGACAGCCTTATGGTGAGCAAAGGGAGGTTTCAGGTGGTGGTCTGCACACGTGGGAGGGAGGTGCTGGTGGAGGCAAAGGGTCCTGTCTCAGGCGGAGGAATTGGGAGAGCTGGAGGCAGGCTAAACAGAAGCAGGATGTTCTATGTGATTGGTGAGGGGAGCATATTTGGCCTTTTCTGATTGGTTCTGAGTTGGAAGGTAGGGAAGGCAAAGGGCAAAACTAGGGAAGTTGTCAGTCACTGACCAAGCCCTGACCATCTGCACTAATTGCTATAGAGGCTGAGCATCAGAGTTGTATTTTCCTAGATGATCTGCCCATTGTCCATTTGTATGTCGTGTGTCTCACAGTGGTGGAAGGTTGTCCTCACCCATTTATTTGGCTGTGTTAGTTTCCTGGGACCATGAATGGAAATCACAGACTTGGTGGCTTAAAACAACAGTGGTTTACTTTCTTTTGAATGCCACCAATGGTGGCAAGTCCAATTCCTTTGCGAGTGGATTTTAGAAATATTTTAACAACTGAAAGTCATTTGGAATCCTATCTGGTGAAAGACGTTGGTAATCTTTCATCAACAATAATGTGACAGAACGTAGGTGGCAAACCAGAGCACAGACATGGTTGAGAAGCAAAGCAGAGCCAGAGTTTTTTTAACAAGGAATCTGATATTTCCTCATCACTTCTGTATTTATGCATTAAAAAATCTGATCAACTCTTTGCTTCTGTGGGATGAATTGAACATGAACAATGTCAGTGAAACAAATGAGCACATTCTACACTTCTGTGTGGCAATGGGTGTTTTTTTCTAAGTCTTAGGGATGTTGAAGCTTTCTGCCACAGACGGTGATGTTTTGCTTCTAGATCATAACAGAAACACTGTTCTGGGATCAGTTACTATTCTTCTGTAAAACGTGCGTTCTTCTTTATTTTTTCAAACCGCACCCCCCCCCCCTTGAAAAACCAGAGCAAATGCTAAGGCTTTTTAGTTTTAAGTTCATCCTTCAAAACCCTTGGCAAGTTTTCACAGAAATTTCCCTGGTGTTTAAGTTCTCTTCCATCTGAATGGAATACTTCGGGCATCTTGCTCCAATCAGTTGTCAAACGAGCTGACCTTTCACATTTCCATTGCTCTTGTGAGCAACAAAGCAACTCTTCTGTGCTCCATCGGCGAACCCCCTCCTGCCTTTCTTCAACTTTTGTGACAATCCAGACACTCTCATTTGCCATCTGTTCTTAGCTTTTTCTCCAAATGCTTCTTTTTAGTATGTCAAAACATCTAGCTTGCCCGTTGTTTTACTTTATAGAAAATTTGAGACTCTTTGCTTTTAGAGTGGCTATCGTTTTTTTTACTCGGGCGTGCAGCACCTTGCACGTCTTCTTCAGTCCTCTGCCTGCTTGGTGTGGGGGGTCCTGCTGAAGCCAGGCAAAGACCCACTGCAGCAAGCCCCCTTCAGGATCGCTCTTGGACCTCCCCAAGCCTCCCAGGCCTTTCCTTGGGGTACACAGAAATCCCTTGAGTGGATGGACAGATATTCATGGTGTAAAGAGCTACAAATGGGCATCCTGTTTGTGATGATTAATTCTGCCTGTCAACTTGACTAGCTGTGGGGTGCCCAGATTAAAATCACTTCTGTATATATATATATATATACACACACACACACACACACACACACACACACACACACAGTGTGTTCTTCCTAGTTGTGTTCTTACAGGGATATTTCCAGATGAGATTAGTATTTGAACTGGTGGGTTTAGTAAGGCAGATGGCCCTCCCTGCTGTGGGTGGGCCTCATCCAATCCATTGAGGGCTGAATAGAACAAAAGTCAGAGAAAGGAGAAATTCTCCCCTTCTTTCCTGCCTCATGGATTAAGCAGACACATCTTATTTCATCTTCTCTGGTCTTTGAACTGGGATTTAAACCAGATGTTCCCCTGATTCTCATGTCTGTGGACTTGGACTAAATTATGCTACTGGCTTTCCTGGGCCTCCCCCTTTGCAGATGGCAGACTGTGGGACTTGTTGGCCTCTATAATCCCATGAACCACAATACCTTATAATAAATCTCTCCCCTCCTATGTACATACATATGTTTATGTGTGTGCATGTATATATATTATTGGTTCTGTTTCTCTGGAGAACCTTACTAACATTCTGTCCTCAGAGGGACCAAAGTCATCTGGCTAGAAGGCAGCCCCAGAAATGCCCCACAAAGCCTTATTCTGCAGAGCCCCATACACAGCTGTAAGTCACTCCAGTCTGCCCTAACTAATGCAACACAATCCCAATTCAATCTGCACTTTGTCTTCCCATTGTTTCATCCCATTGCATCCAGATTTAGTGAGGATGGTCTCACTCTATGACTCATTTAACCTATTACCTCCTTAGAGGTCCCATCTCCAAATATAGTCACATTGAGGGTTAGGGCTTCTACTTAAGAATTTTAGGGGTAGACAATCCTGTCCATTATGTCCCACCTGAGGGCTGATCTTGGCTACACTAGTGAGACATACGAGCTTAAAGACAGCCTTTCTGGGCATAACCCTGCCTCTAGCCTCTCGGTGACGCCACCATGCTGCATGGATGATCTGGTACCCCTGCCTTGGCTGACACAGACATGCCTGTGGAGGGGGTGGGCGTTCCAGGACCCCACATGTCTCCCCAGCCTCATCTTCCACTTTGGCTGCTGAGTGCAGCCACTGCCAGTCGGGACCAGGAGTGTGAGCGGTAGGGGATCCTGGTCATCACCCTCTGTCAGGGTGCCCCAGGGGGAAGCTCCCAGAGGAGCTCACGTTGGCAAAGGGCAGGCAAACTGTGAAGGAAGGAGCCTCTCAGACATCCCCACGCACTGCCTGGGAGCAGCACGCTGCTCTGGCGCCCAGCTGTTCCCATCCACCTGCTACCAAACAGCCCCTGGGCGGCACCAGCGGGAACTTCACGGCTATCGTCCCCGCTGGCCGTAAACCCTGGCTTTCTGGTTTCAAAGGCTTGAGGCCAAGTGTACCTCCACAATGTGTTATGAGTTTATAAACGAAGCCCCAGATAGGAGGCTTGCCAGCATTTCTGTATCACATGGTGATTTAGGGGTTGTTGATTTAAGGGTTTAGTAAACTTTGATTTAAGGGGTTAGTAAACTCCCTTACGGTCTTGGTGGTGGCGGCCAGTGAAATCCCATCAAATCTTACTGTGTTAATTCTGGAAAATGGTTCTGAAATTCTCGGCGATCACAATGCAGGAATGTCCCCCTCTCCGTCTCATTCGAGATGATTGCACAACTTTTCAAGGATCTGCTGGATTCCCTGTGGGAGATGGCCCTCACCACCCTGCATTCCTGACAGTTTGTCAAACTTCCCTTTTGCAGGTAGGGTAGGGATGGACCAATGCACAAGAGGAAGGCCTTATGGCAGTTCTGCAATGCTGGAAGCTTCTGGTTCATTCCCACCACATGCACCAGATGCGTGGCCGCCTCTTCTCACTGTACCTCTATGCTACAGAATGTGGTGCAGAGGTGAGCAGCCCCAGCCACTCTGGCCTTTTTCTAAAGGGTGACCTTGGTGCTGTGGCTGTGGGGTACAGACAGTCTGTTAAGGAACTAATCTCTTTCCTATTGGAACAGGAGGGGGCAGAGAGGGACGGGAATAGGAAATGCCTTCTGGTGTATGGACTGCACATCTGTCCATGATGTTCAGCAAGTGAAGGGCAGAGGGGGTGTGTGGACCTTCCAGCCTGTATATTTCTGTTCCTAGGCAGTGCTAGGTGGTTTCAGCTTCATTTCAGGGGGGAACCTAGGCAGAAAGCTCTTAGCTGAACTTCCAAATCTCACTTTTCGGTGCACAGAGGAGAAAGAGCTCCTAACAGAGAAGATACCTGTGTTTTCGCCGCTTATGAGTTCTATTGCCCATACTTAAGAGGACATGTGAACGGCAGGGCTGGGTGGTGGCGAGTCCCTGGGTGGAAGAAAGAGAAGGTCTGGGCAACAAGGAGATGGGATACTGTCCTCTTGCAGAGCTCGGTGCTGGCGGTTGGCTCTGATTTCTCCAAAGGAAATCTCCACATCATCAGCGGCAAAGGAAGGACAGTCATCTCACAAAACTGCTTTGAGTTCTGATTTCTAGAAATCCCCGATGACATGCTTTTATTAAATCCCCAAAGACCTGCAGCTTGTTTTGAATAGTGGTATTCTTTCACTATTTGTTCTTCTGGGCCCTCCTTGACTCAAAGGCCACAGGGGGGGGTGCTTCTCACAGGCTCTGCTTTGTCCATCAGGAGATCTTTCCCCTGAGTAGTAAAGGGAAGGATTTCAGTACCACCGTCCACCTCAATGGGCTTCCCACCACATGCACCAGACGCGTAGCCGCCTCTTCTCACTGCACCTGTATGCTACAGAATGTGGCGCAGAGGTGAGCAGCCCCCAGCCACCATGGCCTTTTTCTAAAGGGTGACCTTGGTGCTGTGGCTGTGGGGTGCAGACCGTCTGTTAAGGAACTAATCAGACTAATTGTTAAGTGTGAAAGGGATTCCCCTGCAGACAGAGAGCTGTTCATGTGTGTTTGTAGATTAATCAGTTAAGATGATACAGCTCTAGTGCCTCAAGATTCCATCTTTACAAAGAGTTCTACTTTCAGATATTTACCCAGCCTTACTGAACAGAATCCAGAGAAAGCATTCCTATGTGGTTGTCCCCCAAGCAGAATTCCTTGGCATTGGCACTACTGGTGCTTGGGGGGCTTCTTTGTTTGGGGAGGTGAGGGCATCAGTGTGTTGTAAGGCTGCGGCAGCACCTCCTGCCTCAGTGGGAATATGCCCCCCCTGAGGGCAGGGCCCTTCTCCCCCGTATTCATGGCTGTGTTCTCAGCCCGCTCAGAGGAGGCCACCACTGGTGAGGGTCAGTCACCTACTGAAAGAAGTGGATGAGCAGGAAGGTGCGGGTCTGCCCTCTGGGATCTCCCAGGTAATAGCGAGCTACAGCCGAGATGCTGGGCAGAGCACCGCAGCAGGAAAAGTGGGGGGCCTGGGGACCCAGGGGTAGGGCTTTAGGGGAAGCAATTGATAAGCTTGGTGAGAGTGGCTGAGAGACCAGCAAGGGCCCAGCTCTGCTCCGGGCCTGCCCTGAAAAGCACTCCTTCTCACCCCACATACTCCAGGCTGATAGCAGACCACCCAGAGGGACAGTCCCCCATGCCCAGCGGGGCAGAGCAGGCACTGAAGCCCACCCCAGACCAACAGTGGTGCTCAGTGGCCCACCAGCACACACACCCAGACCTTGACACGGAGGCTTCGGGAAAACTGCATTGGCCTTCCGCTGGGGAATTCCACCTGCGTCCATCACCATGCATTTGTCAGCATCCCCTGTGTCCTGCCTGGGCAGAGGGATGGGAGGACTGCACAGCTTTGTCCAAGATGAGTCATGCAGGGATGAAGGGGTGTGTGTGAGAGACTAGGTGAGCGATGTGTGTGTGTGAGAGTGTGCATAAATGTGAGTGAATGTGTGCACCTGAGAGTGTGAGCATGTGTGTATGTGCACATGTATGTGTGTGCCTATACATGAGTGGATGTGTGTGAACTGTATTCTAGTGAATGAGTGTGCATACACGCCCCTCGGTGTTCATGGGAGAGGCCCCATAGGTGAAGGAAGGGCCACCTGCTCACCTCCTCTCACTGCCTTATTGTGGACCTCCTTCTTCAAGACTCACAGGAGGATGGGGGCACTTCCCTGTGGGGGACCCTGAGAGGTTATTCTGGCATTGCTGAAAACACTGGATGAAGACAACCTTCCAGACCTGAAATAAAGGCCCTTCCAGCCTCGTCCAGGAGCAAGTCCACCCCTCACAGGACGACTGGCAGATGTCAACTCCGACCACAGACAGCAAAGGCGTCCATGTCCTGTGCAGGGAGGCAGAGGAAGTGAGCCCCATGGACTCCTCCTGGGAGGGGCATGGGTTGGCACTGCACCTGAGTGGAAGCCCCCAGTGGGCGGGAAGTCACAGTTAAGGTCAGGTGATATCTGGTGACTTCCGTGGTGCCCGTGATGTTGGTGTCACTGTTGGGCACCCACACATGGGGCACCAGGCAGAACAAGGCTGTAGACCACGTGTTCAGGTCCTCCCTGATTCCCGCACTTCAGACGCTTGAGTTAAACTTCACACACTGCCCCCTGAGTGATGGGTGTGAACGTGAACTTGCTTCCTGACCCACCCCCACTCCATCCAGGTGGAGGTTCCAGCAGCGACCCCAGTCAGAGACTCAGGATCACCATCCCCAAGGCTGGCCCGAGCCCTGGTCCACAGGCAGGCTGCACAGTCAGGCCTGGCTCTGTGTGACCACCACCCCTTCCTGAGGGACCCCTGAGAAGCGTGTGGGCCACACATCTTAGTCTGGGGACATGTGCCACTGAAACCCAGAACACCACTGGGCTGAGCAGCAGACAGCATGGCTGTGGTGTGCCCGGACTTGTGTTTCCAGGATTCTATAAATACTGGCAGGGAACATGTTCATGTGACACCCACAGTGACCAACACCAGGAGGGAGGGAGCCTCGGATGAGGGAGATGCCGGGACCCTGGTGGACAGCAGTGGAAATCCCTGAAGCAGAAGAAAATGTAAAATCAAGAGACAGGGCCTCAGCTGGAATGTGGCCCAGCACCTCTGCCGCGACTTGCCCTCATACACAGAAAGGGACCTGGCCTGGCCCTGTGTTGTCCCCTAGGTCTGCTGCAGGCCCAAATGGGCCTAGAATGTCAGAGCTCCTGGCTGGGATGGGCCTTTCCCTCCTGCCCTGTGGGCCTGTATAGGTGACATCACTTCCTCCGTCAGAGCAGGTAGGGAGAGCAGTGCTCTAGGACCTGGCAGGCCTCCCCTCCCCCACCTAACCCACCCGCCCTATTATTACGGCCCCTGTTGACCTTAGTGACGGAACTCTGCAGGGTTCTGAGCGGTCCCCTCTGACCAGACACTGGCACTCGGAGGCAGAGCTGTGGAGCCCCGGCAGCCATGGAGGGCCTGCTGCCTGCCGTGGGACCCACGTGCCCGCTGATGCTGGAGGGCCTGTGGGGGGCCTTCCTGGTGATTGCTGAGAGCTGGGGATGCCTAACAGGACTCCTTGGAGTCCCCTGGGGGACCCTGTTATGTTGTGTGGGGCTGCTTTTCATGGTAAGCAGAGGATGGAATTCACGAAGCACCGATGCTCAGGGCAGAAGCTGTCCTGCCCACCATGAAGTACCTGGAAACCATGGTGACACTACAGAATGAACGACTCCAGCCGATGACACCGGCAGGCCACCTGCAGGGGAGGCCAGTCCTCCCACCCTACAAAGCCTGAGCTTGGCAGCAGTGACCACACACCTGACTCTGTCCCTTCAGATCACTCTGGGCCTTCTGGCAAAGGGATGGGGGAGAGCCAGCCTCCTACACTTCCCAAGGCCACTGATGAGAAACCCACCCTCAGGGCATCACAGAAGGATGGAGAGCAACTTGGAGAGAAAATGCTGGATGACTGGAATGGAGACACTGCTTTTCCAGAGAGGGCAGAAGTCCTTGCCCGGGACATCGCAAGATGCAGGCAGAAGCTGAAGGAGGAGGAGGAGGAGAAGGAGGAGAAGGAACATGCGGAGCAGGTCCTGAAAGGGAGTCAGCGGACTACCATCAGTGGCTGGGACTCTGCTTCACGCTGTCCCCGCACCTGCGCCCCCGAGACATCTCCTGGATGGCGGGAGCCTGGACATCAAGCAGAAGCGGGAAGTGGGAAACTGCAAACACCCTATCCCTGGGGCAGAGGTGACACTGAAGGCTGACATGCCGATGCTGACTCCCCTGTGTCCCCTCAAAGTCCTGAGAGAGCCAGATCATCGAGGGAACAAAAGCAAGTGAATTAAGAGCTGAGAAAACAAACAGCTGCCCTCCAGGCAGAGGAATCATCTCTGAGGTGTGAAATCCTCCAGCTGGAAAGTCACCTACTTCAGCTGAAGCTCCAGCGTCTGCTTGAACTACGCCAAGAACGTACCATGCAACTTGAGAGCCAAAATCTCTAAGGAGGAAAAGAGGTGCAGAAATCGAGAAGAAACTGATCTTGTGCAGAAACCGAAACTCCGAGTTTCAGATTGTCCAGCTTCACAACAAGACAGCCAAAGACAGGGGCAAAGAACTGGAGAGAAGCAGGTCCTTCTACCAAAGGGAGTTCCTCTTGCATGAGAAAAGGGCTCAGGAAAGCTGGACGGCAGCTGTGCTGAGAGAGAGAAACCTCATGGAGCTAAGAGAAGGTGACCACATCAGACAAATGCTGACCGATGCCCAGGCCATCCTGCAGCCTTTCCCAAGTGGCCCTTCTGCTCCTGTTTCTCCACCTGCAGCCCGCAGAGGCCACAACCTGTCCCAGGATCCCCTGAATCCTCAGCACCCCCCCCCCCAGGAAATAGAAGGGTGTCACTGTGAGGGCCCAGGGCGCAGGGGTGACCTGCAGGTGTGACTCAGCTCACGGCAGCCAGGTCCTGACCACCCACAGCCATTGCACAACTCTGCAGGTGTTTCTGTCTTTAAACTAATTTTGATTTATGTCTTTTACGTTTAGCTACTGTTATTTAACTGATACTACAATTCCCTTATCCAAGTAAGCATAGCATTATAATTTTAAGAGTATTTTTCAAATAAAGTTTCATTTAATATAATTCTTTGGGATACGTCCTTTCACATCATTGGGATCTCTAAACTTAGAAGTATTGTATTTTGATTTACACAAAAGCTCCACTGTTCTTTAGCTATCTTTGACATGTGGCAATGGAAACAGACATTGGAAATGTCAGGAGCATATTGCATGCCATTCTGAAATACGTGAGCATGTGTTAGAAATTTGGAGGGTAAGTAATCTAATGTTTACCAGAATAAATTTTGCTTGATCTTTAAGAAGCAATTGGGAAAAAAGGCCTAAACAACAACATGCCATTCAAACTTCATAGTATTTGAGTTAGATTAGCTCTAAATTCATAGATTAATTTGGGGGGAGAGGTTATGTTTTGCAATCAAATTTTTTTATTTGTAATTTTTTGAAACTTTTTGTTTTATGACATTGTTTCTTAGATGTTTTTAAATTTTACACAGTTAAACATTTTCCTTTGATGGTAAACATACACACCCCATCCCAGAGGGCAGGCCCAAGGCATTTTTAGTCCACATGCCAGTAACTGGATAATACAAAAAGATTTTTTTTAGATTTATTTTTTTTTTAATTTTAAGGAAAGGTCATGCACACACGATTTGTATGTACAGAGAAAGTACCAAAGTCATATACACACACAAGAAGTGTTGCCTGGTGGATCAGAGAAGATGCCCACAGGGAGCACTTGATTCCCAGGGGTGCCGAAGAAGGTGAACCGGCAGAGCTGTGGGGAAGGGGAAGGGAGGAGGAGGGAGGGGAGCCTCCCAGATGCTGGGGGCAGCTGTGCCCACCCTGGGCCTGGAGGCAGGAGGGGGTGCTGTCCTCTGGGCCCCTGAGGGGCTGTCAGCAAGGAAGCAAAGCAGGGAGGGGCCAGGGGAAACCGCCCCCCCATCCCCCCATTTAGTGCTGGAGCAAATGCAGCCCCCAGAGGGCCTGGGGTTGTGGACAGTGGAGTCAGCCTCAGGCACAGGGCAGACAGAAAGGTCCAGAATGAATCTGGAGAATGACCAGCATCCTAGAGTGTGTGGAGTGGGAAGTGTGCATGCTCACTCTCTTCATTCACACCATCTGAGTCCATCTCTCTGGAGCATCTACCAGGTCTTCACAGTGCTCTGGGGGCATGGAATTTGGTGATGGGAAAACAACCCAGTGAGGCCCATGGATCCCCAGAGCCTGCGCCCTAGTGAGGGGCAAGGTTGAAAATGAAAAGGAAGCGCAGGAGGGATGGGGGAATGGGGAGGAGACCGCGGCAGTGGAGACAAGATCCCAAGGCTAGTTTGGAGCTGTAGCTGGGCCAGCTCCTACCTCTGCAGGGAGCACCACGCTGGCTTCATCTGGAAGCCGCTTGCCTTCCTTACTTGTGTGATCACTCCCACTGCGGGGTTTGGTGTCTGGACCTGCCTCCTCCCTGCTGACCGGGGATAGCATGGTGGGGCAGAGGCTGGCCCCCGGGGCCTCCTCACGCCAGCTGTGTGCCCTTGCAAGCCTCTTCAGCTCTCTGTGCTTAGTTTCTCAAGCTCATACAGAAGTGCCAATGCCTAGGACCTCCGCCTGCAGTTGGTGTGGGGGTGTGTGAGGACACCAGTGAAGGCCGAGCCCAGTGCCTGGTGCACAGCAGGTCCTATGCCCATGTTTGCCCACAGCTGCCATGGAAGCTGTTTCTCTCCTGACCAGCTGGAGGCCCGGGTGCTGAGCTGAGCCACCTGCGGTGAGGCAGGTGTGTGGGGCCCCAGGAGCTGATGGGGATGCAGGAGGTGCAGCCAACCTGGCGGGGCTGGTGTGAAAGAGTGGGGTTAGTGGGTGGGCTGGGTGTTCAAGAAGCCAGGGCAGGTGTACAAGAGGGAATGGTGGCCACAGGGAAGCTGGCATGGGTCCCAGGCCACTGATTCTGAGCCATGGCACCAGGCTCCTGCCAAAGCCCTCCCACGGTCTCCAGGAGAGGGGCAGGGCTGAGCTTGCAGGTTAGCTGCTCCTGGGGACAGAGCTGGGCTGGGCACCATGTTGGACACCTAGAGGGGGCACCCCCAGCATAGGCAGGAATGGAGCTAGTTCTCTGATGACCTTGGGGACAGCGGAGGTGGGGGTGGGGGGCAGATCTGGAAAAGGGAAGCTGAAAAGCTCAGAGGTGGCCCAGACACCTGGCCTTGCTGGGAAGCCAGGGGGTCCATTTTCTAGGCTCTGGAATACCCCTTTCCCTGTTGCCATGTGCCTGGGCCCTTCCCTGCTGCCCTTGGCTGGCCGCTAATGATGCCCACTGAAGCATGACCTTTCCCTACCAGGCTGATTCTATAACAGCACTTTCTGCTCTTCCTTCCTCTCAAAGGCCCTTTCCTGAGTCCTCGTCAGGATCCTGGGCCTGGGATGAAGAGCAAATACTGCGAGGGACTGACAACCCTCAGGAACATTTGTGTTTTTAAAAATGCTGCCCAATATCCAAACGCATGTGGAATTTGAAGAGGTTTCAAGCAGCGTTTTTTCCGATACCACCTCTCCTTGATGATCTCTCCCATCCCTTCCCCCTCCCCTTGGCCCCCAGCACTCCCCCACCAGGGGAGGTGCCATTCCTTCCTAAAGGTGTGCAGCCAGAGGCAAAGGGGAGAGAGGTGTCATCAGAATTTCTTTTTCAAAATCGCACTGCTCTTTCATGGTATCTGCCCAGAAATGAACATTTCTTCAGGTCTTTATGATTTTTTTTTTGGTGAAATTTCTGGTCTTCCCTGGAGTTTTTTAAAAGAAAATTTTAACTGATACCTAATATACATGACAGTGTGTCTTACACATGTAGACATCATAAATGTACAATTCTGTTAGTATAAAGGAAGCACTAATGTAATAAAATGGAACCTTCCCGGGATCTTTTGGCTCCCTCCCAGTGGCTATGCCCTTCCTTCCACCTCAAATTCTAACCACACAGGCTTAGTGCTGAAACATCTTATATTGGTCTTGCTTGAACTTGGCTTTTTTCCCTCCATGTTATGCTTTTGTTTGCAGCTGTGGTGCATTCATCTCATTGTTACCTAGTATTCCATTGCATGAGTATATCATACCTTCTTTATTCATTCTTTCCTTAATGGACATTTGGGTTGTCTCTGCACTATTAGTAATAATGCAGCTATGAGCACTCTTCTTTGGGTCTTTGGATAAACATACATTTAGACACAACTTTAATAGATAAAGCCAAAGTTTTCCAAAGCAGTATTTATCTTCTATTAGCTGCATGTTTATAGTTTCAGCTGCTCCATTTTTTGGCCACCAGATAGTATTGTCAATCTTTTTCATTTCAGCTTTTCTGATGTGTATGCGTGGTTTTCCTTAGGCCTTAGTTTGGCATTTTTCTAATGGCTAATGTGACCAGGCATTTTTTTATTTATTTTCACTTATTTTATATTTTTGATCTGATTAAACATCTTGTAGCTGTAGCCTCAGGAGATTGATCCATGGAAGATCCACGATGGGGAATTTAAGATCTAAATCCATTTCCAAAGATGTTCTGGGCATCTTGTTAATTTCCTAGGATTGCCATATCAAATTATCACAAACTTAATTTTTAGTTTATTGTATTTATTTGTATTGCTTATTAGGATAGCCTCTTCTGTGAGGTGCCTGTTAAACTTCTTAGCCATTATTTTCCTTTGGGTTGTCTTTGCTATTGTTTAATTAGAGAAGTTCTTTATATAGCATGGATACAAGTTTTTCGTTACTTATGTAGAAAGCAGACAGCTTATCCCATTTAATGACTTTATTCTCCACTCTTTAGTACTGTCTTTTGATGAATACAAGTTCTCAATTTTGGTGAAGTCCAGTAGATCAATATTTTTCCACTGTGATTAGAGTTTTATGTGTCTTTATAATCTTTGCTTGCTCTTGCCATTAATACATTCCCCTACTGTACTTCTAGAATTGTTATTGCTTTGCTGTTCACATTTAGATTTACAACTGATCTGAAATTGATTTCTATGTAAGATGTGAGGTGGCTGTCAAGAGAAATATTTTTCCTTATGGATAACCAATTAACTCAGAACCATCTATCAAAAAATCTATTTCTCCTGTGTGGGGTCCACATATAAATCAAGTATAAAAATTAAACAAATATTCATATTTGACCTGATTGTTTATAGTTCATAATGCGTGATCAAAACCGAAAGTTTTTGTGATGAATGCCCTTGTACTGTTCACCATGTAAGAACTTATTCACTATGTAAGAATTTGTTCACCATGTAAGAACTTGTTCGTTATGCTTCAGAAGATTGGAGACTGATGAGAATTAGGCTTGGGGTGGATTAATGATTGTGCATTGAGCATTGAGTCCCCTATACAGAATTTTATTGTTGTTAACAACCATTTGATAAATAAATATGAGAGATGCCCTGTCAAAAAAAAATCAATCTATTTCTCCTGTTCTACATGTATAAATCTTTTGTTCTATTTCAAAAACAAAGGTGTCCATGTATATGTGGCTCTGTCCCTGGATGCTTTGTTCTTTTCATTGTTCCATTTAGTGCCTTTTTGCCAGTAGCACACTACTGTCATGGCCATAGCTTTATAATAAGCCTTGATTTCTAGGTAGGGTAACTACTCCATCTTTCCCATCTTTGCAGGTGCTCTCCACAGTTTTCTTGGCTATTCTGAAACTTCTGAATTTCCATACACATTTTAGAATACACTTACCAAATTTCACAAATACCTAGATTTTTACTATGGTTACATTTGGTCTACATTGTGAATGCATTAGCCCCTCGGGGAAGAACTGATATCTTTACATTACTGAACCTTTCAATCCATAAACATAACACATACCTTAATTGTTTAGACCTTCTTCAATTTTTCTTAATAATATTTTATATTTTTCTGTGTAGAGGTCTTGCATAGCTTTTGTTATATTTATTCCTCCATACTTAATATATTTGATCCTATTATAAATGGTGCAGTTTAAATTTTTTATATTTTGTAATTATTCATTACTTTGGATATAAGTACTATTAGTTATTGATTTTTTTTCAAATTGATCTTGTATTCAATAAAAATCTAAATCCACTTCTAAAACAGTTAGCATCTGTGTTAGTTTCCTAGGGCTGCTGTAACAACTCACCACAAACTTAAAACAGGTGGCTTAAAACAGCACACATTTATTCTGTCATAGTTCTGGAAGACAGAAGTCCAAAAACAAGGGTCAGAAGGGCCACCCTCTCTGAAGGTTCTGGAGAAGAATCCTTCCTTGGCCTCTTCTAGCTTCTGGTTGCTCCAGGTATTGCTTTGTGACAGCATAATTCTAATTTCTGCCTGCATTTGCAGTGACCTTCCCTCTGTGTGTCTCAAATCTCTTTTTTTTTTTTAACTCCTGTAAAGACACTCATCATTTAGGGCCCAGCCTAAATCCAGGATGATCTCATCTCAAGATCCTCAACTTGCTCACATCTGCAAAACCCCTAGTTCCAAATGAGATCATATTCACAGGTGCCGGGGGTTAAGACTTGGACCTATGTTTCTGGGGGATACAATTCAACCCACTAGATCATCCAAGCAAATATATATATTTAATCCCTTCTTCACCCAAGTGAAATTCTGCATGTTGCATTTTTTCACTTTGCAATGATGAATCTTGAAGACTGTTCCTTATCAGCCCTTTAGGAGGGCCCTCTTTCTCTCAAAGGCTGCATCGTTCTCCATGATGGGGAAGTACCACCATTTACGAGACCCCTCCTTTGTTGCTGGACACTAGGAGAAACCAGAACTGCAGTGCCCGCTCAGTTGCATTCCAGCAAGTGACCCTCCCTGGGCAGCTGCTTCCAGTCCCTGGCCTCAGAGTCCTCCTCTGTAAGATGAGCAGTGGGAGAGAGGGTCACAGCCCGCCTTCCAGCTGCCGAGTGTTGAGGTATATGCTTCCCCAGTTCCTTCTCCTGTTTGTGCTCAAATTGGGGTCCGAAGGAAAGGAGAGGGCCACCCTACCTCACCTGCTTCCTGCCCTGGCACAAATTGATGGGGGTTAGCGCACATGGGAGGGACGTGCGGAGGAAGCCAAGGGTCCTGTCTCAGGCAGAGGAAGCTTCCTGAATGAGGTCCAGATGGCTGAACACTCCTGCCCTGTCGGTCACATCAAAACCAGGGGGTTGGCCTGTTGGCTGGAGTGAGATTGCCACTCTTAGAAGCACAAGCAGCACTGTCCCAGCCTTCATAAGGTCCAGGCCACTTTTCAACATCTTGCCTTTGTTTTGTGATCCTCTTGGTGACCTCCATGACTTACTGAGGTTTGGGTTTCTAAAATAAAAACCATATGTTTGATGTTTCAGCTCTGAGAATGCTTTCTAAAAACCCTTTCTGAGCCACTCACCTCACATAGTACACAGCAGCCGCAGCAGTGTGACTGGCAGGGGCTGCAGGAACTCAAAAGCTCTGCCGCCAAAGTCATGTGTCATAATATTTTTCCTTAGACTGGGCTAATTAGAGCAATTTTTCTCAGCTTGCAGCAGCCAGAAAACTCTCTGTGACATGTGTGAACCCAGGTTGGTGGGATCTGGGCACATTTGCACTAAAGACCTTCCCCCTTACCTTGGCTTACCCAGCCACCGCTTAGAAGCTGCCGTCTTTATTCGTTGGGTCACTTGGTCTGCGTGTGGGCAGAGGCCTGTCTCCATGATACAGGCCATTCTACCCTGACCTTCTGGGAGGTAGGGACGCAACTGGCATGTGATAGGTAGAGGCCAGGGATGCTGCTGGACACCCTAAATGCACAGGACCCCCTCCCCCAACCAAACAAAGTATTGTCCTTCCTCCAATATCAATAGTGCTGAGGTTGGAAACCCTACTGTCAGGGACATGGGGGCCAATGGAAAGTGCTAAGCTGCAAAGTGGTGCCCACAGCCTTTCTCAGGAAGCCACCGTAAGAGCCCCAGCAGGCAGGTCTGAGTGGGGAAATACTGGAGGAAGAGTGTTCTGGACAAGAGATGTGATGTCCCAAGCTGTGAACACACAAATCATGGCTGTGGTCCAAATGTGGCTTGCCATCTGTTTTGTATGACCAGAAAGCTAAGAATGGGTTTTAAATTTTAAAATAGTCGGGGAAAAAATGAAGAATAATAGATCATGACATGTGAAAATTACATTATATTCAAATTTCAATGTCTATGAATGGTTCTATTGGAACATAGCCACATTTATTTGTTTACTTATTTTCTAGGATTGCTTTTGAGCTATGATGATAAGAGTTGAGTAGTTGTGACAGAGATCACATGGCCCATGAAGCCTAAAATGTTTGCCGTCTGGCCCTTTATGGAAGAAGTTTGCCAACTCCTGCCTCGAACCAAGGTGCTAAGGTGGAGAAGGTAGCAAGTTAGGGGGGCTTGGCCGCCGATTGAATATAAGGTGAAGAAAAGATATTATTTTCTAGCTTGGGAGCTTTGGTAAGAGAGAAATAGGATCCAGATTTCAGGGGAAGATGATGAGTTAGATTTTGGACATACTGAGTTTAAAGAAACTGTACGACATGTAGGTCAGATCCTCAGGACAGGTGCTTAAGAGCAATGCAGGGGCTGCAGATCTTCAGCCCGTGGATGGAGGGTTGATGAAGCTGGGATGGCGGGTAAAATGACCCAGGACAGGGACATTTCCCTTGTATGGCTGCAGCACTCTTAGGGAATCAGCTGAAAGCTTTTTCCCTCTTTCCAGAAAAATAGCACACCCAAAAATCTTTGTATGGTCTCTGCTCCAGAATCATGGACATCATGAAACCCTGGACTCAAGATTAAACACCTGTGGCCTGGAGCAAACTTGAGAGCTGAAGAGGATCAAGCATGGCCTTTTGGGTCACATCAACATTCAAGGTGTGGCCAGAGGAAAAGGAGCCTGCCAGGGCGGCTGGTCAGGGAGACAGGACAGCCAAGATGCTCTGAGGACTGAGCCAGGGGGAGTGGGTCCCAAGAGGAACTGAGCGAAGGGTCAAAGTGTTCTGTGCCTTTAGAGAAGTTCAGCTACTGCCTGGGTGAAGGGAGTCTGTTCAGCAGCGGTGGTCACGGGTGAGCTTTGTTTGGGCCTCTCAGGGGCAAGGGGAAACTGGGCGAGCGCCGGAACGCAACTGGGAGGCTGGGCAGGGTGTGGAGGGAGTGCAGGTTCACCTGCCGGGGGCCTGGGTGTGAGAACAGAGGAACAGAGGATCACTGCAGCCGTGGTTGGGTGGGCCACGAGGAGCTGAGGGACAGGCAGCGTGTGGTGCTGGTATTCATCTGAGGGGACTGAGTTTTAAATGTTGGCAGTGAATGGGCAGACAAAGAGAGGTTGAAAAGAAGAGAGCAGAGAATACTGAGAGGCAATATTTGGGTCCTTTGGGAGAGGGTGCTGGCAGGAGTGGGTAGGGAAGACAAGAGATTTAGCTGCCGACTCTCCAGGTTTCCACACTCACCTTCACCCACCAGGCAAGACCTTGCCCACCTGCCATCGCCGGAGTGACGCCAGCTGAATGTCTGTGGTCCTCCTTTAATCCTTCCTGCTGGTCTGTGATAAACACTGACCTGCTTGGAAAAGTTTTTAGAACTTGTATCCAAAATACTTAGCCTGACTTCAGTCTCACCAAAGTCTTGGATGTGAACAATACTTGAGCTTGAATTTATTGATGCCATTAGCTGCTTTTAAGGGAATGAGTAACTGTTGATAACTTAATGATACTTATCTTGTTGAATGGCATATATAAAAGTAGTCATTTTAAGGTGTTTAAACCAGTTAAATACACACTATGTCAAATGAGAGGTACAAATTAGTAGTAATATATAAAGAACCATCATTTCAGAGGTATTGCTGAGTTTAAGAATTCCTATATAGGAAATATAAATTGTATTACTAATTGATCAGTTACATTTCTGGAGAACTTGCTAACGTAGCCTGTGAATGCTGACTGTGGGGGCCTATGCCTTTGATGGCCCCCAGGGAGTGCTGGCCCCTCCTAGGCTTCCCTCCCCTTGAACCTGGAATGGACTGGGCTGCTTTAATGAATAATGTGGAAGAAGGGATGCTGTATTAGTTAAGTGCTAGTTCTTAGAAAGGCTCACCAGCTTCTGGTCCTGTACACGGGGGAAGCAGCTGCCATGTCAGAAGCCCAACTACCCTTCAACTACCCAGGAAGAAGTCCAAGCTGTGTGAAGCCACGTGGAGGAGAATTGAGGACCACCACCCCCTCCCTGGCAGTAGTGAGAGGCAAGGCTCCAGACATACAGCCCAAGTTGAACTGTTTCAGCGGCCATCCCTAGCTGGTCAAGCTGCCAAGTTGACACCAAATGGAGCAGAGACAAGCGCTCCCCCTAGACTATCCAAATTGCAACATCTTAAGCAAATAATAAAACGGTAGTGTTTCAAATCACTACATTTTGGGTATGTTGTTTTGCGGCAATAGAAGCATGGAGCTTTCTAGTATATTTAGAATATACAGAATGGGAGAAAGTCATGCACATTAAACATTTGCAGAGGATCAGTCAGTAGAGATGAATCAGTTGGTTGGCCTTGGGTGAGGAGGAGGGGGATAATGTCAGATCCTTCACTTCAACCTAGACAAAAATGAATTCCAAATAGTATTTGTATAGCACTGGGAGATGTTATAAGACATATCAGTGAGACTGTGTATTATCAGCCTTTGTCAGGATGTAGGGGTGGGAAGGGAGCAGGGACATGAATTATGTATATTGATTATATAAAAATTCTGGAGTCCAGATAAGGAAAAAAGGAGAAAATAAAAATTATCCACAATCCCCTCACACAGAGATAACTACTGATTACATTTTTGTTTATGTACTTCTAAGGAATTTTCTATGTATGTTAATCATCATAGGAAGTGCATTTATATTGTATATAATTGTTATCTATTTTTTTTACTCCACACTGTATCACAAACATTTTTTCATGTCTACCAATAATGTATGTATCAGGGCCACATAATATTACCTCCAATGGATGTTCCATAATTTGTTCAACAAATTTCTGATTGCTGGACATTGAGACTGGTTCCAATTTTTTTCAATTCCATGGTGAATGAATGCTTCAGTGAACATCTGTGTAACTAGAGCTTTGTGCACATACGTAATTATTTCCTTAGAACAAATTCTGAAAAGTGGAATGGCAAAGTAAATAAGTTTGTATATAGTGAAGGCTTTTCAATATGTAATTTCTAGTTATTGTGAAGACAGAGACTAAAAATGTCCATCCTCGCCAGTGGTCTTAGAGAGTAACTTTCCCTGCATATAAACTCTCTCAAACTAATAGCTAATCTCACTATTTTAGTTTTCAAAGAAGGCCCTACTTTTTGAGAAGTGTTATTAATGTTGCACTAAAATGCACATATGTTCCTACTCCAAATAGCTAAGCCCCAACTTGGTGGGATGGCGGGGGGTGGGGTGGGGCCATGCAGCTAGTAAATATTTTAGGTTTTGTGGTACAAAAGGCATGATCAAGGAAATTATATAGTTATTTAAAAATATAAAAACTGTTCTTAGTGTGTGGGTGTGCCCAAACAGGCAGTGGGCCAGATTTGGCCTGCAGGTCTTGGTTGCTAACTGCTGCTCTGAACTGTTGCTCCCCAAGCCTGAGGCACTTCATCTGACCATTTTTTGGAAGTCAGGGTGGTGAATCTACATTGAGTAACTCTTAAGGTGGAACTTTGCATACAAGTCCCCTGTGGAAGAATTAACTGGAACCCTAGGTCACCATCATGTGTGGCCTCTTAAAATACCCCCGCCAGAGCTCCAGCATCTGGGTGGGCCATGGGCCTGTGAGGGTGCAATCGGGGCTGCGGAGCCAACTTACAGAACTGTGCTGTCAGCTGTACCACATGGGGCTCATTCTCACTGTGAATTTTATAATATGAAGGAGGGTTTTTTTCTGATTATAAAAGTATTATGTACTTGTAAAAAGGTACAACAAATTACTAATACCTTCCCCCTTCCCCCATTCAGACATAACCTGTATTAATATTTTGGTTAATTTCCTTGTAGTCATGTGTGTGTGAGAGAGATAGAGAGATGAAGAGACACAAAGAGAGACAGAGACAGAGAAATGGTGGGAGACAGAAAAAGGAGAGAGGAAGACAGAGAGACAGACATAGTGGCCAACAGAAAGAAAGAAGGGCGAAGAGAGAGAAAGGCAGAGAAGGAGAAGAGCAAGAGAGTGGAAAAAAGGACTCTCCAAAGCTGGAATCGTTTGCACAGCATGACTTAATTTTAGTCACTCAGCTTTGAGTTGTATCATTGGTCAGCTGATAGCACGTCACACTATGCACCTCTTTCAAATGAATTTGCAGCTGGTGGCCACTGGGGCCTTTCCCAGTTTTCCAGTGCTATAAGGAATGCTACTGCAAGTATCATTAAACGTGAGTCTTCATCCATGTCTTTATGTCTTTTATTATTTCCTTAGAATAAAGTCCAAAACCAAGAATTGCCTTTCAAAGAGTAGATGTGTATTTCATATCTTTTATGCATATTGTCACTTTGCACTCAAAGGAAAGTGCACCAATTTATGGCCATGTACTCATGGGATCATGATCACATGTTTGGAACAACACAATTTTCAAAATATTGTCTAGTTTTGATGGGTAAAATGATATTTGATTACTGGTTTAAACAATATTTATTGGATTTCTAGCTGCTTTTACTACCTTTATATTTGTATTTCCACTTGTATTTCTTTTGACAAATACATATTTTCATTCCTTATCCATTTTACTATTTTTTCATGTTCTTGTTTTGTAAGAATTATTTTAAATATTAATCATATTAACCCCACTGTATATGTTGCAAATATGTTGTGACTTGCCCTTTCATTTTTGCTGAGGGTGTCTTTTTGGTCCAGTGAAGTTTTGTATTTTTATGTTTTCAAATCCAGCAAGCCTTTTCTTTGTGATTCCTTCCTTTGCTTTTATGTTTGGAAGGTTTAACTGTGGGATCATCTTCTAACCCGTAGCACCTTTGAAGTTTCTTTTCTAATGGCTCCATGTTTTATATTTAATTCTTAAGCCATCTGGAATTAATTTTAGTCTAGGTTGAAGTGAAGGATCTAACTTCATCCTCCACTCCCCTCCCCAAAGAGAGGCATCTGATCTGGCTTTATGGACTAATCCTTTCCAAACATTTAATGTGCGTGGCTTTCTCCCACTCTGCAGGATTGGGGGTGGGGGAGAGAGACGGGGAAGGAGGAAGGGAGAGAGAGAGCCAGGAAGACTCGCTCTGGGTCACACTCCAAGGCCGCCCAGTAAGCCCCGTGGGGGCCTTTGTCCCCAGAGGCCTGTGATCCTCTGCAATGCCCTGAAAATCCCCGTGCCCGGAACTGCAGCGCTGGTCAAGGACCAACAAGCAGTTGACAGGCTATCTGCGGCCCCAACTCCAAGGCCGCTGACGCAATTCGGGTTTACGCTGAAATACCAGCCTGAATTTGGGGGCAGATGTCTCCACCTCGGGCAGTTACATGGCACCAGCGTGCTCTGTCGCAGAACCGCGCTGATCCTGCAGGAGAAGAGTGCCCCTCCGGGCTCCTCTCCCCTACGTGTATACATGTGTCCCATTACTCAGGAATTTTCAGGGATTCTTCTGTCTGGTCATCTGTCTCCTGGAGACCAGGCCCGGGGCCACACCTTCAGCCAGTTGTGGGCTCTCCTTGCTGGTTTCCACTCTGCCTTGTTTAAATATTTACTGTGTGGTCAATGTGGGATCTCACCCTCACCACCCCTCCTTGCCCTCTAAGAACTCAGTGTGAACAGCGTGTAGTGGCACATGTTTCACTACAACCTGGGCCAGCTGCTCCTGACCGTGACTCTGCGCCCATCTGCTGAACCAACACACGTTCGCTCAGCCAGCATTTCCCAAGTGCCTACAATGTACCTGGACACGAGGCGTTTCAGGAAAGGAGTGCAGACACATTTTAAATACATACATTTGTATTCATATATGTATAAACAGTAGCATAAATATACTTGTTTAAACTTTGAGTACATATAAATACAATAATTTCTGAAGTCTTTTCTAGTGAGGTTTCCATTACCATTGCCAGGTTAAGGAGGCATCTGCTCAAGATCACCCCCAGGAAACAGCAGCCTTCGAGTCAACCCCAAGGCAACCTGGTCTCCTCCTGCCTCAGTTTCCCCTTGCAGGTTCAAGGCCCTTGATCATAATAGGTCAGTGCATCATGACCTGTCATTTTCTCCCCTCACCCATCCCAAATGTAACCATCCCCATGTACCATGCACTGGCCTTTTCTCACCCTGTCTGGGTTTTTCTCTCTTGTTTCTTGCTTGCATCTACCAACCTTCCCGCCTGCCTATCCCCAGCTCCAGATAGTTCCTACTCATCATACATCTACATTTGCAAGATGATGACGTTTGGATAGGATGCTTTTCTGACCCTCAGCCCACAGGGGTGCAACCATGTTATACATATGCTTGGGTTTGGTGGCTATTAATCTTAAAGCTCAGTCAACGTACATAGATGCCATGCTAAGGTAGAGAGGTCCCATGTGCAAAGATTTGCACAGTAGGATTACAATAAGCCTTGAGGGACTTCACTTTTATTCCTCCCATATTGTCCTCCCTCCCTAACCTTTGGAGCTATTCTGCCTCCAACATTAAGGCTTAGTTTATGGGATTGTTGTAGAGTGTCCAGCAAAATGCCTGGCACCTAGGAAGTATCCAAGGTGTAACAGAGGTGATTGTTAGCGCTGGGATTTGTGACTCCCTTATTCTACAGTGGTCCCTGGGCCATGTCCTGACGGGACGCCTATGATACCTCTCCTTCACAGGTGGAGCTGCTTGGTGTCCACCTGTGGATATAGGCCCTGTTTTCAAGAGCAGTGCTGAGCTGAGGGCAATCCCTTCAGCAGGACAACGACCTCATTTCTTCACCTTTTAGTTAGTCCACTCTCAACATGAGCCATACTCTCCTTCTGTCCGCTGGTTTCTGTCCTTCCAGTCAGGCTGCACCCTGGACCTAGTTCTCAACCTTCCACCAAGCCACCACTGGTGCAGGGGCTTCCCAGATGAGGGGCAGCTCTCTTGTGGGCCCAGGCACAGAGGTGCTGCTCATGGGCTCAGCTCTCTGCTGCCAGCACTTCTGTACATCGTCCTCATGACTGTGCTGGGGTCCAGCCGATTTCTGGTGTCTGGAAGTGTTATCTGTCTACACACTGTCATAGCCAAAGCTAAAGGGCATCAGCTTCTGGGGCAATTTGGAATCTAAACGCCCACTGGGTCTTCTCTCACTGGCAGAGCAGGGGAAACCATGGTGGAAAGTCAAAGAGAGAGAAAGCAGGGTCAGAGAGAGGAGCTGGAGCAGAGGGTGGGAGAAGGCCCCTGGGGTGGGCGTCCGTGAGCAGGTAGGTACCAGGCAGATGCTACAGTGGAGATGGCTCTGGTGTGGCCTGGGCAGGCTGGGGGAACCACTGGCTGTGCTCCTCATCTTTGTCCAGATGCTCTGACCATGCTGCCAGGAAACATTTGGATCCATCCTGCCATTGCTGGAGCACCAGAGGCTCTGCAAATGGGTAAGGTGGCTCCTGCACCTTCCTGGCTGAGAGGGCCTCTCTGAGCTGGGGCCCAGATGTCCCCTGCTCACCTGGCCGTGCCCAGCTGCTTCCCCAGAGGACACCAGCATAGGGATCAGGGGATCATCAGGTAATTCTGCACATGGTGAGTGGTGATTTACAAAACAGGGTCCCTGCGGTACTTGTTCCCTTTGGTCTCCTGCTTGCAACAATGTGGTTAAATGTGCAAACAATCTCCAGGAGGGCATGTTAAAATGCAGATTCCTGGGCCTGCCCCATGTACCCCCAGACTTGACCAAATCTAAGATTTCATTGTGTCAAGAACTGATCTACTCACTTTACATGTGCAAACTCTCTTAAACCTCACACCCCAATGAGGTAGGTGCTATGATTGTTCCTGTTTTATGTATAAGAAAATGGGCACAGAGAAGGTGAGTAACTCATCCCAGTCGCACAGCTTATAAGTGGCATAAGTGGCAGAGCTGGGATCTGAACCCAGGTCGTTCAGCTTCAGAACTCTCTGCCCAGCCAGTCTGAGAAACTATTGTCTTAGACAGAGAAGCTTGCGTACTCTTAGGAGTGGCTTTTCACTCTGGGCTACTAAGTCCTCAACTACAAATCAAACTTTAAAGAAAATCTCACTGATCTCTGATATTCATGTTGATCTACCAGTCATGCTCCCTGATGTTAACCCAAGGGAGCTGAAAACTTACATCCACTTAAAACCTGTACATGGAGTTTATAGCTTCTTTATTCATAATTGCCAAAACTTGGAAGCAACCAAGATGTCCTTCAGTAGGTAAATGGATGTATAAACTGTGATACATCCAGAAAATGGAATATAACTCAGCATAAAAAGATATGAGCTATCAAGCCATGAAAAGACATGGAAGAAACATAAATGCGTGTAATGAAGTGAAAGAAGCCAAACTGGAAAGGCTACATACTGTATGATTCCAGCTACATGACATTCTGGAAAAGACAGTAGAGATCAGAGGTTGCCAGGGGCAGGGAAGGATAGGTGAGCACAGGATTTTTAGGGCAAAGAAACCACTCTGTAAGATATAATGATGGACTACGTCATTAAATATTTGTCCATACATGTGGAATGTACAACACCAAGAGTGAACCCCAATGTAGACAGACTATGGACTTTGGGTGAATATGAACTGTCAGTGTAGGTTCATTGATTGTAACAAATGCGCCACTCTAGGGGGATGTTGATAGTTGGGAGGCTGTGATGGGAGGGCAGCGAGTATATGGGAAATTTCTGTACCCTCTGTTCAGTTTTGCTGTGAACCTAAATAGCTCTTTAAAGTACATTTTTAAAAAAATAATTTTTCAGTGGTTTTTGGTTCATCACCCACCTCGCTGCCCTCTAAATAAGGTGGTATTATCTTTCCAAACTCTGTAAGAAGATTCATGACCCATTTGGGAGTCACTTAATGCTTTTGAGAATCAAATGAAAGGATGGAACCTGTTCACATAAAACAAAGCATTAATACACACACACACACACACACACACACACACACACACACACACACACATTTTATTTGTACTAGCAGGGATTCCCAGGAAACCTACAGACTCATGTTGAGAACCGCAGCCTAGATAAACACATTTATCTTCCCTCAAGCATGCCCACCCCCTGCCCCTGCCCTTCCGCTGGTCTCTTTTAAAATTCTTAAGAGAGAATACCTAAGAAAATTGTTTGGTTGGAGGCAAAGTAATTAAGGCACAATTTTACTTCTCCTTGGTACTTATAAACATTCATCTTAATTAAAATGCTTATTGTAAGACCAGAACGTGGGGGCTGCCAGGAGTCAGGATGAGACAGAAAACCCATCAGGATTATGAAAGGCTTTGCTTGCTGGATCTGGGATTCTTATTAGAGAAGTGACCCTCTGCCTTGGGCAGCTTAAAAAGATTCTATCTGGCATCAGATGTGGATTTGTTGTTTTTCTACTTTGAAGTCAGCTCTCGCTGTAAGCTATGTTACTGTGTGTTATTCAACAAAGGTTCTTTCCCTATAATTCTACCTTGGGTACGTAGGTTAAATCAATTAAGAAACATCCTGTGATGGGTGGTTTTATGTGTCAGTGTGGCTGGACTGCAGTGCCCAGTTACTTAATCAAACACTAATCTAGACATAGCTGTGATATTATTTGGTAGGAGTGGTTAACAGCTACAGTCAGTTGGCTTTAAGTTACGGAGATCATCCTCAGTAAAGTGGATGGGCCCCATCCAATGAGTTGAGAGGCCTTAGGCTCAAGGAACTGAGGTTTTCCAGAGAAGAAGAAATTCTGCCTAGAGACTGTGGCATCAACTCCTGCCTGACTATGCAGTTCTACAAATTTTGGATTTGACAGACACCAGAATCGTGTAAACCTCTGTTTAAAAATAATTCTCTTTAGATAGATAGATGATTAAACAGATAGATAGGTAGACAGATAGGTATAGAAAGATCTATCCATCTGTATGTGTCTCCTATTGGATCCATCCATCTATCTACCCATCCCTCTCTGTGTCCATTCTCCATCCCAGGACTTTCCTATCAGTCCTTCAAGTTCCAAAGCCAGAAGTTCCCTCTGGGTCTCTTGATATGATTAGTGGCCTGGCTGGACCATACTTATTGAAGTCCAAAAGCTTAATACCAGGGAAGGCACACACTAAGTCTTATGGCTTTCATGGTATAGGGCTTAAGGTTTATGGACACTTAAATAAGTCTGTCTAGAGTTCAAATCCTGATTTGGTCTTTTACTTTTTTTTTTTTTAACTGACCTATATATGCAAGTCACACGATTTCTTTTCTCCCACAGTTGTAGTGGTGACTTAGGATTGGTTTGCTTGACTTGCCAATACAATAGTGGTTTTGGTTTCTCCATCACAGTTGAGTTTAAAGTTAGTGAAATATGAATGTCTTGGTCTTAATACTCTTGGTGGCTACACAGTTTGATTCTGATCTGCAGACTTGTTTTATCTTGCACAACTCACTGTAAGAGTAAGACAGAAAGGAACCCAAACCCAGCCCAGGCCCTGGCCCTACAGCCACCAGCAGCTCTGGGGTCTTCCTTCCCCTGACTGGCCTCACCAGATGTTGTTTGCCTGTGTCTGAGAATGATGGATGGGGGCTGACCTCACACCTCACTGGAGCTTATTAAGGGAAGAGAGTGTTTGGAGCTGGTTTCCTGGGGGCAGAGGGAGGAGGAGAGTGGGGTGGCAGAGGTCATGAAACATGAAAATGAGGGGCCCAGGCCTTTCCCTGCAGTGTTTGTCCAGCTGACACCCACCGGCCCCCCATCGAATGGTGTCTGGTGCCGAGGCCTCCCTTTTCCTCCAGCCCTTGCTTGCTTGCCCTGGGCCGTTACCTCTGGCCTCTCCTAGAAATGGCCTGGAGAACATCTGGAAAAACAGTGCTGGGCTGCCCCAGCCAGCAATAGCAGCCTGTGGAGTCTGTTTAATATTTAAGTTCTGATTTTATCTTGTTTATAAAATCCATATGGACAGCGAAGAGAAAGGGGAGTAAGCGCCTGGGGCAAATAATCTTGGGCAGCTGCTAGGGCAGGTTCATTCAGGGCTCCTGCCGCATCTCTCCGGGCCTGGGGCTCAGCACCACCTCTGTGCCCGGTGCCTCCTCAGCTCAGCCTGCCTGCTTGTTTGAGAGCACCGCACGTGAAGCACTTTACAGACGGGGAAGCTGAAACTCAAGGCTTAAACTCCCTTATTGGGATTGCTACCGATTCCATCAAGCAAGCTGGTCATCTCCCACCAACCAAAGAGACGGTGGAGTATGTGACCTAGGCTGGGCCCTGAAGTCCTGGTCCAGATCTCTGCTGCCTGCTCGTGTGTAAGTGACCCTGGGTGCCTTCATTCCCCTCTCCACGTCTCAGCATTCTCATCCAGAAAGTGGAGGTGATGCCTCAAGGATTGTTTGCAAGGGTCTGGTACATAGTGAGGCTCGCAGATGGGAGCCGTTTGGTGCTGTTCCAGTGCTCTGAACAAGTGCCGCACTTCCCTTCCGGGCATCACTCTCCCTGCCTTACAGGAATGTTGGAGAATTGATTGCAACGAGACTTTTAGCAAAAGGTTAGTTACCTCAATTCCACATGTAAAATATGGTCTTTGGAGGTTTCCATCTACGTGTGATTTCCCTCAAGGGAATCTGCTTGCAGCAGGTTGGACACTCATCCCGGTGGGAAGTACAATATCTGTCCCGTTTTTCAAACTCCATGGAAGATCTGCTGTGGCAAACCTGACCAAATGCATCACAGCTGCGGTGATCAGAAAGGGTTTCTCAGTATCATTATGAATCTCTCGGCCTGGGGAAGAAAATCACTCCCTCTTGTTAAGAACGGGAGGTGGTATTTAACAAAGATTGCTGGATTGGAAATCAGAACATCTGTTCTTGGCCTGGTTCTGCCACTAATTTGCTGTGGGATCTGAGGCCAGTCACCTCACCTCACCAGATCTCAGCCTCTTTGTGAGAAAAATGGGGACTGCATGAATTTCACAGCCCTGCTGAGCTCTGCAGGATGTGATTTTAGGTTTTGGAAGGAGACAGAAATGCCTGGGCCAGGCCCTTGGCTCACCCCTCAGAACTGCAGCGGCCTCTTCTTGTTCTCCTGCTCTGTCGGCCCTCTGCCTGAAGACTTCCCACCATGGGGAGAATGAATCCAAGATGGGTACTGTTTAGTTTGGTGGTTATGAGCCCAGAGTTTGATTCCACCCTCTTCTAGCTCTGTGGCCCTTGGACAAGTTCCTTGACCTCTCTGTGCCTCAGTTTCCTCAAGTGTAAGATAGGATAATGAAAGGACCCACCTGCTAGAGTAGTGAGAGGATGAGAGGGCATAACACACATGGAATGCCTATCAGAGTGCCCAATGCAGAGTAAGTGCTGGAACGATGTGTTATTAAGGAATCTGTAAGAGACGGAGGCCATAGTATTTAGCCTCTCTTCCTGTGAGTCCTCCTGAGAACTCAACATTAGAACACTTAGATCTGTAGTTTCTGGTTTTCAAAGGTGCATTCAGCCTACACACTGTTGGCACGAGCCTGGATAGGGGATGAGAGCCTTAGTCGCTTATGTTAACCTGTTGTCTGGCTACAGGGGGCCCAGTTCTAAAGACCAGCCATTAGAGACTGGTGGAGTAGGGGCCCTTCCGGGCTTTCTGTCCTGCCTGCATGTCTCTATCTCCTCCCTTTGTCCTTGTAACCCTGTGAGTGCTTTTATCTGAGCAGAGGGGTCTGGCCACTACTGGGAAGTGGTTGCGCTTCTGCATGGCAATAATTTAAAACTACACCAGAACCAGGGCGTTGTGGGCCCAGAAGGGCTGCTTTAGCCTGGCAGGGGGACCTGGGGTAGGAGGCTGCTCTGCATCTGAGCATTTCAAGCATGGCTTTATCTCTAATAAGCAACCTGGTGGCTGCTGGACTCCTGCACGCATTTGAGTGACAAGGCAGCAAAGTGGGCTGCTGCCCAGAGAGAAGATTGCTCAGCTGTCCCTCTGCCGGTGAGTAAAGGAGCTGTGAGGTGGTATTTTGGTCTGCCTGGGCTGCCATAACAAAGTACCATGCACAGAGCTGAAGCAGCAGAAATGGGTTGGCTCACAGCTCTGGAGGCTGGAGGGCTGAAGTCAAGGTGCTGGCAGGGTTGCTTCCTCCGGAGGGCTGTGGGAGAGAACCTGTTCTAGGTCTCTCTCCCAGCTTCTGCTGGCTTCCTGGCCATCATGGGTGCTCCTTGGGGTGTAGATATATCACCCCGATCTCTGTCTTCATCTTGACATGACTTTCTCTGTGTGTGTGTGTGTGTGTGTGTGTGTGTGTGTGTGTGTCTGTGTGTCTGTGTCCAAGTTTTCCCCTTTTATAGGACATTACTCATGTTGGATTGGGACCACCTTATACTTTAGGTCATCTGCAATGACCCTATCTCCAAACGCAGTCACATTCTGAGGTTCTGGGGCTTAGGACTTCAACATATGAATTTTGGCAGGACAGAAACAGTTCAACCCCCTAACAGCTGGTTTTTCCATAGGGAGGGGGCAGTGCTGTGTCCACCTAGGCCTATGTTTCAAAGCTCATGGGAGACCACCCTCAGTTTTTCCCAGGCCTCTGCATGGAAAGGAACCTGGGGGTGAGGGTGATCTGTTCTCTGGTGACTGGTTGCCTCTCCTGCACCCATGCTGGGGACTGCCATTCTGAGTTTGAATACCTCCAGCAAGAGGAACTAATTGCTACCTTTCTCCTCCTTAGGCAGGTCCTTATTAGAGCAGAAATCTTTCCCAGTAGTTCCAAACAGTTTATCTTGTTTCTTTCCTTTGGATCCCAAACTGCAGATTGAGCACCTTCTGTTTGGGCCTTCTGAATCCCAACGGCTCACATTTACTGAGCATATGCTTGGAACCATACCAACCACTTCACACATATCTTTCCAACAATCTTATTAAACGGGTGCTATTATTGTGCCCATTCTACTGAAAAGGAAGCTGAGGCACAGAGAGTTCAGAAGCTTGCTCAGAGTAGCACAGCAGGAATGGAGCAGACCAGCATTAAGCCCAGAGCTCATGCTCTTACCTCAATACCAGGCATCCAGCAGGCCCACTAGCTTTCTGGCAGGTGGAGGCCTTGGTTAGCTCAACTTCGAGACTTATTCTACCCAGAGGGCGTTGACCCCTGCCCATGGGGGCTCATGAACTGTACGATACCCTTTGGGCAGAGAAGATGCCCACAGACAGGAAATTCCTCTCACAAATGCCCTTCAGAATGGGCATTTCCTGCCCACTGGGCTGCTGCTGGGGAGTCCTTTGCCATGAGATGGCAGAAGGGGAGAGTCTGGAAGCGACTGAGAAGAGAAACTGAGGAAGAGGAACAGGGAACAGGTAAGTGGGAGGAGAGGAAAGAACAGAGATAAGGGGCCTGAGGAGGCGTCTTCGGGAAGGCTCCTGCAGGCTGCTCACGGTGGCAAGGAGCAGGATGGGTGGTGCAGGGGCTCCAGCAGCAGGAGGAGGCAGAGGGCGCTGCCGTGGCCCGCAGAGGGGGCTGCCTTCATGTGCTGGAGACCTTAGAGAGCAACGTGGGAAAGGTCCAAATAAAAATACACAGAAGATGCCAGTAAGCAATTCACAGGAGACCAACCAAATTTATATTAAGCATACAATATACAGTCAAACTTACTGGGAAAGTCCACTGTAAACTCCCTGAAGAACGGGATGGGCAGGCAGAGGCCAAGTCACAGGGGGGAAGCAAGCCAAGGCAGGGAGGGCAGACCCCTCCCGTATGCCCTGCCGCACTGCGCTCGTTCTGGGTCCTGCCGTGCTCCCGGGTCCTGCCGTGCTTGGTCCTCCTCCAGCTCCGCTCACTCCACACCCAGAGCCCTGCGGGGCCAGCGTGAATGGGCGTCTGCAGAACGCCTCAGCCCAGTGCCTGGTTCCTCACTTGAGGTTACTGCAGCTGGACAGAGTTGGGGGAGGGGAATAAAGGAGGAAATGTTAGCTGAGGCCAAGCAGAAAAAAAAAGTCAATATTAGCTTTGCAGTCATCTAAATTTGCATTTAAATTTAAATAAAATTTCATTACACTAAATTTGCTTTAAACTAAGATATTAAATCATTTGCAAGGTCCCTCCAGAAATGATGTATCATTTGTTCTTCCACGGAAGGCAAGCAGTTTGAAAGATTTTTTTTAAGCAAGGATAAAAAAAGAATATAATATGAGAGAATACAATGCTAAAAAAACCTTTTTCTAGAAAAACAACAATAATCTATTTATAATGTATCTACATAGATATGAAAAAAATCTTTTCAGGAAAAGTAGTAGTGATGTGAACAACCGTCCCTCTGAGAGCTGGATTAGCTCCGCCACGGAGGCTGCCCCGCCCACCCTTGCATTTCTCCCTGGGGAAGAGACTGGGGTCGAGTGGTAACTGATGTTTACTGAGGATTCCTTTCTCCCGGTTATTTGCATGAACTAACCCAGTTCTCTAGTAGCTCTGCATGGAGATACTAGTGTCCCCCCTTTAGAGAGGCAGGAGCTGAGATGCTGAGAATAACTCAGGTGCTACAGAGCTGGGCCTTGCTCCTTCTGTACCAGCAGCACAGGCCTCCAGATAGAACTTTCGGGGGCCTCTCCTCCAGCCAGGCTGCAGTGCTCCTGCGGGCTTGGGCTGAGCCTGGCTGCATTCTGGAAGGTAACACGGAGTTGGATGACAAACCGGTGGTGGGAGCATGAAAGAGGAGGCAGAGGGCAGGCAGGAGGGCCGGGCTGCCTCAGGGAGTGCCCCAGCTGTCCCTGCTGTGGCTATAGGCCCCCAGGAGGGGGTTTGGGGGCAATCTTCATGAGGCCTCCCTGAATGGCTGGGGAGGCCTCAGGGGCCATCCAGTTTCATGGACCAAATGCAGCCGAGGGCAGTTTTCTCTCAGCTCCTGTTTGCTTTCTAGATTTCCAACTCTTGGGTGTGTGGCCTGCCTTGAGCCATCACCTCCACTGTTAACCCCCTGGGAAGCTCTCTGGCCCCCCAAGGAAATGGTCACTCCCACAGGGCTGCATTTAGGCCTCCATGACCTCCCTTCCAGACAGCATTATAATTCATTCATGTCTTCCCTTCCCCACGGGGCTGTGGGCTCGTTGTGATGTCCCCCAAATGTTGATTGAATATTGTACCCCCATCTCTGAGCCTCATACCCCAATAACGCAGTACAGGAGGAATGGGCAGGCCTGGAACTGATGGCAAAAGGAGGTGCTGGGACAGAGTGGGCAGCACAGGTTGGCAAAAAGGCTCTGGCGTTCCCGCCGTGGGGCATGTGGTGGGCGCAGAGCAACAGCCTGAGGGCCCTGGGACTAGCCCTGGCAAGGACACTGGTGTTCCCCGTGACACTGAGCACTGGGCAGGTGCTTCACTCCTCTGGCCTCGGCTCTCTCATCTCTCACAAGGGGTGAGCACCCCCAGGCCTTCAGGATGGCCGAGAAAGAGGGCAGATGCCTGACAATGAAAATGTCTTAGAATCTATGACATTTTACAGCACTAGCCACACTGCCTAATTATTTGGAAACAGGACCAAGGGTATGGAGCTTGCTGACCCATTTTCCTTTAATTAAATAGTTAACTTACACTCTGCCTTGCTCCAGAAAACATTAAAACCAGGTGGCTAAAAATTTCCACTAACGTATTCCGTTATTACAAAAGTTAAGTCATTTTCATTGCAGAAAAATTAAAAAACACAGTTTAAAAAAAAACCTCACTGAAAACACTGCCATCATCTCCCCCATTCCCACTCACAGCTAAACATTGTATACGTTTTGGTATTTATTCTTCTGAGCTTTTCTGTGCACAAATATACTTTTAAATATTTACTTGACAAAAAATAGGATCTTACCTGATTATTGTTCTTGAACTTGGTTTTTTTTGGTTTTTTTTTTTTGAGAGGGCATCTCTCATATTTATTGATCAAATGGTTGTTAACAACAATAAAATTCTGTATAGGGGACTCAATGCTCAATGTACAATCATTAATCCACCCCAAGCCTAATTCTCGTCAGTCTCCAATCTTCTGAAGCATAACGAACAAGTTCTTACATGGTGAACAAGTTCTTACATAGTGAATAAGTTCTTACATGGTGAACAGTACAAGGGCAGTCATCACAGAAACTTTCAGTTTTGATCACACATTATGAACTATAAACAATCAGGTCAAATATGAATATTTGTTTGATTTTTATGCTTGATTTATATGTGAATCGCACATTTCTCCCTTATTATTATTATTATTATTTTTAATAAAATGCTGAAGTGGTAGGTAGATGCAAGATAAAGGTAGGAAACATAGTTTAGTGCTGTAAGAGAGCAAATTTAGATGATCAGGTGTGTGCTTGTAGACTGTTAATCCAAGCTAGACAAGGGCAATAAAACATCCACGGATGCAGAAGATTTCTCTCAAAACAGGGGGGGTGAGGTTCTAAGCCTCACCTCTGTTGATCCCCAATTTCTCACCTGATGGCCCCCCTGCGACTGTTCCTGTCTTAGGTTGTTCCTCCCTTGAGGAATCTTACCTGTCTCTGGCTAACCAGTCGTCTTCCAGGGCTTGAACTTGGTTTTTTATCCAACAAATTATGAGTATCTTATACTGTCAATAAATATAAACTTGTGATTATAAATTTTAGTGGCTTAGTATTCTAAGGCTTAGTATTCTAAGACTGTGCCAGATATTTTAAAAGAATCATTAATTATTTCATGTATTGTTTTTTCTAGTCTGTCATTACAAGTATGGATAGTACATTGAACATCTATACAGAGTGTGGCTTGAGATCTAACCACAACTGAAACAGGGAAAAGATCATAGTTTCTCCCACCCCATTCCCTTGTCTAATTCAAATTAGAAAATAAAAACAATAGCAAGCCATAAAGGAGGATAAACAATATTCTGGTTTGTTGTGATAACTACTCCAGTCCTCTTCTGAAATACCAAATATATAATTCTTAGAGAAAAAAAAAGGTTTCCTTGGTTTGCTGATGCTTAAACATGTGTTTATCTCTTTGGGCTTTG
Organism: Manis javanica; assembly: GCF_040802235.1. NCBI lineage: Eukaryota > Metazoa > Chordata > Mammalia > Pholidota > Manidae > Manis > Manis javanica. The sequence continues at coordinate 51,822,108 of NC_133158.1, read as the reverse complement.
ATGCCATCATTTCTTAGAATGACTCCCCCAAAAGGAGATTGCTGGGCCAAAGGATACACATCCTTGTAAGATTTTGAAGATATATTGCCATATGGTCTCCTAGAAACGATGTATCAGTTTATAGTTTTGGAGATGACTATTGCTCCGTACCTTCTTTGCTAATTAATCTATTAGGCAAAAAGTGGCTTGTCTTTGTTTTCATATACATTCTAGTGAACAAAGAGTTTGAACACTTTTTTTATATGTTAATTGGCTATTTGCATTTTTTGTAAGAATAGTTCTTATTCTATCCCATTTATTTTATACTGAACTGTTTGTTCTTATTGTCTGTCAAATTACTTTGTATTTTAAGTATATTAAGACCTCTGTTTGTCATATATGTTACAGTAATATTCCCAGATGAAGGTTTACCTTTCATTTCTTTTTAACTTAAAAGAGTAAAATACCTTTACTACTCATTTTTTCCATATGTTACTTTATTGGTTTTTCCTTTAGTGTTATGCTTAGAAAGTTTTTTTTACTACAAGTTGATCTGAAATTTTACCTTTTTCCTTCCAGAACTTTTAGATTAAAAAAAAAAATACATACAGGCCTACCTTGGAGATATTGTGGGTTCCTTCCCAGACCACTGCAATAAAGTGAATATCGAAGTAAAGTGAATCAAATGAGTTTTCGGGTTTCCCTCAGTGCACATAAAAGTGATCTTTACGCTATACTGTAGTCTCTTCCATGCACAATAGCATTATGTCTAAATACACAATGTACATACTTAATTTAAAAAGTCTTTATTGCTAAAAAATGTTAACCATCATCTGAACTTTCAGTGAGTTCTAATCTTTTTGCTGGTAGAGGATCTTGCTTCGATGTTGATGGCTGCTGCCTGCCATACATTTTAAAAGAATCACTTATTGTGGCTGTTGCTGAAGGTTAGCGGTGGTTTTAAAGTCTGGATGGTTGTGGCAGTTTCTTAACGTAAGACAACAATGAAGTTTGCAGCATCAATGGACTCATCTTCTCATGACTGACTTCTCTGCAGCATGCAGTGCTGTTTGATAGAATTTTACCCATAGTAGAACTTCTTTTGAAATTGGAGTCAATCCTCTCAAATCCTCTGGTTGCTTTACCAACTAAGTTTATGTAATATTCTAAATCCTCTGTTTTCATTTTAACAATCTTCACAGCATCTCCACCAGGAGCAGACTCCATCTCAATAACCCACTTTCTCTGCTCATCCTTAAGCTCCACTGGAGTCTTGAGCCCCTTGAAGTCATCCATGAGGGTGGAATCAACTTCTTCCAAACTCCTGTTCATGCTGGTATTTGTTACCTCTTCCCATGAATCATGAATGTGCTTAATGGCATCTAGAATAGTGAACCCTTCCCAGAAGGTTTTCAATTACTTTGCCCAGATCCACCAGAGAATGGATCTGTCTATGGCAGCTATAGCCTCATGAAATGTATTTCTTAAATAACAAGACTTGAAAGTCAAAATGACTCTTTGATCCTTGGGCTGCAGAATGGATATTGTGTTAGCAGGCATGAAAACAACATGAATCTCATTGTACATCTCCATCAGAGCTCTTGGATGACTAGGTGCACTGCCAGTGAACTGTCATATTTTGAAAGCAATTTTTTTTCTCAACAGTAGGTCTCAATAGGATCTTAAAACATTCAGTAAATTTTGTTGTGCTGTCATCCAGGTTTGTTGTTCCATTTATAGAGCACAGGCAGAGTTGGTTTAGCATAATTTTTAAGGGCCTTAGGAATTTTGGAATGGTAAATGAACACTGGCGTCAACTTAAAGTCACCAGCTGCATTTGCCCCTAACAAGAGTCAGCCTGTCCTTTGAAGATTTGCAGCCAGGCATTGACTTTTCCTCCCTAGGTATGAAAGTCCTTGATGGCATCTTCTCCCAAGAGAAAACTGTTTCACCTATACTGAAAATCTGTCGTTTGGTACAGCCACCTTCTTACATTACCTTAGCTAGATCTTCAGGACAAAGCACTGCAGCTTCTCCATCAGCACTTGCTGCTCTACCTGCACTTTTATGTTCTAGAGATGGTCTCATTTCTTAAACCTCATGAACCAAACACTGCCAGCTTCTAACTTTTCTTCTGCAACTTCCTCATCTCTCTCAGCCCTCATAGAACTGAAGAGAGTTAGAGCCTTGCTCTAGATTAGACTTTGACTTAAGGGAATATGGTGGCTGGTTTGATCTTCTGTCCAGACCACTCAAACTTTCTCCATATCAGCAATAAGGCTGTTTTGCTTTCTTATCATTCATATGTTCAATGGAATGGCACTTCTCATTCCCTTCAAGAACTTTCCTTTGCCTTCACAGCTTGGCTTACTATTTGGCACAAGAGGCCCAGCTTTCCGCCTCCCTTGACTTTCAACACGCCTTTCTCACAAAGCTCAATCATTTCTAGCTTTCGATTTAAAGTGAGAGACATGTGGCTCTTCCTTTCACTTCAACACTTAGAGGCCATTGTGGGGTTATTAATTGGCCTAATTTCAATATTATTGTGTCTCAGGGAATAGGGAGGCCCAGGCGAGGGACAGAACTGAGGGACTGAGGGGATACAGGTCCGTGGGGCAGTCAGAGCACACATATTTATTGACTATCTCTGCCATCTTATATGGGTACAGTTCATGGTGCCCCAAATGAGTTATAATAGTATCATCAAAGATCACTGATCACAGATCACCATAACAAATATAATAATGATGAAAAGGTTTGAAATATTGTGAGAATTGCCAAAATGTGACACACCCAAAATGAGCAAATGCTGTTGGAAAAATGATGCCGATAGACTTTGCTCAATGCAGGGTTCCCACAAACCTTCAGTTTGTAAAAAATGCAGTATCTGTGCGACACAATCAAGCAAAGTGCAATAAAATGAGGTGTGCCTGTAGTCCATACGTGAATGGTTAGCATGGTGCTCTGAGAAAGGGAGCTTGATTTTTTTCCAAATGGCTAGCAAGTCACCCCAGAATCACGTATTGACTGACTCGTCCTTCCCTGCTTGATTGAAACACCATCTTCCTCATCTCCTAATTACTTATACGGAGTTAGGGCTGTTTCTATACTATTTATTCTGTTCCTTATCTGTTTGTTCCTAAGATAGCATCATTCTGTTTATATTTTTGTCACTTTAAAAATATGTTTTAATATCTGGTAAAACAAATGTCCTTCCTCCTCCTTTTTTTTTTTAACTGACCAGTTTCACACATTCAGCCCAACCAACTTTAAAATCATTGTCAAGTTCCAAAAATAACTTCATTAAGGTAGAGACTGAGATGCTAATGGATATCTGTAGTTCATTTGTGATGAATAAACGTGTTTACACTGTTAAACTCTCAAACTCGCTTCTATTTATGAAAGGGGTTTTTTAAAGTGTATTCAAAGTTTGTAGTTTTCTGATTCTAGATCCTGTACAATTCTTTCTTCCTCAGCATTTTATATTTTTGTTGCTATTTCTTTTCCTTATGTTTTAACAACTGCTCAAATGTCACAAGTCCACTTGTTTACCTTCTCCGTGAGGGCAGGGTTTGGGTCTGCTGACCATTTGATATAATCTTTTCCCTGACTAATGTCAAAGCTGAGAATTCTGGTGGAAGTTCTTCAGAAACTCAAATCTGTTGGAAGCTTCTAGGAATTCATAAAACACTCTTCCAGAATCTCTCAGCACCCAAAGGTGTAATAAAGCAAAACAGCTACCCTGGACATATTTCATCTCTTACTCTCCTCAGGTGGTCTGCACGCAATTTTCTCTTCAGCTTTTCCATAAAGGAAGATCGGACACCCCAGCTCCACTCTACGATGTCCAGACCAAAAGTCCTGGATGGTCTGTTTCACACTTCAGTGCATCCACCACACCTAACCCACCAATGGGCACAAAATTAGGATTCATAATATAAACACCTAACTTGGAGAACAGATTCTATTCAATGGTTCTCAACCCTGGCTGAGTATTAGAATCAGTTGGGGGTTTGAAATCCTACTGATAGCTGGGCCCTCCTCTTGGAGATGCTGATTCAGTGGTTCTGGGACTGAACATCGATGGATTTTAACCCCCTAGCCCACCTCACACCAGGGTACTGTGATGTACAGTCAGGACGCAAACCACTGCTTTAAAAAACGCCCAACATATTTGTCAAATTCTTATTTATAAGCGGCAGAAACAAACTAATGATGATTTGTGCGGGAAAGAAATTTATCTAAATAAATGATATAAATATATAAATAAATATGTGACAAGACTGTCACCAGACCAATGTAAATATAGACTGGTCAGGTGACAACACTGTTGTCTACTGTGGGACACATACACCCGGGGAGGTTCAGGTTCTAAGTGACTGTTCTTAAGAAAAAACAAACAAACAAAAGCATAAACAAAAATTAGGCACAAAGTACATTTAGAATGAGGGAAAAACATCCCACAAAAATTAAATGTCTTAAAAGCTGACAAATACAATAAACATCACAAAGTTTAGAAATGTTAAAGAATATTCTACTATTTTAATTATTCACCTGAGCCACCTCTACAATAGATTTCTCTATCTCATTCTTTGGTTGTGTAAGAACATGGTTTTCTCATGGTAAGCTTGGAATTACTGGTTTGGGGGAAGAAGACCACACAGGTAAAACCTGGTTGAGACTTAAATTTGTTTTATATGTAACTTTTTAGCATTTTCTATGGAAAGAATTGATAAAATTCAGTCTTTCTTTTAATAGAGCTGACCCAAAAAAGATTTAAGCAGCCTATTAAATATAGAAGAGTTTTAGGTTTACAGAAAAGTTGTGAAGGTAGTACAAAGAGGCCCCTATACCCCTTGCCCATTTTTCCCCTCTGTACGTTTGTTACAACTCATGAACCAATACTGATGCATCACAGTTAACTAAACTCCAGACTCTACTTGAATTTCATTAGTTTTCCCTTGTCTCCTTTTTCAGTTCTGGGATATCATCCAGGGTAACACGTTACCTTTGGTCATCACGTGTTCTTAGGTTCCTCGGGACTGTGACACTTTCTCAGGCTTTCCTTGTTTTTGGTAACCTTGAGAGTTGGGAGGAGTACTGGCCAGCTGTGTTGTAGAATATCCCTCAATCTGGCTTTGTCTAATGGTTTTCTCATGGTAAACTTGGAATTATTGGTTTGGGGGAAGAAGACCACACAGGTAAAACCTGGTTGAGACTCAAATTTGTTTTATATTATTTATAATTTAGAAGAGTTTATTTCAGTTTCATACCTATTATCAGCAATGTCATAAAGCTGTTGGATTAGTGTCAGACTTGGGAAAACCTCTATCAAATTTCATTTGTGATATGAAGATTTAGAAGGGTTTTCCATAGACTAGTTTCTGGTGCTGTGCATTTTGAATCTTGTTTCTCCTCCACGTTCCACATGACTCCAGGGCCTGGCTCTGAGGAGGTATCCATATTGCAATACAAATTCTAGCCCTGCACCGTCATGTCATGAGGCTTGGTGAATTGGCACAATGGGCAGTAGAAATGTTTCTGGCAGCCACTCTGACCCCAGGGCAGCTAGCAAAGACTATAGACGCAATTATGAACTTTATAAATTCACTAAACCCAAACTAAATATATCCTAACCTAGCTTCCCCTTAGCTTGTTCCCCAAAATGCTGCAGTCTCTCCAATACCATATGATACAGAGAGAAGCATGACAAATGGATAGTTGGAGTGGAAGGAGACAGTGATCTTAACTAATTGCAGTTATATTGTCTTGCTTTTGCAGATGTTATGGAAACATGTGAACACATGGCCAGAACCCTCTTCCAGTTCTTGGAAGGGACCCATTCAAGTGAGAAACTCTTGAGTTTGAGAATGATTAGATTCACTGTTATTCTGGCTCTGCAAATGCCTCAGTGTGTACTGTTAACCAAACCCATTGGCCCAGGACCCAAGAAACTGCAGTTTGAACCACTAAGCCCCATGCTTTCTGGAAATGAAACATAGGTGCTGCTGCGCTAGAAAAGATGCTGCTCTCTCCTTGCTTTGGTATGTCATCACCTTCCAGCTCAGAGCCTGGGAGGCTGTTTTTCATTTTGTCTTGTTTCTTTTTGATGTTTTAAAATTGAAGTACAGTTGATATACAATATTATGTTGGTTTCCAGTACACAACGTAGTAATCCAACAATTATCTACATTAAATCCTTACCTCAAAGAGCATAGTTACTGTCAACAAAGATGTTTCAGAACTATTGACTTGACTATATTCTCTGTGCTGTACCTTCATACCTGTGACTAATTTATATTACAATTGAGATTTTGTGCCTCTTTATCCCCTTCTCCTATTTCATCCCCCACCCAAAACCTCCCCCATGGTAACCACCAGACACTTCTCAGGGTCCTTGAGTCTACTGCTGTTCTGCTCATTTTGTCTCATTTTCTTTCTGGATTCCACATATAAGTGAAATCATATCGTACTTGTCTTTGTCCACCTGGCTTATTTCGCTGAGTGTAATGCCCTCTAGGTCCATCTGTGTTTTCACAAATGGCAAGATTTCTTTACCTTTGTGGCTGAATAATAGTCCATTGTGTATATGTACCATATTTTCTTTATCCATTCATCTGCTGATGGACACTTTGATTGCTTCCATATCTTGGCTATCATAAATAATGTGGCAATAAACATAGGGGTGCATTTATCTTTTTCAATCAGAGATTTTGTTTCGTTCAGGTAAATTCCCAGAAGTGGAATTACTGGGTCACATGGTATTTCTAGTTTTCTGAGGAACCTCCATACTGGTTTCCATAGTGGCTGCACCAATTTACATTCCCACCAACAGTGAAGGTGGGTTTCCTTTTCTCGGGGAGGGTGTTTTTTGATGGGCTGAGCCTAGAAGACTTGCTGTGTCTCTTGCTGCAGGGAAGGTGGGAATGAATCTGTTAATTTGAGTTTATAGAGAAGGGACAAGCTCTGACTTCCAGGACAGGATCTCCCAAAACAGAAAGGAAGGTTCATTGCTTGTATTTGCATAAAGATACATGAAATGATACAAAAAGAACTAATAAAAGTGGTCACCTATAGGGAGAGGGTAGATGGGAGAAGATAAAGGCCATGACTTAATGTGGATATTTTCATATCAATTAAAGTTTTAAAACCTGTGTATATATTATCTAGTCAAAAGTAAATGTTTAAAAGGGTAATATAATCATATTACCAAATGTCATAAATCTAGGTAATGCATTTCTTTAATTAACATTTTTGGCAAGGATTAACAAACAGCACTACAAAGTCCACCACATTTCAGTCCGTGTTATTTAATGCCACCAAATCCATCAGGCCAATTTGTTGTCCTCTTTTTTCCCCTACTTTGGCATCCTCCCAAATGACTCATTTTCACACCAGCACCATGAATTGGCAATGATTACTGTCACTAGGGAGAGGAGAAATGGTGTGGGTTTCCCATGCAATGCAATTTAATATGACTTGGTTTCTTGTTGGGAGATTTTGGAACACAAAGGAGCCCTGTCAGAACCAAACACCATATTGGGTCTGGAGGTAGAATGAACCAATGAAATAATTATGCAGATTTGCTTATTCTCTGAGATGAATCCTTAGGGCTTGTAAAGTTGTGCGCGTGTGGAGAATCACCATTTAAGGGGAGCAGTGGAAGTTTCCAGTACTACCCTCTGAGGCAATCTGTGTCCATCAGGAAGACCAGGATTCCTCTGTGAGCAGAGAAAGTTCTTGGTGGGGAAGACATGGAGGACCCAGCCAGGATGATATTCAAAATATTTAACAACTTGTATGGGATGAACCCAGCCAGTCACAATGGACTCCAGCTGTTATTTCAGTACCAGGGGCACTGCTGATTTTCTCAGCCTCACCCCTGATCATCTACACCTTGGCCCCCAGGCCTTGCAGAGCTCCTGCACCATTCTGAAACCCATGGACTCTGGTAAGAGGAGATGAGAGACAACTACATCCTAACTAACTGCCTTTCATGGGGCAGCCAGACATCCCCGTCACATAATCACATAGACCCTAAACAAATTAGACAATGTGTACCTTGCACTTAGCGGGTGTTCAATAAATATGTTTGACTAAGGGTGCAATGTAAGTTCCTTAACAGTAACCTTTATGGTGATGTCTCTGGAGCTTAATCCTTTGCCAGGGACATGGAAGGTATTTGATAAATATTAAATATAGATTGATTTAATGAATGTGTTGGTTATAGGCTCTGCCAACATCTTTATATAAGGATCTTCCACCTGATTTTTATCTTAGAGACACTCAATGCTCAGTAATCCCATTTCAACCCAATATGACCTAATCTAAAAATTGGGGGAAGAGCTACATTCTGAACTAGACTTTTCTCCCAGAAGGACGGGTCCTGGGAACAGATCCTGCTACTCATGAGCTTGTGAAGAATGTTCTTGAGGAAGCTTGGATTCACCTGGGGCCACTCCTGTTTCCAACCCCAAGGAGAAAGGAAGCTGATCCTCTTTGGATGCCATTTGGAGCCTATAATCTGCTCCCACACGCAGGCCCTATGCCTGTCCATCAGCGCAGATGGAGTGTCAGTTATTCTGGATATAATTATCTGCTAGGCAACCAGGTCAAGCTATATATATAGCTTGGAAACCTTCAGGTGTCTAGACTAGTCATCATAACCAATGTGATTTCAAATACCTATTTGGTTGGATTTTTTTTAGAAGTTTCTTCAGTTGGACCACTCCAGTCCTGGATTTTTTAAATGAGAGAGACCCATCCAAGCATCATGGGATAAGCCCCCAATAAGAACAAGCTGTTTGTACCCGGCCCTGTGTGGGACCTCTTTCTTCAAGCCTATTTCTTTCCCCTATCCAGACTTTAGGGCTTTATTTCCTGTTATAGTCCTGAGATTGCCCCTTGGATACAAAGCAGTTGAGTTTCCATCTGATTCTCTGCCACTCATTTGATCCTTTCATCTGGGGACAGTTCCCCTTGATCAACAATGACACTTGTGTGCAGTACAAAACTTATCTTATTTCAAGAAAGGGTTAGCCTTTGCCCTCAGATCCTGGTAGATGACCTTGAAGTCTATGGAATTTCCTGCCTGGTAAGAAGTCCTTTGTTTACCTGGGGACCTTGGGCCATGCCAGAGAGTCTTTGCTAGCAATGTGATGTCTTATGGGGGCCTTGGGCCGTATGGTGTCAACTTGACATCGGGAAGGGATGGAGACAAATCTCAGCCATGCAGATGGTCAGCTGTCTACATGACTGCCTGACTACAGCCTTGTCTGCATGACTGAGCCCCAGTAAAAACTCTGAACACCAAGGCTTGAGCTTCTTTGATTAATAATACTTGTTGCTTATACTACATAATTTGTATCATAGAGAAATAGGTGCTTTCAGTACAACTCACATATAATGATTCCTGGACCCAGCCCTATATATCTCTTTCCTTGGCTGATTTTAATCTGTATCCTTTCACTGTGATAAACTGTAAGTACATGTATATGACTTTTCTGAGTTCTGCAAGTGCTTCTAGCAAGTTTTTGAACCAGAGGGTGGTCAGGGACTCTCAAATTTGCAGTTGGTGTCAGCAAGAGAGTGGTCATGGAGATCCCCAACTTGTTAGTGGCAGAAATGAGGGTGGCCTGGGGGGTACTGTACTTTGCAACCAGAGAAAAAGCAAAACTCTGGCATTAACCTACCCTGGCCAGACCTCCTGTAAGAGGAAACAACCAACATCTTCATCCCAGACCTTGGGGACCTTCTATTCTTACTCGCATCCTGATTGACAGGTGTCATCTCAGTCACCCTACACTTAGAACAGTCACTTTTCACCACTGACCTCCTAGTTCCCCTTTGCAGGCCTCTCTGCGTCATTCTGTAGTTGGGTGAATCCATCCCTCTTTCTGTTGTAGAAATGTCTCCCTTTTCTGTGTCACTACCTTTCTTTGTCAGGCATGCACCCCAGGCTCACACCTATCTAAATGAGATCCCCCTTTTAACTGTCAATTCCTGACCATCAGAATTCACCATATCTTCATGCTAACACTTGCCTATCATACCAGCCTGCTGAAAATAAGTTCCCGTATATAGACACAGTTATAAGAATCCAGGAAATTCACTATTTATCAGAGAATGACATGTAGAGGTCTTAAGGTAAATGCTAAAAATCAGGATGCCCCTGAATTGTAACAATAAGAAATGATGTGGGAATTGAAAAGGACAATCCTGCAGCTTTTATAAGACAAATCCATCAAAGATGAGAGAGAAAATTAGACTTAGTATTCTCTTTTTAATGGTGATCCAGTTAATACTTGAACTAAATGCCATGTACAATAGTATCATGCTTCTTTAAACCTCAGATTAAATGTTGAAGAAATGCAGTAAAAATACAATAATTTTCATCAATTGGTAAAAAGTTCAATATGAGTTAGTGAAGGTTAGAATTATAGAATACAGTGGAAGAAACACAATTATATTACTTCCAAGTACTTACATTGATTTTTTTTTTAATGGTAACCAAATAGAAGTCTTACGGGTCAATTGTAATAAGTAGCCAATCTTCCTATGCCATTTCACATTATTTGAATCCATATTAGTGTTACTCAAGTGCTTTTATAATGTGGAAAATAGTTTCCATTATTAGTTAGGTTAAATATTTTCCTTCCAAGGCATCTAGGATTGTTTGCTAAGCTTTACAAAATAGTAATTCTTGTCCCTTGTGAAGATAAAATTTGAGGGAAGAGAAAGGATGGGAGGGAGGCCTAAATTAATAAAGAATTACTTGGTTTGAGTGGGTTGACATATTATAGATTTACAAATTCAAGAGATGGCTTGCTTTCCACAGATTAAGTGGACATATACTGAGAAATACTTGGTGTAGGAAAGTACTATTAATTCTTCACTCTATTTATTTATTCATTCATACATTCACTCGTTCAGCAAATATTTAAGACCTGCCTCATTTCAAGCCCCGTGTTTAACATGTTTGGTGATTTCAAGCTGTGCAAAACACTATGCCCTCAAGAAGTCTGTGGTCCACTGGGGTTCCAACTGACTGCAAATCTGGAAAACTGGCCTCCTGGTATGTTCTCAGAAAGCACAGGGTTGGCAATACTCGCCCTCTTCCTGAGCACAGAGCTAGATATTTTCCAGTCTCCTGTGAGGTCACACCTGGCCACCTGACTCCATTCTCATGATGGTAGACAGAAGTTGTGCTGTCTACAGAAGGGTCTAGGTCTTGAGAGATGGATTTGCCTTCTACATTCTTTCTTTCCCTGGGAACCAGAGCATAGCAGCCCGGCTTTGGCCACTCAGGAAGATAATGTCCTTGGTGCTAGGAAATGAGGGAACAATGACTAGACAACCTGGAAAAACTCGTCCCTGCCCACAAGCCTGGCACCCCTGAATGAGCAGATGGAACAGAACTGCCCACAAACTTGGCACACTTACTTTGGAATTGTTACTCGAGAGGAAAAAAACAACTATAATTTAAAAACCATTTTATAATGGAATATGTTTATTTTTATGAAAATTTTCAAATACATAGCAAAGCTAAAAGAATTGTACAGTAGGCATCCATATGCCCACAGCCTGAATTTTACCAGTAACACTTTACTTTTAAAAAATGATTATTACAAATCTGTCTATATTTCCACCCATCAGTCATTCTTCATGGACACAATTCAAAGTTTATGCAGACATCTCTACACTTTCCCATAAGTACTTCAGCACATGTATTGCTAACTAGGTTTCATTAATTGTTTTTCTCTTGGTGAAAAATTGACCTACAATGAAATGCATAAATATTGGGTATAGTTGCTGAGTTTTGACAAATATTACACCCACATAACCACACCCCTATCAAGATAAAGGTCACTCCTTTTTCTTAGGATGTTTCTGTTATAGCAGTTTAACTTTACCCCAACTCACACACACAGTGAGTTTGTTCTTTTAATAACAGCTCCATGAGCTGAACATCTTCTATGTGTCAGGAATTACATTTGCATATCTTATTTAATTTTCATAATAATGTTATGATGTAGGTATGAGTGGCTCTGTCCTGTAGAGAAGAGCAATGAGGTTTAGGAAACTTCTGGTTCGCCTAGTTGGTAAGTGGCAGAGGTGGGATCTGCACCCAGGTATGTCTAATTTCAAGGCCTGCCAGCTCCCTGTGGGACTGACCCTGCCCGGGGAGCTCAGAGAAGTTTAGTTTCATAGAGGAAGGACACTGCAGCTGCATCCTACGCCTCAGGCCCTGAAGACTGAGCTGAATCCACTCACTGGAAGGACAGAGCAGGAATGGGCCTTCCAGGCAGAAAACCACATGCAAAGGCAGTGACGTGTGAGGCTGTGGCATCCTGAGAACTGCTAATGCTTCCGTCTGCCTCGAGCTCAGGGTAACCATGTAGGGGCAGCAGGATGTGAGAGTTAAATGCTGACCAGGATGCCAATGCTTAGGACTCGGTTCTCTAGGCAGCAGGGAGCCATCAAATGGAACTAAAATAATTAGATTTGCCTTTTCGCAAACAATTTAGAATACTAAGGGTGCTGCAGAAAATCATGTGGGAAAGAAGCAGGCGCTAAGGAAACCACTTATGAAACAGGTGAAATAGTGCAGATGCTTAAAGACTCAAAGTAGGGAGTTACTGTGAAGACCAAGAGCACAGCTGGGCAGACAGATGAGAGTCCTGACGCTGGTTATCCCCATTGCCTGGACAAATTTCCATCTCTTCTCTATGAGCTCTGATTAAGAAAATCTCTATTTTCCGGTGGGGATTGATGCTGTCACCCACAATAGCCTTCACTCCTTTCCACAGTCTCTGCTTGGCCAGTTCAGCTGGAGGCTATTTTTCCCAGCCTCTCTTGCAGCTAATGGTGACCAACTGTCAGGTTCAGGCCACGGGGACATGAGCAGAAACAGTGTGTGCAACTTCTTGAGAGTTCCCGTAAAAGGAGAGATTCTCCTTACAGTTGCACTCTGACTTTTTTTAAGACCTTATTATTTAGCTTAAAGTTTATAACAAAACTGAGAGGGAGGTACAGAGGTTGCCCATATGCCCCCCTCCCCCACACATGCACAGCCTCCCCCACTATCAACTTCATTCACTAGGATGGTACATTTTTACCATGGGCGAACCTACACCGACACATTCTAATAATCCAGAGTCCACAGTTTACCTTAGGGTTCACTCTTGGTGTTGTCCATTATATGGATTTGGACAAATGTATAATGACATATAGCCATCATTGTAATATTTTGTATTATTGTCATTATGTCAAAATTGTCATTATTTTCACTGCCCTAAAAAATCCTCTGCACTCTGCTTATTTATCTCTCACCTCTCACACCCAGGAAACATCTTGTTTCCATAGTTTTGCCTTTTACACAATATCACATAGTTGGAACTATACAGTATTGGGCCTTTTCAGATTGGTCGACTTCCATAGCAATATGCATTTAAATTTCCTGCTTGTCTTCTCATGGCTGGATAGCTCATTTTTTTTTAGCACTTGGTAATATTCCCTTGTCTGACTATACCACAGTTTATTTAGCCACTCACCTACTGAAGGACATCTTGGTTGCTTCCAGGCTTTGACATTTCTGAATAAAGCTGCTGTAAACATCTGTGTGCAGGTTTTTGTGTGGACAAGGGTCTCACCTCCTTTGAGCGAACACCAAGGAGCCCCATTGCTGGATCATATGGTAATAGTAGGTGTAGCTTTGTGAGATCCCGCCACACTGCCTTCCAATGCAGCTACGCCATTTTGCGTTCCCACCAACAGAGAATGAGAGCTTCTGGCATGCCACATCCTTGTCCACCTGCACACCTGGCACTTGGTGGTGTCAGTGTTCTGGGTTTGGGCCGATCTGATAGAAATGCAGCGGTAGGTTACTGTGCAGTTAATTTGCATTTCCCTGATGGCATATGGTCATGTCCTTATTTGCCATCTACACATCTTCAGCAGAATGTCTATTAAGGTCTTTGGCCCATTTTTAAATCAGGTTGTTTGTTTCCTTATCATTGAGTTTTAAGAGTCCTTTGTATATTTTGGAGAACAGTCCTTCACCAGTCTTTTGCCAACACATTCTCCCACTCTGTGGCTTGTCTTCTAATTCTCTTGAGATTGACTTTTGCACAGCAGTTTTAATTTTAATGAGGTCAATTTATCAATTCTCTCTTGCATAGTATCTTTCACACTGCATCTAATTAAGTATCGCCATACCCAAAGTCGTGTGGGTTTTCTCCTATGTTATCACTGCGAAGTTTTATAGTTTCGCATTTTACATTTATGTCTGGGATCCATTTTGAGTTAATTTTTGTTGCTTTCTGAGTTTTCAACTCTCTCTTTCCTCTTCCTGCCATCCCTGTAAGACAGAGCAAGAAGCCTAATGCCACCGTGAATCCCAGCCCTGTTGCTAACAGAGGGTCACCCCTGGGCAAGGTAAATAATGTCTGCTCATCGCAGGGTTCAGCGATTCCGCCAGACCAACCTACCCCATCTGGAGCTGGGTTTCGAGGTAATCTCGGTTCCCAAATTGCAGAATAAGCCTGGGCTGCTTTGTTGGCTAGGTTTGTTGTGCGGTGGAGAGACAACCGCCTCCTGGAGCAGCCATGGCCATCTTTCTCCTGCCTGGGAAGGGTTGTGTTTCAAACAATGGACTGTCCTTACCGATCCTGCAGCTCTGTCTGACCAGGGAGAACTTATTGCCTCCCAAGATACAAGGAAGGACAGGGGAAACAAAGTGTGTGTCTCAGGAGGCCGGGGGTGAATGCCTCTTCCTTCTGCGAAGTGTTTGGTCTGTATTCCCTTCCAGCAGAAACATTGCTGTTGAGTAAGAGACTTCTTCCTCTCCTTAACTTTCTGCCTACAGACCTTGGACCAATGGTCGTCACCTTCACAGAGGACCAGCATCACTGGAGAACTTTGGGGAAAACCAGTTCCCTGCACCTTATTGTCTGGGAATCAGAGTCAGTTGATCTGTGGTGGGACCCAGGAGTTCATATTTTGAGAAAAGCACTCCTAAGTCAGTTTTTAGGAAAATGCTCTGGAGAGAGTGCATGGACGCTAAAGTTGGTGAATGCCTTTTGTAGTATTAACAACATTCTGTAACAGCCCTTCTCTGTGCTCTGGTATCCAGGCAGCCCAGGGTCCTGGACTGTCCCCTGTCCCACTGTACCCCGCTCCCATCCCACTTCACACCCAATAAGATCAGCAGCTGAGGGGTTTTCAACCCATTTCAGAAACTGCACCTGTTAAATTGGGGACATGGAATGACTCTCAAATCAGAGTTTCCATCCAGATGAACTTCTGAACATTTTCATCCTGGGATTCTTTTCCTGACCACAGGAAAGTTGAAGAGGGACACAGTTTTCACAGCTGACTTGTGAGAAGCACACTACCTGCCTCCTCCCTCTCTCCTCCTTCCAAGCCTCTTTCCTTTCGGATGCACATTTGGCTGTTGGTGGGGAAGGAAAATCTTCCCCAGGCTGGAGCCCCATGTCCGCGAGGAGCAGGTGTACTTCTGAAGCAGAGCCTGCCCTGTCCCCCGGGAAGGCTCTAGGAGGGCGAATGCTCCTTTTATTCCTGTGGCTTTTGATTTATTCTGATTTTAATGGACAACCAAGGATTTTCCAGGCCTGGCCATGAAAACGTCTTTAGGGGAAGATGAGAACTTTTATTAGAAGGGATGTAGGTAGAAATGCAGGAGGCCAGGACACAGGGCATTAAGGGGAGTCTGAAAACATGGCCACTACAAAGCTACAAGGGGCACTATCATAGTATCCGGAGCCAGCCTGTGGCAAGAATCATGGCCAGCTGATGGCTCCAGCCTCACCAGCTGCGGGTGTCCCGTCACCTGCCTGTGTCCTTGCCCTGGGCTCTCTTCTGCCACCACCCAAGAGTGGGCTCTTAATTAAGGGTCCTATCCATGGCCACTCAGCCCCAGGGGTCCACCTACCTTTGACTGGGATCGACCGGTTCACTGTGGAGTCACCTTCAAGGACCCCCAGCTCTCACCCCAGAATCTTGCATCTTAGTTTCCTAGAGCTGCTGTAAAAAAGTACCATAAACTGGATGGCTTAGAACAACAGAAATCTGTTGTCTCAGAGCTAGAAACCCAAGATCAAATTGTCAGCAAGACCTTGCTCCCTCCGAAACCTGCAGGGGAGGCTCCTTCCTCATGCCTTCCAGCTTTCGGTGCTTCCAGACATTGGTCGGCTTGAGGCAGCATCCCTCCAAGTGTCTGTCTCCATTTTCACATGGCCTTCTGTCTGTGTCTCTGTGTCTTTTCAAAAGGACACCAGTCATATTGGGTTAGGCCCACCATTGTCCAGTAGGACCTCATCTAACCTAATTATATCTGCAACAACCATATCTCCCAACAAGGTCATGTTCTGAGGTTCTGGGGGTGAGGAATTCAACACCTCTTTTTCAGGGGGGATACAATTTAACCCATGACACCTGGGATGAGGAGCTTGAAGTGGAAATACTTGAGCCCCTAAGCTCAGCTAAGAGCACAACTAACTAATTAACTAATTAGCTTCCTCTCCTCCTTCTTCCCTCCCTCCCTTCCATCCTTCCTGCACCTTCTTTTGCTTCTTTCCTGCCCTCTCCTGTCCCCTCTGCTCCCTCTTTCTGTTACACCTGCTCCCACACCTCCCCTCCTCCACCTGTCCATCTGTCTGTCTCCCAAGGAGGCCCCCAGTGAGACAAATGCCCAAAGAATGTCAGGCAGCCAGCAAGGCACCAGCCAGACGCAGCTCACAGGCAGCTCCAGGCCCTAGGGAAGTGGGAGGAGGCCGGTCTCAATCTGAATGTCCTTCTGCTTTGCAAACCTTGTCTCTGCTGCCATTTTTAGCAGAAACTTAACTTGCAGGGACACTGCCCTGGCCTTCATGCTGTCACCCCAGACTTGCGGGCGACGCCTCAGCTCTCCCTCCCTGCTGTCAAAGAACACCTGCTGCCTTGCTGACAGTCAGCCTGCTTTCCTGACATTGTGAGGCATTTGTCTGGGCAGCTGAGGACAATGCTGCAGTTACCGTGGAAACCCTAGTGCCTGTGGGACTCTAATGGGACTCTGATCGGCCTGGGGAAATGCCCTGGATGAGATGTCAAGAGTTTAGGGGTCATGGTCAACCTTCTGAGTTAGGTCTCATCTGTGGCCCTGGGGTGTCACTCACTCACCCTCTCAGAGTCCCAGCTGGCTTCTCTGGTGAAGATTTACAGGACCTGGCTACCTGCTGGAGATGGGCAGGAGGGGCAATATAAGAAGCACAACCACAGGCTAGCATTTAAACAGATTATTTAAATGCAAGAAAGAGGCTAAAGTCTCCATTTCGATGACAGGCATTTTGAGTCTTGCAGCCCCAGCACTTCCCCCTGGGGGCCCAGGAGATGCAATGGGGGGACCCCATCTCAAACTCCCTCTACCCCTCAGTTTTGCCCCAGGTCATGATATAGCTCAGCTGTACTGTGTGGAGGACTTTGAGACCAGGCAATGTGACTGACCGGCCTGTTGGCCAAGGACATCTCCTTTCCAGATCTGTCATGCTAGTGAGTGGCTATGAAGCCCTTGGAGGTACCGCAGAGAGGTCCTAGGCTGAAGAATTTGAATGAATTCTTTTAACTTTGAAAAACAGTCACAGTTGTTAGCTATGGTGCCCTAGTTAGGGATTTCTGACAACACACAATTTGTTTATTGATTCATAAATATGTGTATTATTTCCAGTTTACTAAGCATGGGTCCTCAGGATCCACCCTGCCATCCACCTGGTAGGTATGGAACTATCCTCTGGACTACATTTCCCAGCTCACGCAGCCAGCCATGGCCACATGCCTAAGTCCCAGCAAACGGGACGTTGTGGAGGCGATGTGCACGTCCCTCCCAGGGTCTTGCCCTTGAGGGCAGCGGTTTTCCTTCCACATCTTCTCCAGGCTGGGATAGCCAACTGGTTCCAATGAGGATGGCACCATGGTGAGCAGTGGACCCACAAGAAGGAAGGAACCTGGATTCCTGGATGACCTAGTGGGTCAAAGCTGCTACGGTTCCCTACCCCTCAGACAGCCCTGGATAGCTCAGACTTTAAATGAGAGAGAGTGAATCTTTTTTCTTGTTTAACTCACTCTTATTTTCATCTCTGTTAAAGCAGCTGAGCACTATATCCTTACTGGATCAATAAGCAATTGTTTTTTTTTTTTTTATCATGTATGCTTATTGGTCTCTAAAAAAATGTGTGTTAAACTTGAACCTACCCTTTCTTGTTGAAATGTCTGCTCACACATTGCCTGTATTTTCCTGCTAACCAATGCAATCCATCACTTTCCCCCAAAGAGTTTCTTACGTCCAGGAAGTTGGCCCAGAGCCCTTTATAAATTATTCAGCTTCTCCAGTACCAATGAAAAAGTCAAGTCAGATGGTCCAGCCCAGAGAGGGACCCTCAGAGCGAACCTTGGTTTAGGAGTTGTAGGAAGCCCTGTGCACTCCATGACCTTATATCCCAGATTTTCATGGCAATTTTAATTTAAGACATTCTGGCCCAGTTTACATTGTATTTATAAGAGCGTGTGCCGAGGCTTCTGTGGAGAAAAGTGGTCACAGCCCCTATGGGCCTCAGCTGACTGTCCGCCTTTATGCCACGTCGCCCTTCTGGTCCTGTGACTGTCACCCCTGGAGGCATAAACCCGGTAGACTGAGGATCACTCCCTCGGAGCCACTCACCCTGGCCTGCTCTGACTTATTTGACTTATTGTTTCTATTCTATTCTAAGACTTGCACGGAACTGCACTTCTCTGTAGAGAAATGCTTTTTTTTTTTTTTGAGAAATTAAGCTCCTTTAGAAATTAAAATTTGGCTCCCCCAGCTTCTTTGCAAACTCATAGCATTAAAAGTGGGTCATGGAAAAATAGTTGCTCCATTTTCTAACCAGACAGTAGCTTCATATGGTGCCAGGTTCTCCTCCCCAGGGCCCACCTTCCGGACAGGCCTCTTCAGCTACGTCCCCTCTTCCCTGGGTCAAGGACACCCACCCTGTCACCAGCTGAAGCTGCACTGTCCTCTTTTCCTTGTCATCACTAATTATGTTATTGGCCTCCAGAGGGCTCCTCTCTGCCCCCTTCCCTCCTGCTCCTCTCTGCTCCCCTGGGGTGCAGTATGATCAAGGGCAAGGACATTTTATTGGGTCACGGTGCTAGAGAAGGAATTTTTGAGGGGCCTTAGGGTTGAATGCTTTGAGACTGCAGTAGATGATATTGTTATTCAAAATATTTGCTGGAGGAGATGATTCTCTGCTGTCCCCCTGCCAACTCCAACCTCAGGCTCAGCGTTGTGATTTGCTTCTGCCAACAAATGCAAGCAAAAGTCATGTGACATGTGTCATCTCCAGGCAAAAACTCTCAGGACCAGTACATGGTTTGCTAGGCGTCTTTTCTGTCTTCCCCAAGGAGGACAATGGTCCGGAAAGAGGCTGCTTCTTTAGCTTTCATTCCACAGAAGATGACATGAGAAGGGATGTTGTCAACCCAAGATGGGCATATAGCTTGAGCGGGAATTAAACTTTTGTGGCTGTAAGTCATTACCGGTTGGAGATCATTGTTGCTGCAGCATCACTTAGCCTTTGTTGAGTGTTCTAGAGCATATGTGGAAATGGGCTCAGACTTCTCTTTCCAGAAGCTATGGTTAGCTGGTCTTGGATTGGGCATGCAAGGAGACTGCTGCAACAAGAAGGTGTGGATAAATTATAATCTGCTCTAGGCCTTAGAAAGAATCTTTGTCTAGCTCAGTGTAGCCTTGGTGTGACCTTGATGCCATCTGTTTCATGTCCCATGTGTCCTCTGTTTTGATCACTGATCCACCTTCAGGTGGGCACAGCCTCTTCCCAGACCCTACAAAGAAGCCATTACACCAAAAGTAGCAGTAGGCAATAGTGATTTTACTGAAGATTTCTTAGGGAAGAGCAAGAGGTTTGCGTCATGCATCTCATTCATGGCTTTGGCAGTTCTGTGTGAGAGCGGTGCCCTCCGGAGGCAAACGCCTGGGTTCAAAGGCCAGCTCCCCCACTTACTGTGTGACCTTGGGCAAGTTACTCAAATTCTATGTCTGAGTTTTCTCTTCCCTAAATTGGGGACCAAAACACTTCCTGTCCACTAGGGTGATTATTATTGGTCTTTGAAAAGCATAAAAGTTAGACTTGAACTGACTTCTTCCTGTTGAAAGCCTGCTTCTTCCATGGCCTGTTTTTTTCCTGAGACATCTACATAAAATGAGACTGAATGGGAATAGGATGCTAGACACACAATAAATGCACAATAGCATTAGCTATTCCTATCGTTATCATCATTTAGGAGCCTTCATCGGCTAGGCTTGCTTTCCTAAATCCCTTCCTTCCCCCATGTTGTTGGTGGGCATGTCTCTCCTTTGACCCTTGACCTTCCCCCACAGACTGTCCAGCCTCATGGGCTCCTGTCTGCTGCCTTCGAGGCTGGGGCTCCCGCCCACCTTGATTCCCTTGTGTACTGAGGATCCTGCTCTCTCTCCCTTTCTTTCTCTCTCTCTGTACACTGTTCCACCTTGAAAAAATCACTTGCAGAGAACAGCCTGGACCCTGCAGTGGGGTTCCTTCCACAGTAGGAAGAGATGGTCTTGAGGGATTACATCTCACAGTCCCAGATTGCAAAGATGGAAGCTGGACTGCTCAGAGCCCAGCCTCCCAAGCGGGGTCTTCTCATCTCCTCAGCCATTGCAGGTAGCCAGACATGGGTCAGGCGCAGTCTTCAGAAGTGAAGATGTTGGCAACTTTTTCCTATCAGTGAGTTTCAGTTACTAGCCAGATCTAGAGTGTCTGCATTTCAAGGATGATCTCTAAAACTCTAGTTAAAGGCTTCCAGGAAAGATAGAAAATTCTAGTTAATCCAGGCCAACCAAATGCTATATTCAAACATCCAGACCCAGGCCTGGGTGGGGCAGATGACAATGGCATGACAATGAGCACATGCCCAGAAATGTCTGAAATGATCACATTTACTTATTTTTAGTAGCTGTGTCACAGCTGTGGCTCATTTAGTCTTGTGTTCCATTAAGACTCTCAGATCTTTTTCACAGGACCCTTGGATTCTGATGAAATTCAGTCTGTAGTGACTCAAGCCTTGGACCTGGTGGCTCAGAGCACGCAGTGGAGTCAGGAGACATGCGTTCCAATCAGAGTTTCACCCTACAAAGCAGCACGAGGTGGAACAAGTTTTCTGAGGCTCACTTTGTTCATCTATAAAGTGAGAATGATGATCGTGAGGATCACCCTGCCATACAGACTCGTCAGGGTCCAGCAAGGTAAGGTATGTGAAGTGTTGGGCTCAGGGCCTGGGACACAGTAAATGCTTGCTGTTTCTGTCTCTGCGTATTGCTATTGTTACTGTCAGGACTTCAGGTCACCTGGCCCTCCAGCCGTGCCCTGAAGCTCTTAGAAAATCACCTCTTACTCTCAGCCTGTTTTTATTGGAATTTTGGGGAAAAAAATCATGTAAATGCAACTCTTCACTCCTGCTTGTCCTTACTGTCTCAGGGTTCTAACGGGACTGATGGAGAGTTGGCTTGCCTGCTTCACTCACACACCGTGCCTGGGACCATCCTCCCAGCAACCCTGCGACATCACCATTACCACTGCCATTTCATGTATTCAGAAGGGGCCCAGGGAGGTTGAGATGCTTGCCCAAGATCACATAGCCAGAAAGTAGCAAGGCCAGGGTGTGAAGAGTCTATCTAACCTTAACTGGTTTTTTTAACAAATACTTTTTCAGTTCTTTCTTTGCTCCAGGCACTGTTTTAACTACTTTACAAGTATTATTTCACTTCATTCTAATAACTCGTAAGGTTGTTACTCTTACTGTCCCCATTGCGTGGGTGAGGAGACTGAGGTACACAGAGGCTGCCCCTTGCCCGAGTTCACTGGGTTTTAGTAGTAAAGGTGGAATTCAGACCCCACCAGCTGGTCCTGCTGCCTTGCAATGCTTTTCTTTCCCACACACCTCACTGCCTCACTTGAGATTCTGCTTTTCTCAGTGGGCAAGTTGACTGTCTTCCTGCAGCAGACATGCCGCCCTTCCCTTGGCCCCTCAAGCTGCCTAGAGGGGGAGCCACCAGTGTGTTCATCCCACCAGGACTGTAAGAGCCAACCAGTCCCCTTTGTCCCTGCCCCCTCCTCAGAAGCCAGTGGGCTCCAGTAGCAGACTGGTGGAGCCAGAGAGGGCCAGGCACTGGGAAGGCTGCGGCGTGGGTGGCTCATCGTGAGTTCCCCAGGAAAGAACAAACTTGCCAGAGCTGTCACCAGGTGCTGGAGCCAGGTGACTGTCCGGGCGCTGACCCCACGACAGAGAGGCCCGTCCTTACAGGGACTCCCTAGGACATCATGTGACAGCATGTGAACAAACAAAAGCTCTATTGACACCTGAATTTTGGACTTCTGGCATTTAGAACTATAAGAATAAATTTCTATGGTTTTAAGTTACCAAATTTCTACTAATTTCTTACAGCAATCTTGGGAAACTACTACACTGTTCCACTTTTGTGTCAACTCAGGTAATCAGGCAGTATATTTTAGCCCTGTTATCTTACGTTTTAGACAATGGAGACTAATCCAACAGATGCCATGCTGTAGCCCAGATTGTCTATTCCTCTGACTCTCAGACAAAAGCTCAACATCATTTCCTCACTGACTTAGTCTGAACGTGTCTGCATCATTCTGAGCGAAGAATGAGTTACCATCTAGGAATCCCCCTTAAAAACAGGTTCCTGGTGAGTCTGTCCCACTTTACCATACCGGGAATGTCAACAGCTCATGCACTAGAGTTGACTAGAGCAAGATTTGAATTCCAGATTCCTGTGAGATGGTGGACAAAATGCTTTACATTTCTGAGTTCCAGTCTCCTCAGTTGCAAAATGGGCATCACTAACTTACTGGGTATTATAGAGGTTAGAGAATACATGCAAAGCGCAAAGCAAGTGACCTGGCCCATGGTGCATGGTCCATTTACTCAGTAAATATAGACTATATGTATTAGTTATTTAGGGTTGCTATAACAAAAATATCATAGACTCAGTGGTTTAAACAACAGAAATTTTTTGCTCACAGTTCTGGAGGTTGGAAGTCCCAGATCAGGTGCCAGCAGGGTTGGGTTCTTGGTGAGGACCCTCTTCCTGGCTGGCAGACACTGCCTTTTTGCTGTGTGCGCCCATGCAGAGAAAGAGAAAGCAAATTCTCTGGCCTTTTGCTATAAGAGCACTAATCCCGTCAGGAGGGCTCCACTTTCATGACCTTATTACCTCCCAAAGGCCCCACCTCCCAGTAACATCACATTGGGGATTAGGTGGGAAAAATATGAATTTGGAGGGGAACACAAACATTCAGTCCACAGCACAATTTAAAACCTAGCTTAGGACTTTGTTCAACCTAGGACTACATTCAGAGAAGGTATACTCAACTTCACGGGGGTAAATCATGACTTTTAGGGATGGTTTAGGAGTGTGCATGGTACCCAGTTTATCCAATGAAGTGAGATGAGGAAATCTGCTTGGATTTTTTAGGAAAGTTTCTTTCCTGATTAAAAATAGGCATATAAAAAGGTGCCCACTCACACTTAGTTTTAGACACTGTGATATAAAGACCCAATGCATAGAATTCAAGCAGCCATTATGTGACCATGAGGTGAAATCCCAGAAAATCTCTGTGAGTCGGCATTGAGCCCCGATGTCAACAAGCTGATGAGTTCACTACCTCTGCAAATGCTAACTTCCAACCTCTCAATGTGTGAAATAATAACTCCTATTGTCTAAGCCATTGTCAGGTTTGCAGCTGAAAACCTCCTTAAATGTTACCCAAGGACTTTGCATCTTGTATAATTGTTCTTGCTAGTGATACACTATTTTTAGGTCTAACAAGCAATAACTTAAAGCAATTCCACAACAGCTATTACTATGTGTGACTCTCTTTAATGCTGAAACCAAATAAAGTTTCATTCTTAGTGCTTTTCTTTCTATTGAAACATTTCCTTTCACTTGAATGGAGGTGGGGGTTTCTTTACCAAAATCACTCTCCCTATGAATCTCAACACATGCTGATCGATTTCTTCAGTGGAAATATTTCTCACACTAAAATCCAATTCTCAGCACACACATCATCTGGGGACCGAGTGAGGAGGAAAGCAGCGTTCTGAAGCCGTGTGTTGAATAAGACACAGTTGGGAGCTGTGTTATCTGGATACTGAATCCTGTTCAGTTTTGTCGGTGAGCTGTCTTGCTTCTTTTCAGCCTCCCCTATATTTAGTTCCCCTGAACAGAAGCCAGATTCTTCCCTCATCCCCTCAGCAATAGGCAGGCCTCCCTGGAAGGGGCTCCAGAGTCCAGGCTGGGGGTGACTGATGGTGACTAAGTGAAAGGAGGCTGAGGGGGAAAGCCCTGCTCTTCCGTGCATAAAGCCTACCTGCTCTGCCTAATTCAGTCACCACAGGGTAGCCTCCCTGCATTTAGGGAAGTCAAGGAGAAAGTGGTCTAACAGAGTAAGGGTTAACCCTTAACCACCAGGTTGAGTGTGGAGAGGGTATGGATGTTACAGAGCCAAGTCACATCTCCCTCATTTTCTCCCCCTCTGTCCTCACCTCCTTCTCACCTGTCCCATGACCCCATCCTCACTCCTTACATTACTGCCATAGCTTCCTGGCTGGTGTCCATATTTCCACTTTTGTACCCTATGGGTCATTTGCACAGAAAGCAGAGAAAACCTTTAAAACCAGAAAGTACCTGAAATAATCCTGCCACCCACTTGCTCAAAATGCTCCAGTGCTCCCGTCCTACTCGGTACAAAACACCAAGTCCTCGTCACAGCCCACGTGACCTGCTTCGCTCTCCTTCCAGCACCCCTCCACCACCCATCGTGGACAGAACCCTGTTTCTCAGAGGGTTGTTTCTCAGCCCTTCCCCGGAGGTTTCTCAGTCTCCTGGGCCCCTCCGCAGCGCTTTGGCCTGGTCATACCCTGGAGACCTTCCCAGCTGGCTCCCTCACCTCATGTGGGCACTATGGATGTGTTATATTTTCAGACAGACCTTCCTAATTCAAATTGGCACCCCAGCCAGTCTCTAGCTCCATGCCTTGACTTTCTTTTTTTTTTGAGGGGGAAGGGTGCAATCTGAAGATATTTCTACTTCATTTTTTGTATTGAGATACAATAGATGTATGACACAATAGTTTCATGTACATAATGATTCAGTGTTTGTGTATATTGCAAAATGATCACCACAATAGGTCTAGTTAACATCCATCACCACACATAGTTACAATTTTTTATGTGTATTTGACCTTTTAAGATCTACAGTCTCAGTAACTTTCAAATATACAATACTGTATTATGAACTGTAGTCAGCATGCTGTACACTACATTCCGCATCCTTGGCCCTTAAAGTCGTACTTATTGACGTCCAATTTACATGCAGTACACCTCGGGGGTGTACAGTTCTCTGAGTGTTGGCCCATGTATACAGGTGTGTAGCCTCCACTGTAGCCAACATGGGCAGTAGTTCCAGTACACCAAAAGTTTCTTTGTGCCCTTTTGTCAACAATCCCCTCCTCCACCTTAAGTCCCTGGGAACCATAGCTCTGATTTCTGTCCCTATACTTTCGCCTTTTCCAGAATGTCATATAAACAGACTCATACACTATGTACTCTTTTGTGAATGGCTTCTTTCACTTAACATAATGCCTTTGAGATTCATCTGTGCTGTGTGCATCCATAGTTCATCCCATTTTTTGTTGAGTAGTATTCCATGATATGGAGGTGCCACAATTTGTTTGATCATTCACCTCCTGAAAGGCATTTTGGTTGTTTCCAGTTTCTGGCTATTACAAATAAAGCTGCTATGAAACAATTGTGAATAATTTTTGTGTGGGCCTATGTTCCATTTCTTTTAGAGAAATGCCCAGGAGGCAGTAGCTGGGTCATGTGGTAAGTGTATGTTTAATTTTAAAACATCTAAATTACTTTCCAAAATGTCTGTACCATTTTATATGTTAATTTTGTGCAAGACCAATTTAGTAATATTTCACGAATCATGCTTTTGACCTCATGTCCAAGAACTTTGAGGAGTCCCATATCACAAAGATTTCTCCCCTATTTTTTCTCCTAACCTTAGATCTATGATCGATTTTAAGTTAACTTTCTTGTATAAAATGTAAAGTTTACATCAAGGTTCATTTTTTTGTTTATGGACGTCTAGTCATTACAACACCATTTGTTGAAATGCTAACTTTCTTCTTTGCATCTTTGTCAAAAATCAATTAGCCCTATTTGTGTGAGCCTATTTCTGGGCTCGCTTGTTCTTCCATTGATCTATGTGCCTATCTTTTTACCAATACTAAACTTTCTTAATTACCATATATTATAAGTCTCAAAATCAGTTTTAAGATTTTTCCAACTTCATTGTTTTTCAAAATTGTTTTTGTTGTTCTAGTTCCTTGCCTTCATTGCCATATAAATTTTAGAATCAGCTTGTCTATATCAATTAAAAACAATCCACCCATGATTTTGATTGGGAATGTGTTAACTCTGCAGCTGAATTTGTAATGTTGAGACTCTACTTCTAATCCATGAATATAGTACATCTCTCCATGTATTTGGATTTTTTGATTTCTGTTAACAGAAATCAGTTTTTTTTTATGGTTTTCAACATAAAGATCCTATGCAATTTTTGTGAGATATATGCCTCAGTATTTCATTTGAAGGGTGAGAGAAACAATTGTAAAATGTTTTTTCAATTTCAATTATAAATTGTTAGTAGATAGAAATATGATTTTTGGGTGTGTGTTGACCCTTCATCTTGCAACCTTGCTAACTGCATTTATTTGTTTTAGAAGCTTATTTGTAAATTCTTTGGGTTTTTCTATGTAGACAACCATTTCTTTTTCTTGCCTAATTGCACTGGCTAAGGCCCTGTGTACATTGTTGAATAGGAGTGGTGAGAAAGGACAACCTTGTTCTTGATCTTAAGGGAAAGCATTCAATCTTTCATCATTAATATGATTTCAGCTGTAGGCTTTCTATAACTATCGTTTATCAGATTGAAGAACTCCTTATTTAATCTGAAGAGATTTTATAAATCATGAATAGATGCTTTGATTGTTGTTGAATTTTACCAAATTATTTTCTATATCAATTGATATGATCATGTCACTTTTCTTCTTTAGACTGTTAATAGGGTTGAGTATTTTGATTTTCCAAATTGAACACACCTTGAATTCCCAGAATAACATTAATTGATTATGGTGTATTATTCATTTTATAAATTGCTAGATTCAATTTATTAATATTCTACAGTAGTCTTTGCATCTATGTTCAGGAAAATATTGATTTATAATTTTCTTTCTTGATGATTATTTGTCTGATTTTGGTATCAGAGTAATTCTGGGAAACATTCTGTCTTTTTGTTTTATTTTTCTTCATATACTGGCCTCTCTCAGTTTAGTTCCATGGGGGACAGACTCCCTGTTCTCACTGTTCTAGCCTGAGTGACCAGAACAATGACTGGTATACAGTAGGCAGCCAATAAATATGTTTTGCTGAATGGGTGAATGCACTCTGCCTAATCAACCAAGAAAAATGGAGACTGAAGGGGAAAGAATGGAAGAAACTAGAAAGAGGAACATAGCTTGAACTGAGCTTGGAATGTGATGATATAAAAATGATGTTGAAGAGGTGAGACTTAGAACCTCCCCCCACCCATTCTGAAAGAAATCTGCTGCATCCGTGGATGTTTTATTGCCCTTGTCTAGCTTGGATTAACATATAGTCTACAGGCACACACCTGATCATCTACATTTGCTCTTACAACACTAAACTATGTTTTCTACCTATATCTTGCATCTACCTACCACTTCAGCATTTTATTAAAAATAATAATAATAAAGAGAGAAATGTGGTATCCACATATAAATCAAGTATAAAAATCAAACGAATATTCATATTTGAACTGACTGTTTATAGTTCATAATGCATGATCAAAACCAAAAGTTTCTGTGATGACTGCCCTTGTACTGTTCACCATGTAACTTATTCACTATGTAAGAATTTGTTCTCCATGTAAGAACTTGTTCGTTATGCTTCAGAAGAGTGGAGACTGATGAAAATTAGGCTTGGGGTGGATTAATGATTATACATTGAGCATTGAGTCCCCTGTACAGAATTTTATTGTTGTTAACAACCATTTGATCAAAAAAATAGGAGAGATGCCCTCAAAAAAAAAAAAGTACACACTTCCAATTGTAAAATAAATAAGTAACCGGGATGTAATATATAGCATAAGGAATATAGTCAAAATATTGTAACAACTTGGTATGGTGATAGCTGGTACCTAGAATTATCATGTATATAAATGTTCAATCACTGTGTTGTACACCTGAAACTAATGTAATACTGTGTGTCAACTACCCTTCAATAAAAAATAATTATCTAAAAAAAAAAATGATGTTGAAGACAATGTGCTTCAGTAATGAAAGGAAAAGACTGCTTTGGAGTCAGACTGGGTTTGGATTCTGTCTGTGACACTAAAAGATACATGTCCTTGTGCAAACTGATCAGCCTTTTTGAGTCTCTGTCTCCTCTTCTGCCAAGTGGGGATCATAAAAAACCTACCTGGCAAGGCTGAAGTAGGTAGTGATGTATTTGAGGTCCCTGACTGAGTGTCAGCACTCAATAAATGGGAGCTACAGTAGCAATAATCGTAGGTTCTTTGTTGAATGACTTCTAGTAGTCACTTCTACTGTGAAATGGACATGAGCTGGAAATTAAGCCAGAATAGACTGGAAGGAACTGTGCCCACCTGCTCAGAACTGCCTGAGATCTGAGAAATACTTAATTCTTCTTCAATTGACCTTAGGTAGGAGAGCAAGAGTCGTTAGAAAAATCAGAGCTGATTCTGGCACTGACAACCAGGTTTTCTCCCAGGACCTATCTCTGTCCATAGACCTGTTTAGAGCATCTTGGTCTCACACAGACCCACATCTGCAGTAGAAGTTCAGACTACTGGCAGAGCTTACTTCCACCTTCTTTGAGAAGAAGGAAGTGGGAGACAGAAGAGGGAGAGGATGCAGATTTTCAGGCTCAGTGTCAGTAAGAGTGCTTGGGTTTCTCAGGTAACAGCTGAAGCAGAGAAAGCTGGAAAAATAGGATATATGAGCCAAGTATTGGTGCTAGTTATCCACCAGTTCCCAACAGAAGTAAAATGCCAAAGGGAGAGGACCTGGAACAAGATCAGAACAGGAAAAGAACATTTTTCTGTCCTGGGATCTGAAACGGGTGTGCTGAAGGAGGGGGAGTGTTGTGGAGGGAGAAAGCATGAGAGAAAATCCACAAATACCCCCACGGGATCTTGTGAACTGTTATGCATAGTTCCACAACGCTGATCACTCACGCTATCCCAGAGCCCAGACTGTGTATGTCCCCATGCTGTCACCAGCCATCACAGGGCACCCAACCCTGGCCCTGCCCCTCTCGGGGTGCTCCTCACAGCTCTTGGCATAGTTCTGTGCAGAACACACACTGTTTGCCATTACCCCAATCAAGGCCAGCTGCAGAGCAGGATGCTAGGTGGCCATTGCACCTTTCCATTGTTCAGAAACATTAAAATAACTTCCCTGAATGAATCTGGCTGCTACATAACTAATTACTGTTTCCCATGAGTAAAGTACAACTGCAAGTCAGTATCAGGCTGGGCCTTTATAACTCAGAAGGTGTTTCTTTTCCTTCTGGGGCCAAGAAATATATTTTATTTTGTTCAATGTGCACATGAGGAAAAATTAGAAAGTAGAGGTAACTTGCAGTTTCTCTAAGAAAGAAGGCTTTCTCCCATCTAAATGTTGGTTGTATTCCTGACTTGACATGTTCCAATCTCTGAGTACTGAAGTGCGAACCTTGAGAGATTATTCTCCATTGGATGGAAAGCCGGTGCTCGGCTGGCTCTGTGGGAATGGGCAGACTCACTGCTCGTGGTCTGGGAAGCAGGGATGAGACAGGAGATGCCCTGCCTGCCACTTTGGATAGCAAGCCCCATAACCTCTAACTCAGTCTCTCTTCTGATGCATGTCTATGTTGCATTGCACTCCTGGGTCCCATCCCAACTTCATCCAAGTAAGATATGTGCTGCCCTGTGTCACATACACTTTTTCTCTTTAATAATTTCTTACTGAACAGGGATGTGTGACTCTTACAGAGGAGACTATACATGAGGATATGGAAAAAAAAGTATTTTGTAGGGTCAGACATGATTTAATAATTTTTCCCATTACATTTTAACATTATACTACATTCATCACATCTACAATTATCATCTTAAAAGTTCCCATTATCCTCAGCAATGATTTTCAGACCCTTTCCTTTTTTTTAATAAGCGGTGGAACTTGTTTTTCTCAAGTGAAATTTCACACAGATCCCCAGTATGTAAAACAGATAACAGTGCAGCTAAACTTAGCTCTTCACAAGCCACAGAAGACACACAACAGCCACAGAGGACACACAACAGCCTTGGCCAATTCAAACTTTGCTGAAGTTCTGCTGGATCAAGAACTGAACACAAACCAGACAGGGACACAGAGTTGAGCCTGGTCCCTTCCACATTTAAACGACCAGAAGGCCACCGAGCAAGGAGGACGGAGGGCTGGGAGAGAGGCCAACCCATCCCCGCCACAGAGCCCCTCCTCCGCCTGGCGCTGAAGGACTGCAGGCGCCCCCCAGATGGAAGGGCCTTCGCGAACCACATCCCCCTTCCGGGCTCGGTCACCCTGCGGTGAGGTGGAGGGGCCCAGGCCCATTTGCACATCTGGTTCTCATGACTGAAAACCCGTTCAAGTTGGAGCAGGCTTAGTTGCCCAGAACAGCTGCCGCACCCCCCTTTCCTCTCAAGAAGTCCCTCTCCTCCTCCCGTGAGGACGGAAGCAGGCCTGTTCTCTGTAGGAAATGCGCGCTCAATAGTGTTTGCCATCAGATAAAAACAAGACTCTCCTCTTGTTCAAGAGAATGAGAAGCACTCCTAGTGAACTTGGGACTCTGTTAAAACAGAGCATTTCCTTCCCCACTTGGCTGGAGCAAACTGTCGTTTTGGAGCCCATCATGCTCTCTAAGAAAAACAAGATGTCTCACCGAGACCAAGGATTTGGCCACAAGTTCATGGTGGGACCTCCACAGCTCTCTGTGCCTGACTCCTGCCACCTGTAAGACCAGGCGCGGCACTGGGGTTAATCATTCCAGAATTTCTAATAATAGAGCACAAACTTCAGGCTACAAATTCCATGTCCTTAAAGCATTTAGCTTTAGGGCTCTCAGAGAATGAGCTCACGTTGAAACAGCTGCAGAAATGAAAGGAATTAAGGCTGCTACCAGTCCAAAGCCCTGCATGTCAGGGGTGATGGTCACCCTTGTGTCCACTCGGCTGGGCTGTCAGCCAGTGAGTTAAGCAAACCTGAATCTAGGGGTCACTGTGAAGGTATTTTGTAGATTTGGTTAACAGCTGAAATCAGCTGACTTTAAGTAGGGAAGATTACCCTTGATAATGTGGGTGGGCCTCATCTAGTCAGTTGAAGGCCTTGACAAGCAAAAGCAGATTTTCCAAAAAAAAGGAATTCTGCCTCACAATTACAGATACCCTGCCTGAGTTTCTAGCAGAGTGGCCTTCCTTACAAATTTTGGGCTTGCTGGTCCCTGCAATTGTGTGAGCCAATTCCTTAAAGCAAATTTCTTTCCATAAGGTAAATGGTTCTAGATTGTATTATCCCTAAGAAACAGAGACAAGACCGGACAAGATCTCCTTGGACTCAGACTTCATTTCTGTTCTTCCAGCAGGACAATGGCTCTTCCATTTACCCCATGACAACCTAAAAAGTGATTTTAAAATTAACTTCCCTTTCTGAAAAAATTAGAGATTGTTCCAGCAGAGCAGCAGTTTTCACTGTGACCCATAGAAACAAATACACTTTATGTTACAACCCAGTACATACATATGGACACAAACACATTTAGCATGTAATGAAACAACTATTTCTGGGAAAGATATTTTCAGATGCAATGCATTTAATCGTTTCTATTTTATTTCACTTGGTTAAAAAAAAAAGCCAGTCACATCCATTAACTTGCCTCTGTGAGTCAAAATTGTCCATCATGGCAGATGTGCATCTGGTGCCCATAATGCATCTCCTTGAGCCGCCTCCGATTTCAGTCACAGCTGTGGTGGAAAGTTCCAGAGAGCTCAGGCTCACTTCCCTCACAGCATGCCCCTGCAGGCATGCAGTACACAGCTTTCTGCTTTGAATCCTGGGCCTGGCAGTGGCTCCCAAACAACTACCACCTGGAGGGCTGGGGGAGTTATCACACCCCAGGGGCAGTCCTCAGCCAGTGGGGACAGAAGTCGGCCGTCAGGAGGAACATTTGAAGAGGCATTCTGCGCTCTTCTCGGGACGCCCCCTCCTGTGGAGACTCGAGCCCCCTGCCCACAGCAATGACCTTGATAATGTACCTCTTCTTTCCCTGCCTTGCCTGCCCTGCTCCAAACTAATGGTGGCTGGGACACCTCCCTAACCGATGGCTTGCCCCGGGCTCTACTTTCAGGGAAATCCAAACTAGGACCCATCCTCTCTCTCACTGCAGGCAACTTCTATTACCCCTTTCAGAGGGTCACCGGGTGTATGCTGGTATCTCTAGGAATAACAGGAATTCTTAATTCTTCAGCTGTCTTCCCACTGCTGGCCAAGACAGGGGGGAGGGGGAAGCCAGGGTTTCCAGGGCATTCCACAGGCCCAGAACTGTGCTAGTGTATACTTTCACTTTCGTTAAAAAGTAGCTTCCTTCAAATTCATTTTTATAGCTTTTTTGAGATATTTACTTACCATACAATTCACCCATTTAGTGTACAATTAAGGATTTTTCATATATTCACAGAGTTGTGCAACCATCGCCCCTATTTTAGAACATTTCTAAATGAAACCCATTAGGAGTTGCTCCGCATTTCCTTCCAACTTCCCTTACCTCAGCCCCAGGTAACCATTAATCTACTTCCTGTCTCTGTTATTTACCTATTCTGCATATTTCACATAAATGGAAGCAGACCATGTGTGCCCTTTTGACTGGCTTCTTTCACTGAGCGTCATGTCACAAGGCTCATCCACACTATAGCATATGTCAGAGCCTCATTCCTGTTCATCACTGAATTATATCTCATTGTATAGCTATGCCACCTCATGTTAACCTTTGTCTCACTTGGCATACATTTTGATTGTTTCAAAAAATATTTTCTTATGTTGAGTTAAAATCTGTCTTAGAATTCTGTTTTAGCTTTGATCTTCTAGGTTAACCCATGCCAAACATCTCCCTCCTTCAGGCGAGGACCCCTTTAGTGTGGGGTGGTTCTTTGCCACACCAACCTTTCGGTTGTTCATGTAGAGACATGGTCTCTAGATCATGCCCTTCTCACCATGCTGATCAGAGTCCCCTGATGGACTGCAGTTTACCACAACCATCCTAAAAGTGGGATGGTCTGCATTCTAAAAAGCTAATATCGTAGCTTTTAATTATTATTAAAATAATAATAATAATAAAAAATATCATTATCCCTTCAATTATTCATTTATTATAATCAATAATAAAACAACAAGCTGAATGGGAATCATACTAAGAGGTTCTATCCAAAAGATGCACATTCATTTTTTAAATTATTAATATGTTATGAGAATACCTAGTAAGAGCCCATTTACCACAGTGACATTCCTCTGGGCAAGAAGGAGGGCCCACCTGCAATAATAACACCATTCACTCAGGAAGCATCTCAATCATGTTCTTTTGTGAAGTGGCTCGAGAATATTCTTTTCTCAGCTATGTAAATGTGACTACATAATTACTTTCAGCTAAGGAAGAAGCTGGACAGGGATAGGCTTGCTATCCGGGTGTCCAAGAGAATGAAGGATTGGAGAGAGAGGGATGGGGCGAAGAGGGCCCCAGTACTTCTCAGCACTGATCATTCTGGCTTCATTATCTTTGCTTCAGGAGTTGGTCTTTCCAGATCAAAAAAGGACTCCTCTGGTACAACAGCCCATCTTCAACACGTCCTTTGTATCCTACACAGAGCCTGCCATGGCCCCTACAAATTTGGTGTGTGCTCAGTAAATACTTCTGGAGAATAATAGATAGGTGGCAGGTGATGGATGGATGAATGAATGACGGATGAATGAATGGTTGAATGGGTGCATGGATGGATGATGGATGAATGGATGGATGGGTGGGTGGCTAGGTGGGTGGATGAAAGGAAAGGAGAGAGGTAGGGATAGTAACACATGGCCACAAACAGAATCATCACCTCAATACAGAAGCTGCTAGTGAGAAGCAGTTGCTTATTCCTGAGTGTGACCAGTTTCTGGATGCTGACCCTCACTCTTTCAATTCGTCAAGGAATGTATCTTTTCCTTATAGCCATATCTGTGTCAGGCTTCCCATAACCTGAGGAAAACTGGGTTGCTTATCTTAATAATTCAGATAGTGTGCATGGAAGGCTCTGTAACTGCAAACTCCCGTTTGAATGTGAATGGTGTAGAGCAGTGACACTATTATCTCCTTAGTGTGTTTGGGTCCAGGGAGCTGGCAGGTATTCTCAGTGCCTGTTAGCAGTTTGCCATGACCCTTTTCCTCAGTGTTCTGTGGAAGCTGGGCCAGAAAACTGAGGATTGAAGAATGTCAGATGATTGTAAGAGGAATAAAAAATGGGATCACCTTACCCAACTACCTCTTTGTACAAATGAGGAAACTAAGGAGAGAGAGAGAGAGAGAGAGAGAGAGAGAGAGAGAGAGAGAGAGAGAGAGGAGAGGTGCCGTCTCCAGGTCACATGAGTAGCTAATAACCTATCCAGAATTCAGAGCCAGGTCACATGACTCCCGTTTTCTTTCCCTAGGCTTCCTCTCTAACATCCTTGCTGGATCAGGCTGTGAAGATCAGCACTCATCTCAAACACACTGCCAGTCACCTTGAACGATAAGCAGTCCCAGCAGAGCACAGATGAGTGCTATAAATTCTCTTCTGTTCCTTAATGGTAGGGTCTCTGGGCTCCTTTCAAATTCATTTCTTCTTGAGTGTCCTTTAGCTCCCAGTCTGGCCCAGTGGCAAGGAGTTGGAGATGTGCTGGTTGGAATGGAGGCCTGGAGAGCCTTTGGGAAGCAAGTGACGTCTCTGACGACGCACGACCTCATCACAAGACTTTGGTGGGCTTAAAAAAGCTCTTTTGAATTACTCAGATTATTTCCCCTGGCAGAGATATGGCCCAAAATATCCAACAGGCCATTCCCAGTGCACTTTACAAAGCTTAGATGTTGCTAGGATAGTGATGTTCTTGGGAAATGCAGCAGCCATTACATAATAAGAGCTGGCACTTTCCTGTTTTAGCAGACAACACTGCCCCTGTAATTGGGGTAGGGAATAAGATAAAATTCATCGAAACTCTACCCCATACTCAGCCCTGACATTAACTTTTTGCTCCAAGAATTCTTCAGACTAGAGAGGCACCTCATTTCTGCCTCTGGTGGGAAGGAAGCATTTGGGTCTGGGAGTTAGAAGACCTGGATGGTGGGGAAATCTCCAGTTCCGGACTGCATGATGCTGGGTGAGTCACCTAACCTAACTGAATTTGACACTCTTTGTCTGTGAAGCAGAAATAGTAATAACAACAGCTGCATCCCAGGTTGATACTGCAAATAGTAGAAGAATTGTTTAAATAAAAAGAACTGCTGAAGAAAAAGTTATTCAATGACACTTGTTAAAGTAAGGTGAGAAAGACTTTATTCAAGAGAGCCATGGCAAGATGTGTAGAGACCACTGCCATGGGGAGAAACTGGATTCAAGCCTGAATACAACGTGGGTAAATGAGATAATAGCAAAGGAGCAGGGTGGTGGGGTCAGTGGATGGAAAATTACCAAGAGAACGCATTAGGGGTAAGGGGAGATTCTTGCAAAACCCACCAAATAGCATCCTTGCTGAAGGTAGGCCAAGGTGATCAGACATCCCCTGGGGCTGGTGGAGGGTGAGGACCTAGATCAAATACCAAAGGTGGAAGATTCTGTTTAAGCTGACTTAGCAGAATTCTTGCTAAAATTGGACAATGCAGAGATGAACAGAAAAGTCCAAAAGTCAAGGCCTAGTTGAAAAGTTCAGTGGAGCCTGAGTAGAGTTTGGTACGGGAGAGAATCTTTGTCAATCCAAATATGAAATGTCTTCCAACTTGGTTGCCTGGGAAAGGCTGATGGCAAAAGGTGGGCAGGAGAAACCCAGGCTTAGCAGCTCTAGAAGCCAGCCCACAACTGACTTTCTGCCAGTTCCTGGGGCGACAGTATACACTGTAAAACATTTCCTTAGACCTCAGATACTGTAAAAATTGACCTCAGGATTTATTTCATGCTTTCAGATTTTGCATATAAGGATATGGTGGAGTGGAGACTAATGGTTCAAAATTGCATAGTAAATTAGCTGAGAAGCATGCGGATCTGTGGTCCCCCAGGAGCTTCCCCCACTGAACCACAGGACCTCAGGATGCCTTGATCTTTCTTGGGAGACCCTACCTGGATTCCCATTTCTCCCATGGGCTCAGGATTTTGTATCACTTTTTTTTTAAATTGAAGTATAATTGATACACAATCTTATGAAGGTTTCACATGAATAACATTGGGGTTTCAACATTCACCCCTATTATCAAGTCCTCTCCCCTCCCCCCACACATTGTGGTCACTGTCCATCAGCATAGTAAGACGCTATAGAGTCAGTACTTGTCTTCTCTGTGCTGTACTGCCTTCCCCATGACCTACCTATATTGTGATTGATTTTGCACCACTTTTGACAGGCAGTCCGGGGCCCTCTGGACTCAAGAATGTTTAAAAACACACCTATTTAAAAAACCAAGCTCCTGAACCTATTCATTTATCATGGACAGCAAAAAGATTCACTCACGTAGACATATCAGATGAAGCTAAGTTTCCCCCTTCACCTTTCAGGCCACTTTAATTATGTCAGGCCAAAAGCACAAAGAGTTTTCTAGGAGGCAGCCCAGCAATGCAATTTACCTTGTGAGCTTCTTTCATACCATCTGTGCTCCCCAAACAAATTCAGTTAAAACAGCCATATGGATTGAAGAATCTGCCCCAAAGAGAAAAAAGTGAGACTCATGAAAAAATGGAATGAGGGAAAATTAGATTTTCAGAGAAGAAATGAGTAGACAGAGCTGCACATGTACAGCAGGCTATCGGCTCTCACATGCTAGTTAATCACCCATGGGCACACCTCGTGGTGTGTTGAAGCCCGAGTGGCCCCAGGCGGTAACTGCCCCTTTCGTGGGCGTTGGACGGTGTCCTGCAAGTTGAACAGGTATTTATCATTTCCATCCTCCCTGGCTCAGCCTCCAAGTCCTCACTCTGGGCTGCATTTAAACTTTTCAACTTGGAAGATAAACATCAGGGATCCAAAGGGATTGATTCAGAGGCCCCGTGGAGACAGCAAAAAGGCTGGCCTGGCGGCAGCTGGAAAAACCACAGGCTGAAGAAAAGGGCAGTCCAAGGGATGAGGTCTTCAGGCCTCCAACTGCCTCCACGGGTGGGGTGGGGGGAGTCTCAGAGTGTTTGGGGAAACAGAAAGACCAGCTGGAGGCTTTCTGGAGAGAGGAAGGAGGGAGCAGAAGCAGGAGAGAGACACATCCATTAAAGGGAGGGGAAGTGAAAGCTGGAGGTCGGGGGAAGGAGTCAGGTGAGGAGCACAAGTAAAAGGGAAGTTTTGCTTAAGACTCATGAAACCACACACACTGGCCTCCAACACTTATTTTCTAAAATTAACAGCAGAATTCCAGAAGTAGCCTGGATTCTGAATATAGCTTTACAGCGCTCTGCATTTTTTAAACATCTGAAGGGAGATCGTGCATGACTGCCCGAATCTCACTCTGTATCCCAAAACTCCCCTGCAGATCCCTTCGGCTCCCCTGTCCTCCAAAGTTGTTTCTGTGTGTAAAGGAGGCTGCCTTTTTAGAGTATTAATATTTGCTCTGGGCCACCGATGTACTTTGGCTTCTCTAAAGTGCTGCTGCGGCACCCTGCCTGGGTTCTGCAGGTACTCCAGTCTCCCCCGCAGTTTGGAAAGTTGGTGTGAAGACTGGGAGAGCCAGAATCTGCACCAAGGAGGGAGGGTTGCTGAGTAGAGGAATGTAAGGCCACATGATTAGCCATCCTTCATGCATGAAAATATAAAGTATATCGATTTCAGCCAACAGGCTAAGCTCGAGTCACCTGTTCTATTCAATGATTCTAACCCCTAGGGATTTACTGTGTTTCAAGTATTTTCTTACTTTTAACGTGCTTTATACCTTTAACTGAAAATGATGCTCCAAAGTCGTGGGCAGGATTAAATGCTCTTAGTTTCAAAAGGACTTCCAGTAGTTCTCAGCTTCCAAAAGGGCCAACATCTGATTCAAAAGGTCTCTGCCCAGCACTGCTCTGAGAACTGCAAAGGGTGTCTGCCTTCAACTCACCATTTTACAGATCAGGAAATATTTCCAAAACTGGAATGCAGAGCAGTCCTGTAACATATTCAAGAGCAAACAGCCAGTTAGTGCCAAAGTGAAGACTAAAACCTGAAATTCTTGACCCCTGTCCTCTAGGAGGCTGGAGCATACCTTGCTGGGGAAATGGAAGTGTCTAATGGGAGAACCCAATGGATCCTGACACTTGAAAATCCCTATTGAGATGACAGAGTTCCTGGTCAATCCTCTGGAAGTAAGTTTACCAGTCAGTGAGTCCATGCACAACAGAGATCCTAACCCCACTGCAGTTTAGTGCTTCTCTCTCTCTTTTTTTTTCAATTTTTTTGGTGGTGAAATTCACATAACTTAAATTTAATCATTTGAAGGTGAACATTTCAGTAGCAGTTAGCACATTGATAATAGTGTGCAACTACGATGTCTATCTAGTTGCAAAACATTTTGTCACCCCAAAATGAAACCCCTGTGCTATAATTTGGCTAAAAATGGATGACTAGGGGTCACCAGGCATCTGAGGGAAAACTTCTGTCATTAAAGACAGAAAAAGACCACAGACAAGAGATCAGAGGAGACAGAGAGTGATAAGAGCAGAAGAAAACTTTTAAACCAAGCCTTTAAAAATTTCTCCTCAGAAAGATGAGAGGGTGTTACATATTTGAAACAAAAAAGATGATGCAAAAACAAGGTAATATTTCTAGAATGTATAGAATGAGAAAGAGCTCTAGGAAATTGAAAGTATAAGAATAGAAATTTTAAAAAAATTAATAGAAGACAAAGAAAATTGAGGAGTTAGAAGATAAAGTTGAAAGATCACCCAGAGAGAAGAAAAACAAAATAAAATAAGAAAGAGAAGTTAAGACAATTAGAACCTGTGAGTCAGTCTAACAGTGCCAACATTGAGTAATAGGAATTCCAGAAGGAGAAAAAAGAGAATATAGAGGTAAAGATGTTATTAAAGAAAAATACAGAAAAGCTTTCCAAAATGAAGGCATTTGCCTCCAGACTGAAAGGATTTCCTGGAGTTTTTTGCTCAAAGAATATAAAAGAGACCCACATCAAGGCAAGCTGTTGTAAGGCTTTAGAAGAACTAGCACAGGGAAATACCTTAAAAATTCCAGAGAAAAAGAAGAAAATAGGTCACATGTAGAGGATTTGAAATCAGAGTGCTATCAGACTTCTCAGTAGTAATAATGGAATCTGGAAAACAATGAAGCAATGCTTTTAAAACCATGAGTGAAAATTATTTGTAAACTAAAATTTTTTACCCAGCTGTGTTAGAGTTCTCCAGAGAAACAGAATCAATAGGAGGAGGTTATTATATGAACTGGCTCACATAGTTATGGAGTTTGAGAAGTCCTACAATGTACCATCCACAAGCTGACCAACCAGGAAAGCCAGAATGAGTCCAAAGGCCTGAGAACCACAAAGACACTGGTATAAGTCTCTGAATTTAAAGGCCCAAGAACCAGGATCTTTGATGTCCAAGTGTAGGAGAAGATGGTGTCCCAGCTCAAGAAGAGAAAGAGGACAGTCACCCTTCCTTTGCTTTTTTGTTTTATTTGGGCCTGCCCTCATTGGTGAGGAAGGATCTTCTTTCCTCAGTCTATTGTACATGAGCTAATCTCTACTGAAAGACCCTCACAGACACACTTAGAAATAATGTTTCACTAGCTACCTGGGCATTCCTTAGCCCAGTCAAGTTGACACATAAAAGTAATCATCATACCAGCCAGTCTAGCAATCAAATACGGAGGTAGAATGAATTTAGTTTCAGATATTTATGGACCCCACTTACTAAAATGTGCCACCAAAACAAGGAAGGAAAATTTTTAAA
Source organism: Manis javanica (assembly GCF_040802235.1). Classification (NCBI taxonomy): domain Eukaryota; kingdom Metazoa; phylum Chordata; class Mammalia; order Pholidota; family Manidae; genus Manis; species Manis javanica. Next base: position 51,781,727 of record NC_133158.1, on the reverse strand, counting down.
AGAAGATCATACAAAGTCAAGGAAATAAAGGATCCAACATGGAATAGAGTTAAAGGGAACCCCCAGGGTGGTCATAAAGGGAAATCCTATGATGAGTATAAAGGGAAATGACCGAATTGTAATGTGGAGTCTTTCTGGAGGCCAGTGTGGGATCCTTCTGGAGGCAAGTCCAGAATTGTCCAGAAGAAATGTATCAAAGATAAAAATGAAACTTGATGTGCTGGTATTCAAAGGAATTTAAGTTTTGGTAGAGGCAACAAATTAATGGTAAGTACACAGAAAATTAAGCAAATAAAAAAAGTGATCTAACTATTAACACTAGGATAATAAAAACTGTATGAGAAAGAAAAAGCAATCATGGTCAGCTCTGTGGTTTAGCCAGTGACTGATGTTTACACAAAATAATACAAACCCTGACTACTGATTTGACCAAACATTGTTATGCAAATAAACTGGAAGGCTGGAGAGCAGAAGAAGTGTGGGGCAGGTTTGAAGAAGGGGTGGAGTATAAAAACTTCCAAAGTGGAGATATCAAGAAAGAGCAACATACATGTTGTTTAACAAGGAGATAAGTATGGAAAGAAACATCTCAAACAATTTGGAAGTGTCTGCCTGAGGGGAGGAGGAATGCAGTAGAAGGGGGAGTAGGGGGCCAGGGAAGGGGACTGCTGTTTTCAATAGAAGCTTTTAATAGTGTTTGACTTTTTAAACTCGAGCTCATTCTTTAATAGAAATACAGATAACATTTTTTGAAAACTCCATTACTATAAAAACAGCATGGCCCACCAGCCAAGCCAGAACAAAGCAAGTCATACCCAGTGCCATGTGACAGTGCCTTCCTATAAGCACCTCACAGCCAAGAAATGCTACACGCTGTCAAGTCCCATTCCTAAAAGATGTGACCTGTTTTTCAACCCTGAGGAAATGGAGCCATTAAATACAAGTCAAATCCGGTTACAGTCAAAATCCAAGTGAAGTGCAGCCAAAATATTTGTAAGCCCCAGGTAATGGCCTAGTTACCCAGCATAATTTGTTGTAACAGCATTTTAGAAGACTAAAAAAACTATAGTACTTACTTTCACTCTGTACTCCTATAACCTCCTACTGCCCTTATTACATCATTGATCACACTTTCTTGTACTTTCTTTTGGGGACTTTTAAAACGTGTTTTAAATGAACTGTCTTCAGGGGGACAAAGACCATAGCAGATTGATTATTTTGTTCCCTTGTCTAACACAGTGACTAATAACTGGGAGACATGCAGGCAGTGTTTAAACAAATGAAGAAAAGGGTAGGATTGAATGAATGTGAGAAGAAATAATTAAAGCAGCAGCCAGGATTAATGCCATGTATGCAGGCACAGGGTGACGAAGCCCCAAAAAGAGTGATCTGTTCATAATGGCAAATGCTGCACAGCCTGACTAAAGTAAGAGTGACAGACTCATCCGCTGCATCTGCTGTATGACAGGCACTGTTCTAGGAGTAGCAGGTGGATTAGCAAATTATCCTCACAATAATCCACGAGGCAGGTTATCGCTCTTCCCATTTTACAGAGAAGTAGGTAATTGGCCCCAAATCACACGGCAAGTGCTGGATGAGGTAGATATAAGATCCAGCCTACCTGGCTCGAGTCTATGCTCATAAGCACTTCACACTCACGGCAAGAAGGAATGAAGCCCTTCCAGGTGAACGCCTAACGGATGTGGCCCCAAGGAATTGAACTGGCTGGGTACATTCAGCTGGTTTGGACTTGTGAAGAAAGCTCCAGGGGATAAGGGGTCTACGGTTTTGAATGAGGGCTTGCAGGACAAAAACTACCTGGAGCCTTAGGGTTAGGAGCTAGGCTTCATCCCTGGGCCCTCAGCTGTCCGGGAGGAGGGCTGCCTGTGCCCTCCCAGGTGTTGAGCTGGGTAGGGAAGAAGCCAGCTGATGGGAGAAAATGCCCAGGCACCAGGGGACATGGGCCAGAGGGCAGAGCTGTGAGGGCCTCCTAAGTGAAAACACTCCAACTCTCCAATGCCCAGACACCAGGGATGGAAGGCAGGAAGACAGAGCAAGTGAAAATAGAAGCAGGTCCATGAAAGTTCCTGCAGAAAACTGACAGGACCCGAGGAAAATTTGGTTGGAGAAATAATAGGACAAGAAGCTGCAACTCACAGTTGAGGATCTCTTGGGTCCTTTCATGATGTCAGGCCCCCTGGCATCCCTCAATCTGGGATAGACTGATTACACAGCTGCACTTCTCACCTGCCTGTCCTGTGTCTCTTTGCAGCTCCAACCACCAAGCATGGGAGAGAGCCCAGCCAAGATCAGCAGACACTCCTTCCTGACCTGCAGCTGACCTCAGATGGATGAGTGAACCCAGCCAGGACCAGAGACCTCAGGCTTTTCTGTGGGCTCATGAGCAGAAACAATGATTGTTTCATCCTCTGGAGTTTTCAGGTGTTTTGTATGTGGCTATCACTGAGTAATATGGGAATCATGTGGGACACCAGGAAGGCAAGAGGTGTGGGACAACTCAGAGCTCTCTCTCTCCCTTCTCTTTGAGGGACAAGCTATGAGTCAGCTACTGAGCAGAAGCTATCAAATAAATAAGAAAAAGAAAAATAGCTACTGTTTAATGAGCACCTACTATGTGGAAGGCAAGCTTGTGGGGTGAGGACTGACAGTCACAGCTAGATGACACGTACACTCCCTTTCTGTTGTTACTAACAGAACCTTATTTGAGCTCTGTACCCAGCTTTGAAAGTGACATTTCTAAGCCCCCTGGCAGTTGCGGGTGGCCATGTGATGAGCTGTAAGTGGGTAGGGCCCTGGGAAATCTTTTTCACAGGGAGGCTGATCCAGTTGGTACATGCCTTTTGTTATTTGCTATACTCATTCCTTCTTCTTAGAAAGGCATTGGAACAACTGGAGCTGTTGCAGCCATTTTCTCACTATGAGGGAGAAGCCAAGAGAATTGCAGGGTTCTAGATGCTGATATCATTTAGGTTTTGAGCTGCACTACCAACTGCCTACCTGAGATATCATGTTGCATGAGAAAAAAAAGAAACTCCTGGATCATTCACACTGTATTTTATTTGGGAGTTTTATTAAATGAATTCACCTTATTCCCAAATAATCCATGGAAGATTAAGCATTCCGTTTTATAGTTCAGAAAACCAAAGTTCAGAGATTAAGAACTTGGCCAGGGTCACTAGTGTGGTAGATTGTTATATTAAGTACACAGTGAGTTCCACCTCCCAGGATCCACACCCTTGTAGAACCTACCCCACCCCTCAATTAACTCTGGGCTTGACCATGTGACTTGCCTTGCGCACCAGCAAATGTGATGCAAGCAAAGGTTCAATAAACACTTGTGCTTTGGGGCTTCCCTTTTTTTGGAACAGTCCTTCTACCATGTGAAGATACTTTGTCTAGCTTCCTTGAGGATGAGAGACCAGGTAGAAAAAGACCACATGGAGAGAGAGACTCACTGTCCCAATTATTCCATTCATTCCTGTTGAGACTCCAGACATGCGAGTGAGGACATCTGGGACCAGCCAGCCCTCACGGTAGCCACATAAAGGACCCCATGCAAGGACTAGCCCACTGAGCCCAATCCAAACTGTGGAGTGTTGAACAAATTCATGGTTTTTATCTTAAATCCTAAGAATTGAGGTGGTTTGTTACACAGCAGTATATAACTGCTGTAGTTAGCTAATAAATGGCAAAAACAGGATTTGAGTTTAGATCTGTTTGACACCAAAGGCCAACTTTTGAATGACTATGCACTACCACGATACTCTTGTTTTCCTCGCATACATAGTTCTGCCTGGCCTAGAGGAAAAGGCACTGCTTCCAGGTATTGCATAGATTGTGTAAAGTCCCTATACCACGTTGGTGCTTTTCCATTCTCGGCTAAGCTCTGGACTCCATGTTGACAGAGTCCCTGTCAAAACACGAAAATAAAAATGGTGTGATGCTAACTGAAACTCCAGACCCAATCTTGCTCCCATCTCTACTTTCATGGGGATAAAAAAATCTTCAATGCATGAAATAATTCAAACTGGAATCACAGAGATGGAGCAATTCACAGAGAACACTTCATTCTAATAATGCCGTGTGGCTGTCCCTCCCACTCCTGGAGCCATCTACAATTTAAATGGGGGTTTTTTCCATCCAGGGTGGCCCTTCATGACTGCAGCTCCAAAATGCTTAGCAATCCTGGATTAACTCTCCTAATACCAAGACCTGCATCTCATTACAATCTCTGGTACCCAACACTCCCTTGAGAAGACCTCAAGAAATGTATGTGGCATTGAATACCTTCCCAAAAGAAACATCTCTGAAGACTTCCGTTTACCCTCTGCATTCCGCCATGCTACTCAGGTTCAGCTGGGCACAAAGACCACATGAGTGGGATTTATTAGAAGTAACTGGTACTAGCTTTGCTTACTTAGGGGCCCTCAGTTCACCCCAAGTCCCCTCCTCTTCCAGCAGGTTAAGACCAGATTCCTTACATGACATCCTCCGGGCAGTGGTCTGGTTTTGGGAGTCAGACAATGTCATTTTCACCACATCCTATTAATCAAAGAAAGTCACAAGGCCTGCCTAGTCTCAAGGGGGTGGGCAAATAGATCTTGAGCTGCAAATAACTTATATTCCTATTTAATCTGCCCCACCATATCTGGGGTTACTTTTTCCTGTTGCGCATATTTGTGCTGAAGAGTGAAACTGGTTTCTATCAGAGGACTACTTGGTCACCCACTCAGCTTTGGCCTGAAGCTAGTGATGAAGCCTGCAGGAGGTGCTGCAGTCGGCACAGACACACACAATTTAGGGGCCGTGCAAAATCAAAATCATGCAGGTGAGCCAAGGGAAAGACCAGGGTGTAAGGCCTGTCCTGAGAATGCATCCATAGGCGAGACTCAGAGGAAAGCTGGAGGATGCAGGGAGGGCAGGGGACGGGCTGGGCTGGGCAAGTATCTACCATGTGCCATGTCCTTGACATACATCCTCTCATACAGTCCTTAGAGCAACCATTGTAATCCTAACAGCAAACCTTCACGTGGTGCTTACTGTGGGCCAAGCCCTGTGCTAATCGCTTTGCATATAGTAACTCAATTAATATTGGCAACAACACTGAGTCAGATGCCAATGTTAATCCTATTTCACATACAAAAGAAGACTGAGGTCCCACGAGGTTAAATAACCAGCCCAAGTTCACAGAATAGTAGGCGATGAAGTTAGGTTCAACCATATATAACAAGAAAATTGAGGCTCAGAGAGATTAAGCCACTTGCCAAAAGACACCAAACTGAACTAAGATTCACTACTAAATTGTCTTTTTACAAGTCTGGCCTTTTTCCCTAAATATACTGTGTTTCCTCAGGGAAGAATTGGCTTCAAGAGAAAGATTATTCCAGACTTTTCCAGAAAGAGGAGACTTGGTGCCATGGAAGAGGCAGACGAAGGCTCTCAGACCTACTTAGTGAAGCAAAACTATTGTGAAACCAACACTGGGCATTTGTTTAAAAACAGCTAAGAACAGACCATATGAGCTGGGCCCCTAAACACAAGTGAAGAAAGAAAAGATAGGTGCCTGATGCTTACATTGGTTTTCTTTCCTTTCTATTTTGATATTTAATTTCTAGTCAATAAAAAGAATTAACTATTTGCTGTCTTAAGCAGGTGCAGGTATCTTTATGGGAAAGTATGCAAACACAGGCAGTTTTTCGCTGGGAGACACTTGGCAGGCGATTCTTCTGTGGCCCCTAAATTCCCAGCTGGCCAGGCTAGTTGAAAACCAGCACCGACTCTCCTGATGGCCCTGGAGAGAGCACAGGGCCTGGTCCAGAATGAAGTCTGAGATTCACTCTTCAATCTGTCTGACTCCCAAGGGCGGTTTCTTTCCTTGCATACACTGTGTATTCCCCACTTAGGGTGCCCCAAGCCACAGGCAGTGAAGGGACTTCCCTGTGACCCCAAGCCTACTCAATCCTTCCTGGAGGCAGCATCTGCAAGTTCTAGAGAAGAGGGAGGGGCGGGGACTAGCTGGAGGGCTGCCACTCAGGAAGGTGACACTGGGAAGACAGCCTGAACCCCGATCAGACTCAGCAAATGCCTGACACGAAAAAGCAGAGAAATTGGCACAGGATCTGTCTATGTCTGATCATGGAGAAGCAGCTTCTTAGGCTTCGTCAGTCTGTACTCTATGTTCCAGAAAATTCCATGTGAGCCTGAGGGACAAGGCCGTTCTGGGACAGAGTTGAAAATCACCAAGTACCTGCAGAGATGCAGGTCCCTGGTGGGGATCTTAAGGGTCCAGGGGGGCAGAACCAGCCACTCTGGGAAGGGACCTCAGCCTTCCAGGCTCAGCCCGGGCTCTAAGCTACCTGCTCCAAAGACAAACACTTTAGCTGATGACATTTTCATGGAATAATTTATTTTTGGTGGCCTTGCTCTCGCGAGGTTTGGAAGGTCATGGTGGATTTGGATGGGCACTAGTGAAGAGTTGTCATTTGTGGGTGAGAGGGCGCCTGTAGCCTGCCAGCAGACGCAGGTGTAGAACACCAAGCTTTCCATTAGTGTCTCCCCTCCAGTCCCGCCTCTCGCCTATCTTCATGTCCCCACTGCACACAGGTCCTCATGGCAGAGGCAGGTCCTCCCATGGCTCCCTGTCCCTTAGCTCCCCCATCCTCCCAGTGGCCCCACCAAGCAGGCCTCTCTTCAGTATGTCCAGGTCCTGTGTGCGCCCAGCGGTTCTCTCCCTTGCCCTGAATGCAGGGGTGAACTGATCGCCAAAGCAGGAATGGCCTCTTCGTCTCTCCCCGTCTCCTCCATGTCCTCCCATCTCTGCCTCCCCACCTCAGTCCACCCTCCTGTCACCCATCCTCGCCAGCCTGCCTTCCCTCCAGCAGCACCTGGGTGCATTCTTGAGAGTCCGTCCCTCTGCCTTCCCTGAAGACACAGCCTCCAGACCCTCGTACATCTCAGGCCTCAGGGGAAGGGGACAGGCGGAGAAGCACCGTCAGAAGGCTCCTGCCTCTTGTTTCTGGGCTCTGGCCAGATCAACCCACTGGTATTTCCTTCCCCGTGAGTCCCATCGTTTGACAGCACCCTCAGAGCCCAGCAGGTTGGACCTGTGGCACCTTGGGGTCCCCTGGGACCTCAGCATATTACTGGCACTCCCAAGGTTGCGCTAAGGGATTGAGAGGCTCTGAGCCCAAACTTGGAGGCCCCTGGAGGAGCAAGGTCTCCTAGCTGGTCTTGGATTGGACTCAGACCAACTTCCCAGAATCTCTCCAAACCCCAGAGAAGTGTCGGAGTCCCCCGAGTAACCTGGAGGTCAGCCCTCTGCGTTGGCTGAGGAGGAGGGCGGAATGCACACGGTGGCTGGAAGGCACCCTGCTGTGCTTGCACTTGGTTATCATGTATCAGTTTGTGGCTAGGGTTGTGATTTGGAGGAACTAGGAACAACTCACTTCATTAAAAGCAAACATTGTACACAAACTCACTGTTTTCTATACAACCCCTGTGTTTCTCCAGTGCACATCAGGGACTCCAAAAATGTTTGCTGATTGAAGGAAAGACCTCACCCTCTCAGGAGGCTGACACCATCCTGACACCCAGGAAGGGTCTGGAAGCTCCCGTGGCAGGGAAGTCATCCGCTGGTCATCTTTTAGTTTGTTTTCCCTACATCCTCTTGGTAGGCACCAACTGTTCTTATTTTACTGAAAAAATATCCATTACCTCCCTCCCAGAATATCAAAGGCTGCTTTCCATGTTGTAGGAGCAGCATGATTTAAAACTCCGAGCAGAGCCAGACAGTGACTCATACCCTCTCCCGAGAAGCAAGTCTAACATGGGCTGTGCACGTGCACCCAGTGCAGACCCGAAGGCCAAGCTGGATTCTGAGAGCGGCCCACTCAGAAGACGAGTCTTTATTTTTACCCTGTGCCAAAAATGGGACCTCACCCCAATTCACCCTCATAAACAGCACAAACCGTGGGCCTGGCTGTTTCAGAAGGCTGCCTAAAAGCACAAAATGCTCAGCTGAAGTTAGACTGCAAAAGGACAACTGGGGTTTATAGAAATTCAATTAGACTCATTACTGAAAAAGAAAGAACCCAGCCTTCTAAAAATACAGTAGCACTTATTTCTGGCCAGGTCCCTGTGTTTGTACACTTTTAATTTTGTTAGGAAGCTACACCTTTTAAAAGATGTTCTGCAGCCCTGGCCAGAGGACCATCTCTCAGTGAGATGGCTGATGGCTCCGGTACACTTAAAGAACAAGTTGGAAGAGGACACCTCCTAAGACATGAAAAGACACAGGTATGTGGTGGCTGAGAGGCTGCAGGCTGGACTTTTGTTGTTGCTTTTAATAGCAGCTGGAGAGCTCACAGCCATAAGAAGTAGCCTTGAAAGTAAGGTTCAGTCCTTGTAACTCCATAAATACGATGCTTTATGTTAACACCGTTGTCCCAAGACACATGAGAAATGACAGGAAACATCCTGATTACTCCTTTGAGAAGAGATAACTTGATTTGTAATTAGGGAAACTGAGGCTATCTGAGATGAAGCCTTGTGTCCAATACTGCGCAGCAAATTGGGTCCTTGGTTCTGGCCCCTGGCCCCTGACCTGTCAGGCGTGAACCTCAGCATTTAGGTGAGAATGGGCTCTCGCCCAAGCCCTCTACCCAAAAAATTGATCTCTGCGGGCAGGAGGACAAGAGTGGGTAAGAGGCCCAGGACGGTGTTCATTTGGACCCCGGTTGGGAGCATCAGGGTCTGTTTCTCCCCCGTGATCACTGAGATCTGCTCTGCTTCCGGGCCTGCAGAGGTCCTCGTCTGACTTGCCTGACTTTCCTCCTGTTGAGCCAAATCTAGTCTTGGGTCCCCACGGTAGGTGGGAAATCTCCCCCAGCCCCACCCAGGGACGTGTCCCCATCCAAATTCCTGGAACTGTGAGTGTGGCCTCACTGGGAAAAGGGGTCTTTGCAGAGGTAATTAAGTTGAGGGTTTTGAGATGAACGGATAATCTGGGGGTACCCCCAGTGCCATCACAAGTGTCGGCACAAGGAGGAGATTTGGCACAGGAGAGGAGACGGTGACATGCAGGTGGAGACGGAGTCAGGAGTGGTGAGGTCACAAGCCCAGGAGAGCCTGCAGTCTCCAAAGCTGGGAGCGGTTCTCTCCAGGGACCCTTCAGGGACTGCAGCTCTGCTGACATCTGATTCCAGACTCCTGGCCTTCAGAATGGTGAGGAAAGAGATCTCTGTTGTTATAAGCAGCCAAGTTCATGGTGATTTGTTAAAACAGCCCCAGAAAACTAGCACAGTCCCCATCCCAGCTATGAACCTCCCCCCAGACTCTGACACCATGGTGGCTTGCTTTCCTGTTTCATCAGTCTTTCAACAGGTATTTATTAAATGCCTACTGTGTGCTAGCAATGAACTGCGTGCTGAGATATAATGGTGAACAGAGATATGATCCCATCTCCAGGCAGCTTACAGCAGGGGAGATTGCTGGTCAGCAAAAAGCACACCCATATAACTACAGTCTGCGGCAAGTGTGGGGAGGGCAAGATATGGGGTATGTGACAGGTGATAACATAGCAGTTGCCTAGTGTAGATGGTGACAGAGTGAGATTTAAACAGAGAATTGAGCTCCAATAAGGGAAGGAGCCTTCTAGTTCACAGAATGGTCTATAGGAAGACACAGGAAGCTTTCAAGCATTATCTAAAGACAGGAAAGAAGGAGGATACTGGATGGGTGCAGAAGGTAGCCCACGCAGGCTTTAGGGTCCAAGTGTACAAACTTCAGTCTCTGTCCTGAAGAGTTGAGGGAGTCACGTTTTTTATACAGAGAGGTGGCCTGATTGGATTGAAGTTTCAAAGGGATCAGTATGGCTGCTGCATGGAGAGGAGGCAGGAGAGACTGAAGCCAGTGGCATGAGGCCAGCAAGGAGGCTCTTGAGAAGCCCTGGCAAGAAACAGAGGGGCTTGGCCTCGGACACAGCAGCTGAGATGGAAGAAGCAGGAGGTGTCCCAGATGTCGGAAGCAGGAGTTGGTGATGATTGGAGGTGGTGGTGAGGGAGAGGGTGGTGTAAAGGACACGTCCTGGTTTATTCATTTGTACCATGGGCAGGATGGCCACGCCAGAACTATTGGGAACTTTTGAGAGGAACCCAGGTTTGGGAAAGAAGATAATTAGTATTTTCATGTAAAATGACCATACTTCTCATTTTTTCCAGGACAATTCAAGGTATGTCTATTATCTCAGAGCTTTGTCCAAAATTTGTTATTCCCCAGAATGTCCTGGTTTGGACCAATAAACTCTATGGTTACCCTAGGCTGAGACTTGTGTGATTCAAAAGGCCTTTGAGACATCAAAGAGAAGATCTTAAGGATGCAGAATGGGAAGCGGAGGGGCCAAGGCACGGACCCCAGTGAACTTTAATATCCCAAACCTGGCAACAGAAAGCAAGCGGGACGGGCCAGAGGAAGGAGGGGCGAGAGTGAGTCCCAGAGGAGCCGGAAATGTCCCGGAGACACATGCTCCTCCCCTCCAGGTTTCCTGGAGAGACGCCCTTCAGAGCGGGGGTCAGCAGTATGTGGCTTTCCGGGGCATCCGGTTTCTCACTGCTCCTCAGCTATGCTGTTGGAGAATGACAACAGCCCTAGAGAGAAATGCATCTGTGGGGCTGTGTTCCAATAAAACTCACGGACAAACACGGGTGGAGAGCCGGATTCTGCCCTTGGGAGCAGTTTGCTGACCCTTACTGTAGAATCGCCCCTGGGCCCCTCTCCTCTGTATCCCTCCCCCAGGAAGTGGTGGGGGCTTACTGGAGAACTCAGGCCCTGCTCTCTCTGGGGGGCTCAGCCCGACAGCAGGGAGTTCTACGACCCTGAAGTCACATGGGGCAGGACATCCAGGGAACCCCTAAAGCTGTTCCGTGCCACCAGTAACAGAGCCGTGATCCGACCTCATTCAGGGCCCAGGTATAATCAGGCTGCTTGACTAAGGGAACTAACCATTATCTCCAAACCTAGTTTTATCAGAAATGATTCTGACTCCATCTGTGTGACTCCTCTTATCTCAATGGCTCCAAACTTGGGAGACCGCCTCCCCAGAGCACCCCAACAGTAAAAGAAGTGTCTATTTCTCAGTCTGTCTTTTGGGTTGGATCACTTTGTGTTGAAGATTCACAGCTCTAATTTTAGGCAACCTCAGAAATAATGTGGCTCCTGTGGAGTACCATCTGTTTTCCTTCTAACTAATGAAAACTACGAAGACTTTGTTGGTAAGTAATGCATGTAATGCCTGATGATGTCAGCATTGGTTGGGACATTTGGGAAGTGGAGTTGGTGTGAGGTGCAAATGGGAGCACGGCCTTTACGGCTCTGGAAATGCTACAGGTCCTGTGCTCACTCTGGTTTCTGCCTCATTTTCAGATGCCTGCTGTCACCCAACAGCAGCATGAGGTGGGTACCAATTAGACAAGAACTATGCATTCTTTATTATTATCAATTAGAAAATACAGACAAAAAAAGAAAGAGAAAATAAAACCCACCTTTAATCCCCACCCAGACATAGTGATTATTAAGAGTTTGGTATGTATTTTTCCAGATGCAAAAATGAGATCAGAATACCCATGTCGTTTTGTAACCTGCATTTGGCATTTGAAGTATAATAAACAACCCTCCATGTTCCAGTGCAGGAACGCACACCACGGTTTTCAGTAGTGACATGATCCATTTACCCAGTCCTCTGTTATTGGCCATTTAGGTTGTTTCCAAGTTTTCTCAGTAAAAACAATGCTACAGTGATCACCATTATATGTTATGGGAATGTATCTTTAGTAAGTCTTTTAAACTAAATTCCAAGAAGACAATAATGAACATGAAGACTCTTTGTTTTAAAATCACACATTCCACATATCTAAGGGGACCTAGACTTGAAATAAGTTTTCCCATGCAAGAAGAGCAGGTTCATGTCTGTGTTGGAATCCTCCAACCCCAGAAGATCACATCAGCACGGAGTCTCAGCCTCTTCCATCTCCCCCTGGGAGGATGGGCCCCGCCAGTACTCAAGGGGGGACACCAGCAAAATGGGAAGATGGGGAGACTAGACAAATCCCAGCCATTGGGAAGAAGATGAGCTGAGAATACCCCACATATCAGGGTTGGGCTCCCCTCCAATGAGAGGAGTGGGTGACTCTAAAGTGTTCTCCCCTTTTTCTCCATATTTTAAAGTCTGTGTCATTCGGACTTTGCTTGTTTCCCGGGGGGATGGGGAGACTTTTTGGGGTGTCTCTCAGGTCTGCAGAACTCACAGGAGCAGGAGAAAGAGGACGGGGCAGAGACTTGGCTCTAGGATGTAAGGAGGAAGAAGGTGGACCCCGAGGCTCCCCTCTGGAGTACTGGCCCAACTCCAAAGGTCAGGAAACAGCCAGACTAGGGTCAGAAGTCCTGCCAGAAACGGAGAGCATATCTTTTGCACCAGTTTCCTCTATGATTTTTGTCAGGCCCAGTGAGAGGCAGCACATGGGCCCCAGCAGCCAGAGCAGGGTGAAGGGCTCCCTGGAAAAGGGTCAGCTCTCCAAACTGCCCACTAAACCCCACATCCCCTAAGATGCTCCTGCAATGGTTCCCAGTCCCACCATGCATCTGAATCACAGAGAGCAGATTTAAGGCACAGATACTTAGACCCCAGAGGTTCTGACTTAGTAGATGGAGGGTGTAGCCCCAGCCTTAGTAAGATTCTCAAAAGGGTTAAAAACCACTGAGTCCTCTCTTTAGATCACATCACTGGCTTATTATTAGAGCAGAATGCAAGGGAAGGCTGTGGCCTTTGGAAACGGCTGACTGATGCAAGGCCCTGGAGCATGGGAGTAATAATGGAAATGACCTGTACCCCTGTAAGGTGGCTAGCACACAGGAAGTACCTGATGGATGGCAGCTCAACATATTGAGGGTTAACTACTTGCATGGCTACAAGAGGAAAATGGACAAGGCGATGGGACAACAGGCAGTGAGTGGTAAGGAGACAGTCTCTATCACTCACCAAGACTGCCCTGAGAGTCAGTTCTCATCAAAGAGGACTTGAACTATTTATTTTGCCACCAACAAAAGTAAGAGTCCAGTCTTAAATTTCATGTTAGTCCTAAATTCATGTTAGTACCAGTGTGCTGTGCAAATCACGTAAGAATTGAGAAGCCATTTAACTTTATCTTCCCTTCCTGGCCTGCTGTTAGACTGGGGGGCTGAGATCTGGTTTTTGTTAAAGATTATCTCCCCGGAGAGAGTGCAATCTGCTATTAGTATGTCTTGTAGGTGGAGGCCAACTGCTTTCCCACAGTCTAACTCTGAATCCTGCCTTCCCAACAACTCCATTTTGCAACAACGACTGGCCAAAGGGAAGAATGAAGAATCCCAAAAGCAACCTAAGGCTTTGGGTCTAAACTGAATGGGTGTTGCCTCCTGCACATTGAGGATCGGCTCTTTGTCTAGTTTACCAGAAGGTTCATCCAGTTCAAAGTCTGGCTGTAAATCAGGTCTTCACATGATGGCTCTCAAGGTCTCCTGTGAAGCTGGGTGTGGTACAAATGAGTCCCTGGCCATTCAAGCATTCTTTCTCCCTAAGATCACTTGATACTTAAGATGTTAGTCTTTGGGTTTCTTAAATGATCTTCACTTAGCACTTCACACTTGGAACACTTCAACTGAAAATTTTTTTGTCTCCTTTCTCACACACTAATGACGTGTAGGGATACTTTTAGGTGCACCTGGGAGCTCCAATTAAAAGCGGCCTGTGTTGTGGCATTCTGCAAAGCAGTCATCCTTTGACTATGTGGCTGCTCCCTCCACCCGCATCTGTCTCTGCTTTGCAACTATGGGATTTGTGTATTAGAGTTTCTTAAAATAGGACTGGCAGTTGAACCTCATCCAGGCTCTGAGATAAAGCCCCGAGCTGGGTCTGCAGGGAGCAGTGTGAGTGAGCTGGTGTGCAGCAATGACGGCCACAGCCTCATGCTGGGCTCTCCATCACAGCTAAAACCCTGGAGCTACAAGCATCATTCCTCCCGGCACTTTCAATTTAAAAAACCATGCTATATTTTTGTTTCCAATTATAGAAGGAGAAAAATAAAAGCATCTGGAACCCATTACTGTGCCTTTATTCCACACCATAACTTTAAGAAAGCAAAATAAGCTCTCTCTAAAATACACAGGAAAAGAGGAAGCAATGCCTGCAGCCCTAAACCCTCACACCCCAGCCCCCAATCCCATGTGCATCTCCATGACTACATGGCTGACGCATGGAGCGCAGGGTTTATGATGGAGACCTTGGCAGCTTGTCGGCTCCTGCAGACAAAGAGCCCAAGGGAGCTTGAGAGTCCCTGGGTTTCCAGTCTGCTGGCTTCCTCCATCTGGCCATTCCTCATGTGTAACTCTTGACCCCCCATCCAAAACCCAAACCCAGAAGGTCAGGCCTTCTCTTAAAACATCTGCATGGGTTACAAGGACCCTGAAACCCAAGAGCCCAGTGGGTGTTATGAAGAAACCAGCTGGGAGAGGGGGCAAGCCTGTATTGCCTTTAATGCCATATAAAAGGAGATTGACACATGACTCCCTGTGGCCCCAGGACTCAAATCAGACTCCTTGGAATGCTGCTCAAGGCCCTTCCTGGTCTGCTCCCTGACACTGGCCTGGATTTCTTATCTCCCATTCTCCCTGAGCATGCTGTCATCTGCCAGATGACAACTTACTTCTCCAAACACACCAGGGACATTCCTGTCTTTGCTCAAACAGCTCCCCCTTCTGCAAAGACCTGCCCCCACCCTCTTCTGTGCCAAGTAACCTTCTACCCATTCTTGATCAGCTGGTTCAAATAGTGTCTTCCTTCAGAATGCACTCAAAATAGTCAAGCTCCAACTATCTGCTAAGTGTGATTGTAAGCACTAGGTCTACAACAGACAAAAAGGTGAATCCTTGCCCTTAAAGATCTTGGAAAGGACCCCAGTTAGTTTGGTTTATTTTTAGACAATGCCTGAAATGCATCTGGCACTGTGGGGTTGTATTAGTTCCAGTGGCTGCTACAACAAACGATCACAAACTTAATTAACTTGAAACAACATAAACTGACTATCTCATGGTTCTGTGAGCTCGAAATCCAACACAAGTCTTACTGGGCTACGCTCATGGTGTTGGTAAGGCGGTGCGGCATTCTGTAGACTCCAGAGGAGGGCCCATTTCCTTGCCTTTTCCAGCATCTAGAGACCACATGCCTTCCTTGGCTCATGGCCCCTTCCTCCACCTTTACAGCTACAATAGCAGCAGAGTCCTTTTCATGTCAAATCATACTGACCCTCTTCTGTCTCCCTCTTCTGCTTTTAAGGTCCTTTGTGATCTCATTGGGCCCATCCAGATCTATCAGCATTAATTTCTTTATCTTAAGACCAGTGGATTAACAACTTGAATTCCATCTACAACTTGAATTCCTCTTCACCTTGTAATGTCATATATTCATAAGTTCTAATTAGAATGTAGAAACCTGGATGGGAGGCATTATTTTGAATAGCAGGGAGGATAAAAAAGTAAAGTGGATACTGTCACTTCTCTCAAGGAGATTTTTCTACAAAGCCAACCTTATAAACTCAAGCAAGATTAATAACTCCTTTTACATTCTCATTACACTTTTTACACATTATAAGTGTCTCTCTTACAACATTTAACACACTTAAAGCAGCGTTTCCCAGAATGGGACGTCTAATACTCGATATTTTGCATTTAGTCATTTTGCATTTTAATAATTGTGTATTTATTTTAATGTGAATTTGAAAGCATAAGTAGCATACCCAATCTATGATGTAATCTTTCTTTTTAAATTAGATTGATTTAAGTTTTTGGAGAGTGAGACAAATAAGTTATGGATTAGCAGTGCATGTTATATAGGCCAAGCCAAAAACAAAAAACCAAAAAGTCACTGTTGTTACTTGAATGTCTGCAATATAGGAAAATCTCTTTTGGAGTTAATGTTTTCCAGAGAGAACTCTGAGCTCCCTGAAGGCAGAGAATTGTCCATCTTCTCATTGTTGTATCCCTAGATCCTAGCAAACTTCCCAGTACAAAATAGCTGTCCAATAAATATTTGCAGAATCTACAAATAACTGAGCAAATGGCTAACCTCTGTGTTTCCTATTTTCTTATACCCCTTGAGGACAGGAACTGTGCTTATTAATTTTTGTATTTCTGGAACCTGGCACTTGCAACAGTACAGGTACTCCAATGTTTATTGAATGAATGAATAAAGTAGACTTGAGTTGTGGGCTTGAATTGTGATTCAAATTTATACCTTTTAGATTACTTCCACATTATGGAAATGCAATTAAAGTAATGATTGAACAATGATTATCTGCTATTTTAATTATTTTATTATAACAAGGTTTTGCTATAATGTGAGCTCTATAGGAAATAATTAAATGGAAAAGATTAAATGGAGGTGAGGCCCAGATTCTAAGTAGTGGATTAACAACTAAAAATTACACCAGGCATGGGAAGGTGAAAGTTGATATATACACACCAGACTCTCAGCTTTCCCTCCTAGGTCCTGGATCTTCTTAGTAACAGTGTTCTGGTTTGGTGGCTATTTCCTGGATGACATAGTTCATTAGCTCATTCATGCATTCAGCATTGTGGTAGGTCTATTGTGTGTAACACCAAGCTATATGTGAGAACACAAAGATGAATAAGACCCTTTCACAAGCTTCAATAGGGGAGAGAGACCCACACCTAAACCTATAATTGCCATGCAATTAAAAGAGCTATACCAGGAATGACAATAGGCTTAGGAGCATTGAAAGTGGATTTATAGTTTAAGTTCAAACAAATTAGTAAATGCTAAAGCAAAGAAAGCAAAAATAAAGCAACATTCTGTGAAAAAATTTAACAGAATCCAGAATTCCACAACATAAACATTATAATATCCAGGATAAAAAAAAAATACCCAACATGTGAAGAACAAATGAAATGTCACCAATTCTCAAGAGAAAAAGCAATCAATAGAAACCAAACAGACATTGAATTTTAAAGCACCTTTGAAAAATGTTCATCCACTTAAAGGAAAACAGAGAACTAGAAAATATCTTTTAAAACAAAATAGAAATTCTAGAACTGAAAAATACAATATCTGAAATTAAAAATTCACTCTATGTACTTGAGAGCAAAATGGAAATGATAGCGTCAACAATGAACTTGAAGATAGACCCATAGAAATGGTTCAGTCTGAAAAAAAAGAAGAAAAAAAGATTAAAAATTGATAGACCCTCAGGAACCAGCTGAAAAACTATTAAAAGTTGAACATACATATAGTTGGAGATTCAAAAGATATGAGATTGGGGCAAAGAAAATATTTTAATAAATAAAGGTTGAAGACAAGTGCTGGGCATAGAAGCCACAGGGCATAAATCTGCAAAGAAGTAAAAAGCTAACCTTTTCAAACAATATGGCTTCTCTCTCACTTACCAACTTTACATTTCCCTGTTTGGCCCAGGAAGATGACTGGTTAGCCAGAGACGGGTAAGATTCCTCAAGGGAGGAACAACCTAAGACAGGCACAGTCGCAGGGGGGCCATCAGGTGAAAAATTGGAGATCAACAGAGGTGAGGCTCAGAATCTCACCCCCCCTGTTTTGAGAGAAATCTGCATCCGTGGATGTTTTGCTGCCATTGTCTAGCCTGGATTAATACTTAGTCCATAGGCACACACCTGATCATCTGATCATCTACATTTGCCCTCTTACAGCACTAAACTATGTTTTCTACCTTTATCTTGCATCTACCTACCACTTCAGCATTTTATTACAAATAAAAAAAATAATAATAATAATAAAGGGAGAAATGTGGGATCAACATATAAATCAAGTACAAAAATCAAACGAATATTCATATTTGACCTGATTGTTTATAGGTCATAATGCGTGATCAAAACCGAAAGTTTCTGTGATGAATGCCCTTGTACTGTTCACCATGTAAGAATTTGTTCACCATGTAAGAACTTGTTCGTTATGCTTCAGAAGATTGGAGACTGACGAGAATTAGACTTGAGATGGATTAATGATTGTACATTGAGCATTGACCCCCCTATACTGAATTTTATTGTTGTTAACAACCATTTGATCAATAAATATGAGAGATGCCCTCTCAAAAAATAAATAAATAAATAAATAAATAAATAAAGGTTGAAATTGTACTAAAATTTGGTGAAAGAAATAAATTGACAGATTGAAGAAGCTCAGCAAACCATAAGCAGGATAAATATGGATAAATAAGAAAACCATATCTAGGCACATCACAGCTAAGTGCCAAAAATAAAAATAAAGAGAAATATTTTGAAAGCAGCCAGAAGAAGTGACATATTACATACAAGGGAACAAAAATTTAAATAATGTCTGATTTTTCATCAAAGACTCCTGAAGACAAATGAAATAGAACAGTATCTTTAAAGTGTTAAAAGGAAAAAAAGACTTCCAACCCAGAATTCTTTATCAAGTCAAAATAATCTTTTAAAGATGAAGACCAAGTAAAGATAGTTTCAGATAAAAGAAAACAAAGAGAATTCACTTCCAGAGAAAATACCACAGAAAGAAAATTTTCAGGCTGAAGAGAAGTGATACAAGATGGAAACTCAGATCCTTAAGAAAGAATAAAGAACAATGGTAAATATCTGTAAATAATATCAATTTGATAAGCTGGGGGTTGTATTTTCCACAGCCCCCTTTCCTGAGTCCAGATTAAAACTGAACAAAAGAGGGAATTCCATATTTCTGACATAGTAAGAAAACAGTAGCCATTACTCTCGGAAGGCCTTTCCACAGTCACATGTGGTGACTGAAGAAGAAAAAACATAGATTTGGTTTATAGATGGTTCTGTCTGATATGCTGGGACCACAAATGGATAGCTGTATCACTATAATGCCACCGAAGGACAGAGGTGAATGGTTGTCCCTGTTGGTGGGAATTCAAGCAGCGTGCCTGGTTGTTAATTTTTCCTGGAAGGAGAAATGTGCAGAGATATGTGTCAATATTGATGTATGGGCAGTGGCTAATGGTTTGGCCAGATGGTCAGAAGAAACATGGTTGAGAAATTAATGATAAGAAGATCTGTGGAAGAGGTATGTGGTTAGGCCCAATGTATAGGGATATTTGTGTGCCATATAAATGCTTGCAAAAGAGCAGCGTTAGCAGAGGAGGATCTTAATAATCACATAGACAAGATGACCCATTCTGTGAATGTCAGTCAGCTTCTTTGCCACCCACCCCTGTCCTTGCCAAATGAGCTCATAAGCAAAGTGGCTAGGGTAGTGAGGCTGATGATCACGTATGGGCTCAGCAACACGGGCTTCCGCTTCCCAAAGCTGATGATCCACCTCCAGTCCCTGCTGAGTACCGACCAGTCAACAGCATAGACCAACAATGAGACCAACGTTATCACCCCAGAGGAAATCAGCCAGCCACATAGTGGCATATTTATTATGTTGTATCTCCTCCATTGTGGCAGGGATGGCATCTTGGTCTCACTCAACAGACACTCTCTGTATAGATTTTCCGTTCTTGCCTGCAGTGCTTCTGCCAAAGCCATCATCTACTGACTCACACGGTGTTTTGTTTAGGGTTATGGCATTCTGAATGGCATTGCTTCTGAAAAGGTAGCTCATTTTACAGCATACAAAGTGCAACAGTGGACTCATGCTCATGGAATGCCCTCATCTGTGGGAGATAGAAATGTTAACGACAGGGCTGTGCACAGTATATAGCTTGCTAAGATATAGATAGAAACTTCCAGAGGGTGTCATGGGACTACTGGATGGGGCGTAGGCCCTTGGAATGCCGGGGTCTGCGTAAAGACTTTATCATTGGGGAGCCGCAAGAGTCGCCTGCTCCCATTGTTCCCAGCGGCCTGAAGGTGTTTGCACAAATGTTATTTTTGCAGAGTATAGTTTTAGTTTAACCAAGCACGTAGCACACGTAGAGCTCTGCTTTGTGTCTCTGATAATAATCAACACATGAAAACCTTTGATTGTATGAAAGGTTTAAGATTAATGATATCCTGTAACTTTCTGCACTCTGGTGATCTGCACCTGTGGTATTTTTAATCATGACATAAAACTTTGAAAACACACAATAAATATGAGCGCAAACAGAGGAAAAGAATCTTCCCCTCTGAGCGCTGACCCCCTCACCTTCTCCTCTCTGGCTGTAAAGTAAGGTGTGGAGTAATCCTTCATCCATTGTCTCAGGGATTGCTGGCCATTCCTAGCACTCATCTATCATCCTAAAAGGCTTGACCTATCGAGCGGTGGAACTGCCTTTTGAAGACTCAGTTGCAGTGCTAGCTGCAGGGTGACAACATTTTTTGGAACTCCAGAATGTGGTATATCTTCTAGATCAGTACATGGTACTTTTTCTCCCCTAGCCCAGATGGAAGTGTCTGGGAATCAAGGGGTGGAAAAGGGAGTGGATCCTCTCATGATTACACTTAATGATCCACCAGCAAAATTTTTGTTGCCCCATGATTTTGGAGTCTATTAGCCTAGAGGTCTTTGTTTCTATCAGGAAACACAGTCATGGTTCTGTTCAACTGGAACTTGAGGGTAAGACCTGGATGCTGCTTTGGGTTCCTCTGCCAGTGAACCAACAGGAAGAGAAGGGGCTTACTGAACCAGCTCTGGCGATTGATCCAGTGGGTACCAGGAGGCTACTACACAAGGCAGAAACAGGGCTTCTTCTGGGGCACCTCTTAGGACTCCTGTGTCCTGTGATAAAGTTAAGCCATGTGAATGTATTTAATACTACTGAACTGTATACTTAAAATGGTCAGGATGGTAAATTTTGTGTTATATGTATTTTAACATAATTTTTCAAAGAAAAAAATTTAAAGATAAACATTGAAAAATAAAAGGTAATTGAAAACTATAACAACCCAAGTTAGGCAGAACCATAATGGTACATAGCCTTCAGGAATGATGGTTTGGTTGACCCACAACAGGCAGGGAACCATGACCACCTGGACTTGCGGAGAACAAAGAGAATATGGACTAGGCTGTGGAAGAAGTAAATGATTGATACCAACTAAGACCACAAGGCTAGTTGAAGAAATGAGGGCTGTAATCACTATTACTGTTTTCAAGGAGGGACAAGGCTAGAAGACAAATGAGTAATGTTCTTAAGAATAAAGTGAGACTTTGTGCATCCTCTTTTGGGGAGGAGTTAGCACATTTTTGGTTGTATAAGGATAGCTGTTCATCATGTTAGGTGGAAGCATTATTTTTCTACTGTCTTTATTTTATTTGGAAGTAATGGTTAAAGGAGATGTGTGTAGATGGCAAGTTGATAAACTATGCTGGGTAGTTACATAAACAAAATTTTTATATTGGAAATTTCACTTCCAGAATCCTTTCCTGTATGGTTTTAGGTTAAAAATGGTCAAAGGGGAAACTCAAAGATTTGGAAGACAGAAGTTAAACAGCCCAGTTACTCTCTGGATCATTAGGTCAGAAACAGTAAATACAGAGATGCTCAGTGACCTCAGCTTGTCCTTGCTGTCCTCTGCTTCACCTCCAGCTCATCCCCTGACTGTGGATCCCAGTGACCAACAGTGCTCCCAGGCTCACTGACAGGCTGAGTGGCCAATGCACTCAGGCAGCAACTTCCCACGGACGCCCCCCTGAAGCTGCTGTTCATAGTCCCACTTGGTGGTTGGATGTATCAGGCCCCTCAGAGCCCCGCTGAAAGTTCCAATTTGTCCACCCACATCAGTGCCTCAAGACGACTGGCTAGATTCTTCATCTCTAATCCTCTAACTGTCCTTTCTATACCTTCACTTCGCCAGTTTCTCCATCACTGTGTAAGGTTTAATTCCTGAAATCAGTCCCTTATCCCATAACATTCATAGTGGTTCCACTTCCCTGGATATACTTTGGTTTATATGCCAGCAAGGAAAACATTAAGTGGTGACTCACACGCGGTGCTGAAAGCTTGCACTCAGCAGACACACATCCATTAACCAAGGGGATCCTCGGCCACACCAAACTGCAGATACGGTGGGGAGATGCCGTCTCTCCATGGGCATACAAGTAAAGTTGAACCAGAATAATTGCAAATATACTACCACACATAGAATAATAAGCCAATCATCAGTAGATATTTGGATATGTAAATGAATGTATATGTGAGATTTTAAATGTTTATGAAGATCAGTAGACATCAGGAAGAGGGAATTAGACTTTTATTCATCAACTCTGAGACATTCACCTTGTGTGAAGTCATTTATAAGCTTGTCATTAGACATCAAACCTCCCTAGGAGTCGGTTTTCTTATTCCCATTTCAAAAGTACAAATTCTGTGAGATCAGGGACCATGCCTTTTTTTTTTAATGGATTTTATGTTTTAGAGCATTTTTAGATTTACTGAAAAATTGAGAAGATAATACAGAGTTTCCATTTGCCCTTCTCCCCCTCCACACACACACAAGCACAATTTCCTCTAGTCCTGACCCCTTACGTTAGTGTGGTACATTCGGGAGGAGACTGTGCCTGGTTATCTACAGATGTTACTCTATCACTAGCATCGGGCTGCACACAGAGGGCCCTTAATAAATATTTATTGAATAAATGGATGCCTACCAATAGAAAACGGGCTCAGAAAGGTAATGTGCCAAAAGATACCCAGCTAGTGAGAAGCAAAACTAGGGTCCCAACCCAAGGCTGTCTGCCTCAGAGACCCTTTACTTTCTGATACAGAATCTCACAATAATTGTAACGGCAAATTCCAGATTTTCTTGTATATGTACTTTATATATGTTGTTTCTAATTCTGTCAACAATATTTAAAGGTTATTGTGTTATTATCCTATTTTCTTGACGTTTGGTGGCATCTGGGAACTTCTCCAAGGCTACAGAGTAAAAAAGTGTCCCAGGATTTGAACCATCATCTCCAGCTGCCTCCGGAGCTGTGCTCGTCCCATTCTGCTCAGTTACCATTACAGTGACCTTTCAAAGATGATCAAGTGAACGTCTCTCTTTAAAACCCTTCCTATACTCCCCCAGCACTGTCCTGCCTGCACCCCCAAGCTTCAGGCACAGTGAGTGAGGAACTGGTAGCTTCTCTAAGGAACACACACTTCATGTGTCTTTGCATGTGCTGTTATCATGCTCAGAAAACATTTTCTCTTCACTCTGTACCCCTCCAAAGGATAGAGGGATCTTATTTATTTTTCATATATCAGTTTCAACTCTGAACTGTATGAAACAAACCTACTCTGATCCATCCAAATAAACTCCATCCTCCCCACTCTGAGCACCCACTGTTCATAGAACATGCCTCTACTATGCATTGGTCATACCACAGTATCACTGTTATTTACAATTACTAGTAACTATTACTAGTAGACAACTACTAATTTATGGCTCTAGTTACAGTTTACTGTAACTAGACATTGAACTCCTCTTGAAAAATCCTGTCTTACTCATTTTTGTATCTGACATACCTAGTACAGCGCTTAGCACATTACCAGTGTTCAATAATGAATGAAAAAATGAGTGATTGAATGAATGAATGAATGAATATCGAAGGGTAAATAATAATAAAATAGGGACATAAAATTCCTGAAAATGAACTATATGTTGCCTCCACACTCTCTCTCTAAGGCAAAGGCACATGGCCAATCTCTCCAGGAATTTTCCATCTTGCTATTAAATGCATCTTGTTGGAGCCATAGCTGAGTAATGTCTGGAACCTGGGGGTGAAAAATTGGCCTAATCTCAGTATCTAACTCAGTTAATGAGCCGGAAATCCCGCGGAGCCTTCTCTGTCATGTTGCAAAGAAAATGCAAGAAGAGTCTCATTGTAAAGTACCTTAAAGGCCAAATATCTATTCCATAAAGACATTTTTATCTACTATATATAAAAGCATCAGATACATGGTTTAATCCTCCTTCCCTTTTGCTGTCCCTGAACAATTCAAAGTGGAGTGAAAATCTGGCAGTTAACCAATTAACTTGACTGGAGTAAATAGCCAAATTAGATAATTAATGATCATGTTTGCCAAATTTCCACTGCACATTTTTGCTGGGTAGATACAGCTCTAAGGCTACAGATACACGTACAAGCAAATTGTCCAAATCTCCTGGTGAATCATCCTGTATCTTGAATCTCGAATTTCCCATTACCCCTCCTAGCTCTTCTCCATTGCTTCAGAAAAAACTAGAGAAAGAGGATGCTCATAGAACCAGGACACTTACCCTCACACCTGGTCCTAAAAGGAATCTGGTGGTCTCAAGTTTGGCAAGTCAAACCAGACTGAAGTTATAAAATTGCATTTCCTTTCTATGCCGGTACCCAGAAAGAGGACTTTGTCACAGGAGCCAAGAGAATTGAAGGTGTCTTTCTGTGGATCAATCACTGAATATGACTTTGTGGAGAAAGTGAAGGTTCCTGTGGCCAGGATTCTCACCCGGCCCTGGTTGGCTTGCTCACCATACACATGTGGGCAATGTGTTGTTATCGACTCTATATAAATAGCTTCCCCAGTGCTCTGGATGACATGGTGACAGGGTGGCATGGTGGAATAAAGACCTCAAAAATTCCATCCCTCCATAAAAACAAAAAGAACACTAACAAAAATTGTGAAAATGAACTTTTTCAGAACTCTGGAAATTAGCTGAAGGCTTGCCCTAATATGAGGAACATTTATTAAAGAAAAACAGCCAAATGTTGGTTAAGGACAGTGAGCTTTGTAGCTTTTAATTTACCCTGTTCCCACTCCCTTCTCTCTACAGCTCTGGTAGCCCTAAATACCAGCAGCCTCACAACCACAAAAACTGTGAGAAACAGCCACTAAACAGCCACTGGAAGGGATAGAACAGGTTTGAAGCTCCTCCAAAAAACCCATTCTCAGAGAATTATCACTATCTGACCTTTCCAGTGGCTCCTTGGGAAAGCCTGCTTATAAGCCTTTTTTAATTGACCTGACTTAGAGCTTGCTCAGTGAGCATTTGTCAAAAGCAGTCAGCAGCTATTAATTAACATCACAGCTGCCTCAGTTGGCAAGACTAGTTGAGTCAAACGAGAGGCTAGCCAAAAACACAAAAGGAAAATGTAGGTAATGAAATGTCCACAGGGAACTTTGAAAAACTCCAATCTATTCCTTGAATCTAGAAGGTCATGCTTGTGGATAGGGCTGCATTCATGCCCAAAAAATCTCTGAGAAAGCCCTAATCTCTAACCCCTGGCTAATCTTGAGGCTCTGTAAAAGCAGGAAATTAAGACATTAACAGAACTGTAAATTGATGCAACATTGAAGGTATAACCCAACACATACACAGAGCTCCTTGGCAAAGGGTGGGATACTTACTCTTTTAAGGCATTAAAGAAAATCTTTGTCTATTAATTGGATGAGCATCAAGCTACCCAAACAGAAACTTCACACACAACAGTGGCCACACACAACAAAGAATAAGTCTTTAGAGAATACATCCAGGAAAGTCACTGAACAAACAGAAACACCAACAGTAAACAACACTGACAAATCCTGAGGGGAAAGGGAGAATCTGATTTCCAGAGTTGCCATGTCATATTATTTTAAATGCCCAATATCCAACAAAAAAAATTACAAGACATAAAGAAACATGTAAGTTTTGCAGAAACACAGAAAAAGAAACAATCAATAGAAACTATCCCTGTTTGAGCCCAGATGCTGACCTACTACACAAAGACTTTAAATCAGTTATTACAAATATGTGTATAGAACAGAAATAACTCATGTCTAAAGAATCAATGAGAATTGTAAGGTCAGTGTCTCACCAAATAGGGAATATAAAGAAATAGAAATTATTTAAAAACAACCAAATAGAAAATCTACAGTAGAAAGTAGAACAACTGAAATGTGAAATTCACTAAAGAGGTTCAACAGCAGATTTGGTCTGGCAGAAGAAAGAATTGGCAAACATGAAGTTACATCCACTGAAATAACATAAAGAACAAAAAGGGAAAAGAATAAAGAAAAATAAATAGAGCTTCAGAGACCTATAGGATAATATCGAGCATAACAACATATACATAATGTAAGTCACAGAAGGAATATAGATGTAAACATCCTCAATAAAATTATATCAAGCCAATTCTAGCAGCATATCAAAGGATAATATACAGTGACTGAGTGGGATTTTTCCCAGGAATACAAGACTTATTTAACATCCACAAGTAAATCAATGCAATTTTTTTAAATCAATGAAGTAAGTTCTTCAACCTGATATAGGGCATCTAGGAAAAAATCCACAGTAGCATCATACTCAATGGTGAAAGACTGAGTGCTTTCCGCTAAAATCAGGAGCAAGATAAGGATGTGCATGCTTGCCACTTCTACTCAACAATGTACTGGAGGTTTTAGCCATGGCAATTAGGCAGAAAATGAAATGAATGTATCCAGATTAGAAAAGAAGAAATAAATTATTTGTATTGGCAGATGACATGAACTTGTTCAGCAAGGTTGTAGGATACAAGATCAATACACAAAAATCAATTGTGTGCCAATATACTAACAATAAATAATCTGATAATGATGTTAAGAAAACAATTTCATGAATTACAATAACTTCAAGAAGAATAAAATAGGAACAAATTAGTAAAACAAATACAAGATTTGTACCCTAAAAATTGTAAAACATGTTGAAAGAACTAAAAGAAGACCTAAAAATATACAAAGATATACCATGTTCATGGATCAGAAGTTGGACCAAACCTCATATCATAATCAAATAACTCAGAATAGATCATTGACCTAAATGTAGTGTCTTAAATTATAAAATTCTCAGAAGAAAACATGGGATAAACCTTCATGACTTTGCATTAGGCAATAGTTTGTTACATATGACACCACAGTCACAATCGAAAGAAAAAAAATCAGATAATTTGACTTCATCAAAATTAAAAATATTTATTATTCAAGGAACACCCCAAGAAAGAGAAAAGACAGTTAATAATATAGGAGAAAATATTTTCTATTCATATACCTAATAAGGGACTTACACTCAGAATTTATAAAGAACTCTTACAACTATAAAAGACTAATATCCCAATACATAAATATCTGTAGATATTTCTGCAAAGAAGATATATCACTGGCCAGCAACCATATGAAAAGATTTTCAGTATCATTAGTCACCAGGGAAATGTAAAGAAAAAACATAATAAGATATCACTTCACACCCAGTAAGATGGTTAAATCAAGATAAGACATAACAAGTGTGGACAAGAATGTGGAGAAATTGGGAATCTCACACATTGCTGGTGAGGCTGCAAAATGGTGCAGTAATTTTGGAATATTGTTTGGCAGTTCTTCAAAATGTTAAACATAGAATTACTATATGACCCAGTAGTTTCACTCCCACATATATATCCAAGAGAAATAGAAACATATGTCCATACAAAAACTTGTACTGAATGTTCCTAACACATTTTTCATAACAGCCAAAAAGTAGAAACAGTCCAAATGTCCATCAATGGACGAATGAATAAACAAAATGTTGTATAACTATACTCTGGAATATGATTTGTCAATAAAAAGAATGAAGTCCTGATGAGGAACCTCAAAAACATTACATTAAGTGAAAGAAGCCAGTCACAAAATATCACATACTGTTTGATTCTATTTATATGAAATGTCCAGAATAGGCAAGTCCATAGAGATAGAAAGATCAGTGCTTGCTAGGTGGTAGCAGGTGGGGGCAATGTAAAATGGCTGCTAATGGGCTTGGGGTTTCTTTTGGGAGTAATGAAAATAATCTAAAATTAGGTAGTTGTGTGTTGTGAAACTCTGTGATGTACTAGAAATCACTTAACTTAAATTTTAAAATTGTGAATTCTATGGCATGTGAATTATATCTCAATAAAGATACTATTTAAACAGCAAAAATGTCATACTGGATTTAAAAATATATATATGCTGCTTACAAGATGCCACAAATATAAGAAGGTTGAAACTAAAAACATGAAAAATAAATATTATTCAACCACTAACCAAAAGCATACTGGCATAGTGACCAAATGATGTAGATTTTCAAGCAAAAACATTACTAGAAATAAAGAGGAATATTTCTCAATAATAAAATGCCTGTTTTCTATGAAGATGAAACTAAATTTTCCTGCATTTAATTACATAGCTTCAATATACATAAAGCAGAATTTGAAAAAGCTAAAAGAAAGGAGTAAGTCTTTTAGGAGCACTCCACAATCATAATAAGTCTTTAACACACCACTTTCAGTAACTAATAGGACAAGCAGAAAAAGTCAGCGAGGGTGTAGAAAATTTGAACATGATTAACCAATGTCACCTACTGACATAGAGAACATGATAATCCATGGCACAGAATACATATTCTATTCAAAAGCACCATATCCTGGGCATAAAATAAATATCAGAAAATGTAAAAGGACATTCAGAGTATATTCTAGAAATAAATAGCTGAAAATAACTAGGGAACCTTCAAATGTTTATAACCTAAGTAGTTTATTTCTAAAAAGTTCCATTTTGAAATGAATGATAATGAAACACAACATATCAACACTTGTGAGTTGAAGCTAAGGCTGTGCTCAGGGAGAAATTTATATCTTTAAAAATACATATATTAGAAAACATGAAATGCTGAAAAGTCAATTGTCTAAATATCTATCTTAAGAAATTAGAAGTAAAACTAAAGAAATAAAATAAAACTAAAGAAAGTAGTAGGAAGGAAGTAATAAAGGTAAGAACAAACAAATCCTACCATTTGCAAGAACATGGATGGAGCTAGAGGATATTATGCTCAGTGAAGTAAGCCAGGCGGAGAAAGACAAGTATCAAATGATTTCACTCATCTGTGAAGTATAAGAACAAAGAAAAAACTGAAGTAGCAAAACAGCAGAAGACTCACAGAACCCAAGAATGAACTAACAGTTACTAAAGGGAAAGGGACTGGGGAGGATGGGTGGGAAGGGAGGAATAAGGGGGGTGGGGGGAATAAAAGAAAGGGGGCATTATGATTAGCATGTATAATGTGTGTGGGGGCACGGGGAGGGCTGTACAACACAGAGAAGACAAGTAGTGATTCTACAGCTTCTTACTACACTGATGGACAGTGACTTATGGGTTATATGGGGGGGACTTGGTGATGGGGGGAATCTAGTAAACATAATGTACCTCATGTAATTGTTTATTAATGATACCAAAAAAATTCCTATTGAGATTTTCATTGAGACAGCACTGTACATATAAATCAGTTTGGGGAACTGACATCTTAACAATATTTTATTGTCTTATCCCTGAACATGATACAACTCTCCTAATATTTAGGTCTTAAATTTCTCTCAGCAATGTCCTGTGGTTTTTCAGTAAAGAGATTTTATATGTTTTTGCCAAATTTACTCCTAAATATTTTATGAGTTTTGGTGATATTTTAAGTGAACTTTTAAAAATTTCATTTACCAATTGTTTGCTTATAAATATATAAGTGATTTTTTGTATATTCACTTTGTATCCTCCAACCTTGCTAAATTTAAGTACTTATGGTTATTTTGTAGATTCCTTAGGATTTTCTATATAAACATCTTGCAATTTGCAAAAAAAAAAAAAAAAAAAAAAAAGATAAGAGCAAACATTAAGGACCCAGATAGCAAAGGTATAACAGTTGATTACCAACAAGCCAAAACTTAATTTTCTGAAAATACCAATAGCTTTGAAAGAAGACATAGTACAGATCTTACACAAAAGACTCTTCCAGAGGACAGAATAAAAAAGTAACTCATGGGAGGTGGAGCCAAGATGGTGGCATGAGTAGAACAGTGGAAATGTCCTCCCAAAACCACATATATTTTTGAAAATACAACAAAGACAACTCTTCCTAAAAGAGAGATCAGGAGACACAGGACAACAGCCAGACCACATCCACACCTGCGAGAACCCAGCGCCTCATGAAGGGGGTAAGATACAAGCCCTGGCCCAGTGGGACCCGAGCGCCACACACTCCAGCTCTGAGTGGGAGAAGGAGTTGGAGTGGGGAGGGAGAGGGAGCCCAGGACTGCTAAACACCCAGCCCTAGCCATCCACACCAGAGCGTAGACACAGTGCATGTGTGGGGTGCTGGAAACTAGGGAAACAGGACAGTAAGACCTGTGAGTGGTCACAGCAGCTGGCACCCTGGGGACAAAGAAAAGCGAGTGCTTTTTGGAAGACTTAAAGGGACAAGGACCCTACAGCTGGACGGAAGCATCCTGGGACACTTAGTCCAGCAGCAGGGAATCTGGGGAACTCCGGGCCCTCTAACCCCCTGGGCAGCAGGGAACACAGAGGCCCCTTACAGAGATAAATGGCCTCCTGGCCATTCCCCCTCCAATGCCGCTCCACCATATTGGAGCAGCAGCCCAAGGCAGGCCACACCCATGGCAAAAGCAGAGATAAACTCTAGAGCAGCCGAGCAAGAATCAGAAGCCCTGTCTGCATGCAGCTGCCCAGCACAAGCCACTGGAGGTTGCTGTTCTCCCAGGAGAGAAAGGCCACAAACAACAAGAAGGGAAGTTCTTCCAGCCGTCACTCATGCCAGCTCTGCAAACTATCTCTATCACCATGAAAAGGCAAAATTTCAGGCAGACAAAGACAACAGAGACAACACCAGAGAAGGAGACAGACCTAACCAGTCTTCCTGAAAAAGAATTCAAAATAAAAATCATAAACATGCTGATGGAGATGCAGAGAAATATACAAGAGCTAAGGGATGAAGTCCAGAGGGAGATTACAGATGCCAGGAAGGAGATTACAGAAGTGAAACAAACTCTGGAAGGATTTATAAGCAGAATGGATAAGATGCAAGAGGCCATTGATGGAATAGAAACCAGAGAACAGGAACGCATAGAAGCTGACACAGAGAGAGATAAAATGATCTCCAGGAATGAAACAATATTAAGAGAACTATGTGAGTAATCCAAAAGTAACAATATCCATATTATAGGGGTACCAGAAGAAGAAGAAAGAGGAAAAGGGATAGAAAGTCTCTTTGAAGAAATAATTGCTGAAAACTTCCCCAAACTGGGGGAGGAAATAATCGAACAGAACATGGAAATACACAGAACTCCCAACAGAAAGGACCCAAGGAGGACAATACCAAGACACATAATAATTAAAATGGCAAAGATCAAGGACAAGGAAAGAGTTTTAAAGGCAGCTAGAGAGAAAAAGGTTTTCCTATGAAGGAAAACCCATCAGGCTATCATCAGACTTCTCAACAGAAACCTTACAGGCCAGAAGAGAATGGCATGATATATTTAATGCAATGAAACAGAAGGGCCTTGAACCAAGGATACTGTATCCAGCATGATTATCATTTAAATATGAAGGAGGGATTAAACAATTCCCAGGCAAGCAAAAGTTGAGGGACTTTGCTTCCCACAAACCACCTCTACAGGGTATTTTAGAGGGACTGTTCTAGAAGGGAGCACTCCTAAGACTAAACAGACGTCACTAGAGAAAATAAAATCACAGCAAAGAAAGCAGACCAACCAAATACTAACTAAAAGCAGTTAAAGGAAACACAAAAGAGCACAGAATAAAACAACCAACATATAAGGAATGGAGGAGGAGGTATATGAAGAGAGAGAAGAAAAGAATCTCCAGACAGTGTATATAACAGCTCAATAAGTGAGCTAAGTTAGGCAGTAAGATACTAAAGAAGCTAACCTTGAACCTTTGGTAACCACGAATCTAAAGCCTGCAATGGCAATAAGTACATATCTTTCAATAGTCACCCTAAATGTAAATGGACTGAATGCACCAATCAAAAGATACAGAGTAACAGAACGGATAAAAAAGCAGGACCCATCTATATGCTGCTTACAAGAAACTCACCTCAAACCCAAAGACATACACAGACTAAAAGTTCAGGGATGGAAAAACATATTTCAGGCAAACAACAGAGAGAAGAAAGCAGGGGTTGCAGTATTAGTATCAGACAAAATAGAATTCAAAACAAAGAAAGTAACAAGAGATAAAGAAGGATACTACATAATGATAAAGGGCTCAGTCCAACAAGAGGATATAACCATTCTAAATATATATGCACCCAACACAGGAGCACCAGCATATGTGAAACAGATACTAACAGAACTAAAGGGGGAAATAGAATGCAATGCATTCATTTTAGGAGACTTCAACATGCCACTCACCCCAAAGGATAGATCCACTGGGCAGAAAATAAGTAAGGACATGAAGGCACTGAACAACACCCTAGAACAGATGTACCTAATAGACATCTATAGAACTCTACATCCAAAAGCAACAGGATATACATTCTTCTCAAGTGCACATGGAACATTCTCCAGAATAGACCACATACTAGCTCACAAAAAGAGCCTCAGTAAATTCCAAAATATTGAAATTCTACCACCCAACTTTTCAGACCACAAAGGTATAAAACTAGAAATAAATTCTACAAAGAAAACAGAAAGGCTCACAAACACATGGAGGCATAACAACATGCTCCTAAATAATCAATGGATCAATGAACAAATTAAAATAGAGATGAAAGAATATATGGAAAAAAATGACAACAACAACACAAAGCCCCAACTTCTGTGGGATGCAGCAAAAGCAGTCTTAAGAGGAAAGTATATAGCGATCCAGGCACACTTAAAGAAGGAAGAACAATCCCAAATGAATAGTCTAACGTCACAATTATCAAAACTGGAAAAAGAAAAACAAATGAGGCCTAAAGTCAGCAGAAGGAGGGACATAATAAAGATCAGAGAAGAAATAAACAAAATTGAGAAGAATAAAACAATAGCAAAAATCAATGAAACCAAGAGCTGGTTCTTTGAGAAAATAAACAAAATAGATAAGCCTCTAGCCAAACTTATTAAGACAAAAAGAGAATCAACACACATCAACAGAATCAGAAATGAGAATGGAAAAATCACGACAGACTCCACAGAAATACAAAGAATTATTAAAGACTACTATGAAAACCTATATGCCAAAAAGGTGCAAAATCTAGAAGAAATGGACAACTTCCTAGAAAAATACAACCTCCCAAGACTGACCAAGGAAGAAACACAAAAGTTAAACAAACCAATTACGAGCAAAGAAATTGAAACAGTAATCAAAAAACTACCCAAGAACAAAACCCCGGGGCCGGACAGATTTACCTCAGAATTTTATCAGACACACAGAGAAGACATAATACCCATTCTCCTTAAAGTGTTCCAAAAAATAGAAGAAGAGGGAATACTCCCAAACTCATTCTATGAAGCCAACATCACCCTAATACCAAAACCAGGAAAAGACCCCACCAAAAAAGAAAATTACAGACCAATATCCCTGATGAATGTAGATGCAAAAATACTCAATAAAATATTAGCAAACAGAATTCAACAGTATATCAAAAGGATTGTACACCATGACCAAGTGGGCTTCATCCCAGGGATGCAAGGATGGTACAACATTCGAAAATCCATCAACATCATCCACCACATCAACAAAAAGAAAGACAAAAACCACATGATCATCTCCATAGATGCTGAAAAGCATTTGACAAAATTCAACATCCATTCATGATAAAAACTCTCAGCAAAATGGGAATAGAGGGCAAGTACCTCAACATAATAAAGGCCATATATGATAAACCCACAGTCAGCATTATAGTGAACAGTGAGAAGCTGAAAGCATTTCCTCTGAGATCGGGAACAAGACAGGGATGCCCACTCTCCCCACTGTTATTTAACATAGTACTGGAGGTCCTAGCCACGGCAATCAGAAAAAAACAAAGAAATACAAGGAATACAGATTGGTAAAGAAGAAGTTAAACTGTCACTATTTGCAGATGATATGAGACTGTACATAAAAAACCCTAAAGACTCCACTCCAAAACTACTAGAACTGATATCGGAATACAGCAAAGTTGCAGGATACAAAATTAACACACAGAAATCTGTGGCTTTCCTATACACTAACAATGAATCAATAGAAAGAGAAATCGGGAAAAGAGTTCCATTCACCATTGCATCAAAGAGAATAAAATACCTAGGAATAAACCTAACCAAAGAAGTGAAAGACTTATACTCTGAAAACTACAAGTCACTCTTAAGAGAAATTAAAGGGACACTAATAATGGAAACTCATCCCATGCTCATGGCTAGGAAGAATTAATATCATCAAAATGACCATCCTGCCCAAAGCAATATACAGATTTGATGCAATCCCTCTCAAATTACCAGCAACATTCTTCAATGAATTGGAACAAATAATTCAAAAATTCATATGGAAACACCAAAGACCCCGATTACCAAAGCAATCCTGAAAAAGAAGAATAAAGTAGCGGGGGGATCTCACTCCCCAACTTCAAGCTCTACTACAAAGCCACAGTAATCAAGACAATTTGGTATTGGCACAAGAACAGAGCCACAGACCAGTGGAACAGACTAGAGAATCCAGACATTAACCCAAACATATACGGTCAATTAATATTTGATAAAGGAGCCATAGACATACAATGGCAAAATGACAGTCTCTTCAACAGATGGTGCTGGCAAAACTGGACAGCTACATGTAGGAGAATAAAACTGGACCATTGTCTAACCCCATATACAAAGGTAAACTCAAAATGGATCAAAGACCTGAATGTAAGTCATGAAACCATTAAACTCTTGGAAAAAAACATAGGCAAAAACCTCTTAGACACAAACATGAGTGACCTCTTCTTGAACATATATCCCCGGGCAAGGAAAACAACAGCAAAAATGAGCAAGTGGGACTACATTAAGCTGAAAAGCTTCTGTACAGCGAAAGACACCATCAATAGAACAAAAAGGAACCGTACGGTATGGGAAAAACTGAAGGAACAAAACAGCAGTGGAATTACAGAACCCAAAAATGGACTAACAGGTACCAAAGGGAAATGAACTGGGGAGGATGGGTGGGCAGGGAGGGATAAGAGGGGGGAAAAAGAAGGGGGGTATTAAGATTAGCATGCATGGGGGGGAGGGAGAAAGGGGAGGGTGGGCTGCACAACACAGAGAGGACAAGTAGTGATTCTACAACATTTTGCTAAGCTGATGGACAGTAACCGTAATGTGGTTGTTAGGGGGGACCTGATATAGGGGAGAGCATAGTAAACATAGTATTCTTCATCTAAGTGTAGATTAAAGATTAAAAAAAAAAGAAAGAAAGAAAGAAAAGGGGGATTACTCCTTGATAGGATAAAACTATGGGTAAATCAAAGATCAATGCATGCTTTAAATATCCTTAATGTTGATCACTTAAAGGGTGTCAGATGATTAGCTATGGAGGTACTTTTTTCTGATAATATTCCTTTCTCTTAATAAAAACAAACAAACAAACAAAAAAAGCAGTTCCTGTGTGCTGACCTCCAATGAGTTCTGCACAGTGGTATAGAGGGCATGTCAAAGTGTGGGCAAAGGGTCTGTTTGTTTCTATGCAGAAGATCAAGGCCTAGCTTGGATACCCAGAAAATGAACTAAGATACGATATGAGGAGGAGCTTCCGGCATCAGCACTCTCTGGAGGACTCATGCCGGGGGGATGATCATCAAAAAGCCTCCACAGGGATCTGGGCGATGCTGCGGTTGTGGCTGCGTCCATCACACTGTTTCCTGGACTTGCCACTGGAATGAGGAGGGAGATGTCTAGGCTGGCATGTGCATACAATGAGACAACGAATTTGACCGGATCTGCACTGTTGGAACTCAACCAGGAGTTGGGAGTGGTGCAAGTTGTAGCACTCCAAAATCTCATGACTATAGACTATCTACGGTTAAAAGAACATATGGGATGTGAACAGATCCCAGAAATGGGCTGCTTTAATTTGTCTGATTTCTCTCAGACTGTTCAAGTACAGTTGGACAATATCCATCATATCATAGACAAATTTTCACAAGTGTCTAGGGTGCCTAAGTGGTTTTCTTAGCTTCACTGGAGATGGATGGTAATTATAGATTTGCTTTGTTTATGTCACCATATTCCTATTATGTTAATATGTGAGGGCAAATTAGTTGGTAGTTTAAAACCTATACATGCTTAAGGTACTCTACAAGAAGATATGTCAAAGAAATAATCAATCCTCCCATGTTTTCTTCCATATGCTACCTCTATAGCTTTTCTTCTTCCTTCCTAATTACAACCCTTAAATAGAATTCGTGCCTCATATCGAATTTACTGAGTATCATAATTCCACCAGGTGGTAAAGATACCTCGAGACAAGTGCTGGGCATAGAAGCCACAGGGCATAAATCTGCAAAGAAGTAAAAAGCTAACCTTTTCAAACAATATGGCTTCTCTCTCACTTATCAACTTTACATTTCCCTGTATGGCCCTGGAAGATGGCTGGTTAGCCAGAGACGGGTAAGATTCCTCAGGGGAGGAACAACCTAAGACAGGCACAGTCGCAGGGGGGCCATCAGGTGAGAAACTGGGGATCAACAGAGGTGGGGCTCAGAACCTCACCCCCCCTGTTTTGAGAGAAATCTTCTGCATCCGTGGATGTTTTGCTGCCATTGTCTAGCTTGGATTAATACTTAGTCCATAGGCACAAACCTGATCATCTACATTTGCCCTCTTACAGCACTAAACTATGTTTTCTACCTTTATCTTGCATCTACCTACCACTTCACCATTTTATTAAAAATAAAAATAATAATAATAATAAAGGGAGAAATGTGGGATCAACATATAAATCAAGTATAAAAATCAAACAAATATTCATATTTGACCTGATTGTTTATAGTTCATAATGCGTGATCAAAACCGAAAGTTTCTGTGATGAATGCCCTTGTACTGTTCACCATATAAGAATTTATACACTATGTAAGAATTCGTTCACCATGTAAGAACTTGTTCGTTATGCTTCAGAAGATTGGAGACTGATGAGAATTAGGCTTGAGATGGATTAATGATTGTACATTGGGCATTGGCCCCCCTATACTGAGTTTTATTGTTGTTAACAACCATTTGATCAATGAATATGAGAGATGCCCTCTCAAAAAAAAAAGATGGCCATCCTGCCCAAAGCAATATACAGATTTGATGCAATTCCTATCAAATTACCAGTAACATTCTTCAACAAACTGGAACAAATAGTTCAAAAATTCATATGGAAACACCAAAGACCCCAAATAGCCAAAGCAATCCTGAGAAAGAAGAATAAAGTGGGGAGGATCTCACTCCCCAACTTCAAGCTCTACGATAAAGCCATAGTAATCAAGACAATTTGGTACTGGCACAAGAACAGAGCCACAGACCAGTGGAACAGATTAGAGACTCCAGATATTAACCCAAACATATACAGTCAATTAATATTTGATAAAGGAGCCATGGACATATAATGGGGAAATGACAGTCTCTTCTACAGATGGTGATGGTAAAACTGGACAGCTACATGTAAGAGAATGAAACTGGACCAATGTCTAACCCCATACACAAAAGTAAATTCAAAATGGATCAAAGACCTGAATGTAAGTCATGAAACCATAAAACTCTTAGAAAAAAACATAGGCGAAAATCTCTTCGATATAAACATGAGTGACCTCTTCTTGAACATATCTCCCTGGGCAAGGAAAACAAAAGCAAAAATGAACAAGTGGGACTATATTAAGCTGAAAAGCTTCTGTACAGCAAAAGACACCATCAATAGAACAAAAAGGAACCCTACAGTATGGGAGAATATATTTGTAAATGACAGATCTGATAAAGGCTTGACATCCAAAATATATAAAGAGCTCACCCACTTCAACAAACAAAAAACAAATAATCCAATTAAAAAATGTGCAGAGGAACTGAACAGACATTCTCCAAAAAAGAAATACAGATCGCCAACAGACACATGAAAAGATGCTCCACATCGCTAATTATCAGAGAAATGCAAATTCAAACCACAATGAGATATCACCTCACACCAGTAAGGATGGCTACCATCCAAAAGACAAACAACAACAAATGTTGGCGAGGTTGTGGAGAAAGGAGAACCCACCTACACTGCTGGTGGGAATGTAAATTAGTTCAACCATTGTGGAAAGCAGTATGGAGGTTCCTCAAAATGCTCAAAATAGACTTACCATTTGTCCCAGGAATTCCACTCCTAGGAATTTACCCTAAGAATGCAGCACTCCAGTTTGAAAAAGACAGATGCACCCCTATGTTTATCACAGCACTATTTACAATAGCCAAGAATTGGGAGCAACCTAAGTGTCCATCAGTAGATGAATGGATAAAGAAGATGTGGTACATATACACAATGGAATATTATTCAGCCACAAGAAGAAAACAAATCCTACCACTTGCAACAACATGGATGGAGCTAGAGGGTATTATGCTCAGTGAAATAAGCCAAGCAGAGAAAGAGAAATACCAAATGATTTCACTCATCTGTGGAGTATAAGAACAAAGGATAAACTGAAGGAACAAAACAGCAGCAGAATCACAGAACTCAAGAATGGACTAACAGGTACCAAAGGGAAAGGGACTGAGGAGGATGGGTGGGTAGGGAGGGATAAGGGGGGTGAGAAGAAAGCAGATATTATGATTAGCATGTATAAGGTGGGGGGTGGGTAAAAGGGGAGGGCTGTGCAACACAGAGAAGACAAGTAGTGATTCTACAACATTTTGCTATGCTGATGGACAGTGACTGTAATGGGGTTTGTGGGGGGGACTTGATGTAGGGGAGGGTCTAGAAAACATAATATTCTTCATGTAATTGTAGATTAATGATAACAAAAAAAAGAGAGAAAGAAAAGGGTGATTACTCCCTGATAGGATAAAACTAACTGCAAATCAAGGAGTAATGCATGCTTTACATATCCTTAATTTTGATCTTTTAAAGGGTGTCAGATGATCAGCTACGGAAGTACATTTTCTGATAATATTCCTTTCTCTAAAAAAAAAAAGCAGTTCCTGTGTGGTGATCTCCAATAGGTTCTTCACAATGGTATAAAAGGTTATATCAAAGTGTGGGCAAAGGGTTTGTCTGTGATTATACAAAGGATCAAAGCCTAATTTGGCTACCCAGAAAACGAATTAAGATATGATATGAAGAAGAATTTCCAACATCAACATCCTCTGTAAGAGTCATTCCAGAAGATGATCATCAAAAAACTTCAACAAAGATCCTGGCACTGCTGCAGTTGTAGCTGCATTCATCCCACCGCTTCCTGGACTTGCCATTGTAATGCAGAAGGAGATATCTAAGCTGGCCTCTGCACACAGTAAAACAACAAATTTGACTGGATCTATACTGTTGGAGCTCAACCAAGAATTAGGAGAAGTACAAGTTGCAGCGCTCCAAAATCGTGCGACTCTAGACTATCTACTGTTAAAAGAACATATGGGATGTGAACAGTTCCCAGGAATGTGTTGTTTTAATTTGTCTGATTTTTCTCAAACTATTCAAATTCAGTTAGACAATATCCATCATATCATTGATAAGTTTTCACAAATGCCTAGGGTACCTAACTGGTTTTCTTGGTTTCACTGGAGATGTCTGGTAATTGTAGGTCTGCTTTGGTTATGCAGCTGTATTCCTATTATGTTA
Source organism: Manis javanica (assembly GCF_040802235.1). Classification (NCBI taxonomy): domain Eukaryota; kingdom Metazoa; phylum Chordata; class Mammalia; order Pholidota; family Manidae; genus Manis; species Manis javanica. The sequence goes on along the minus strand of NC_133158.1, from coordinate 51,742,128 downwards.
ATGTGTATGTGCAATTTAATTAGTAGTTTAAAACCTATACACGCTTATGTTACTCCACAAGAAGATATGTCAAAGAAAAATCAATCTTCCCATGTTTTCTTCCATCTGCTGCTTCTATAGCTTTTCTTCTTCCTTCCTAATTACAACCCTTTAGTAGAATTCATGCCTCATATAGAAAATTACCGAGTATCATATAATTCTTCCAAGTGGTAAAGATACGTCAAGACAAATGCTGGGCATAGAAGCCACAGGGCATAAATCTGCAAAGAAGTAAAAAGCTAACCTTTTCAAACAATATTGCTTCTCTCTCACTTACCAACTTTACATTTCCCTGTATGGCCCCAGAAGATGACTGGTTAGCCAGAGACGGGTAAGATTCCTCAAGGGAGGAACAACCTAAGACAGGCACAGTCACAGGGGGGCCATCAGGTGAGAAATTGGGGATCAACAGAGGTGAGGCTTAGAACCTCACCCCCCTGTTTTGAGAGAAATCTGCATCCGTGGATGTTTTGTTGCCCTTGTCTAGCTTGGATTAATATTTAGTCTATAGGCACAGACCTGATCATCTACATTTGCCCTCTTACAGCACTGAATTATGTTTTCTACCTTTATCTTGCATCTACCTACCACTTCAGCATTTTATTAAAAATAATAATAATAATAATAATAAGGGAGAAATGTGGGATTCACATATAAATCAAGTATAAAAATCAAACGAATAATCATATCTGACTTGATTGTTTATAGTTCATGATGCGTGATCAAAACCGAAAGTTTCTGTGATATGACTGCCCTTGCACTGTTCAGCATGTAAGAACTTATTCACTATGTAAGAACTTGTTTGTTATGCTTCAGAAGATTGGAAACTGTTGAGAAATAGGCTTGGGGTTGATTAATGACTGTGCATTGAGTTCCCTATACAGAATTTTATTGTTGTTAACAACCATTTAATCAAAAAATTTAATCAATAAATATGAGAGATGCCCTCTCAAAAAAAAAAAAGGTAACTCATACAAAACCAACATATGAGGCTAAAATAATGTAGGTACTAAAACCTAACAAGGACATTATAAGAAAGGAAAATTCTAGGCAAACCTCTCTCATGAAAACAGATGCAAAACTCCTATACAAAAGATTGGCATGTCAGATCCAGGGATAAATAAAAAGGATAATAATACTACTTGATCGAGTTGGGTTTATTCCAGATAGACAATACTGGCTTAAAATTTAAAAATCAGTTAATGAATTCACCATATTACAGAATAAATAAGATAAATTATATAACCACTTTAATAAATGCAGTAAAGGACTTGATAAATTTACATCCTTTCATAATGAAAATTTTAGCAAACTAGGAATAGAACTTTCTCAATCTAAAGAGTATCTTTTAAAAAAAAGACCCTACATCATATCAAACCTACACCAAATATGTTATCAATGGTGAATTACTAAAAGCTTTCCACCCAAGATAAATAATAAAACAAGAGTACCTACTTTTAACATGTTTATTCATATTGTACTGGAGGTGCTAGCCATTGCATTGCGTGATCACATGGCAGAGGGCAGAGAGAGGAAACAAGCCCTCTCATGACTCTTAAAAGAGCATTAACCCCATTCAAGAGGGCTCCATCCTCATGACCTACTTACCTCCCAAAGGCTCCACCTTCTAATATCATCACACTGGGGTTAGGGTTTCAACGATCAAATTCAGTCCATAACACTGACTTTCTCAAGTTCAGACAGTGTGACTCACTAAAGAACAGAGGATAAATAAATCCAAGAAGGAGCAAAAGTGGGGATGCAGGTAGTGCTCCTATAAAGCTGAGTGCAGAGAGTTGGGATTTAGGAGTTAGGATTGAAATCCACACCTCCTGACTTCCAGGGCTAGTTTTGGCCTCAGCTTTCTGACAGCTCTTTCTTCAGAGGAGAAAAGTAGAATACTGTACACGAGAGAGCTGACCAGACTAGGAACAACAAATGCTGGCCAGGATGTGGATAAAGGGGAACCCTCCTACACTGCTGGTGGCAATGTAAATTAGTTCAGCCATTGTGGAAAGCAGTTGGAGGTTCCTCAAAAAACTAAAAACCCAGGAATTCCACTCCTAGGAATTTACTCAAAGAAAGCAAGATCTCAGATTCAAAAAGACATATGCACCCCTATGTTTATTGTAGCACTATTTACAGTAGCCAAGATATGGAAGCAACCTAAGTGTCCTTCAGTAGATGAATGGATAAAGAAGAGGTGGTATATATACACAATAGAATACTATTCAGCCATAAGGAAGAAACAAATCCTACCATTTGCAACAACATGGATGGAGCTAGAGGGTATTACACTCAATGGAATAAGTCAGGCAGAGAAAGACAAGTACCAAATGATTTCTCTCATTTGTGGAGTATAACAATGAAGCAAAACTGAAGGAACACAACAGCAGTAGACTCACAAACTCCAAGAAGAGACTAGACGTACCAAAGGGGAGGGGTCAGGGAGGATGGGTGGGTAGGGAGGGAGAAGGCAATTGAGGGGTATTATGATTGATATACATGGTATGTGGGGGGTCACAGGGAAGACGGTGTAACACAGAGAAGACAAGTAGTGACTGTGTAACATCCTACTACACTGATGGACAGTGACTTCAATGGGGTATGGGGGGGACTTGATAATGTGGGTAAATGTAGTAACCACATTGTTTTTCATGTGAAACCTTCATAAGAGTGTATATCAATGATACCTCAATATACAAAAAAGAAAGAAAAAAAAGGGTCTATCAGTACAAAACATGATATCATGAAAAAGCAAGGACTCTAGAAGTAGTTACCTAGAGAGTAGATTCAGGGACGGGCTGCTCGTGTACTAGTGCCTTCCGCCCGCCCTCCCTATCCCATATCATATTCACACCCACCCGCCTCTTAGCCTATTGAACCAAAATCCTGCTTCAGCAAAATTACAAATCAGTACGTGTCATATTGTGACAGAGTATCTCCAATACTCCAATGTTGAAATTAATAACTGTTAAATTCACCACTACGAAGGGTTCATTGCACGCACGTGTAAAGCACCCAGATGACTTTTGCTATGGGCTGTGTTTTAGTAATACAGCACCATGAAAATTAAACAATAAAATGTACTATTTCTTTTACCAAAAGCTGTAAACTGAAAACATCATGATAATTTCCCCATGACATAATGAGTTTTGCACCTGTCTTTTCCCATAACAATAACTATTAACACAGAGTGATTTATTAACATCAATTCATAAGAGTGACTTCTAATAACCATCCAGGTCTCCTAATCCAAGGAAGATGTGCTTCTCTTCAAAATGACCAGGCTGGGAGTGGCTGTCCTGATGGTGGTGTGTGATCACTCTGGGGTCTGCTCCTGAGAAACCAGTCTCCCGGATCAGCTAGGGAGTCCCAGAAGGAAATTGGGCCCCTCTCAGTACACCTTGTTTTTGATCCAAAACTACTTCCCCAATCCTTCACTCACCTCACACAATTCCCTTTGCTTCAGGTTTAAAGGCCATCTACAGAGACTTGGCTCTGAATCACTCTGCGGTTTTCCAAACCCTAAGTCTAACTTCTTTGGAGGAAAACTGACCACTGTTAAAAGTTTCTGGAAAGAGTACACCACAGGATCTGAAGGCATTTCCTCATGAACAACACAAAATATGTTTTAGACTTTGGCAACATACATAGAACATGTTTGTAACATCACTTGGGTTAATTTTATGTGTCTATTGGCACATCCTAGGCACTGGATAAAGCATTATTTCTGGGTGCATCTGTGAGGGTGTTTCGGGAAGACATTGGCCTCTGAATCAGTGGGCTAAGTAAAGATGACCCTCTCCAATGTGGGTGGACACCATCCAGTCCACTGAGGGTCTGAATGGAACAAAAAGGCAGAGGAAAGGCAAGCAAGCTCCCTGCCTGAGCCGGGACCCCATCTCCTCCTGCTCGTGACATCAGTGTCCCCAGCTCTAGGACCTTCAGACTTGGGCTGAACTGCGCCGCTGGTTTTTCTGATCCTCCAGTCTGCAGACAGCATTCTGTGGGCCAATTCCTATAAGTCACCTCTTATTTTTCTCTCTGTATGTACATCTGACTGGTTCTGTTTCTCTGGGGAAATCCCACTAATACAACAGGGTTAAAGAGGCTGTGTTTAAGTGAGCGACATTCACTTGGATTGTTTAAATCACCAAGTTACAGGAGTATCAGTCATTTCCAACTCAACCTCTACATCCCCTTGCTGTCATTACCCATTCCCGAGTCTCACCCTCCTTCCATCATTATGGTTGTGTCAAAATAACCATTTAGAAAGTCTCCCGCATTGTAACTGCCACACGGGACTCTCTGGGGTCCCACCAGATTATCATCCTGGGTCAGGAGATTCTGGATTCCGATCTGCCCCCAAACACGATTCGCTTTTTTTGATTCCTGCCAGTATGAGACCTTGAGGCAGGACCTTTGCACTCATCAGGGGGCAGCTAACAACCTGGGATGTCGTTACCACACTGAGAAGATAGAGGAGATGACGAATAAAATGCCCATATGCCACTTATAATTCTGCCACCATGCTGAACAGAAAATGTCGAAAGTTTACTTTTGTTCCTTTTTAGGAAATAGGACATTTGAAGCCTTTTTTCAACCTCTGTTCTCGCATTGACAGTGAAAAGGTCACCAGCAACGTCCCAATTACCACACTTAATGGTTTCCAATCTATCCTCATCCAACCTGACTTCAGTGGCATTTGACACCTACCCACCCCTTCTGGTAACTGCCACCTGCTCAGATTTACACGGCTCCACCCTCTCCCCTGCATCCCATCCCAAGGGAGCACCTGGAGGTTCCACTTCCCTTTCAACTCAATATGCATAAATGCAACATATCCTCGCCCCCATGACAGGCAGGCTCCCTCTGCAGAAGCCTGTACTTCTAGTCAAGTAGCACCATTCTCTCAGTCATCTGAGCACAGAACGTCCCCTCCTTAGCTACCCCTTCTTGTCCCTCACATCCAGCCACGAGAGCCCCCCAGTTCTGCCTCTTCATGCTGCCACAGCTGACCCACTAGTTGGGGCACTTCCCAGCCCCTGTGAGCTGCTGCCAGCCTTTGCCCTAAAGGCTCTTCTCTGGGTAAATCCATCCCATGTTTCTGTCAGAGATTAATCCCCTCCACTCCAAAATGCTGCTGAAGTCATTTCTGGAAACTTTCAATGGTTTCCACTGCTCAAAGTAAACACTGCAGTGCTTTGCTTGTCAGCCAATGGGCTTTTCACCTGACCGTCATTTAACCTGGCCAGTTCAAATGATCTATTCACTGTGCCCTGGACCCTAGTATTCCAGAGCATGCCATCTGCCTCTTAACTGGTTCCCATTAGAGGGAAGTTCCTTCTGGGGAGGAGTAGGTTCTCTGATTGCTGGGTTTGGGAGAAGGAACAGGACACCATAGCTCGGTGCCTTTCTCTTCCCTCTTTATCTTGGGGCCAGGCTGCCCACCTGGTGGACTCAGGCCCATGTTTGCAGAGGCAGCTGCCCATGAGGGAGGCATATGAGGGAGCCGGGCTTCTTTTAGGGGTGCTAGGAAGTCCTTGTGTATCCGCACAACCCCCATCCTCCGATACCAGGTTTTTCAGTAATAAAAATCATGCTTTTCTTGCCTCCTATCTGCCTTAATTGTTTTTCCTGCTTCTCAGTTAGTGTAGAACCAAGGGAAGAGGGGAGCTCTGTGTCGGGCCCTTTTTACCCTAACAATGCTGCACTTCCCTGCCTCCGGGTCTCCGTGCCCATCACTCCCCCTCCTAGGAGCACCTACTGTGTCCCTCTGTCTGTTTAGTTTTTTCCCTCCTTGGAGACCCTGCCCCATCACCATGAAGCCTCTCCAGGTTCCCAAATGTCCCGTTTTCTGCACTCACAGCTCCTGGCTACACCTGCTGTTTAGCAGTCATGCACTGCCACGTGATAGGCCAGGAAACCTCATCCTGCGTCCTGGTGGAAATTCTTCCCTGTTTATGGTTGGCCTCCTTGGTAAATTATACCTGAGGGCAGGTACATTCCCTTCAGGCTCATGATCCTTCTTAGCCTCCGCAGCACCTGCCTGGGGGCCTGTTCAAGGAAAGCTCTGGGTAGCTGGGCTGTTGGATTTAGCCACTGATAGTGCACAGGAGGCTCCCCGCCTCCCTGTCCCAGTCCCAGACAGCCAGGAGATCCAAGAGGCAGCTTCAAGCCTGCAGGAGCGTGGTCCTTTTAACTTCTGACATTTTGCTGGCATAGGACAGCAACTCTACCTGAAAAATGGGATTTTTTTGTCCCAAATACTTTTGTCCCAAATCAGGAGCAAAACACAAGGTAGCAAGCACACCAGCATGTTGCCCTCACATTTCCACGCACCTTGAGGCCCCTCAGGACAGGCCCCGTGTTCTCTCCCCCACTCCCCGACAGCGCTGGTGCTGGTGTGTAAAGGTAGGCGCTCAGGGAATACTCATCGGCTCCAGTTTTTCCTAACCCTGGGAATGACCTCCAAACTCTGACTAGGGTTATGTTTGTTCTTTGATTACTTACTACAGTATTTGGTTACTTGTGGTTAAATTTTGTGCTTCAGCAGCAGATATAATAATGAAAGAAAAGAATGATGCATAAAAACCTAACTTAGGGTATATGTGTGTGTGAGAAAGAGAAAGAATGGAATATACAGAGACAGAGAGAGATGAAGGGCAGTCTTTAGACAAAGTACAAAATAACTCAGGCAAAATATTTCTCATTGTAGTCGTTTTGCAATTCTCTAAGCTTCCATGGGCAATGAATGGGTAGATATACCTCTTTTATTCTAGGCCATGGTTGGTGAAATAAACCATACGTTCTGTCTGGTGCTCAGGGCTCAGAGAGAGCCCATTCTAACAGAGAACAAAGTCTTTGGGAAAAGCAGTTCCATGCACCATGTGGCATAATGATTGACAGGCTGATTATTAGGCTGAGCTGTCCTCATCTGGACTTTTTTAAGTGCAATATGGTATGCATAACATGGCATATGAATGCCAAATTCCTGGCAGGTCTTGCAAAGGAGACAGTGCAGCTGGCAGCCTGACACTAGAGCAGCTGGGAGGGGAAGGCTTGGATTCTGCACATGAGCACATTTGACATTTGGTATCTAAAGGGAAGAGCTAATAAATAACCTGCCAACGATGATACTCTATAATGACAGCTTTTATTATCAGCCAGTTAATCCTCCACTCCAGCTCCGTCCTTTCAGGCCATCTGCTGTTGAATTCTTATTTACTTATTTTTATTTTCCTGGGCCTTGACCTTTGGAGGTTTGCCTCCTGCCAGGGTCACATTTGGGAGTTGATTTGACGGCTAGGGCAGTGGCTGACTGCAGATGACTCAGCACTAATAAGTCTGCAGAATGTGGGAGCGGACGAGGCTTTAGCAGGTGATCTTGAGTTTGGGGTTCTCCTTCGTAAAGCCAGTTAATCATTCTGGGACCAGAGGAGTGAAGGAAACTTGCCTCTTGATTTCTACCTCTTTTCAGAACCATATGCATAGTTTCTGCCTCAGCTGAATTCGACACACATTTACTGAGCATGCACCAGGTAATCATATGCTATGTTCGGGGGACATAAAAACAAGACTGTTTAAGAGACAGCCTATCCCTTGAAGGCCAAAGCTGACAGGCCAGCAGAGGAGACCCTCATGTAATAAACCTCAGTAATGGGGCATTAGCTGTAAGAGAAATAAACGTAGGGTGCCACAGATCAGGTGAGGGGATGAGGCTTTCCCTGTTTACAAGCTAACAGGTGAGCTGGCCTTATGGACTGAGTATCTGTGTCCCCCTCCGAATTCATATGTTGAAGCCCTGCCCACAATGTGCCGGTATTTGGAGGTGGAGCCTTTGAGAGGTAATTTAAATCTAGATGAGGTCAGGCAGGCATGGCCCTCATGATGGGACTGGTGCCCTTAGAAGAAGAGAAGACTGAAGCTTGCTCTCTCTCCACCACGTGAGCACACAGCAAGAAGGCAGCCGTCTACAGGCCAGGAAGACAGCTCTCACCGGAACCGGCCCTGGACTCCCAGCCTTCAGAGCTGTGAGAAACAAAGTCTGTTGTTTAAGCCACCTGGTGTGTGGTATTTTGCTACAGCAGCCCGGGCTGAGGAAGATGGCCAGCTGGAAGTCACAGGCTCCTGGGTCAGAGACAAAGGGCTTTACTACTCATAACAATAGCAACGTCAGCATGTGTGCATTTCCCCCCAGCCCAGTGCCCTCAGAGTGACACGAAGAAAGCCAGGTGACCCCTGTACACACAGAGACTTGCATTACAAGAAAAGAATTCTGAGCTTAGGGAATCCACATCTTTTATAGTGAGCAGTAAACATTCACTCTGTTCATTAGACCAGCATCTTTGAAAATAGAATCTGGAACAAACTTAGCGAGTATCTCTGTTCGCAGCTGTGCAAAACTATGTAAGAATTCTCTCATGGAGAACTGGCTCCCAACAGCGGCCATCAGGCCAATGAATGTCAACCTGCATAAGAGGACTTTCTAAAGCCCAAGATGCATCGGAGAAAGAAACAGAAATTTTCTCAAGTTGTATTGCTGTCAGGTTGGGCTATCAATGGATCCCCTTAAAGTGCAGTCCACGATGGCACTTCCTGGGTAAACCCCTCAGCTGTTACCTCATGAAAGAGCAGAAGCAGCCTTGGAAAAGCAGGCGATTTCAGGAAGCCACGTGGCTCGGGGCACAGATAGGAACAGGTTTCCGGCCCTTCACTATCTGTCCTTTGTCCAGCTCCCGCACGTGTCTGGCCGCTGTCACCTCCTATTTTATGCTGCCAGGGCTTTCCCGCCACTCTGGTCTTAGTTTCACAATTCACTGTTTCGCTTACCCCTTTACCTTGTGTCACGCAGCCCTCCTTGTCTTTCCCACCCCAAAACTCAGGTCACCTGACTCACTCCTCATCCTTTAAGCCCGGCTCAGACCCTGCCACCCGCAGGCAGCCCTCCTAGGTCACCTCGGGCTGGGGGAAGCGCCCTTCTCTGCGCCTCCCCCAGCCTGCGGCGTCCACCTCTGTCGCCGCCCTCCCACAGCGGTCCAGGTCTCGGTATGTCTTGTTCTCCCCACTGGACTCGGGCACCCGGAGCCACGTCTTCCCCTCCTTGTGCTCCCATGGCAGCCCCTGCCCTGAGCACCGACTGACAACGCTCGCTAAGTGGGTGGCCTTCACTTCCCCTCCCACCCTCTCCTTTATATCACAGGTCTCAGCACAGAAAGGTCTAAAGATACATTAGCAAGCGTGAAGATTGTAGGAGAACTCAACCACACACCACAGAAAACTCGGTTATCTTCAAGTAAGCCCCCAAAGGGCCGTGAGGAGGGGAGCTAAGGCTCCCTGCACTACATGAGGGTCTCCTCTGCTGGCCTGTCAGCTTTGGCCTTCAAGGGATAGGCTGTCTCTTAAACAGTCTTGTTTTTATGTCCCCCGAACATAGCATATGATTACCTGGTGCATGCTCATACCATCCCTGCACTATGATTCTCTACGACTTTGCCCTTCTTCTTCCCCCAAGACGCACTCATTGCCAGCATCATCCTCTCTCTCTTTTTCCTTCTTCCTGCTTGTGGCCTGATCATGCCAGTAGCATTGTATACGACAGTATTGCACAACCCCCCTGGAGGCTTAAAGACCACCTCTCTTCTGCAGAGAAAAAGTGGCAAATGGAAGTCACCCAGTTCTCTGGTGGTCCCAAAGCTTTGCTTTTGTTTTGAGACTTGGTGAGGAGCACTGGTGATGGACACCCCTAAGAATCTGATGAAATTCTCTCTCCCCACCCCCAAATTTATATGCCCACCTGCCCACAAAATTTTGCAGACAAGTGCCTGGGGTTGATAGAGGTCCATAGTCCCCTGGTTTAAAAAAAAAAAAAGCTAAAAATTAAACAAGGCCACCAAATCATGTCCCTTCCCTACTTTAATTTTCCTGGGTCCTGAACTTCCACAGTGACGGAGCCGACATCTCCAGGGAGGGTTCAGGTCCTGCAGGTCTTTGTAAGGTCACCACAGGATACCAGAAGGCAGTGGAGGAACAGAGGGTGTGTGACCATGTGACGACTTTGGCCTCACTGCATGGGGGTGACAAGCAGCAGAGAAGCCATGAGAACAGTTTCACTAATCTTTAGACCCAGGAAAGTTCAGCCTGACCTAGAAATTCTGCATTCATTAATTCTACGTCCTTCTGCTTCTGACCATCTTGAGATCCTTCTGCTACTGCAGGTCCTATTGAACTGCCAAAATTGAATTATTAGCACCACAAATAGATTCCAGTCAGCCCAGGACAAGATGAGCTGTCCCACTCCTCCGTGTCCCCAGCGCTGGTCATCAGTCTGAGGTGCACACGTCATCCTAGTGACCCTCATACCAACCCCCCGCCAAACTGCAGGATGGCAGCCCCCTCCCAACCTGCCCTGGAACCTCCCTGAGGGTGCCTCACCTCTGCTCAGGCACTACTTCCCTCAGGCGTCCCCTTGTCTCCACATCAGCCTCCTTCACGCCCCCACCAAGGTTGGCTAATTCTGCTGGGGGCCCCGGTCTCCCAGGGCCCAGAAGCAACCCTGGTGCCTTGGGAGGACAGACTAGCCTCCTCCCCAGCTCTGGCACCTGGACGTGCTGCAGTCCCACCTGATCATTCCTGACTCACCTCTTTGGCTGGGCACCCCCTCTAAGAGGCATTCAGCCATCCAGTGGTGGAAAGTGCAGGATAGGAGGCAATGGTAGCCTCACCTCTGAGCTTCCACTGTCCTCCCATTTCCTCCCTCCCTAACTCAGGTGCCTCCAATCCCTCCTCCCTCCTTTGATCGAAACCTACAGGTTTCCTTGAACAACCCACTGACAGGAGCAGCCCCTGGGAAAGGAACAGCAGTCACCTGCCAGGTCATCTGAGCAGCAGGAGATCCTACCAGACACAGCGTCCAGGGCGATGAGGAGCCGCCAGTCAGACACCCACACCCCGTTCCTAGGTGGGTCCCAGCCCCCACCTAGCCAAGTTCACCTGATTAAGTCAGATTAAATCAACATCAAGGGCTGCCTGCAGGCAAATGAGAAAATACAGGGGTAACGGTTTCCTTTCAAAACAATGAAAAATGAGAGAAGACAGCAAAAGGTGCTGTGCCCAGAATCCGTCTCTGATTTTCATTTTGTTTTGTTTTATTTTAACATGAGCTGAAAGGTGCCGCTGCCAGGTGCAGTCAGCACAGGAAGGGAGAGGGCAGGAGAGTGCCAGCCCTGGCTCCGCACGCCATCCCATCCTTACTGGTGAGGAGAAAGGCTCTCCCCAGTCCTGGAGAGCTCGTGGGCAGAGCTCTGCATTGGTCTGAACTTCCAGCCTCAGCCGATCAGAATCAGAAATCCCAGCGACATCGTGCCAGCCATGTCAATAGGAACTCACGTGTTTTGGCCCAAAGGGAAATTACTTCATTCCGTTTTACCAAAGTTCACACAATTTGCTCTTGATATGGTAGATAGGTGGTAGATGATAGGCCTATATGAGAGACAATAATAATAATAGTAATAATAAAGACAGATAGGCGGAGATGGAGCTAGATGACAGCTAGAGCTACATCAACATCCAGTGAAGCGGAAACCATAAGCAGCTCTAGAATTGCATAAATAATTTCAAGAGACTAAATCTATAGACAGCATGGTCTGCTTCCTTTTTGCCCTCAATGAGGGGCCGTTCTCTTTCTCTCAGAAATGCATTTTACCTAAGAGGGCCACTGCTTTCAGCTGAACCCTGCTAATAAACTTCCTTTTCCTGAGCCAGCAGTTTTGTCGCTGCTTGTTTTTCCTGACGTTCTAGCACATGCCTCTAAAATTCTGAAATGGCTTCTCAGCATCCGTTGGCCCTGTTGATACCCTGGGCCTGAGAATGCACTGTTGTCTGGCTTGTCCTGCGCGTTCTACGGTGCTTGGCACCATCCCTCTCCTCTACCCGCTAGATGCCAGTGGCATCCCCTCCCCAGATGTGACAACTGAAAATGCCTCTGGACATTGTTCCATGTTCCCTGGGAAGCAAATTGCCCCTAGTTGAGAACCACTTTTCTCAAACAGTGAGACTGTGGCAATGGTGAGTGTGTCACCCGCGCTGAAGTTTGGACAGTGTTTTTAAACTCTCCACAGCCTTCCTCTCTGGAAGTGCAGTCATCAGCCATGCCATCCTCTCTCTAGCACTCTGTCTCTCTCTTCCTCCTTTACTTCCTCCTTCCCTGCCTGTGGCATGCTCACACCAGTTGTATGCAGCAATAGTGCATAAATGCCCTGGAGGCCTAAAGCTGCCCCCCACCTCTGTGACATACCTATGCCTTTTCATGCACATCCATGTCCCTGTGTAGGAAATGGGGAACAACCATTGGCTTTCTAAGTCCCTCCATGGGGCCAGAATAAAAAAATCAAGAAGAGGAACCTTTCCAGAAAATTAAAAATCAAAGAGTACGTGTACATGCGAAATGGTCCATGAAGCTGATTGCCATCTTGAGTCCTTGTAACCCCACAGGCTTCTGTTTTCCACCATGAGGTGAGGAGCGGGCCATCAGACATCTCACCCCACCCCATGCTCTAGTGCTTTCCCTCCCCAAAGCAACAGCCAGACTTAGGGCACAAAAATGTCTAAGGACAAAGCCTCTGCATTGAAAGGGTGTGATTCAGCTGCCCATGCCCGAATTTCAGGCAGGCAGAGTATATTCATTCAACTGCTATTGAGCTCAGTGCCTCATCCAGAAGTGGGTGCAAAATGGATTCTCTGTAGGACAGGTAGGCAGGAATCAGTGCAAACGTGCTGTGTCCTGCCAGCAGGGACGGGGCTCTTCTTGTGTGTGCACAAGCCTTCCCTGCAGGAATGGCCTTTCCCTCCATCCCGTGTGACTTAGACAATCTCTGGCAGGGACCCCTTTGGCCATCTAGCAAAGCCTATGGACTCTTCCTCAGGGAAATGCTTTAGAGTTCATACAATAAGACATAGAAAGTTACAGAGGGAACCAGTTATCCTGGAAGACAGTTATCAAAAAGATTATAATCTGTGATAAAGTTACATCCTTGTTCCTTTATCAGTGCATTAACTAACAAGGCCTGGGGCAGCCCGAAAAATTACAGCACTTGCAGAGTGGTGAACAGCACACATGGTATTTTGAGGTGGCTGCTTTACCTGTAAAGTGATATAATATACATCTGTGATTTCTCCTGGCTTCATAGTTGCAAGCACCATTAATATCACCAGCCTATGTTTGTCATTAAAGTAAATGCTTGATTGCAGTGAGAGGATACTTAAACTAAAAATGCAAGTTCTCAAATCACATTCACTGACCTCCTGAATTTAGAAGCCTGTGGATTTCACTGGGTTCTGTGCCTTCTTGTAGGAGCTCTGCCTCCATCACAGGCACTGCCTGGTGCCCCATGCTGGCCAGCTGAAGCCCTTTCCTGCAGACCTAGGGAGGTCTACAGGGCTGAATACTGGAGCTGAACCATACCAACCAAGGTCCTCTCTGGAGCTTTTCTGGCAAAACTCAAGGAAGATTCTTCCTGAACACAGTGATATTGTGGCTATACTTATTTTTAAATATGGGCTTCATGCTCCCGAAAAGCCTGCAGGAATGGAGGGAAGAAGAGGGTGCTTTAAAACTCTAGTCAGGGTAAATTCTACATGTAAAGTGAATTCTACATGTCAACTTGCCAGGCCATGGGGAGCCCAGATATGTAGTCAAATATTATTCTGGGTGTGTCTGTGAGGGTGTTTCTGGATTATGTTAACATTTGGAGCAGTGAGTTAAGTAAAGCAGACTGCCCTCCCCGATGTGGCTGGGCCTCATCCCATCCTTGGAAAGCCTGCATAGAATGAGGCTGGGTACACGAGACTTCATTCTCTCTGCCTGACTGTTTGGAACCTAGGGCATCAGACTACAACTGCCTCATCAGCTCTCCTGGCCTCCAGCTTGCCCACAGCAGATCTCAGAACTCCCAGCCTCCATAATCACATGAGCCAATTCCTTACAATAAATTTTTGTATCTCTATTTATCTGTCTTTTGATCCTATTAGGATATATATATACCATCCTAATACAATATCTAAGCCTAAAGTCCATGATGCAAATGTGTTTGTGTAAGATGTCGTAAGCATACACAGAAACGGACTGCAGTTTCCACTTCCCACTGCAGAGACCTAATTTTTATAGTATCTTACACCCAGGGAAGTAGAAGATTTTTTTAAAGGGCTCACTGAGAACAAAGCTGAGCCCACTCTGTGGAATGAACAAGGGCAGGTTGATCATGGGGCAGACATAACCCTGAAAACTGAGTGACCTGCCGAGAGGCTGTGGGGTGAAACTCCAATTGCTCTGTCAGCAGCAGCCAAGGGTCCCAGGCAGGCCCCCTGCTTCTCTCAGCCTCTGGTTTCTGGCTCCTGACTCCTGAAGGGGTCTCAGCCTCCCCAGGGAGGGGCTGTGGGCTGAGGCCGAGCTTCCTTGGGATGGAGGGGCTGTCTTATCTGCAGGGAGCAGAGGCTGGAAGCCCGGGTAAGGAGTGGAGGAAGGTCAGAGGCGAGCACCTGGAACCAGCACGTAGACTCAGGGGCTAAAGTCTTGGAGAGGCTGGAGGGCAGGCCCAAGGGTGAGGAGACAAATGGGAGGCGTCCTGGTGAAGTCCTGGGAAGAGGTTCTGTCTGGGTGTCATCTAGGACCCCAGCACTGCCTGCGGTGGGAGAGAGGATGGCTGGGACTGGCCCCGGGGGCACTTCGGCTTGGGTGCTAGCATCACCCAATTCCCTTTCTCGGAGCCAGTTCAGGGTCCAGCCCTTTCTCCTCTCAGGGCTGATACACTATTAGCAGAAATGCTTAATCTTCCTGTTGGTAATAAATCCAAATTCAGACTCCAAAGCACAGGCTCCTCACCTGCTATGTTTCTACAGCTCCATTGAGCTTAGAGATCCAATCTGGGGCTGCACAGCTCTATGCCCCCAGGTGTGGCCACCCCAAAGGGCATTTGGGTGGGGCCTTGCCTCTAACACATAACACTGAAAAAATTAGAATAAAATAAAACATTGCCAGCTCTTAGTCACACAACACTGTATTTTCATTTCGTGAGTGAAAAACAAGTTGTAAAGCATTTCAGGAGACTTAGGACAGGAAAGTCCTAATGTAAGGATGTGTGATAACATGACAATCAAAAAAAAGAGGCCTGCCTTAGCTTTCTGTTAATAGCCAGGACCTGCTTCTCTTCCCCGTGTTAGACTTTGGGGAAGTCTGGGCTCAGGATAGCTTTGGGAAAGAAGAAAATTTCTGAGCCCAGCACTCTCTTCACACTGTCAGTCCTCATTATTTTAAAAAAGGCATTGCCCTGCGGTAGTTCCTTATGTTGCACTATCAAATTTATCCCCATAGCTGTAGCTCTCGGAGGCTTTGCTAGGTACGTCCTGCCCACCCACGTGCAACTGACATTTAGATATGTGCTGTCTATCCATGGGTATTGCATGATGCATGGATCTGAATCTCCATATTTGCCGGTCAGGTCCAGCCACCACAAACAGAGAATAAAACCCAAGCACCCAAGAAGAAAGGTTTTGACGTGAATTCAATATTTCTGGTTCACTTGCAATACCTGGGAAATGGCTCTGTATCTGTAACACTGAAACCACATGTTTTGGGCAACTTCCCACAAAGGAAAAAATCAAAAAATCAAATCAAAATTAGAAAGATTGAGATCACTTCTGTAAAAAGCATCTGCCTGCTGTCTGATTACAGGACAGCAGAGAAGGGTTTCCTTTGCACCCTGAAGGTGGGAAACACGTTTCAAAGCCTCACTGGAGTTTTAAGCCAAGGAAAAGAAAACAGTACACGCTTGGATCCGAGGGCCGCACTGCAGAGCTGTCTTCCCCACCAGCTCCTTGTGGTCGGCCTGAACCCGGCCTCAGTTGTCTTTAGCCCCTTGCCGTGTTTCTAATTCCAAAGAGCTGTTTTGTTTGGCTTTCATTCCCTCGCTCAGGCAGTGCAACATGTCTGGGCTGCCACACAGCCAAGAAAGAGAAAGAGAGGAGATTGGAAACAGATCTGTCTAGTGAACAGGTGCCGAGCATTATCTAACAGCAAACTAAAAATAAAAAGGGAGACAAATTAGAGTTCTGGCATCTCTCCTGCTGTTGGCTTCACAGCTCTTTAACTCTTGAAATTGCTCCTCAGACAGAGACCAGAACTCTTCAGAAAGGGGAGGCAGTGACTCCACACACCTGTATTTAGGGGTGTGTGTGTGTGTGCATATGTGCTAATGTGTGTACAAGGGAAAGGAAGGGGTTAGGGAGGGGGATGGCACTGTTTGCAATGCCAAACCACAAGGGTCATTGGGAAAGCTGCTGTCCTGTGGAGAAAAAGCCAATTTTCTGGAACCTTGCTCTTTGCTCAAAGGGTGGCCATCAGACCAGCAGGATCAGGGTGCCCTGGGAGCACATCACAAATACACTCTTGGGCCCCATCCCAGAGGAACTGAATCAGAACCTGTATTTCCAACAACAGTTGCCAGTTGATTTATAGGCACATTAAAGTTTCAGGAATTGCATAAAATTCCTGCAGGAATTGGAGTTTGTGGATGGTGGGGGTGGGGGTGGGGGTGGGCTAAGGCTAAAGGAGATGTTTCCTGCAAGTGCAGATTTGGGGGGTGGGGGGGATCCTTGGCAATTGCCTAAGGCAGGAGCTTAGTTAACTTTTTCTGTGAAGCCCAGACAGTGAATATTTAAGCTTTGCAGGCCATATAGGCTCTGTCGCAATTAGTCAACTATATCATGGTTGGGCAAGGAAACCCCCACCATATACAGTCATGTAAACAAGTGGGCATGGCTGTATTCCAGTGAAATTTTATTTACCAAACAGCCACTTGGCCCCATGTGGTCCCTGGGCAGTAGTTTGCTGACCCCTGCTCTGAGGGAACAAACATGTTTCCATACAGTGTGGAATATTCTAGACCAATTGTGGGTTTGATTATACCTGATCCTAAAACTTGGGGTCTCGCTTGCTATTGTACCCAGCTCTGTCAATAGGTCAAATATTTAAATCAGGGGTTTTCTTAAAAAATTAGGGGCATATAGTCCATCCATATTCCTCAAATATGCTTATTATTATTTTAAAAATACTAAAACCTCAGGTTATTGCATTGGCTGCTTGAAGCACTCCTAATTATCTCTTGAGGTGACCCTTAGTAGGTGGGAGAACCCGAGAAGAAAGAAGCTGGCTACTTCAGATAAACCCGGCAGATCTCACCAGATTGTCAATGTTTCCATTCAGCTGCACGCTACAGAGCTGCGGGTGGCATCCTCTCCTTACTTCTGCATTTCACGGCCAGCCCTTCCAGCTGCCCACGTGCCCCATCAGGATTTCTGCCAACCTGGGCCTTGCGCTGACACTTCTTTCCCTGTCTGTCATGGATCTACATTGCAGAAAGTTGTTGGAGAAGAAACGATTCACCAAAAACTGACAGCCAGAGGCCCCAAAATGCTGGGTTAGCAGGAACTTTTGCCTGATATGCGCTGCAAGGTCTGGTTCAGTTTATGCAAAGAGCGCACACATGCTTCTGGGCTCTCTCACTTTCAGGACCTCAGTGAACCCTTGTGAA
Source organism: Manis javanica (assembly GCF_040802235.1). Classification (NCBI taxonomy): domain Eukaryota; kingdom Metazoa; phylum Chordata; class Mammalia; order Pholidota; family Manidae; genus Manis; species Manis javanica. Next base: position 51,724,501 of record NC_133158.1, on the reverse strand, counting down.
ACCCCATTATCTTGGTTTGAGTTCCTCCAGGAGCAGACACTGAGACAGAGATTCTAAAGCAAGTAGTCCATTTGGAAGGTGACCCCAGACAACCCTAATAAGGCAGTGGGGAATGACACAGAGAAGGAAAGGAAGCCACAAGTATGTGCCATCAAGCCTGTTACTACTGTCAGCAACAGAGCTTACTTCTGCTTCAGGATCCCTGGGGTACCCTGGGAGCCAGTGCGGAAACTGCCTCAAGACTATCCTGCCTACAGGGCAAGGGAGCTGGGATATTTATACACCAACCCCATCAGGCACGTGTGAAAGGATGCCCCCAGATGAGGATGAGGGTATTCCTGGAACATCCTTCCAGCCTGTCCCATGGGTAAACAGAGCAGGCGCCAGTGGCCCAAGGAAGCCTTCAGGCAGTCATAGGTGCTGCCCAAGTGGAAATCAGGCAGGCATGCAGAGAAATGGTGAACCCCCAGGGGTGGCATTTGGGGCACCAGCAGCATCAGCCCTATCATCATAGAATGCAGTCTCTACAGCCACCTGCTGTGAGCATAAAACTGAACACAGACTCGAATAAAAGACACAGAGAAAATCTGTGCCAGTGCAGGCTGCACCCAGTTGCAAGTAACTGAAAATGCGACTAAAAGTGTTTTAAATATACAAGAGGCCTTGTTTTCTCATGTAACAAGATGTTCAGAACTAAGCTGAGCAGGTCTAACATGGCAGCCCCCACACTGAGGTCAGACCCAGCCTCCTTCCGTCCCGCACTCAGCCATCTCTACTGAGTGGCTGTGATCCTCAGGTTGGTTGTCTAATGGCTGCAAGTGGTTACTTCAGCCTCAGCACCCTGTCCACACTCTAGGCAAGAATCATGGGAAGGCAAAGTTCCAAAGATTCATGGCAGGCTAGTTAGCCCCATTTAGAACTGCTTTCCCAGAAATCCCACCCATCTTGCATCTCATAAGTCAGGAGTCTTTTATCTGTAAAGGAGATTGGGAGATGGAGATGTAATTTTAAATAATTGCTGCCCTAAACAAAACTGAGCTTTCATTGGTAAAGAAGCAGAGGACAGATTGGGTAGGAAATTAAGTTTCTACCACAAAATGTTTCCCACACATACACTATGATGTTGACATATTGCCAATCTGAGCAAAAAAAACATGTATACACACACATACACATTTGAGGGGGGGCAATGAAAATACTTTCTATGATACCATAATGATAGATACACATCATTATATATGTGTCCAACTCATAGAATATACACCAAGAATGAACCATAATATGTAAACTATAGACTTGGGTGATTGTGATATATCAGGATAAGTTCATTAATTGTAACAAATGTTCCACTCTGGTGGGGAATGTTGATTGGGGGGAGACTATGCATGTGTGGGAGCAGGGATACACGGGAAATCTCCCTACCTTCCCCTCAATTTTGCTGTGAACCTTAAGCTGCTCTAAAATATTGTCTTAACTTTTTTTTCAAGTGCAGGACATTTTCCCTAAAACTTAACAAAATTAATTTCTAAATTGAAAGGGCTCACTGAGTGCTTAGTACATGTTGTCATAAACTTTCAGACCCCAGTGAAAAAGAAAAGATATTAAAGTTTTTAGGGAGTTAAATACTAAAGGGTAAAAGTTAGAATGATACTTTCCTTCTCAATATTATCCCCAAAATCTAGAAAACAAGAGAGTGATACCTTTAAAATTCTACATAAAAATGTTTCCACTTAGAAATCTATACCAAACTAATGTGGATTCTAAACATTTTTAAATGCAAGGACTGAAAATTTCAACTTGCAGCACAGATTTTTTAAGACACGGGAGATTTTGTTCTACTGAACCAAGGGGTAAACTAAGAAACACAGAGGCATAGGACTCATTGGTTCAATCCAGGGAGAGGCACAAGAAAGTCTCAGGAAGTAAGCAAAGGGCAAGATAAGAACAACCATCCTGGTGAAGTTACAAGGCTCTAGAAAGAAAGTCAGAAAGTCAGTAGGAAGAGGAAATGAAACAAATAAATTACAGGACATGTTTGCCTGTTTGTAAAATAACAAACTGCTGATGAGACAATTAGAGGAGTTCATGGAATATAAACCAAATGAAAAAAATGATGCGATTATTAACTCTGACAAAAAACTCAAAAAGTTGTACAAACTGTGTGTGATCATTTCACTCAAAGAATCATAACTTAGATGTAATTCAAAACAACAACAAACCTAAAGCACAGTTTTTAACAGTGGAAAACCATAATTGATAGATAAATGGCATTGCCTTCTATGCACTGCATGACCATTTCTGTACACTCCTCAGAAGACCTGGCAGGATTGAGCCACCCTTACCTACCATGTTGACTTTACTGATACACCTTTATGTGGTTTTGTTCTTCTCTGTTATTCTCCCTGCTCCATCACTCTTGGTTTCTGGGATTGCATCTTAAATAAATTACCCACTCTGGAAACAAACTCCATTTTAGTCTTCTTCTCCCATCTCCTACTTAAATCCATTCTGCAAAGCTAATTTTTGCCCCAGATTTTGAATTATCTAGAGCAAGTCCTTTGATTTGTCTGTATGTGGGGGTGGGGGATGGGAGGGTCTTTAATAAATAATGTAAAAGCTCCCTGGTCATATAAAATCATTAAAACATCTCATTTTGGTAATTATATTTCCAGAATGATCTAATGGTATGCATGTCCAATATTATGCTATGCCCCTCTGATTCTTCAGGACAGCCTTGGGGTCCAGCTCCACTCTGACTATTCAGGCCAGCCTTGAGTTTCTTCTCTCTACTCTCAGCTTGCTAAGCAAGGGCTTTGGTCCCCTTCAGGGTGGGGGTCAGAGGAAAAGAAGGAGAAGGAGACCCAGAAAGACCTTATTTGATGAGAGCTGTCATGAAATGGCAACACTGTTTCTGAGCTGGCTGTATGTCTGAAGATGATGCCTTCTCTTATGGGGCACTTTGAGGGGTTTGGGGATACCCCCCTCCCAACAATTCTTGGTGATTTCTTGCCTGTAATTCTCTTAAAAGAGACAAAACTGGCCACCCATGATTTCCCCTTCGGCTCCTGAGGCTCCAGAGGTCATGATGCTCCTCCAGGCTGTCCTCTTGGACATAAGGTGACCTCTCTCATGGCGGCCATGTGGCCCAAGGAATGCTGTCTCTCAGTCTTTGCTCTGACAAAGTCTGAGTATGGAGCCTCCCCAGTGTTGTCACCTCTTTGGTTCCCACCATCAGAGCCACAGGGTCTCACCTTTACATTTTTCGGGAGTGATTCAGACACTACCTGCTAAGTCCCCTCAAGCTTGTGGAGACTTGGTTCATGCTCTGAGGGACCCACCAAAGCCCCTTCCCTAGGCTGAGGTCAGGCAAGAAGTATCTCCCACCCTCCCTTATGTGTTAATGGGAATGGGGAAGGTTGATGTTAACAATTCGCAGCATCCTGACAGCTCTCTCCAAAAATATTCATTTGATCTCCAACTTTCTGGACTTCTGCAGCCTCTTTTTATGGGCTGGAGCTCGGTGGTCAGCTAAGGGCAGAATCTACTTATTGCATTCTCTACTACTAATCCTTCTCTTTGGCCTCATGCCTCACTTTACAATGTGGGAACCATCAGCATCTGTTATTGGAGGTTCAGCCTAAATTGAGCAGAAAAAAGGTGGAGGTGGTCCCATTTTAACATCCAATTACACATAATATGCAAATTGGCTCAGCATTAAACATTTACATCATCCTCCTAATGTAAACACAGAAGACTGATTTAACCAAAAATGATGATGGAACCATGATAGGAGTGAGAGAGCAGGGCAGAAAGCTTCATCCACCAAGTGCATAAGTCAAAGCACCTAGTTGCAAACAACAGACTCCACCCAGACTTGTTAAAGCTGGAAATGAGTTTGTCACAGGACATCAGGTAGCATTCCAGAATCTCCAGGAACAATGCCCAACACATTACAGGCTGCACTGCATGTCCCTCTGTCCCAGTGCCTAGCTCCACGCCACAGCCAGCACATCCTAGCACTGGACCCTGCCCCCTCAGCCTCACACAAACCCCCAGACCCTACACCCATATGGGTGCCAGAGGAGTCCTTCCCCAGCATGCCTCTTTCCTCATGTGCTTGTGTCAGAATCAAAACTTGAGCAGGTGCATCTGATTGATGAAGTCTAAATTTCATTCCTGCGCCCAGCTGCAGGGAAGGCTGAGAACGCAATTTTTATGGCTTCTTTCCTGGGAACACAGGAAATGACCAGAATACGAGGAGTGTTCAAAAAATAGCAAGCCTCCAAGTAGCAAATGTCTACTTCCAGACATAAACAGATAACAGTGAAAACTGATAAACCTAAAAATTGCAGATAAGCATCTTCTATAGAAAGATGAAAGTAAATATCACAAGGAACAGCTCAAGAGTTGAAAGTCCTGGAAACAAGGATGGAAGGTAGAAGGTAGTAGATTAAGGGATGGCTGTTTTTTTCATATAAGTCATTCATAAAATTAGTTTTTTTACACCAGGTGTATATGATACTGTGATAAATATAGAACTGTTAAAGGGGTCATATTTCATAAGCATCAGAGTTTAAAGGTAATGCATCTCACATAGCCCAGTGCAGCTGGCTTGGCAGAGCCATTTTGCCAATATTGTGTTTTCTGCTATACTCCCCATAGCTGCCTCCTGGGGAGGGTGTTCCTGCATCTCTTACTGACAGTTCAACATTGGCATAAGCAGGGAAACAGATTGGCTTTTGTTGGCTTTTTTTTGCTTACCACAAATACAAAGATTGTATTGAAGTTTAAAAGAATATTGTGATACCAAGTTCACCAAGCATTGCTCCGTGCAGGATGTTATATTTTACAAGGCTATAGTTTCAGAAAGACTGGAAGAGTCCACTGTACCTCTTTTCCTCATGTGACTGTGCAGAAGGACCCCATGCTTGGTTTAATGCTCTGCCACTGCTGTCTTAAAATTCTTAATAATTTTTGAGAAAGGGGCCAGCCACACATTTCATTTGGCCCCAGGCCCTGCGCATCCTGCAAACTCTCTAGGCAGTTCTGCATGTGCCTTAAAGTCAGGACTAAATTTAAGGCTTGAACAAAGATAGCACATTAGTTGAGGTTTTAGTGTACTTCTTTTCTATTCCCACCGCCCCCACCCATCTCTCCCTCTCTCCCCTTCTATCAGTGATTCTTAATCCAGGTGCTCCTGATATTGTACGCAAACTTCTCTGTGGACAACTGAACATTCAATCTTTTGGAGAGTCTACTTAGCTTATGTCAGGGTTTCAAAAATTCTGAAACCCTAAAAGTTTAAGAACCACCAGTTTACATGAGCTTTGACCAGCTAGTTCCTCTTTATAACTCAGCAGAAATGTGTAGCCCATTCTAAGTCCCCTCTCCGTTTTGTTGGTTGTAGGTGGTATTGAATTATAACTATATCATGTGTTAATTCTGTAGGCTGAACCATGTGCTTGCATCTCATCACCAGGCATCCCTTCCGGGAGAGGAGATCACACCAGGCAATGGGCAACCTTCCCTTGTTAAAATGGTTGGAAATGGCCCAGCTGCTAGTCATATTCTCTTCTTAGGCAAAAACACAGGTGCTTAAAAACAAAATTCTTGCTGTGGCTCTCCATCCAGGAGAAGTCATTTTATTTATGTAAGGCAGCTCATCTAAAGGAAAATTCATTTGATAGAGTGTGGCTTTAAGAGTTACTTGCCTTTAATGGAATCCTCTTGATAATAATAAACTGAAAAATATACTCAAAGTCTGTTAAAACTGGATGGGTTCCTAGAGACGGATGGGAACTGCTCTTGCAAAAGGCTTTAGCGTATGTTAAAGCATTTTAGGGACAATTTGCCAAAGTTTATTTAGCCTTGTGATTTTGACAGCTTAAATGGACCCTTTGAGATCTATCTTCCTCAAACACACAGATTCACTAGCTTAATTAACAAGAGTCCCAGAAAAGCAGGGGACCGAGTCTTAGTTCTAGCAGCTTGCTTAGGATTCTAGAGTTAGCAAAGGCTCTTCACATGCCCAAACTGCTACCTTTGATCTCAATTCTCTTGGGGTATGCAGGATCATCCCCAAAGTTCAGGCAAGGAAACCTGAAGTCAAAGAAGTGCATAATGTGTCCAAGGCCACAGACCAGGGGATGGTGGCGTTGGACTCCTATCCAGTTGTCCTTCCACCTCTCCAGTTATGGGAGGCATCCGAGGTCATGACCCTTCCCAGTCGGGTTCTCTGCAGTCTCAGACTTTGTGGTGGGAAGCTGGGTGGCTCCAAAGGCTCTTTTGGGAGGCACTGGCAGCCACTTCTTACCTGTGTGCCCTTAGGCAGGTCACTTTACCTCTTTCTGCCTAAGTTTCTTCAAGCTCACAATGGAAACAGTAATACTCTCCACCACATAGAATTGCGATCAGAATTAAAGGAGCTGTTTGTAAAAACATTTTTTAAAAAGCCCTAGCTCATAATAAACACCATGGTATCCACTGGTAGTAATAGGGATGCTAATTATCCTTATACCTACCAATATTGGAAATCATTTTTAAGAGCTTCAATAGTTTGGCAGCAAAAACAATTAGGAGGCAAAAAGGAGAATCTTGGTGTTTTGATTTACACACTTGGAGCCCGAGGTGGGGAGACTGTGTTCGTTGTTAGCCCTTTGTTCTTTGCGTGTTGCCTCACGGTGTCCTCAGGTGGTTTGATGAAGAGCTAAGAAAGGCTTTGGGCTGACACTGCCCATCAGATGGCATCAGTGTATTTTAATGTGCTTTGCCTCTTCCCCCATCTTGCAATGAACAGTGGCTTTAGGATGTCATGAGCACAAAGGTCTCTTGAAAATTAATTTTGCTGTTCATGTGGAGCAAATTTTTGGAGCAGAGATGTTTCCTCTGATAACTCAGACTGCTAACAATTCTGTGGTTGTCGGGTAGAAAGTGAACAACAGGCCCTGCTCATTTTTAACAGAGGCATTAAAAGGAGATTGAGGTCATTCCTTTAAAGATGACTTTTAAAGTCACATGCAATCTGCTGCCCCTTCTTTGTCCAGCCAGTCAGTGGCCCCCACAAGCCAACCCACAGACGGGATCTTTCCCTGGAGAAAGGAAGAAAGGCAACCAGCAGCTGTTCCACCAGATCACCTTCTCTCTTCCTTGGTCAGTTTCAGCTGGGAAGTTAAATGCACCTCCCACCAACCGCGCCAGCTGCATTCTTTAACTGACATCTCAGACGCCATCTCTTAATAACAGGATCTGTTTTGGGAAAGGGTACCTCCTCCCGGAGACCATGTTTTCAAGGTGCCCAAGAGGTAGGTGCACTGAGCACCTTGCCTACCATTTTGAGCTGTGTTCAGAGGAAAATCCTAGTAGGTAACCCATGAAGGAAGCCTTAAGAGTGGCTCTGTTTTGGACAGGGGATTCAAACCTTCTCTTCATAAGTTTCCTATTACAGTTGTTGACCATTGGGCCAGACATTCCTCTGAGGCACGTCATAATAATGTAAGCTGAAAAAGCAAAACATAGAAGGAAAGCAGGATGACAAAAATACCATGTACATGTACAAAGAGTGTAGCCTGATGTATATAATTCTGTCCCCATCCATATTGAGAATCACTTTAAATTCTTCAGAGATTGAATATCTGATAAGACCCAAGACTCAATTTCTCCTCCCCACCAGGCCTAACTATCTCAATACCACCCAGAGACCCCCCTAGCTGTGCTCTGATTTCAGCATCATGGATACATTTGGAAAACCATTTGGTACATAAGAAGTCTTTGGTAAGAGAGAAGGCCTAGAATTAATGTCTTTTAACCAAAGCGTGAGTGTAGGCTAATCACACTGCTTGTGAAGTAAACCTGCTGGTGGGAAGCAGGGCAGAGACAAGTCAGGGAGGAAAGGCGTCCGTCAAGACAACCCGCTGTGTGTTTGTTGGAGTAGCTTTGTGTGACTTCCCCTTGGGTAAAGCTGTTATTCAGGTAACTAGGCGAGCTTGATAAGCATCAAGTGCAGAGCAGCAGAAGGGGTGACTTTAATGCGTCCTGAAAATGCCATGTGCCTTTGTCCTTCTACCTCCCAGGGTGGGTAGAAACACACAGAGCTCGCTGCTGCTGTCCTATCCCCAGGGCCCGACTTTGCTTTCTCAGCTACAAGGCCCTAGTTTTACCCAGCCATAATGGATGCTGTTCAAGAAAAACCTGGAGAAGTCAGATTCTTGCACCTGCCCCTCTAGGGGAGCTGAGGGCCAATGGGGGAAGATGGGGTGCGTCTCAGTTCAGAAGCCCCACAGCCTAGGTCGGCATGCAGGAGTCAGGACAGGACGCTTTCTGAGCTTGGAAACTGGTGACTCACGCAGAGATCCAGTTCTTCTCCAGACTCATTTTCAGAGTTGATCAAGGTCTCAAATTTTTCCCCTGTCAAATTGTTATGGAAGATTGAGTCAGATGATGCAGTGTCGCCAGGGGCTGGGGAACAGACTCTTTCAGACCTTGCTGCTGGCAGCATGATTTGGTAAGATCTCCAAGGTGGGTACCTTGGCATTACCTGGCCAAAAAAGAGAAAATGCACGTGCACTCTGGGAAAGCCATCCCACTTCTAGGATTTAGTCCTGTCAATACTCTACACATACACAAAATGCAGTATTACTAGGATAGTCACTGCAGCATGTTTGAAACAGAAAGAGAGTGGGAACAACCCAAATGTCCGCCACTAAATGATGACACATACATACGAAGGAATTCAATGCTGCCATTAAAAATGAGGGTCAGCTCAGTACATTCTGATACAGAATTAGCTCCATGATAATACAAAGTGGAAAGAAAAAGTGCACAAAACTGTGCATGATATACTACTATTTGCACAAAGTGTACACTTATGTATGTATAGGCTTGTGTATGCATGGCATTCCTCTGGAAGTATCCACAAGAAACTGGTTAACTGCTGCTCTTTTTAGGGAGGAGAAGAACATGGTGACTGGGAGACAGGAGAGGAGAGAATCTCTTTGCATTAAATACCCTTTTCTAACTTTCAAGCATGGACTATATTCAAGTATTCATTTTTTTAATATGGGAAAAAAAACACTTAACTATAAAAGGCATAATGACTATTACCAGGAATTCTTCTAATGTTCTCAGAAGTCCCAGATCAGTCTTAGTGCACTAAAGTCCAAGTATTGGCAGGGCTGTTTCTTTCTAGAATCTCTAGGAGAAAATCCAGCCCCTGCCTTTTCCAGTTTGGAGAGGTTGCCTGCATCCCTTGGCACATGACCATCACTCTGACCTTGCTTCTGTGGTCACATCTCCTTTCTGACTCCAACCCTCTAGACTCTTAAAAGGACCGTTGTGATTCCACTGGACCTCCCAGGATAATCTGAGGTAATTAACAGATTCTAGGGGTTACAACATGGACATTTGGGGGGGCCATTATTCAACCTACCACAGGGAGTATGGAAGGAAACACATCTGTTTCCTCTTTATTCCTTCCCACCCGTCCTCTAGGAAACAGAAAGAACCCTGGTAAGCACCTGACACTGCCAGCCCCAGCTCCCTGCGGGAGGGCTCACTGCGTTAGAGGCCACCCACCCCCGCACCTCCCGGGCACCCGTGCTCTTGACCTAGCCCTCCTCCACTTCTCCTCGCTGATGAGCATGGCAGTCAGGTCCACCCGGAAGGCCTGGAGACCCCCACTCCGGGATAGGACATCTGAGGTCCCACCACATTCCCCTGGCAGTTCACTGGGACCTCCACATCTCAGCAGGGGCTGAGGCCTTCCCTGGAGAGTGCACTGCATCCTGTCTGTGGATGTTTCTGGCAATGCCAGACCCACTGGCCAGAACCTTGGAGGGTAAGAGAGCTAGGATTTAAAGAGTGCCACAGGCGACCCAGTCAGGGACCTTTTTTATAAAATGTTGACCAGTGACCCCTTTATTAATGTTCTTCCCATGAGCTCTTGGGTTTTAAAACCTTTCTGCCTTCAAAACAATTTACATTTACTAAGAGACCATGTATACAGTCACAGACTAAGACATAATTTCTATTAAGCTTTTTAAAATACTGAAAAGTAAACAAAACCTTTCCATGATCAAAATGTGGGCAAAGGGTTTGTTTGTGTTTATACAGAGGATCAAAGCCTAATTTGGCTACCCAGAAAATGAATTAAGATACGATATGAAGAAGAACTTCCAACATCAACATCCTCTGGAAGAGTCATTCCAGAAGATGATCATAAACTTCAACAAAGATCCTGGCGCTGTTGCAGTTGTAGCTGCATTCATCCCACCAGTTCCTGGACTTGCCATTGGAATGAAGAAGGAGATATCTAAGCTGGCCTGTGCCAGGAAAACAACAGTAAAACAGTAAAAACAATACAGTAAAACAACAAATTTGACTGGATCTATACTGTCAGAACTCAACCAAGAATTAGGAGAAGTACAAGTTGCAGTGCTCCAAAATCGTGCAACTATAGACTATCTACTGTTAAAAGAACATATGGGATGTGAACAGTTCCCAGGAATGTGTTGTTTTAATTTGTCTGATTTTTCTCAAACTATTCAAATTCAGTTAGACAATATCCATCATATCATTGATAAGTTTTCACAAATGCCTAGGGTACCTAACTGGTTTTCTTGGTTTCACTGGAGATGGCTGGTAATTGTAGGTCTGCTTTGGTTATGTAGCTGTATTCCTATTATGTTAATGTGTGATGCAATTCAGTTAGTAGTTTAAAACCTATACATGCTTATGTTACTCTACAAGAAGATATGTCAAAGAAATAATCAATCTTCCCATGTTTTCTTCCATCTGCTACTTCTATAGCTTCTCTTCTTCCTTCCTAATTACAACCCTTTAGTAGAATTTGTGCCTCATATAGAAAATTACCGAGTATCATAATTCTTCCAAGTGGTAAAGATACGTCAAGACAAATGCTGGGCATAGAAGCCACAGGGCATAAATCTGCAAAGAAGTAAAAAGCTAACCTTTTCTAACAATATTGCTTCTCTCTCACTTACCAACTTTACATTTCCCTGTATGGCCCCAGAAGATGACTGGTTAGCCAGAGACGGGTAAGATTCCTCAAGGGAGGAACAACCTAAGACAGGCACAGTCGCAGGGAAGCCATCAGGTGAGAAATTGGGGATCAACAGAGGTGAGGCTTAGAACCTCACCACCCCTGTTTTGAGAGAAATCTGCATCCGTGGATGTTTTGTTGCCCTTGTCTAGCTTGGATTAATACTTAGTCTATAGGTACAGACCTGATCATCTACATTTGTCCTCTTACAGCACTAAATTATGTTTTCTACCTTTATCTTGCATCTACCTACCACTTCAGCATTTTATTAAAAATAAAAATAATAATAATAATAATAAGGGAGAAATGTGGGATTCACATATAAATCAAGTATAAAAATCAAACGAATAATCATATCTGACTTGATTGTTTATAGTTCATGATGCATGATCAAAACTGAAAGTTTCTGTGATATGACTGCCCTTGCACTGTTCACCATGTAAGAACTTATTCACTATGTAAGAACTTGTTCACCATGTAAGAACTTGTTCGTTATGTTTCAGAAGATTGGAGACTGTTGAGAAGAAATAGGCTTGGGATTGATTAATGACTGTGCATTGAGTCCCCTATACAGAATTTTATTGTTGTTAACAACCATTTGATCAATAAATATGAGAGATGCCCTCTCAAAAAAAATAAATAAATATGGTCCAATTTCAAAAAAAAAAAAAAACCTTTCCACATCTAGGAATAAAAGTCTTAACAGTCCAAGAAATCTAAGTTGGGAAACCTGGACACAGAAATAACAGCAGAGACAACAGCAATGTCAGTACCGGTGCACAGGACACTGGGCTGAGCATCAGGATGCCTGGAGTCCAGTCCCTCTCTGCCATTCACCAGCCATGCAAAGTTGGAAAGTCATTTACCTGCTCATGGCCGCAGTTTTCTTGTCTGAAAATCACAGGCCCCTTCCAGACCCTCTGATTTAAGTGGCTCAGAGTAGGATTCAGAACTTGGTATTTTCAAAAGTCCCCCAGAGGATTCCAGTGTGAAGCCAGGTTGAGACCACTGGTTGGACAGGATCTAGCTGCCCCAGAAAACACCCCCGGCCTGTGTCTGGTTGCTGGGTCCAGTGCACCAAAGGGGAACACCTGGGCCTCTAGGAGAGTAAGGGCAGCTGGGAAGGCAGGTGGGGTGGTCTGGAGGAGAAAAGCAGGCCAAGAAATGCCTAGAGGCTGCAAACATTGGCTCCCAAGGGGCATGGGCCCCCGATGAGGCCATGCAGAAGAGCTCTTGGCACTTCTGACACTGCTCATCAAGTCAACAACAGCCAGAGCCGAATGTGATTTGAAAGCTTCTGAAAGAGACATTGCAAATCAGGGTCATAGCCTGGGCCAGTCAGCAGGCTGCTGCCCACACTTGCCCTGCTCTCGCTCCAACCCTTCTTGAGGGGACATCTCCCCACTGCACTCACCTTGCCTGAACTGAATGATTTTTCCACCAAGTCATACAGAGGCAGCATTTGGGAGCAACATTTGGGAGATATGCCTGGCTTTGGCTGGCTACTAAAACTTCTCCATGAGCTTTTCCTAAACAGGAAAGAGAGAGGCCTCCCAGCAAGGCTGATTTCTCAGACAATGGGACCCTGGTAGGCCAAGAGGCAAGGGATAGAGGTGTAAGCTGGATGTGAGTTGAGCCATGTGCTAATGTCTACTAGGGAATAGTGCAGAACTTAAAGGAGGCCAGGATAGGGCAGGATATGTCACCTAGCTGAGATCATATGACAAGCTGGTGTCCATATCAGAAGGAGATCTAGGAGGAAGCCAAAGGCAAGCTGAATGTAAGAGTCTTCTTTTTCTGGGGACATAAAGGAAACCACTGTGTTTCTTCTTTGCCCTGCTACTCATACCCTTTGTTCTATAGAGGATCAAGAGGAACCCCTCGCTTATTCTAATTAGCCATTAGCCACCTGTTTCTCTGACATGTGATGATTTTGTTCTATGATTAGAGTGACCTAGGTATCTAAACCAAAAATTGAGAAACACAGTTCACTATCCATTGTTTTGGTGGTAGGTTTTTTCCATTATTTGTGTAATCTATGTAAACAAAAAGATTGCAAGATAGAATACTGAAATTTAACCCATGATGAGAAACCTAGGATTCTAAGATGAAGTTCTGAGACTTTGTGGTGCCATACCATCAAAATTCATTGTGGGGGATGTCAGCAAAAATGATGGACTAAGGATCTCTGAAACCCCTCTCCTCCATAAAAATACTGGCAAAAATTATCAAAATCAATTTTTTCAGAATTATATAAATTAACCAAAGGCTTGCAGCAATCCAAGGTACACTTACTCAAGAAAAATGGCTGAATCTTGTTACAAACAGAGAGCTTTCTGGCATTTTAACTTGTTCTATCTAGCCCCACTCCCAGATCAGCCGAACTCTTGAAAACCAACAGCCCATAATCACAATGAAAACCAGCAGCCTGGCAGCCACAGGAGAGGTCAGAGCAGGGTTGGAACTACTTCAAAGCTCCATTTCCAGAGAACTTTCATTATTTGACCAGTCTGGTGGGTCCCTGGAAGACCCTGTTAAGAAGGCTGTCTTTATTTGACATGACTCAGACCTCCCTAAGTACAAACAGCGTTTTCTTTAAAAGACATTTGTCAGAAACTATCAGAGACAGTTGTTTAACATCATGGCTGCCTGAGACAGTAGATAAGACTTGAGGCAAACAATAGGCCAACCAAAAAAACTTAAAAGGAAAAGCTGAGGAATGAGTTGTACATAGGAGGCTTTGAAAATTTCTGAAGTATTCTGGGGAATTTAGAAAGCTGCACATTTGAATAGGACTCTGGGCCTTCCCAGATTTGTGTCACGCTCAGGAAAGACCTGAGAAGGCCTTAAGCTTTCAGCTCTGACTGAGGACCTGTGCAAGCAGGAAGTAAAGGCTAACACAAATTTGTAAACTATTCTCTGAGTGTTGAGAATATGCCCCCAATACATACACAGAGCCCCTTGCAAAGATTAGGAGACATATTGGTTCTACGCACTTAAGGAACCTCTGTCTAATAATTAGCATACCATTAAGCTAAATGGGGCAGACTTCTTGGCTACCTATGAGAAAAAATACAGACTTCACAGAATTAATTCAGATAAGCCAGTAAACAAACAACAATACAAAAATGACAAACACAGGAGAGAGGCAATAATCTGATTCCCAGAGTTGCCATATTATATTATTTTAAAGGTCTGACCTATGACCTAGCAATTCAACTCTTAGGAATATACGCAAGGGAAATAAAAATATTTGTTCACTCAAAAATATGTACACAAATGTTCCTAGCAGCCTGCTATTTGGCTATTAATATGGTCAAAAATAAATAAATAAAAGGAAACAAATAAATGTCCAAAATGGATAAATGGATAAATAAAATGTGATATATAAATACTATGAAATATTACTTGGCAGTAAAAAGGAATGGGGTATTAAAACATGTTACAACATGGATCAACCTTGAAAACATTATGCTAAGCGAAAGAAGCCAGTCACAAAAATGGTGGCTTTAAACATTTGCCTTTCATCCCTCCTACTCTGCATGATATTAGATAATGAGCAGAGATTAGAAAAATGGTCAGGATCCTGGAAATCATCATTTTATCTCATTTAGCATTGATCTATATCATGAGATTATTTCTATTTGAAAACAATGTAGCCACAGAAAAGGCAATTATCTAAGCTGCCTTAACCTTTACATCCTATGTAAACAATAATAATTCAGTTTATAAAAAGAGCAACAGGTTTCTTTTGATAGGCCAGAGTTTAATTGCTTTCCTGGATAAACTCATTGTTTTCTACATAAAGGCACAAGTCAATGAATTCAATGAATTCATCTCAGTTCAGTGAGCACTACAGTTTTTGGCTGTGCTAATGACCTATTTAGAGATGCATTACGTTTCTGAATTTTCCTCAGCAGTTGTCTTTAACCAAGGGTCTTGCACATCAATTGTCCCATAATCTTTAGGGCACTGGTGTGGGAAAGAAACAAAAGAAAAAACAAGTTAATTGTATTTTGTAATTGGTAAAAAAACTACCATTTGAGGGCAAAATCGCTATGTGCGTTGATACTGTAATCAAAATGACTAGCAATGGAGAAGGCTTTCAGGCTTAGTGGCTTATTTTAAGCTTGGGCACAGAGAATAAAGTGTGTAGCAGCCACATATTTGGTTCTGATCAGAATCACTCAGGTTTTTTCTCTATAATTGCATAACCTTGGCCATAGGTCTGTGCTGCTTTTTATTCTACTATTTTGGGTGTTGGGTGCATCTAATCATCCTGCTGGGGTTCTAACACAGGTCATCTAATTTTGCAGGGTCATGGCTCTGATTAAATCACCATGGTATTAAGCACAAACTGGAGTCTCTGGGATTCACAAAAGTCTGCCCTGGACTCAAGCCATCTCTCTACCCTCCTGTTCTGCCACCCTGGCACAGTTTGCCGCTGCCTTGCCCCTGGCTATGGCCACTTGATCCAAGAAAGAAGAACTGGAACTGGGGCAAAATTTAAAAGAGACAAAAAGTGAAGGACATTTTACAAAACACCACCTGTCCAGTATGCCTCAAAACTGTCAAGGTCATCAAAAAGAATGTAAGTCTAAAAAACTCACAGTCTAGAGGTGCCTAAATGTAATGCAGTTCTGTGGATGGAACCCAGGGACAGAAAAAGGACATTGGGTAAAAACCAAGGAAATCTGAATATACTACGGAGTTTAGTTAGAAGAAAGTGTCCTTGTGACAAATGCACCATAGTAGTGTTAACAATAGGGAAACTGGGTATAGGAACACTTTCTAATATTCTTGCACCTTTTTGGGAAATCTGAAACCTCTCTAAAATCAGGAGTTGATTAAAAATACAGAGAGAAACGCAGAGACCAAATGGGATTGGAGCTGAGTATTCTGGCACTACCATTCTGTTGCCGAGGTCCCTGGAGCAGCCCTAATTCCTGTCCAGCCTTACGATGTTTCTCTGATTCCACAAGCTCTCTCAATGTCCTCCCCATCGTCTTCATATGCTGAAGTTACCCAGGGATGAATTCTGTTGCAACCAAAGGCTTTTACCATCAGGTTCTGTTCTGAGTCCTTAGGAAGGAGGTAGTGGCAGCTCACAATTTTCAAGGCAATGTTTGGGCCATAACACAGTGTTCTATAATTTTCATGCACTTCTTAACCAAACTTTTTAGTAGGCTCACATTGGAGCAGCACATATTTTAGCCCATCCTCTTCTCATAGCATGTGATCTCTACACACTTCTATACAGAGATGGCCCCATACCCACGGCAGACATTGCTAACTGATCACCACACTCATTCCCTGAGCATGAATGCAGAGATAGATGGTGGGTGATACTGTATCTTTGTATAGCAACAGTTGGTAACTACACAATGTGGTGAGCATTTTGCCATGTATATAATTGTTGAATCACTATGCTGTACACCTGAAATGATGTAATATTGTATATCAGCTATACTTCAGTTAAAAAAAAAAGATGCTGGTGGTGTCCTACCCAGGTCCGCTTTGTCGGCAAGTACTTCCGTCTCCCAGCTGCTGTGAGTGCCGGCTGCTAGAGGCTCACAGCTGTCCTCATCTGCAGAGAATCACGCTCAACAAAATGAGAGGTGCCTCACCCCAGGCAGCCTGCAACCAACAGCTAGTGAATAAGGGGCAACTCTTGCCCTGGACTAGTAAGTCCAGCCTTCTTGCCTCAAGGTGGGACCAACTGTGAGGTGTGATTCGTGCACCAGGCCCCCCATGGAATCAGGCTGAAGCTAGGCTGCCACCAAGACCACATCCTGATGCAGCTACTTCCCCTCCATCTGGCTTCCTTCACCCCCTTTTGCCAGAGAGGCTTCCCTCAATGAACTCAGAGCATCTGAATCCATCTCGGGGTCTGTTCGGGGACCCTGAGCCGGGGGCATGTGATGCGGAGTCCTTTCTCAAGATGGGGCCTGTCCAGCCACTGGCACACATGAGGAGAAACCTATTTGACATCTCTCCTGGGGGTATAGTGACATAAGAAACAGGGCAAATTATTCCAGCACTAAAGACATCAACAAAGAAGTGAGAAGACTAGATGACCCACTAACATGACCACTGGCCTCTGCAAACCAGAGAAGAGTCTGCAGCGTGGAGAGTGAGCAGCCTTGTGACTTCTTTGTTGAGACACAAGGTTTAGGTATAGTTTGGAGACCTGTCCATCCATATTTCTTCTTCCTCTGGCCCCCATGCAGGACAAGTTTTTCTGCAGGAGTGATGTCTGCAGACAAAGTGGGAAAAGGTGAAGTTAAAGAGATACAGTCCTTCCTCCAAGAAGCTGTCCTGTCTAACAGAGGAAGGCACTTCTCACTCCCTCTGGCTGGCTGTTCTAGTTATAGAGAAGGTTCACTATCTTAACAGCAGCCCTGCAAGTGGCATCTGGGAATAAAGATGCAGTTGAGCATCTTTATTATTAAATATAATCTTGCTTTTCCCGTGCTATTGCTCAATACCAGCTGAGTTTTACAAAAAAAAAAAAGGAATGTATTGGATAGGAAATGGGTAAGACTGCTAAAATTCAAACCCAAAATAGTTGTGGAAACAGATAAATTAAAACCGATTTCTCTCAGGCTGACATGTGGCTTGATGGCATAGATCTTGAGGAGGGTACAAACTCCTGGCACCTTGTTGATTTGTCATCCCTAGAGTGTCATGCTTATCCACTGGGCGCCCAACATGGTTCTAAATTTCCGGCGCTGGGAAGTGGGAAAGGGCAGAGGAGGGTGGACCTGTGCTTCCTTTCAAGAAAATGATCTGGATCATATTTCACTCTGGCTCACTTTCCATTGACAAGAGAGTTGGATACACAATCTCACCTATACATGGGAGGCTGCGGAAAGGGGGGTTCAATCTGGGAGTTCAGCTAAACATTGAGTGTTCTATCACTGTGCAAGACAAGAGATGGGCATCTGGGGACAGCTAGTGGAGAGATAAGATGCCAGGAGTGCAGGTAATGACCTCAAAGGAATGACACCATCTGAAGGAAACTGGGTTCACTTGAAGGCCTCACACAGTCCAACCCAGTGCCTCTGGAAGACTTCACCAGATTCTGTCTTCCTCTTGTAGCATCATGCCCTCTGCCATCCATTTGCTTGGGCCAGTGACATGTGGACAGAAGTGATCTGTGTTACTTTTGGGCAGAAGCTTTAAAGGCCAGCACATGGCTCATGGTCTCTCTCCTCCCTCTGCCACGAGACCAGTGATAGTCTAGACACAGGCTGCCAGATCAACCTCTGAACTGCAGGTGATGTGAGCAAGGTCAGCTTCCCTGCGATGGGCTTACAGCCCGAGTGAGAGATAAACCCTGATGTTGCTGCAAGACACTGGGGTGGCCAGCTTGCTGGTGTCATACCAGCATATTCCAGCCAAGCCTGACAGACTCAGTAACATGTCCTCCTGCCAGGGCATCTCCAGTGGAATCTTTGTTCAAACAGTACAGCCTGTTGACCTAAGAATAATGGTACAAATGGCTGCCTTTTATTGAACACTTACAATGGGCTACGCCCTAATAATGGATCATCATTAAACGTCTCTTGGGGCTGATAGTCGATTTACGCTTGGCTCCTAATTCTTTCCCTTTATAACTCATCATTTCAATGCACACATGTTACTACTATGTTACAGCTCAACCTGATGAATCTTTGCAAAATAAGCCCTACCCATAAATATGTTTGTTTTCTAAGTTCAGCTTTTCATAAATGTCAGAACTGTAAAATGATATCCTACTAACTAAGAAAAATGTGATAATATGAATGTTTTTATTGTTAATGTACTACAGACAGACCTTGGTTTATTGTGCTTTACTTTATTATGCTTTGCAAATACTGTGTTTTTATGAACACTTGTGACCATCCTGAGTTGAACAAGACTATCAGCACCATCTTTCCAACAGCATCTGCTCACTTCATGTCTGTGCATCACATTTTGGTAACTCTATCAAAATTTCAAATTTTTCATTATTATTACTATGTGTGTTACAGTGATCAGCGATCAGTGATTACAACTTGCTAAAAGCTCAGATGATGGTTAGCCTTTTTAGTATTTTTAAATTAAGGTGTGTGTTTTTTATGCATAATGCTATTGCACTCTTAATAGACTATGTTTACTGTACAAACATGACTTGTATATGCACTGGGGAATCAAAAAATTCATTTGACTCACTTTACTGTGATATTAATTTCTCTTTAGTGGTCTGACACAAAACCTGTGGTGTCTATAAGGATCTGCACTTACCACTAAATGGACAGCTAGGATCCTTGGACTGCAAGCAGGAGAAGACCCAACTAGAAGTAGTTAAAATGATAAGGCTGTGCTTCACTGACTCCTTCAAAAGCAAGGGCAGGGGGGTCCTATGGTTGGTTCATTGGCTCTCTGGTGCCATTGACCCAGGTGTCATTGACTGACTGCTCTGCAGTCCTTACCTCAGTGATGTCTCTTCTCCCCCTGCTGGTCTGCCACCACCCAAGCACTATATCCACTTATGACAGCATCTGGCAAAAGAAGAGAAGATAAAGTCAGTGTTGTCTCACTTATCACTTTCCTAAGGCAGGAAAGCCATTTTCTGAAGCCCCACGTGACCCCCTCCTGTGCCACACAGGCACTTTACCCACGCCAAGCCACAAGCAAGACTAGGAAGGCAACATCCTAGCTCTTTCAGCCCCCACTGTGGGAATCTGTGTGGCTACATCAGTCAGAAGAAGCTAGGTTGTGCTGCAATAACAAACTCCCCCAAATCTCAATGGCTTACTATGACTCACTTCATTTTCACACTTTCATAGCAAAAGTCCATGAAGTCTCTCAGGGATCTAGAGTGCTCCATTCGTACCGTGAGGCCTCCTCAGTCTGTACAGCTGGGGGAGAGGCGGCTGGAGGGTCATCCATCAGTTCCTCTTAATTTCAATCTGTAAGTCATTTATGTTACTTCCACCTACTCTAATCATACCTTGTCCCATGACCCTGCCTTGCTGCAGCAAGCTGGACAGTGTGTACAGGGACAGAAGAATCCCTGTCTCTACCATACTAGCTTTTCCTCATAATCGCCACTCTCTCTGTTTTCCTGTGCCCCTTCCTCCATAAACTCCAATACTATCACCACTACCCCCTAGTTTAAGTTGTCTCCCCACTCCTCAGATCCCCCATGGGTCCCCATCCTTCCTGCATCTTAATGAACACAGCACCTCCAGTGACTTCTGCTAAGTCAAAAGCATTCTTTTCTCCACCTGCTGCTGCTCTCCAGAAGAGGGAGGGGTGAGTTTGGGGAGCCGTGGACAGAGGAAGGAGGACATTGGGAGTCTCCCATTTCAAGTGCAGTTTGCTTTTCCCTAAAATGTCTAAAGAACTATTCCAACTTCACACTGTGAAAATTAGTTTCCTGAAGAAAACCTGTTTTAGCTCTACACAAGAAATGCAGATTCCTCCTGTTGACACTAATATCGACTTAATAATTTAGTTGGGTTAAAAAAAGATACAATAGTGCAATGAAATCTTAGCAAAATATTAAATACATTTATTTCTGTGAAATGGGATTATGAGTAATTTTAATTTTCTTCTTAACATCCAAACGTAATCCTTTAATAAAAGGGATGGGGGAGGACTATTTTGAATAACTCAAGCTTTTTTTTTACAGTTCCAAGGTATCTCTTTTCTACACTTGCTTTCTGGGTGACCAAGAGAAGTTCATTCCCAGCACAAATATCAAGTATAATTATCAGGGATTAGTTTTCTTGTGGGGAGGCAGGAGCCAGGGACAGGGGGAAGGATATTTTACCTGAACTTGGTGTTGAAACCATCTATGCAATTTTCAGTTCCCAGAAACAATCCTTCAGCCTGCCTAAAACATCTTCAGAGCCTAGCTGACAGTGATGAGGTTTGACAGAAAATAAAATTCCAATCATTTTTGTCCAGAATTTTTGAGAACAAAGCTGAAGAGAGAAAAGAATCTCCATCACCCCAAGGCTTTCTTGAGCTGCCCCCTGTTATTTATGACTCTCACCATGAACAAGTCTCACTGTTTAAAAGGACAGTGGTTTGGAGACTGCTGGCTACAGACTCGAGCCCTCAGCCTTGGGCCACCACCAGTTCCAGCCCCTTTCCTGTCAGAGTGGATGGAGAACAAAATGGATTCCAGTGACAGACAACGCGCTGCGGATGGTGCTTCTCTCGGACAGACTAACTGGACTGGAACAGGTCCCCTCGAGAATGCCCCTGGGCCCTTCTCACCCACTGGGTGTGTTCCCTTTGAGCTCTCCACTCCTCTGAGGCAGGAGGAATGGGGGGATGGAGTTAGACGGTCTCCACTCTGAACAAAAACAGTCCTGGAGTTCTCCCCTGACATCCCAGCTCACCAAGCTCAACGTTTGTTGGCTTTTCTGACCATAACTGGTAATAAAGACTATGCACTCAAAAAAAAAAAAACCCTCAGAGTCAGGTATGTGTAAGCTGCCTCAGAAGAGAAAGGAGATTTTTGATGGACTGTGAGCCACGGGAGACTCTGAGAATATTCGGACCACACAGAAGCCACGAGAAAGAAAACAGAATGGGAGAAAGGCTCAGCTGAGTGCCACATTCAGGTTTGGTATTTGCTGCTTCTACAATAAAGCAAGTTCAAACTCTAGCCTTCCCTGGAGGCAAAGTGCAAAAGGTTGGCACATTGACTGCACACCAAGGGCATTTTCCTAGGGAGAAGATCTTTAGTGTTCAAAAGAAAAATACACTGTGATTTGACCGAAAGGGGTTATCACATTTCCTGAACTGCAGGCTGCTGTTTTTTCTTGGGACTGTGGAAACCAAAAGAAGTTCTAAACTAAAGAAATGGGAACCTTTGATGTTAGCATCGGGTCTTAGTTGTTGGGAATCAGTAGGAATAATAGGCCCATGTCCTGGGGGGAAGTGCTCAGTGATGTCAAAGCCATGGTGCACAAGGGTTCTGGAGACAAGCAGAAGCAACACTGTCCAGTTATATGATGCTGGGCAAAATCTAGGGATAGAGCCAGTCTCAGTTTCTCTACCTGTAAGAGTAAATAAGACCTGGGTATACAGTGAAAGCTGGTTGTTTCCCTTCTGCTTACAGTGGTACTTCCCTGTCTGTACACAGGTGCCCTTGGCTCTCTGTATACACAAACTGCCACATGCACTGATATCCAAAAGGTTTATTTAAGTCATGGTTTCATTGCTATTTTTTAGCATTAGTTCATTGGGGTTTTTGTTTGTTTGTTTTTAATAACTTAGTGAAGAAAGTTTGTCAGGTGGTCACTTATCAGTGAACAATACTGCAGAGTCTATTTACACAATCCTCCCTGGATTAAAGCATTTGTGGTTTATTTTCCTAGTAGCCACTGTGATCCCCATAACCCAGAAAGTCTCATTCATGGCTCTCTCCTGAGAGACTTGACAGAGGCTGGTTAAATATTTAGAAATTTCTCTTTAAAGAAAGGATCTGAAAATGAGTCCACTCAAGCTGCTGGAATGTGGTCCTCAAAGTGACATTTAAACATCAAGGTTGTAATTAGGCTTTGAGGATTTTTTTGAGGGGCCATGGTGATTTTATAGTTATTAGTTTTTTCAAAGTCAGTATAGATGATACCTGTTCATAACTGTCATACACAATTCATGGCTCTAAAGATTAAACATATAACTGAGTGTTCACTTTCAGATTTCAGTGAGTCATTTGTGCTGTTTCTTATGAATTCTCCACCAACTGAAGAAAACACAACTAGAAATCCAATTCCACAGCTAGACTCAACAGTTCCAGCAGATGCTGCTTTATTCGAGGAAGCGAGACGTCTAGTTGACAGAACCACTCGAGAAGGTAAGAGGGGCAGGCCTCACAGATGGGGCACCAAGGTGGCAACTTAAGGATGATCACTGACTAACAATCCTCTGTCGGTGAGAATGGTATGCTGCGATGGTGTGTTATATCCTGGGAATTTCCCTTTCTTGAGAAGGAAGAAACATGCAGTCCCTGAGAATTTAGAGAGACCCAGAACCAACTTCTCCAGGTTCACCTGTTAAGACCTGGCTGCCCGAAGCCAAGATGAGAGAAACTGAACCTCAGAGAGGGAACTGGGGATTCATGGGCTGAGCTTCTGACACACCTCCTGACACATAAGAGCAGAAGCACATGTCAGCTCTCAATAGCTCAGAGATGTCACAGGGAAAATTTCATTATCCAGAGCACCACTATGAAAAACTGCCTCATTGAGCTATTTCCGTGTCCCACAGAGGACTTGAAGAAATTTTGCTCTATTCATCTCTGGACAATGAATTCTTTACCAGAAAAACTCTTCACAGCAGCAGGAAACAGCCTGAAACTGACTAATTTCCCAATATAAGCCATACCCCACTTCAGGATGAAGGATGATAAAGCTTCCTTGGGCTGTCACTTCTCAAATATCCCTGGGTGTGGACATCCATCATCATTACAAGATGAAAAGTAGAGCCACCTTCCTTATTTGCATTCTTTCATTGAATAAAACAGATAATCTCAGACATAAAAAACACATCCTCATTTTTTCCATGGGATTTAACATAACTATTTCATTTTGATTGAAAAAAAAAAAGAATAGGCCATAAATACATTTCTTTACCAGAATTATGCTTTAAAAATGTTTTTTCACCACTGCAGCACAGCAAAATGTCTCTGATCTGCTCCTTATTGGGAAATAGTCCCTCTATGAGCAAAAAGCCTCCCTTAAGTGTAATTTCTTGTGTGTCTTCTTGAATATAGATAGTAGTATTCAGCCAGCCCATTGTTAGCCATTCTAGTTAGCAAAGATTGTTGAGCACCATAGTGTAACAGGCCCTATGCTGGGTTTCTATACAGGAATGTCACAGGGATATGGGATATGCACAGGGACAGCAAAATACAAAGGTGAGAAGGCAGTTCTGCCTGGTCATGTTTTAAGAGAATTCTTCCAATAAGAGTGTGATTTGAGTCTTAACAAATGAACTATTATTTGTCATTTGTTTACCTCCCCAGGACGCATGTAATAATGAACCTTGAAAAACACCAATGCCAATAGAACCAACTGATTTTTTACAAAGCTGCAAAATCAATTCAGTGGTATAAGGTGGCCTTTTCAGCAGACGGTGCTGGAGCAATTGGATGTGCATATGTAAAACAGGAAACAAAAATCCCTTCAGCATGTAAACCTCACACTTTCTACAAAAAATAATTCAAATAGTTCATAAGCCTAAATGAAAAACATAAAACTTTAAACTTCTCATAAGAAAACCTAGGAGAAAACTCTTTGTGATCTGAAGTTAGGTACAGAGTTCTTAGGACAGCAAACAAGATACAGCTGTTAAATTGGACTCCATCAAAATGTAAAACTTTTGCTCTGTGATAAATACTGCTAAGAGAATGAAAAGAAAAGCTACGTATTGGAAAATCACACACCTGCAAAGAAGGAACTTGTATCTAGAATTTACCAAGTGCTTCCCAAAATCAGCAGTCAGAAAATGAACAGCCCTGTTTTTTTAAAAAAAGTGAAAAAGCTTAAACATTTTACCAAAAAAGCAATATAGGTAACAAATAAACACATCAAGAGCTCTTCATTTAGTCCCAGGCAAATGCAAACTAAAATGTTCAGAAGGTACCACTGCACACCTATTAGAGTAGCTAAATTGAAAATCTGGTAACAGCAAGTGCTGGTAAGGAGGCAGAGAAAGCCTAAGCATGCCTTATAAAAGTAAACATAAGCTTACCACATGACCATGGCCCAGCAATCCACTCTTAGGCATTTACACAAAAGAAATGTAAGCAGATGTCCAGTCAGAGATTTGTGTGCAAATGCTAATTCTAAGTTTTATTCATAATAGTCAAAAACTGGAAACCACCCAAATGTCCACCATCAGGTGACCGGGTAAACAAGTTGTAGTTCACCCACTGGCAACTTGGGTCGGCACCAGCAGCAGAAAGGAACAAACCATGGACTCCTACAGCAGCATTCGTGACTTGAAAGGTGTCATGCTGAATGAACAAAAGCCAGATGCCAAAGACTACATACTTTGTGACTCCCTCCACAAAACATTCTAGAAAAGGAGACCTCACAGTGAGAAAAAGAAAAGCAGCAGTTGCCAGGGACCGGAGGGGAGGGTGAGATGGCCTGCAGCAGGGCTCAGAGGAATTTTTGGGGTGGCAGAAATGGGGTAGCATAATTACAGTGGTGGTCACATGACTATATCCATTTGTCAAAACTCATCAAATTGTACCTAAACTTATTTCCCACTGATTTTATTGCATGTAAATTATACCTCAAAAAGGCTGATATTTTAAAAAATCAAAGGGAGGTAAAAACTCATACCTGAGGCCAAGAAATTTGGAAAAGGCACAGCAACGGAAAGATTTGCTCTAAGAGATACCAAAATATACTCTAAGGTTATCATGATTTTAAAAGTGTGTTGCGGCACTGCAACACACAACTAGATCACCTGACATAAAGAGTCCAAAATCAGATCAACATACATACTTAGCAAATGATATAGGCAGCAATTTACATTAGTGGGGGAAAAAATGGACTCTTGAAGTAGTGGAATTGAAATCTGGATTCCATTTGGAAAAAGAATCAGCTTAGCTCCATCATTCACACCATTCTCAAAAATTAAATCTTAATTGGCTAATTGATCATTGACCTAGTTGTGAAGGCTCACTCCATTGATTTCATTACCCCATTAAATGTTTAGGAGACCACTTAGTGGGTTACGGTAGGGTCTCACTGTAAACAAGAAGAATTCTACCCTACACCCAGACTGATGGTAGTTACTCCTGCCTTCTCCTGTGGGGGGGGGGGGGGTGCGCTATTCACTACAGCACACAGAAGGAGGCAGAGAGACGCAAAGTCCCTGCTGGCTCTCATGAGACGCTAGAGGGTGAGCCCCGAGACCCGAAGTGAACAGATGACGGCAGAGGGTTTTAACATCACCCGGTGAGGCGGGAATAGCTACAATTCTGTCTCTTTGTAACAGGAGGAATTTTTCAGAAGTCCCTTCAAGGAGCAGAAGGGAGGCTGCAGCTTGGGATGGAGGAAGCCAGGGAAGTATTCCGGGTGGTAGGTTAGCCAAAGGCCTTCTGCAGACAAGGAGGGCTAATGGCTGATACTCGGCGTTAAGCTGTTGGTGTCCTCCAGAATGAATTTCCCTCTGTCACCTCAAGCCGTTTGTAAAGACTCCTCACGCCCAAATATCTTGGCTGGGTCATCTTGGGGAAAATGACAGAGTGCAGGAAAAGTTCTTCTCCCCTATTCCTGACACTCCTTTCCTGCACACTTAGCCTAACATGGATGTCACTTAGCATAACGCAGGCCTCTCTCTGGACCCACCTACAGTGACAACGTAATCGTTTGTTGGAAAGAGTTACCAGGTCACATCCCACGGCCCTGGCTCCCTCCTTGTCCGTTAGACCCAGCCTGATGGAGATCTGGGACCCATGCCATTTGGTCTGTTCCTCCTGAAGGTCAGATTGACAGGCCTGTGTCTGACCCCATGGTTTCTATTAGCATGACTGAGCCTGGGGGCCAACTCTCCTTCCCTTTTTTCTTGTCATTGGTTACTTCAGGATTCAGGCAAGGAGGACAGGATGTAATTTACTGAGCTCCCCAAACCCCAGCAAGGGGTTCATGTAAAATAAAAGCCTCAAGAGTCATCCAAGTAAACAGCAAACCCAGGGCAGGCTCCTGTGGGAACGTTCCAGAACACAGAGTTGAGGAAATTTTCCTTCTCTTTGATAGTCTTTGATTCTTGTTCTAACTCATTCACGTTGTCTCCAGGGTCCTGGCAGACCCTTTCCAGAGTCTTCTCTCTCAGGAACTTGCCTCAAATTTCCAGCGCAGCATCTGGAGCTGTGCAAAGAGACCTAAGCAGTGTGGGCCACAGCTGCCGCCAAGTGGATAGAGTGACCGCTGAGGCGACAGGCAGAAAGGGCCTTTCTCTGACACTTCTCCCAAAACCGTGCTGCTTTGGCTCCAAATGGCAGAAGTTTCTTTGTTTGGTTTTGGATTTTTGGCGGGGGTGAAGAGGGTGCAGAAGAAAAAGGCGTAAGTTGTTTTTAATAATAAAAAGGCAGTCAGTCATGGAGGATGTCTGGCTCCAGCCCAAACAAAGCTTATGGGAAACACTCCATTCTGAGCAAGCCCAAAACCATTCCCAGTAGCTCCAGCCAGCACCAATTACGTCGCCCTCACTTTGGCACTCTGCCTGTCGCCAGTGTGAGGCTTGGAATCATTGAGTCATTGGGTCATTGAGTCCACTCACCTCTACCAACCCTTCCCACCTTGCACATGGGAAACAGACTTGGGAGATGACCTCTCTTACCCACTTGGTAAGCAGTGGCAAGACCCAGCCTGGAAGCCCAGACTCCAGCTGCCCTGGAGGAGGGTGAGCTCCTTGATGACATAGGCCTGGCGTCTCCTAGGAAGAAGAGGAGAGGACCAACATTGCAAAAGAACCCACTGTGTTTCCATCACTGGGCCAGGGGTATTGCTAGGGTAGGTGACTTTGGGCCTGTGCTCCCAGCCTCTTCATTGGAGGGCACTGTCACAGGCCAGACTGCATATCACAAGCAGCTCACAGGCTGGAGCCCGAACCCCCAGGACCTCAGCATGTGATGTCTTTGGAGATGGGGTCTTCAAGAAGGTAACTAAGTCACAATGAGGCCATGTGGGTGGGCTCTAAGCCAACAGGATTGGTGTCCCTATAAGAAGTGGAGATTAGGCGCCAGACACACAGACGGAAGGCCACATGGAGACACACAAGATGGCGGCCATCTGCAAGCTGAGGAGACAGGCCTCAGATGAGATGAAATCTGCTGACATCTTGATCTCAAATTTCTAGCTTCCAGAATCATGAGAAAACAATTTCTGTTGTTTAATCCACCCAGTCTGTGGGACTTTGTTATGGCAACCCTAGCCGATTAATACAGGCATCCACCCCCATCCAACCCATGCTTCTGCACCAGACCCCTGCCCTCTGGCTGTTGCTTACTGAGCCACACAGACTCGGTTTCAAGAGCAAGAATTGAGAGTCACAGGGAGCAGCCCTGGATGCAGAATCTTGTCTCTAGGGACACAGGTGCAGAAGATACTCCTACTGCCAGGACACCCCAGATCAGGCCTTGCCCTCCCTGTGGCCCCCAGGCTTCACTGCTCAGTGAATTCCAGAAGAAACCCCAACACCCTTCTAACACCCAACTCCCTTTCTTGGTTAAACTTGGTTAAAGTGTGTTTTGTGCCTTGTAACTGGAAGGATTTTAACCATGACCTTTAGGTAGGTTATCTCATGCAGCTTAATGTTACCCTTGGTGTTAGTGCCCCATCTTAAGATGAGGAACTGAGATTCCATCCCATTGTGAAGATGGCCGAAGGTTGCAAGGTGGCAGAACCAGGATCTATCCTCATGCTCTTTCCACTCTCCACACTGTTCTTCACTGTACATCTCTTTGGTGTGCCCCTGCAGTGCTCAGCTAGGGGACAGGCATATAGTAGGTGCTCAATAAAAGTTTTTTCAATCAAGTTGAATACATGGACATATGTTCCACTGACAAACCACACATAGCTGAATATACAGCCCATTCACACATTTGGAACCGAAGGGAAATGCAGCTCATGATAAATTCATTCACCTTTCCACCCTTCTCCATTCAGACGGAACGAGGTTGGCAGTTGATCTGCTGATCCCCGGCATGAAATGCAACTCTCTAGTTCATGTGGCAACACCAAGACATAGTTTGGCCCCACTGACTTCACAAGTCCTCTCTGGCTCATCCTGTATGTATGATGTTTATTCAACCTATGGCCCAGGGCAGCTACTTCCCGACAGAACTTCATATTCTCCAAAAGGAAAGATGTGAACCCTGAGTCTCTCTTTCTTCATCCCCCTCCCTCATGTGTCTTATAGCAGAAAGATATAAACCACCCTTTGTTCAGGACAGTACGCTTCCCTTACACAAGGCTTAGGAAGTTACAGGAATCAAGAAGCAAGGAAAAAGATAAAGGGTTTGGCATCTGGGTATTTTTCTCTTCTGTCTAAAAATAAAATTACTTTTCCCCTCTTGCTTTGGAAAGCCCCCAAAATAAATCCAAGATCACTTGCATAACTGTCATTACACTTCCCAGGCTGACCAGGACTCCAGACTTTGCTGGAGAGAGAAAGATGGTTGATATGGCCTTACCATCTTGTACTTCAACACGAGGGACTAAAGATTGGGAAGGGTATGCTGTTCCCTTACCGCAGCCTCACAGAGCAATGAGGGAGCAGTTCATTTTTCTCTGGCATTTTACATAAAAGAGAGACTGAGCGTGGGGTCCTTTTCCCCACCATGCCACCCTGTACAGAACCCTCCGTAGGATTTGCTGCATCTCCTTATCTCCCATATGCTAAAACAGTATTGCTGGGTGAAGAAAGACACAGTATAAATGCAATAAAAATGCTGAGCAGGCACTCATTAACAATGTGTGTTTCTAGTATATGGAAGCCATGACTAACTGTTTTCGAGGGCGCCGAAAGGAAGAAGCATAGACATGCCTTCATCAAAGGAAAAAACACACAGCTTGCCGGTCAGAACTCCAAGTTTAGGTGGCAGTTTACAAGGCAATGTGTTTGGGGAGTTTTCATCTAAGCCTCTCGACCACTCTGTGAGGTCTCATTTAGGCCGCTCCATTTCACAGAGGAAAGAACCAAGGCTCAGCAGATAGCTGCTTCCTGACAGAAAGGAGCGAGGCAGAAACAAAAGCCCCATCTCTGACCTCAGACTTGACATCCTCCCCCTTGCGTTACACCCAACACGTGTGAGCCACCAGCGTGGATGGGAGTCACCAGCCCCCAACGTGTGAACCTGGTTAAGCCTTAATTTTCATCCCAATTATTTTTTCAAAAGTGAAAATGTCTAAAATACTGTGTATTATCCTAATTATACAATAAAACACCTGTAAATCAAATTCTAAAAATATATATATTCTGTACCAACCAGTCCTCCCTTTCCCCACATAAAACCCCTGAAGTCATTTACAGTTGCTTCAATCACTACGTTATTCAGTCACCTTTATAGACATACCCACAGCCGGCAGATCCCATTTCCCGTGTTCACCAGCCCCCCTACCCTGATGACCCAGACTGCCAGGGCCGAGCGCCCCCGCAGCCCACGGGACCCCCAGTCTCCCCTGCCCCCAGTCACTCTCAGATCCCCAGGGCTCACACAGGGGCCACCCCCAGAGCTGCCAGGCAGCTGCCTGTCCTTCTCCAGCTCTGGCCCCCTGTGGCTGTCTTCCAGGTGCCTCACCCTAAATCCGAACCACCACTTCCCCTTAAGCGCCTCAGCCCGGAGTCTAGGAGGCTGGAAAAATGACCTCGCATCTCTCAGCTGCCAAATGAAGTGTCTGTATATCTCTTCTTCTTGAACTTAATCATCTAAGAGAATAAAGTCGAATAAAATCTACCCCTCCCTTTATGATTTGTCAGCAGTTGAAAAAATGAAGTCATCAGATGAAACAGAAACTTGGTATTTGAAAGCAACCCCAAAAGTTAGCTATTTCTGCCAAACCAATGCCTTTTTCCAAATTGTTTGCTGAAGACAGGAGACTGTTTCTAGGTGCACGAGGGATTCATTACTCTCAGGAAGTGCTCGTGTTTTCCTGTTTATGGCCCATAATAGAATGCTGCCTCTATCAGGTACTCTAGGTCTTTCTTTGGACTTAAATAGCAACTCAAATAAAAGTCAGTTTTACTAGAAGGACTTCCTTTCTTCCATATTTTCATCACTATAATTTTAAAAAGTGGGGAAATGTACCAGTACATTGACTTGGTCAGCATTACATATACTTAAACAGTGGGGAGAACTTAGAATAAGTGCAACAGAGATATCTACAGTTAAGCAAACAAAAGTCTTAAAAACCCAGCCCTTGCCCAGCTCTCCTCGAGCAGCGTAGGCATACTCTTACCCCTTGGCTCCAGCACATCCGCGCCCCCCCCCCGAAATGCCCTCCCCTTGCTCCCTTTCTGAACCAGGAGGACCTCCTGCCACCCTGAGTTCAAGTGTTTGGGCCTCTCCTGGGAAGAAACACATGTTGACCTTACAATGCACCTTTCAGGGAACTTAAGCTCATTGTCTTCACATTTCTGGGTTTACTCCTTTCCTTCTAACCCAAGACATTTTCCTTCGTGTGTGGGAATAAGCGTTACCTTCTTTCAGGGCTCCAAGAATTATTGTGAAATTCCAATTTTTGCACACCACAACACTGGCAAGGTGCAGTGCCAAGATCTTCCGTGGGTGGGGGGTGGTCCTCAGCCTGTCCCCCCTCTGTGTCCCAGGCCGCTGGTTCATCCAGCTGGTGATTGTGCAGAGAGCACCTACTATATGCGCACATCACCCCCAAGCAAAGGAGAAGGAGAGGACAGGAGCCTTGGGCCTCCCAGCCAGAGGGGAGATGTCCTTCAGAACACCGTGTGAATGGCCTCCCTCTGGGGCCACCACCAGAGCTGGGCACTATCGAGGAGAGGGTCAGAGGCACCGAAGGCTCCAGGCCCCTTCATGTTTGGCCCCGGGATTGTCCGCCTTGTTTTTCCACCATCTGGATGAGTGACAGGTATGTGGCAGGCACGCATAGTTCCCAGCTGTCAGGTTGTCTCCTTGGGGTTAATTCAGGCTTGCCCCTGGGAGACCCTCTCACAACTGGAGCAGGAATTCCCAGGATTCTTTATTAAAATGTTTTCCCCAGACTTCCCTTCCAACAGCCATGTTATCTCTGACAGCAGGCTGGCCTCTGTCTCTCTCAGACTGGACAGGATCAGGCCCAAATCACTCTCCAGTTTCAGAGTAGACTCCAGGGTGCTGGGAGGGTGAGGGTGCGAGGGAACGCACTACCCACCCCACCCCAGGATCACGCAGCGAGGGTAACTTCCTTTGTAAGCCGCAGGCTCCCCCTACCGTTGGTTTGTGGTAATGCAGAAGGAGGTCGGACGATGCCTCCTTAGCCTGATCCACTTCTAGTAGCTTTTCCTGGAAGCGCCGCCCATCAGCACCTACAAGGTCCAAACGACCCATCGCTTTTTTATTGGTTCATGAAAATCCGTTTTCCTGGAGGATGTCCAAAAAGCGGAAGCACTTTTACTTGATTTAATAGATTTTTTTTTAATTGCATTTTGAAAAGAAAATAACTACAAAGATAAACTGCTTTCTAACTTTAAATGTTTTTCATATCTTTACCCTATTTAGTCCAAAGACTTGGAAAGCTCCAGACCCTTTCATTAATTATCATTAATTATATCTAACTTCTGTGATGTTGTTACAAATAAGAAAACTAAAACATTGACAAGTTAAGTGATGTGCTCAGTGTTATATGTTCGGGCCAAAACTAGAACCCGTGCCTGGCCTTCCTTCCTGTGTTCACTCCCCAACTGAATCATAAATAAATAGAGCCCAGAGTTAATGTACCCCAGATATCCACTGAAGTCACATATTTCACATTCATTATATGTACACAAGGATTTCACCACAAGATGGTCAATACCACATCATTCATAATACAAAAGTCTGGAAACAACCTCATACCTAATGCCAGGAATTTGGTTAAATGAACTATTCAATACTGTGAAATATTATACAGTTATTAAAAGTGTTGTAAAAGTGTTTTTGCTAACATGGAAGACTTCATAATATAATAATAATTATTGTAGCTGTTATTTTAATAATTCTATGTATAAATGAAATGCAAAGGAAATAGTGTGGAAGGATATGCATACTGAAATAGTAGTGCTTGGAATACACATGATTTTATTGTCTTCAGATCAGTTACCTAGTTCTTCTAATTGTTCTACAGTGAAAGTGTATTTCTTGAGTACTTTGCAATGGACTAAATGTTGTGTCCACCCAAATTCATATGTTGAAATCCTATCCCCCCCACGGTGATAGTCCTGGGAGGTGGGACCTTTGGGAGGTGATTAGGCTAGGGGGTGCAGCCCCCAAGACTGGGGATGTGTGCCCTTATAAAGAGCCCCTGGAGAGCCCCCAGGCCCTCTCTCTACCACATGAGGACAGAACAAAGCACCCATCTGCCACCTTGAAGAAGCCTGTCCCCAGAACGACCCTGACCTTGGACTTCCCGCCTCTGGAACTGTGAGAAATACCAGCCTATGGTATTTTGCCAGAGCAGCCCACAGACTAAGACACACTTTTTTAAAGTTTTGATTTTAGGATTATCAGGAAACCTCAACTGGTTAAAGGACAAATGTGTGTTTACACTTGAAGTAAGTATATATCTGATACCATAGAAGTACAGCCTTAGTTTATTTTAGCTTATAATTAGCTTGTAGATTGAATAAACTCAGTTTACTTCTTTGGGGATAATAGTAAACATATTTCATAAGCTTACTGGTGTCCACTTTTAGTGAATTTCTTTTAGGAGACAGAATTAACCATAGACCCAAAGTACTGTTTTCATGCTTATTGTGTTAGTTTTCCCTCAGAAACTTTATATATTACTGCTCAAAAGTAAATCAGAATTACTGTATTATTTACTGGACAAGGTCACAAGACCAGAGTGGGGTCACCCCAAACTGTGCTCCCTCAGAGACAATCAAGCCTCAAAGACTTTTTAGGTCATTTGTTTGAGTCCCTTTCCAAATTTCCCCAAGCTGCTGTTCACACCCTCCCAGTCTCTCCCTGCCCGGCTACACTCCCACCCGAATGCATCTCATCAGACAAACTGGAGTCTTTGTCACGTGAGCCTGGTGGTTTTCATTCTCCATTAGCTGAGATCCTTGTTCCAGGGCTTCCTCCCGTGCAGCTCACAGGTAGGGTGGCTTGCCTGGGACAGTTCTCGTCTGTCATCCCAGCCTCATGACTAAATCCCCCCTTTCCCTCTCTACCGGGCCCTGGCTGGGACAGTAAATTTCATGGTCCCCCACAGTGATGGAGGCCCTGACAGTGGTGCTCCTCCAGTTGGGGACTTTCCTGCCCTTTTCTCTGCTTCCTGGTTTCCGCCAGTCCTTCTGCCATTCAGCAACGAAAAGTATTTCCTTCTCCCGTGAGAATTCTGTCTCTGTTACTGTTCAATCACTGGGAGATCACCCGGTGATTCTCAGACCAGTGGTCTGGCTCTGTTTCAGAGATGCTGTTGACTGCCCACCACAAAACAGTTCAAGTCTTCATTTCAGAGTCAGAGTCAAGAGAAGCAAGACCTATCCTTACAGAGAAAAAGCCAGAGTATGAGAACCAAGCCTCCTTCCCAGGTTGTTTCACCCCACGCAGTTCTGTTCAGAGGGACGTCAGACCTGCATTCTCCCGGAGTTCCCCTCAGAGTGGAAGGGACGACTGGCTGCCTTGGACACTGGCCTGTGGGCTGGCATCACAGCACATCACTCACCCTGCTCCAGGGCTCACATGCAGCCCCTGCCTCGTTTGGTTCCAGCCAGTCCGGGCTTGGCTGAGGGGACACAGCGCTGGCAGGGAGAACATGGGCCAGCGGGTGGAGGTGAAGTGACTGCCGCAGGGCACAGCCCTCACAGGAAGCAGCTCCAACGATGGTGTAAGAAGCCACCAGTGTATTTTAAAAATTAACATTTGCTTTGAAACCTTGGTGACCAGACAGGCTGTTAAACGAAGTATTCATGTGCACATGTGCTCATTCTATTCAGAATTCCAAGAGCTGATTCACAGACATGCTCAAGATGCACCTGCCAGGCACCTACCACTGTTAACCAAGCAGCAGCACCACATGGGTGGCACCTCCACTCAAAGCCTGTTGTGGTCTTGGTTCTCCCAAAGGCAAGAGATTGCCCATGCCCGTCAGGTTACAGATGCTTCGGATGATCCCTCTGTCGGCCTCTGATCAAGTTTTCCATTTTAAGTCAACGCTTAATGAAAACAACAAAAGACTTTCACTGCTTGTGCCAGATTAGAGGAACCTTACAGACCCTTGCCGTCCAGCCACCTCATTACATGGATGAGGGAACTGGGAGCTGGGAAGCCAGGGATGGGAATTGCTCGGCCGGTTAGAGACACAGCCTGAGTGTCCAGGCTTCCTGGTCTGGTCTGACCTCACAGCACTGCCTCTTTGCCCCAGCTACAGCCTGGTGAGATAATTTAATGCCTAGATATACATATGTATCCTTTTCACCGACAGCGACTCAAGTGATGACAAAAGATATCACTAATGTATTTTTAAAATTAATATTTTTGATAAACACTTGGTGACTTGAGATGCTGCTAAAGTGTTAAATATATATATATATACACATACACACAGACCAGTGGTCTGGCTCTGTTTCAGAGATGCTGTTGACTGCCCACCACAAAACAGTTCACCACACACACAAACCGACTTCTGTTTCAATGAATGAAAGTCTGACTTAAAATGGAATTGTGAGAATTTTCTTGATGGTTTTGGGAAATGTCTTAATCTAAATAAAATGCTTTTGCTGTCTCATCCCATAAAGAGATAACAGTGTTCCTTCATCTTTTCAAAGGAATAAATGACATTTAATCAGGCTAGCAGTCCTGGGAAGTCCTGTGACCCAGACATGTGCTTTTTCAGGAGAGCTGACACCTCTCACTTGGCGAGTCCAACAGGAGCCGAAAAACAGCATGAGGGACACAGATAGCATTGGGGAGGGATTTAGTAATGAACCTGAGTCATGGAAACTTAAGAAATGACTGAAAGGGAAAGCATAATTCCTTTCTCAGGGCAGAAGTTATATCTCTTGGGGAAAATGCTGGTGGGAGGGTAGGTGCAGACAATTTCAGGAATGAACACTGAATAACCTAAGGTGTTGGCAATCTGGTGGGAGATGGGGGCAGAGGCCTTGACCGCTATTTTAATTAAGGAGCTTAGCTACAGAATTGGAGAGGGGTAAGCTCCAGGCTGAGCTGATACAACCTATCTAGGAGGGGAGGGGCTACTCAGTTTGCTGCTGTGCACCCATCAGGCTGGACACTATGAATACTGAGGTGGTGAAATGAGGCCCCTTGTGGTCTGATGAAGGAAAAAATCCAACTTAAAGTGGGAGAGTAATACTAACCTACTTTATAGGGTGTCCAAAGGAGACACAGAAAAAACAACGATATTCGGAGAAATTAATAATCATGACAAAACAGACAAGCACACGAAAAGGGCATTTTATTCACTATCCTCTAAATCAGCACACCTCAGACTTGACTGAGCATGGGACCACATAAGGTCCTGTTGAACTGGGTTCTGGTTCACAGCAGTGGGGCAGAGCCTGAGCATCTGCATTGCTAACTAGCTCTCAGATTATGTCCACCTGTGAGTCACCAGGGGCTCAAGGGAGGCCCTGCCCTTTGGTAGGCCAGGTCTGCTCCACCAGATCCCTTCCCTCCAGGGTCCACAGGTCCCCTACAAAGCATCCTCAGGAGCTACAAGTCCTTCCCAGGGTTCCTTCCCACCTGAGCACTAAAGAGCATGACAACCACTTCTCTTTTGCTTCTTCAAGCTCAAGGGCATCTCTCCCCAGCTCTAAGGTGAACCTTTTCCCTCTTGAGAAGACAAAGCTCACCTCCCTGACACTGTCCTATCCTATCAAGGACCTTCTTAGATGAAGCAACTTGGCCTTTCAGGTTGTCACATGACTGCAGCTTATGGATTTCCAGGTTAATGAAGCCTGGTGTCCTTACATAGCTTTCCTGACTGCAGAGGGCCACAGGATTTCCAACGCCCTTTACTTCCAATCCTCCTCTTGAGCTTTGCACGTGTGAACATGCTTATGATGTCCATCTGCTAGGCTTCTCATTCACACCACAACCCATGTAAGGCCCACTGTAATTCCACATCTTTCAAGTGGCAGAGTTCCATTTACACAGCCCCTGCCAATTCCAAGAATTCATTGTATTCATGCATTAGCAAAAGCATTTTTGATATAAAGTATTTTTAACTTACTGTGGGAGGAGAAAGATGGAATAAATTGGACAGTGGAATGATCACAGGTGGGTAATTACACATGTAAATTAGTTCAATTTGGTAATTTCTCCTTGAATTCCTATTTACATGGTTAACAGTGAATTCTAACACCACAGCACAACTGCATTTTGGGATAGTTTCTTTTTATCCTTACATGTCAATTCTGAAATATTAAAAGCAATTTAGAATGTTTTGGCATAAAAATTTTTCACACTAGATTTTTTTTTCAGTTTTCCATTTGTCATTGTAATTATACAAAGAAAATAGGGGATGAAAATTCATTTAACAAGTATTAATTGCCTCTAGCAGGTAAGGTTCCATAACATGTTGGGCCCTTGAAAAAAAATATGAGTTGCAGGGAAGGTACCCACAAAACTAAAATATGAGGTCAAATAAGGCAAGAACATTCTGAAGTAATTTAGGAATGAGGAAGTGGGAGTAATTACTTCTCACCGGAACAGCAGCAAGGGCTTCCTGGGGGCAGGACCTTGAAGGACAAGAACGGTGTATGTAGAAAAAAAAAATGCAGGTGTCAGTCACAGAGAGTGTTTAGGTTAAGCAGCAGCTCAAGGGCCAGGTAAGTGGGAGACAGAGCCAGGAAGGCATCTGGGGCAGATCAAGGGAATTATATTTTCTTAAAGCGGGATATGGGGAGATACACTTGACAATGTGTGTTCACTGGATCAGGAGGTCAGCTATCAAAGCATGAAGCCCAACTAAGAAAGTCAACCAAGAGATGATGAAGCCCAAGAGAGAAATGGGCGGACGGAGGGTGGGGGTGGGGGGCAAAAGGCTCTGGGAAAGAAGGGCTGACCTGAGAACTGACTGGAGGTGAGCAATGGGAGAGGTCATGTGACTAGGCAGGGTGTTCCCGGAAATGCAACTCTGGCAGGAAGGGTGTTCCTGGCCCACCCAAGTTCCCTATGAATCTACGAAGTAAGACAAGGATAAGGACAGGTTGGAATGTGGGGTTTTATTTCTCACCGCTTGCTTGGGCTTGCTAGCCAGGGTCCACACCGTCCGACCCCTCCGCCTGCTGTCCCCTGTGCCCACCCCTTCCGGCAGGAACTCCATAGGCAGGTCCAGTGGTGACTGACTGGCACCAGACCAATTAGGTACCGGGAATGGAGGGGAGGAGAGAATGGCTGTTTTGTCTCCACCTTTGCCCCACATCAACCAGAGGCTCTGCTGTGGTAAACATCCATTGGTATGTAAATGGACTAAAGCCAGGAGGGAGATTCTGGAAACTCTGGGTGAAAACTTCCATTTACCCCATACTAGGTTTCCGGATCAGGGCACAAGAAGGAGGACAGCTGAGACCTCAGGAAGCACCGAAAGGGGGACAGGGCTGTGCAGGGCCTTGAGAAGAAAAGACAGTTCCCAGTAGAGCAAACATGCTCCGCAGGTGGAGGGCACCGGGGGTGTCTGCAGGTGGGAGGGAGCTCAGAGCCAGGCCCCGGGAGACAGGGCCGAGGGAATTAGGGACACTGGTCGCTGAAGTCAGGGCAGCATGGCAGTATCCAGGAGACTGGAGAGAGAACAGCCAGGGGTGGGAACAAGGGGAGCAGGAGGAAGGGGAGCGGCCAGAAAGGGCGGCTGGCGGGAAGAGGGCAGGGCAGGGCAGATGCCACTAAAAACAGAGCAGGAGAGCGCACTTACTGTTTGCTGGGCAAAAACGTTCAAACTTTAGTGGAAGACACAATGAAGCCCTCACACTCGTTCAACAGTGACCGACAGTGATCAAAGTTGGCCACGCAATCCCTCCTCTTGCTGTGTGGTTACTTCACTGAAATATAGCAAATCCCGTGGATTTGCCCGGCATATCTCATTGCGCATCACTAAGAAATATGGACAGTTGAGAAGAGACTTTTAAAACAAAGACAATTTTAAATTGTTGCACACTTTAGGGATTTCAGACACAGTAACACTTGGTAGGAACCCATTGAGACAGGGACCCTGGATGTAGTCAAAGTAGGGTGAGGGCCTCCGGAGGGAGCAGGGCAGAATATTTGCAGTCAGAGCAATGTAACTACATGCAAGGAAAGCCCCCTACTAAAACTCTATGTTAACATTGAGCTCTAGAATCATCTTCAGTGAGATCAGTTAATGCTCCCCAGGTAAAGAAGAGTAGCACATGTTTTATTATGCTAATCACTTGTAACCCTGTGGAAGATTCACTTTAGCATGCTAAAAGGTCCAGGCTTATCTGCTGTTTTTCCTCCTTCAGATCTGACAAGGTGATTTTGCAAGCTGGGCAATTAACTTAGCATGCAAACCCAGCTGTAGACAGCATAGTAAAAGGCAGGAAGAATTCCATGTTAAAGATAAGATTGCATTTTAACACCCAGGAAGTTCAAGAGGCAAGATTCTTTAGCAAGTAGACAATACTGCAGCCCACCTTGGGGGTTGGGCAGGCAGCCTTTTGATGTGCTCCCAGACCAAGGCGCCAGTATCCCAGAGAGAAATCAAGGCAGGAAATTCCTTATGTTAAGTTAATTTATAATATTCAGGGGCCACTTAACAAGTCCACACCCCTAAACTCTTTTTCATATTCTCGAAAAATCCTCAACTGTCTATAAAACCCCCTACACAACGCACCACTACGGAATTTCTTGTCCCCTCCTGGCATGAGCCGGGAGCTCTGTCCTTTCACTGTATCTCTGAATAAAAGCCTGTACCTTGCTCTCCTACCTTGACTGTTTGTGAAGCTTATTCTTCGGCTCCACAAACAAGAACCCCGGCATCACCATCATAGCCTTCAAGAGAGCTGTTTCAGCAAAATACCTGGTGTGGGCGACCAAAGGGGAGGGCTTAAGTCCTGAGTGGGTAGAGTGGGTGCAGTTGTGAGGACAGCAGTGCAGCAGGTAGCCGGGCCACGGAAAGGATGTGTCACCGGGAGACCTGAGCGTGCTTGCAGGGTGACACCCAGGAACCCACAGAGTGGGCAGTGGCTGAAGACAGGAGTGTACACAACAGACGCAAGCCTTGGTGGCGCTGGTTCACTCCAACGAGTATTAAGTGAGCGGCGCTTACTATGCGGCTGCATTCTGTCCAGCATAGACCACCAGACAGATGAACCCCTGCCTGGGGCACATATCCTCCTGATAGGGAAAAATTTACGACAGCAGTCTAGTCCAGGTGGCTCCCTTCTGCTTCTCTTCTTGGCAAAGACAACAGAAGTTCCCCCTTCCCTTCCCTTCACTTCCTGCTCTGCCAAGCACTCACTCCCTAAACTTACTTCCCCTTGCTTGCTCCTTTGCTGTGCACATAGACATGTCACAGAAACGGAAGCAGAAAGATATATATTGCTCCCCTTGCCTTTATTCGGGGCTCAGACCTTGGGAGATTACTCCCCTCTGAGCCCGCCAGTATAAAAATAAAAACCTCAACACTCCAAGACCTCCAAGTGCCACTTGACGATCCAGTCCAGGTTTTTCAGGGTTTTTTCCATAACACTCCTGCACAGACACACAATAAGAAACAAGGCCTATGTAATGAATGGATCCAAGTAAAATCAATGAAGCCAAAGGAGGTGGTGCCAGGGAGAGCCAAGACCTGCAGCGGGGAGGGCTGCACCAGGCTGGCCCTGGGGGGCAGCAGAGGGGAAGGGCTGGGAGGGGACCAGACAATCCCAAGCTGGCAGCTAAGGACAGGGAGGGAACTCGCATCCAAGGGGCTTCACACTTCACTTTACAGGAAAAAATAAGGGAGCAGCTCATGACTTCTAGGCCCTCCTAGACACTAAGAGTCGAGTACTAGCGATCCCACTCCCCCTTACATTTACTGCCAAGAAACAGGAAGACATCACAAGCTCAGCGCAGGCAGAGCAAGGAGGGGGCCATGCAGGGGGCGCCCTGGGCATCCACTACCCGAGGGACTTCAGGCCATTGATCCCACTTCCCTGAGTCTTGGTTTCTGCATCTATGGAGCGGCAGTAATGACGCCTATGTGAAGGCTTTTGTGACAGCGGGCTGAGGTGCACAGGTGGAGCTCCACCCACAGTGCTTGGCACCTTGAAAATGATCGTTAGATGCTATGTAAAGACAGAAAAGTCACCCCAGGGAAGCAACTCTGACAGTCACAAGTAAATGTCTGTCTCCTCCAGGGAAAACCCTTTGAAGGCTTCCTATCATTTCTCTTCAAAATGGTCACTGACCCTTTTGTTTGGTTTGGACTGTGTTCAGTCCAACATACCAACTACTTTTTCCAAATTTGTTCTCAAGAAGCCTCCAAAACCCCAGGCCCGCAGCTCCTGGTAACAGCTGACAGTGGGTAGTGGAGAGAGACGTGAAGGTGACAGCGAGAGCTGGGAAGGGAACTGAATTACTCCGTGTCCTCGGGTCTGCGAAGCTGGTTCATGGACTGCCATCTCCATCTTTGGGACCACACCCCCTCCCTCCCTTTCGGCTGACATGAGTTACAATGTTGCAAGGGCCCTTGAGGGGTCACCTTGTCCATTTCTCTGACTTAAAGTTGGGTGGGGGATATCTAAATCCAGGGTGGTAATTGTCTAGGGGAAACAAAAGTTAATTTAATTTTGTCAAGCTAGCAGAGGTCAGTGAATAGGGGCTGACTTGAATGAAATGAGGCCAGTTCTGTATGAATTCACATTTGGGTCAATAAATCTCAGGACTACAGATACTCTCACTTCACACTGTCTTCTAGTTTATTATCACCAGAATTTAGACAAGCACAAACACTCTGGGGACTACAATTACAGAGACTGGCCTTGACTACACTTGGACCACCAGGATCGGCTGGCTGCCCAGTTAGCACAACACCCTACAGATACAGGGAGCTCAGCTCTCAGAGGCAAAATTAATGATCAGCACCCAAACCATGTCTGGGTCAGTTCAAAGAATAAATGTGCTTCGCTCAGCTCAAAAGTAATTGCTAATGATCTTTCTCCGCTTGTTTACAGATATCCAACTTGAATAGCATAAAACCTAAATGTGATTTATTCCCACCAGGAGGTTTAAACATTTTAGCAGTAAGGTATTAACAAAGGGCCACGTGGTGGAAAATATGCCAGGAAGCCACTCAGGCTGAGAGTGGGGGTGGGGGGAAATTGGTAAGGGCCTGGCTATACCTGTTTGAGAAGAGAAAGTAGTTTTAAACTTACCAATAAAATTAAGACAAATGTAAGGGAAAGCCTAA
The DNA here is from genome assembly GCF_040802235.1 of Manis javanica. Taxonomy (NCBI): domain Eukaryota; kingdom Metazoa; phylum Chordata; class Mammalia; order Pholidota; family Manidae; genus Manis; species Manis javanica. Next base: position 51,682,351 of record NC_133158.1, on the reverse strand, counting down.
TATGGATATAACTTGCTTAGGCAGCGTCTGGGAAACAATGTGAACCCTGCAGTACTCAGCCAGTGAGGAACCAGGGGAGGGACTCGCGTGCTGGGGAATAAATTATTTGCCCCAACTGCCCCAGGTGTGCGTGCTCACCAGCGACGTGATCTTGCAAGATCGTCATTAAAGCCTCACTCCACTGTTCTTTGTCTCCGTGTTCACTTATTGAGTTTGGACCAGTGAGTGTGTTTCTCACAAACTGTCCAGGTATTTATCTCATTTAAGAAGAACAAAGATGTCTACACCACTGACTATTTATAAACAATTTAAGTCATTTGCTTCAGGTATTTAACTTTTTCTCCAGAAGAGGTGAAGAATGTGTCTGTAATCATTTAAGTCTTAATACAGTTTCATTTTATATTTACATGAAAAGATGTTAGGACTTGGTCTTCTGGGTGTTAAAAATAAATTTTTTCTTTCTCAAATTTTAAATCAAATGGCATAGAGGAAGATTCAAAAGGTACAGTAATATGCTTGGAACCCAGCTTTTTGTGGGGAAAGTCCTGCATTTTAAGGTATTTTTACAACAATTGCATCTTAAGAGTAGACTGTCTAGAAGATTGAATCACAACAACTGTGTTCAAACAAGGCTGTCAGTTATGTTTGTGATACTTGAATGTAGTTTTTAAACTGCTGTATAAGCATTAATTTGATTATCTGTAAGGCATTATACCCTCGTTTTATACATGACAAAACAGAGTTTCAAAACGATTATAATTTGTGCGGGGTCACTTGGCTAAAAAAGCAGTTAAACTGGGATCCTGACCCAGGATTTCTGGTATATCTGAGATCTTCCCTCAAAAACAAGCTGAGGAGGCTTCACTCCTGGCTCCTCTATTCAAGAAGCTCCTACTGAACATCTAGACCCAATTCTCAAGGCGGCACTCAACTGGTTTTGCCCATTTTAAATGCTCCAAGCTGGACTGGAATCAGCCAGAGAGGGTGCACCCCAGCGAAGCATTGAGCTACACAGAACAATGGCCACAGCAGGCTCTTAGCTTGGTAATTTATGAACATGACAGGGAATTTGCCGAGGACAGAACCCACACCCTGCAATGAAAATTGTATACAATGTTCTACACAGTCATATTTACAAGAATCTTTAAAGGCCACATAACCAGCTCTGGTACGTGTCCATAGCGGCTCCCTGAAGAACTGGGGACTAGTCCTTACAGGATGGCCAGAGGAACACTTTCTGGGCAGATCCTGTCTGAAGCCTTTTTGTTGGGTCCTGTGTGATCTGGGCTGGAGTGTGTTTCTTTCCTCAGGACCCTCATTCCTGCCCACAGGAAATGCTTTTTCAGGGCTTGGTAACCAGGAACAACAGCACATTGTGTTTTCCAGGTATGAGGAATAAGAACTCACTGCCTCAAGTCTTACAGGATTTAATATGTGCGTCTACAGTGCAAGATGAAAGAGCTCTCTGATGAGACCTCATGCAGTCAGGGAAGCCAGGCCACAGGCTTCAAGGGAATAGGCAGCCCCAGCAGAGGGGGACCCTGAGTGAGGGAAAAGGTCCCTTTCCTTCTGCAAGGGTCACAGTGCAGCACACAGGGAGGACAGTGCAGTCTCACCTGGACCCCTCAGGGTGGCAGTTTGGGACCCTCAGGCCACCCCTTCAGTGACAACACAGGCAGAGGGCAAAGACAAGGACTTTGCCTTATGAAACATAGTTATGTCCTGGGATTCACTTTTAGATGCTTCAGGGAAGACCATGGGACACCAATGTGTGTGAGCTTTCCACATGCGCCCCAGGGGTGGGCAGCTAACTTTGTCTGAAGGCTCCCGACCGGAAATGCAGCTCCAGGACGGTGAGTTGGCACTGCAAAGGCCAATCAAAGGCCCCACCCCAGGAAGCCACTGAGGCACCAAGCTGGGCTTCCCTCTTGATCCACAACAGAGGCTGAGTCAGCACTTCACTGGTAAAATGAGTAGTTTCCAAGATGTGTGGATTGGCTAGAAATACTGTTCCGGTATGAACAGGGTAGAGCATTTAGGGAGCCAAACTCCCTCCCTCTTTGTAGCAGCCCTAAAAATGATCGCTGGAGGATCCTGTTGCCCACACAACCAAAAGTCAGCTGCATTTTCCTGTTAAAATACTCCCCCATCTGTCCTGAATGAGCTTTCATGCAAGGGGCCATCAAAACACCTAAGAGCACAGACACTGGGGACTTCACCGAGCCTCCTGTGACAAGGCGTCCGTCTTGCTGCCGGTGGGCACAGAAACATGCTTCCCCTGAGCCACATTCTACCTGGTTACAAGTTTGTGAGAAAGGAGACCTAGAGGGCTCAGTAACCTCTAATAACCAGGAACTGTTGACAATCTACCAAAAAGAACTCAGTAATTGTACATAATCCAGTTAGTTTGACTTTGAACCTTTAGTTATACCTTTAAGTATTCTCAGAAATGATTAAGGAACTCTGAGCAGAAACTGAGTTGAGTTACTCACACGTAGTTAATACCAACATTATGTGGCCTCATCTTCACCACAAAACAGCAAGGGGCCTGAGAAATTTGGGGTTACCTTTATGTTACTGAGCAGGCCTACCACTGCGCCATTCCCAGTAAATGTGTGGAAGGCATGGCACCAGGATTTCTGAGCTCAGTCAAATACCACAATTCAGTTTTGTAAACATCAATCTTAAAGCACTTTGTTTTAATCTTTATTCTTTTTCTAATTTTAAAGATAACAATGCCGACTATATTCTCACATAGAAAACTTGAAAACTAAAAATTCCCCGAGTCCCATCCTGAAATCATGGCTACCCTCTTCAGCAAATATTATCCCAGATTTTTTTAGCATAAAGTAGTAAATAAACAGGATCAAATACAATTCTAGTACTATAATATATGCTATTCTGCTCTTTTGCAAGTTTTGAAATGCTTCTGACAAGTAATTCAACTACCAGTTTCACCCGAGAGCTTAATGCTTTAGTTTTCAGAGATTCCACTATACAGTGGGTGGATAACCTCTAAGATTTTCTTACTATTCAATATTAAATATCACTCAAAGTATTAAAGGGGAAAAAAAGTTAAAAAACAGGAAATGAAGAATAATGAATTTGATACAGAGGAGAAAACAGTCCAGAAAATCATTTCTTATCAAAATGAAAACCCCAAAATTCTAATTTCAGCAAGTATCACAAAAAAGGCTTTGGAATTTGAGTTTGGTGAAAAGTCATCTCTTTACTATGAATACCCAGAAAAGCAGGTCTACCATCCTCTCCAGAGAAAGCACATAGGCAGCCATGCAGAACTCCATCCTTCCTGCTGAGTGACGGGAAGTGGTAACAGGAGCTGCTGTGTGTGGCAGAGCTGTCCGCCGGGGGTTGGGGGCCAACAGGGGACATGGAGCAGATTTCAGCTTTGACAACCAGTAAAGGCCAACTTTGATTCAATTTTCCACAGCTTTGTTTGTAATGCTTTCAAAACATCTTCCATCTATTGAATTGGAGAAATATTTTAAAATACAAATATGATTAAAATTATACATAGTTAAGTATGATACACCCCATTAAAAAATTTCTGAATATATTAAACATTACACACAGATATTCAGTATTTATTTAATGAAATTATTTAGAGGCATAAACTAAGACTTATTTAAATAAAACACAATCCTATTAACAGTAGCTCTCAACCTCTAATCTATAGCTCTTTTGTACATTCATCACCAGCTTACTTGTGTGGCCATGAGAAGATGTTAACATTCAAAAATAAGGCTGTTTATACCATGAGAACTAAGTTAAATGAAACATGGATTTGATTCAAAGACATATTCCTAGTTTAATAGTTTTAGAATAAATACTGTTTTGATTTTGGCATGCGATGTCTTATTTTTCTGAAAAAGCTTTAGCTTAAGTTATAGTTTGATTCTCAAAAACTCTTTACTAAAAATTGATGTAAAACAGGCACTCTCTTGTTTTATTTGTGGAAGTGCTAAGAGCTACACAGAGGCATTGTGAGGATTCCTTGCAGATGACTCCTGTTCAGAAACGAAATGGTTCATACAAAGACACTAAAAGTGCAGAACAAAATTACCTGCTCTAGAGATTTTTCTATTTCAGCTCTGCTTTCCAGATTAAAAAGCTCTTTATCTTCTGACACAATCTGCTTTCCAGAGGACCCTAAACTGTAACTGAAGGGAAGTAGAGGACAGGGTTAATATACGAAAAGGGCACAAATGTTAAATTTATGTTAGTTAATATAGTAAAACTCTAGATTACACTAGGTATTAGTACCAAGTAAACACAAAATAACTATTTTGCTTAATAGTAACCTACATAGGAAGCTATACGACATAAAATCATTTTTCCCCTTCAAGGCCTCATCAAGGTATTCCTATGTATTCCCGATACTGTAACTACTTCGTGATGAACAAACTTGCTCTCTAGGAAGCTGAGTGGTGAAACATTAATGTTCACAATTCAAAATTCTATTTTAAAGTTTAAAAGTTCCTGAAGAAGCCACAGGCTTTTTCTGCTTTATATGACTTTGGGGAACATGGGTACTTTCAAATTTAGCTTTTAGTAAATACTTTCTGGAGCCAACTCTTGATCACCCAGGTTTGGGCAAGTTCAAGAGTTATTCCCAGTTGTGTTTTGCTTGACTCTCTGGACTTAGGAGATGCTGTGGTTTAGAAAACTGTGAATAGCAGAAAAACTGGCTAGGGACCTGGAAGAAAACATCCCTAGCCCTGGCCTTTGTTAAATAAACCAAATAAATCTGAATAGTCAGGAAGAAGGTGCTAGTATTTCTCAAAAGGAAACTTGATTCATTTGCATTACTTTAGAAGTCTTTTATCATCTGCAGCAACTTCAGTGTGTCACTTCTTTTGTCAAATAAGAACAGTCTTCTCTGGGAAGTTCTATTGATTATATTTCTAAAAAAGGGCAAGGCAGGCAAAACTGCAGAGGGTTAACATTCTTTTTTAAGAAAGAAAAATGAGGTGAGGTAGAAAAATTAAATGGCATTGAGTAATTTATAAAATTGTAAATAAACAGTACAAAGGAACCACTTCTACAACCAGCCAGGTTCTTTGGCATAAAAATTCTGCCCAAAGAGTAACTTCTACCCTAAATTTAAAAATACCTTCAATACTAAGGGCTCCCAGGGCAAAAATCTGCCGCACACTTCTTTGGGCAGATGTGGGTCACTTATGAAAGTGCTGTGCAAGCCCCCGGATTGAGAGCTCACCGTCTTCTGTACTTGCTCGCTCCCTCACTGGGTTTTCACAGGTCTGGTAAAACTCTCACGGACATTAAGGGAGCCCCGCTTGGGCCTGAGTCCCCTACCCATATGTTAAAACCAAAAGAGACCTGGTCTCCCTCCACACAGACCTACATGCTTTACAATGAGCAGCACTTGCTGTATGCTATCACATAAGAGCTGGGAAAGGCAGAGAGTTCAACATTTTGATGTAAACCTGTCTAGTTTCAAAGAAGGTGGCAAACTGCAGTTACCAAAGAATAATCAGATGAGAAGTCATAATGATAAGAAAAAGTACTATTTGAAATTTTCTAAAGAGAAAAATCTAAGCAATTCCACAGGAATGACAAAATACCTCAAGTAATAAAAGTGTAGCACTTCTCAAATTGTTCTTCTTTATAGGGTTTCTTAGGCACTTTAAAGTGTTGAAGGTTTTATCTTTTCCAGGAGAATGAAAATACACTGGGGTCAAGTCATTTACTTAATTTTGTGTTTCCTATTAAAAAAGGCTAATGAACTGGAGGCCGCTAAGATACTTGAAATTCTGTAACTAACATCTGTCATCAGCTCCTAACTCACCTTGTTTCCTAATATTTACCTTTTAGAAATCTTGGAGAATGAAGGCACTTCCTTGCATCTCTCCTTAAAAAGCAGATGATTCTGTACTGCACTCAAGGAAAAAGTTAGACTTCATATTTCTACTTCTCCTGAACACCAAAGGGACTTCTTTCCTAACCAGTTTTGAAATCCCTATTTTTTCATGGTAGTCTAAGTGGCTAAAAACTATAGGAGATGGGAAGGAATAAAATGGACAATACATACTGACTGACACAACTGCTTAAGGAAAATCCCATTAAAATAAATTCAATTTTAAGATCAACTGAGCATATTTATCTATGAAAAATATTCTCATGGTGTTTGCTCTTTGAAATTTAGAATGTGTGCTTTTCCCAATAGCAAATAAATCAGGTCAAAACAAAAACATTCTGGCTTTACTGTCAGAAATTATTACGTGAAAACATATTTTAACCAAATAGTATTAATCTAGTTCTGATGTTTTCACACCAGATTCTCCATAAAAAGCTTTCTGAGAAATCAGTTACGAGGTAAGCACTTATATCAAACTTGCCTTTCAATGGCTTCAACACTCAGGCAGAACAGGTCCCTCTTGTAGTCTAGGTGCGTGGGGGTGCATCTGTACACGTAGCCGAGACTGAGGGAGCACCCGGTGCAGTACAGAGCCTCCAGGACGCTGCAGTAAAGAACCGCCATTGCTGAGCAAACAGAGCAGCAGGCTGTGCTGACAAAGTCCCGTTGCCGACACCCATAGACACTCAACATTTAAGTTGCTACAATACAATTCTGTGACCTTACAAAGCCAGATGCATAATGAAGGGGAAGAAAATGATAGCAAAATGTTTATATTGGGAATGTAGAGAGTCTCCTCCAAGGCCACACCACCTTAGGCACCTAGGGACAAGGGACATACACAAAAGTGACAAGAAAGGATATCAAAGGGTTGTTTTCTAGAATATAAATCCTCAATCTGGTATTACAAAAAATTATCTAAAACGTGGAAGACAAAAAGGTCCTAGTGTCCAACAAGCCCACTAGGAATCACTAACACCCTGGGTAGGGGGTGGCAAATTTTTCTATAATGATCCAGAGAACAAGTATCTTAGGTTTAAAGGTGATACGGTATATGCCACAATGATGCACCTCTGCCACTGCAGCACAGAAGCACCCACAGACAATACATAATGGAACAGCTGTCGTCTGTATTGGAATAAAAATGTATTACAAAAACAGTACCAACCTGTGTTCGCTCTAATAGAAGGTAACAGTGTTTGTTTACTACTATTGATTAGGGCCAGATTTGCTAAAGTTAGATGATGACTTATAAAAAAAAGATTGTAGGAGAGGTGGAGCCAACATGGCGGCGTGAGTAGGACAGTGGGAATCTCCTCCCAAAAACATATATATTTTTGAAAATACAACAAATACAACCAATCCTAAAAGAGAGACCAGAAGACACAGGACAACAGCCAGACTATATCCACTCGTGCGAGAGCCCAGCGCTTGGTGAAAGGGGTAAAATACAAGCCCCGGCCCAGCGGGACCCGAGCACACCTCCCCCCAACTCCCGGCGGGAGGGACAGGGAGCCCAGGACTGCTAAACACCCAGGCCCAGCCACCTGCACCAGAGCGCAGACACAGTGCATGTGTGGAGGGCTGGAAACTAAGGAAATAGGGCAGCAAGACCTCTGAGCGGGTCCTGAAGCTGATGCCCCTGTGACAAAGAAAAGCGAGTGCTTTTTGAAAGTCTTAAAGGGACAGGGACATAACAGCTGGACGGAAACAACAAAGGTCACAATCCAGTGGCTGGAAATTACAGGGAAAACTGGGCGCATTAACCCCCTGGGCAAGAGCTCTGAGACCCCTCACGGAGGTAAACAGCTAAACAATCCCCCCTACCCCCATCCATTACCCCTCCAGGCGCTGGGAAAGCAGAGAAGCAGCCTAAGGCAGGCCACGCCCCCTCAGAAAGGGAGTTTTCTCCATATCAGACAGGCAAGACACAAAGACCGAGTCTACACGCAATTACCCAACACAAGCCACTAGGGGTCGCAGTTGTCCCAGTAAAGAAAGGCCAGTAGCAAGTGAAAAGTTTGGCCGTTCCAGCTGACAGTCAATAGCACCTGTCAACATGAAAAGGCAAAAAAATATGATCCAGACAAGACTAACCCAGACAACTTCGGCATCTGCTACATCCTCCCCTGAGAAGGAACCTGGGGAGATAGATTTAGCCAGTCTTCCTGAAAAAGAATTCAAAACAAAAGTCATAACCATGCTGATGGACTTGCAGAGAAACATGCAAGAACTAAGGAAGGAGAATACAGAAATAAAACAAGTTCTGGAAGGACTTCAAAACAGAATGGACGAGATGCAAGAGACCACTAATGGACCAGAAAACAGAGAACAGGAACGCAGAGAAGCTGATGCAGAGAGAGATAAAAGGATCTCCAGGAATGAAAGAATTCTAAGAGAGCTGAGTGACCAATGGCAAAGGAACAATATACGCATTATAGGAGTACCAGGAGAAGAAGAGAAAGAAAAAGGGATAGAAAGCGTCTTTGAAGAAATAATTGCTGAAAACTTCCCCAAACTAGGGGAAGAAATGGCCTCTCAGACCACAGAGGTACACAGAACTCCCATGATAAGGGATCCAAGGAGGGCAACACCAAGACACATAATAATTAAAATGGCAAAGATCAAAGACAAGGACAAAGTATTAAAGGCAGCCAGAGAGAAAAAAAAGATTACCTACAAAGGAAAACCCATCAGGCCATCATCAGACTTCTCAACAGAAACCCTACAGGCCAGAAGAGAATGGCATGATATACTTAATGCAATGAAACAGAAGGGCCTCGAACCAAGACTACTGTATCCAGCACGAATATCATTTAAATATGAAGGAGGAATTAAACAATTCCCAGAGAAGCAAAAGTTGAGGGAATTTGCCTCCCACAAACCACCTCTACAGGGCATCCTACAGGGACTGCTCTAGATGGGAGCACTGCTAAAAAGAGCACAGAACAGAACACCCAACATATGAAGAAGGGAGGAGGAGGAATAAGAAGGGAGAGAAATAAAGATTCATCAGACCGCGTTTATAATAGCTCAACAAGCAAGTTAAGTTAGACAGTAAGATAGTAAAGAAGATAACCCTGAACCTTTGGTAACCACAAACTTGAAGCCTGCAATGGCAATAAGTTCATACCTCTCAATAATCACCCTAAATGTAAATGGACTGAATGCACCAATCAAAAGACACAGAGTAATAGAATGGATAAAAAAGCAAGATCCATCCATATGCTGCTTACAAGAGACTCACCTCAAACCCAAAGACATGCACAGACTTAAAGTCAAGGGATGGAAAAAGATATTTCATGCAAACAACAGAGAGAAGAAAGCAGGTGTTGCAATTCTGGTATCAGACAAAACAGACTTCAAAATAAAGAAAGTAACAAAAGACAAAGAAGGACATTACATAATGATAAAGGGCTCAGTCCAACAAGAGGATATAACCATTATAAATATATATGCACCCAATACAGGAGCACCAACATACCTGAAACAAGTACTAACAGAACTAAAGGAGGAAATAGAATGCAATGCATTCATTCTAGGAGACTTCAACACATCACTCACTCCAAAGGACAGATCCACCAGACAGAAAATAAGTAAGGACACAGAGGCACTGAACAACACACTAGAACAGATGGACCTAACAGACATCTACAGAACTCTACATCCAAAAGCAATAGGATACACATTCTTCTCAAGTGCACATGGAACATTCTCCAGAATAGACCACATACTAGGCCACAAAAAGAGCCTCAGTAAATTCCAAAAGATTGAAATCCTACCAACCAACTTTTCAGACCACAAAGGCATAAAACTAGAAATAAATTGTACAAAGAAAGCAAAAAGGCTCACAAACACATGGAGGCTTAACAACACACCCCTAAATAATCAGTGGATCAATGACCAAATCAAAATGGAGATCCAGCAATATATGGAAACAAACGACAACAACAACACTAAGCCCCAACAACTGTGGGACACAGCAAAAGCAGTCTTAAGAGGAAAGTACATAGCAATCCAGGCATATTTAAAAAAGGAAGAACAATCCCAAATAAATGGTCTGATGTCACAATTATCGAAATTGGAAAAAGAAGAACAAATGAGGCCTAACGTCAGCAGAAGGAGGGACATAATAAAGATCAGAGAAGAAATAAATAAAATTGAGAAGAATAAAACAATAGCAAAAATCAATGAAACCAAGAGCTGGTTCTTTGAGAAAATAAACAAAATAGATAAGCCTCTAGCCAGACTTATTAAGAGGAAAAGAGAGTCGACACAAATCAACAGTATCAGAAATGAGAAAGGAAAACTCACAACAGACCCCACAGAAATACAAAAAATTATTAGTGAGTACTATGAAAACCTATATGCTAACAAGCTTGGAAACCTAGGAGAAATGTACAACTTCCTAGAAAAACACAACCTTCCAAGACTGACCCAGAAAGAAACAGAAAATCTAAACAGACCAATTACCAGCAATGAAATTGAAGCGGTAATCAAAAAACTACCAAAGAACAAAACCCCTGGGCCAGATGGATTCACCACAGAATTTTATCAGACATATAGGGAAGACATAATACCCGTTCTCCTTAAAGTTTTCCAAAAAATAGAAGAGGAGGGGATACTCACAAACTCATTCTATGAAGCTAACATCACCCTAATACCAAAACCAGGCAAAGACCCCATCAAAAAAGAAAACTACAGACCAATATCCCTGATGAACGTAGATGCAAAAATACTCAACAAAATATTAGCAAACCGAATTCAAAAATACATCAAAAGGATAGTACACCATGAGCAAGTGGGATTCATCCCAGGGATGCAAGGATGGTACAACATTCGAAAGTCCATCAACATCATCCATCACATCAACAAAAAGAAAGACAGAAACCACATGATCATCTCCATAGATGCTGAAAAAGCATTTGACAAAGTTCAACATCCATTCATGATAAAAACTCTCAGCAAAATGGGAATAGAGGGCAAGTACCTCAACATAATAAAGGCCATCTACGATAAACCCACAGCCAAAATTATATTGAATGGCGAGAAGCTGAAAGCTTTTCCTCTGAGATCAGGAACTAGACAGGGATGCCCACTCTCCCCACTGTTATTTAACATAGTACTGGAGGTCCTAGCCATGGCAATTAGACAAAACAAAGAAATACAAGGAATCCAAATTGGTAAAGAAGAAGTTAAACTGTCACTATTTGCAGATGACATGATACTATACATAAAAAACCCTAAAGACTCCACCCCAAAACTACTAGATCTGATACTGGAATACAGCAAAGTTGCACGATATAAAATCAACACACAGAAATCTGTGGCTTTCCCATACACTATCAATGAGCCAACAGAAAGAGAAATCAGGAAAACAACTCCATTCACAATTGCATCAAAAAAAATGAAATACCTAGGAATAAACCTAACCAAAGAAGTGAAAGACTTATACTCTGAAAACTACAAGTCACTCTTAAGAGAAATTACAGGGGACACTAACAGATGGAAACTCATCTCATGCTCGTGGCTAGGAAGAATTAATATCGTCAAAATGGCCATCCTGCCCAAAGCAATATACAGCTTTGCTGCAATCCCTATGAAACTTCCAGCAACATTCTTCAATGAACTGGAACAAATAGTTCAAAAATTCATATGGAAACACCAAAGACCCCGAATAGCCAAAGCAATCCTGAGAAATAAGAATAAAGTAGGGGGGAATCTCACTCCCCAACTTCAAGCTCTACTACAAAGCCATAGTAATCAAGACAATTTGGTACTGGCACAAGAACAGAGCCACAGACCAATGGAACAGACTAGAGAATCCAGACATTAACCCAGACATATATGGTCAATTAATATTTGACAAAGGAGCCATGGACATACAATGGCGAAATGACAGTCTCTTCAACAGATGGTGCTGGCAAAACTGGACAGCTACATGTAGGAGAATGAAACTGGACCATTGCCTAACCCCATATACAAAAGTAAACTCAAAATGGATCAAAGACCTGAATGTAAGTCATGAAACCATTAAACTCTTGGAAAAAAACATAGGCAAAAACCTCTTAGACATAAGCATGAGTGACCTCTTCTTAAACATATCTCCCCAGGCAAGGAAAACAACAGCAAAAATGAACAAGTGGGACTATATTAAACTGAAAAGCTTCTGTACAGCAAAAGACACCATCAATAGAACAAAAAGGAACCCTACAGTATGGGAGAATATATTTGAAAATGACAGATCTGATAAAGGCTTGACGTCCAGAATATATAAAGAGCTCACATGCCTCAACAAACAAAAAACGAATAACCCAATTAAAAAATGGGCAGAGGAGCTGGACAGTTCTCCAAAAAAGAAATACAGATAGCCAACAAGCACATGAAAAGATGCTCCACATCACTAATTATCAGAGAAATGCAAATTAAAACTACAATGAGATATCACCTCACACCAGTAAGGATGGCTGCCATCCAAAAGACAAACAACAACAAATGTTGGCGAGGCTGTGGAGAAAGGGGAACCCTCCTACACTGCTGGTGGGAATGTAAATTAGTTCAACCATTGTGGAAAGCAGTATGGAGGTACATCAAAATGCTCAAAACAGACTTACCATTTGACCGAGGAATTCCACTCCTAGGAATTTACCCTAAGAACACAGCAACCAAGTTCGAGAAAGGCAGATGCACCCCTATGTTTATCGCAGCACTATTTACAATAGCCAAGAATTGGAAGCAACCTAAATGTACATCAATAGATGAATGGATAAAGAAGATGTGGTACATATACACAATGGAATACTACTCAGCCATAAGAAAAGGGCAAATCCTACCATTTGCAGCAACATGGATGGAGCTGGACGGTATTATACTCAGTGAAATAAGCCAAGCGGAGAAAGAGAAATACCAAATGATTTCACTCATCTGTGGAGTATAAGAACAAAGGAAAAACTGAAGGAACAAAACAGCAGCAGAATCACAGAACTCAAGAATGGACTAACAGGTACCAAAGGAAAAGGGACTGGGGAGGATGGGTGGGTAGGGAGGGACAAGGTGGGGGGAGAAGAAGGGGGGTATTAAGATTAGCATGCATGGCGGGCTGGGAGAAAGGGTAGGGCTGTACAACACAGAGAAGTAGTGACTCTACAACATTTTGCTATGCTAATGGACAGTGACTGTAAAGGGGTTTATAGGGGGACCTGGTATAGGTGAGAGCCTAGTAAACATAATATTTATCATGTAAGTGTAGATTAATGATAACAAAAATAAAAATAAAAATAAAAAAAGCAGTTCCTGTGTGGTGACCTCCAATGAGTTCTACACAATGGTATAAAGGGCATATAAAAGGGTAGGCAAAGGATTTGTTTGTGCTTACACAGAGGATCAAAGCCTAATTTGGCTACCCCGAAAATGAACTAAGATACAATATAAAAAAGAACTTCCAACATCAGCACTCTCTGGAAGACTCATGCCAGAAGATGATCATCAAAAAACCCCAGCAAAGATCCATGCGCTGCTACAGGTGTAGATGCACTCATCCCACCGATTCCTGGACTTGCCATGGGAATGAAGAAGGAGATATCTAAGCTGGCCTGTGCATACAGTAAAACAACAAATTTGACTGGATCTACACTGTTGGAACTCAACCAAGAATTAGGAGAAGTGCAAGTTGCAGCGCTCCATAATCTTACAACTACAGACTATTTACTGTTAAAAGAACATATGGGATGTGAACAGTCCCCAGGAATGGGTTGTTTCAAATTGTCTGATTTCTCTCAGACTGTTCAAGTTCAGTTGGACAATATCTACCATATCATAGATAAGTTTTCACAAATGCCTAAGGTGCCTAACTGGTTTTCTTGGTTTCACTGGAGATGGCTGGTAATTATAGGTATGCTTTGGTTATGTAACTGTATTCCTATTATGTTAACGTGTGTGTGCAATTTAATTAGTAGTTTAAAACCTATACATGCTGAAGTTACTCTACAAGAAGATATGTCAAAGAAATAATCAATCTTCCCATGTATTCTTCTGCCTGCAACTTCTATAGCTTTTCTTCTTCCTTCCTAATTACAACCTTCCTAATTACAACCCCTAATTACAACTCTTACCGAATTTACCGTGTATCACAATTCTTCCAAGTGGTAAAGATACCTCAAGACAAATGCTGGGCATAGAAGCCACAGGGCATAAATCTGCAAAGAAGTAAAAAGCTAACCTTTTCAAAGAATATTGCTTCTCTCTCACTTACCAACTTTACATTTCCCTGTATGGCCCCGGCAGATGACTGGTTAGCCAGAGAAGGGTAAGATTCCTCAAGGGAGGAACAACCTAAGACAGGCACAGTCGCAGGGGGGCCATCAGATGAGAAATTGGGGATCAACAGAGGTGAGGCTTAGAACCTCCCCCACACCCGTTCTGAGAGAAATCTGCTGTATCCGTGGATCTTATTGCCCTTGTCTAGCTTGGATTAACACATAGTCTACAGGCACACACCTGATCATCTAACATTTGCTCTTACAACACTAAACTATGTTTTCTACCTTTATCTTGCATCTACCTACCACTTCAGCATTTCATTAAAAATAATAATAGAGAGAGAAATGTGGTATCCACATATAAATCAAGTATAAAAATCAAATAAATATTCATATTTGAACTGTTTATAGTTCATAATGCATGATCAAAACCGAAAGTTTCTGTGATGACTGCCCTTGTACTATTCACCATGTAACTTATTCACTATGTAAGAATTTGTTCTCCATGTAAGAACTTGTTCATTATGCTTCAGAAGATTGGAGACTGACGAAAATTAGGCCTGGGGTGGATTAATGATTATACATTGAACATTGAGTCCCCTATACAGAATTTTGTTGTTGTTAACAACCATTTGATCAATAAATAGGAGAGATGCCCTCACAAAAAAAAAAAAAAATGTACACACTTCCAACTGTAAAATAAATAAGTAACCAGGATGTAATGTATAGCATAAGGAATATAGTCAAAATATTGTAACAACTTGGTATGGTGATAGCTGGTACCTAGAATTATCATGTATATAAATGTTGAATCACTGTGTTGTACACCTGAAACTAATGTAATACTGTGTGTCAACTACCCTTCAATAAAAAATAATTATAAAAAAAAAAAAAGATTGTAAAAAGTCACAAATAATTTTAGATGCAAATATTTTCTGCTAGTAGAAAAGATAATCCCAAATGTTGAGGCTTTAGTGTCCTGCAGGACACTAACTAGGTTTGTCCCACAGAGAGTATCCTTCTCTGACCAGCTTGGCCATGTTCTGCCTCCCTCATTAATGAGTTAAATAAATATTTGACACCTGCTCAGTGTGTATTTGTTAGAGTTGCCTTTTTTTAATATTATGCTTTGGCATTAATACTCTTCTATCAACCACAGATATGTTCCACATAAGCAATTCACAGATATTTTACTTAGTGATCCAATTTTTCAACCAAATTGTTCTTTCATTCCAATTACATCTCAGCTCATGCTCTGCATATTTGATTGTACCCTCCCCACCTGTGTCAATTCACATCTTCTTTAGTCTTAGAATCCAGTGTCTCCAAATGATTAACCCAACCAAATTTACTGTTCTATAAATATCTATACTAAAATTCCAGCTCCAACACATAGCAAATTGGTGATGACTGAGGATTTAAATCTAGTAATGATCACAATAATGTAATATGTGCCACACATGACACCTATTATTTCAAAAGAATTGTCATTTCTATTGGTGTATGAGCCGCTGTAGTAACTAAATAGCTGTTCCTGCTATCAAGCAAACTGGAATCAACCAAGGCTCAAGCAACACATACAGATGACATTACTGTTTACCCAGAGATACTGTGCAACATTTTTAGCTACTGCAGCAACATATGAAACAAAGAGCAAAATGGATCACTGCCTGATCAACTGCAAGTTCTTGCCAGTGATGTTAGCTGGATAATATGCAACCGACCATGTATTAGCCTCCAGTGGCTTTCATAAGCTTCTGTATGCTTTACATAAGAAATATAAAAGCATCCTAGTAACCCCAGAGGGAATCCTATACACACTACCCACAGTGAACAGGAAAATCTCCAAACCACAAATCAAACCTCATAACCAAACACAATAACCAATACTGTGAACTAACATCTAATGTGGGAGTCATCAGCCAAGAAGGATCCTTAGATAAACCTAAAATACAAAATACAAACACCAAGAAAACAAATAATCCCATTAAAACATGGGCAGAGGACCTGAACATTTTTCCAAAGAAGACACACAGATGGCCAATGGGCACATGAAAAGATGCTCCTCATTACTAATCAACAGGGAAATGCTAACCAAAAACACAATGAGGTATCACCTCTCACCAGTTAGAATGGCCACTACCCAAAAGACAAGAAATAACAAGTGTTGGCAAGGATGTGGAGAAAAGGGAACCCTCCTACACTGTTGGTGGGAATGTAAATTGGTGCAGCTGCTGTGGAGATTCCTCAACACTAAAAACAGAAATACCACGCGACCCAGCAATTCCACTACTGGGAATTTACCCAAAGAAACAAATTCACTAGTTCAAAAAGGCATATGCACACCTACATTTATTGCCGCACTATTTACAATAGCCAAGATATGGAAGCAACCCAAGTGCCCATCAATAAGTGAACAGATGAAGAAGATGTGGTCCATATACACAATGGAATATCAGCCATTTGTGATAACATGATGGTCCTAGAGGCTATCATGCTAAACAAAATAAGTCAGCCAGAGAAATACAAATATTGTATGATTTCACTTATATATGGAATATAAAAAATAAAAACAAACAATAACAAAAAGAAATAGACCCATAAATACTGACAGACTGGTGGTTACCATGAGGGTGTGGGGGGGTTGGATGAAATAGGTGAAGGGAATAAAGAGATACAAACTTTAAATTATAAAATAAATTAGTGAGAGGAACAGAAATACAACATGGAGAATATAACCAAAAATACTATATTATCTTGGAATAGTAACAGGGGTTAACTACACCTACTGTGGCAAACATTTAGTAATGGATATAGTTATCAAATCACTATGTTGTACAACTGAAACCAATATAATACTGTATATCAACTATATTCCAATAAGTAAATAAAATACAAAATACAGTGATCAATGGAGAAGACTGTTTTATCCTGAATTACCGAAATCACACGAACACCACTGAAGAGCACACAAAACCTATCCACACTTCCAGAGTAATCCTGAGGAGCAATGCAGAGATGTACCCACTCTTACTGCAACGTCTTTCTGCCTTCACAGTTGGCAAGAAATTGGCCAGAATCCATCCTTACCACTGAACAGCAGAATTGAGAAAGCAGGGCTAGAGCCCTGAGGTGATGTCAGTCAAGGAACTAGGGAGCTTGCAAGAACCTTAACAAATGACGGATGAATAGAGCAAACAGCTGCTTGAGCAGCACATCACTAAAGCCGAGTGCTCGCTGACCAGCTGCCAAAGGGCACGGGCAGCCCTGCAGTAGGATGGACCCACCAAAAAGCCCACGAGTGTCCGAAAGCACTGTGGTATTTCCAAAGCTGCGAAACATGGGACCCCAGTGAAATTCAAGACAATGTAAGTGGTCTAAGCCATGGGTTCAGGTGATACAAAAGAAAGTGCTAAACAAATAACATTGGCTCACAGATGAGAGTCAATTCCCTTTTTAATCCTGATGGTAAAAAGAAGAAAGTCTCAGTTTGGTGCTGGGAAGTGTTTAACATGAATCTCACAGTTGCAAACTTTTTAACAGTAAGAGAACAGACCCCCAGGTTCAGACAGCCAGGCAACAGCATCTCAGCTAGACTCTAATAACATTTGCTTTCACTGTGATTATCTTCAGTTACCTTCTAGTTATGACAAGTGACATATTTCTGGCAATAATACAAAGATTACTTTTCAAGTAAATTTCAATAAAAATCCTGAGTCAATTTAATAAAAAATATTAAGTACATGATGGCACAGCTGGTACATGGACAGGGCAAAAGTAGTGAAGGTGACATCAAAAGACTAGAATTGGGAGGCAGAGAAGAACGATTTGCAAGAAGTGAGAGATACAAGCAACATCCTAGTTCTTATTACTAATGAGTCCCGTGGCCTTAGCAACGTTCTCACCTCCCCAGGCCCCACTTTCTTTATCTACAAAATGAGAAATGATCTAAGACTAGATTTTCCAAATTTTAATCACCTGCTTGCCACCAGCACAATTTTGTCACATCCACATATTACCTGTGCTATTGTGAGTTTAATCCTCTTAGAGCAATTTTTTAATTGAAATATACTTTATGTGAAAATGACTCTACCATTATTAATAATTAAAACCCAGTGTTTCTAAATACACATTAAAAAATATCATTATTAATTTCTGTTTACTTGTACATGTACCACCTAAAGGTAATTCACATATATCAGTGAGGCATTTTTTGAATGGAAAGACAGAGCTGCCCGTTCAGCTTGCTGGGGATGCCACTTGAGGCAGCTGAGTGGCAGGTATGCCCAGATATTGATCCCTTCAACCCTCAGAGTGACAGCACAGGGCCTGAGATTGTTGGAGCCCCATGCTGGTTGCTTCGGGCCACAGGCAGTCTTGTCTATTTACTGCAATAGGCCACATGTATGTGTACCTGTATGTACGTGGGTGCCACGACAGGAAAATGGTAGGTAGGTGGCACTGGTCTAAGGCACACTTTGGCTCTGAGATTTTATGATACAAATATTTTCTTTCTCTATTTTCTTTTCAATTTCTCAGCACCAAGCCCAAAGACTCAAAGAGGGAGAGACAAGAATGTGGTCTTAGAAATTTACAAATTATTCCATCTTCCAGTATCTAAAAGAGACCACCATCACTCAAAAATTAGTACCTTAAAATGACTGATTTTATACTGATATCAGGAATAAGGTTGTATCCCAAGTAATCGTACCAGTAATGGTCTTTTTAAAGATTTTTATTTGAAAAATAAACATTTTCTCTAACATACATATTCACATAGAACTAGCCTTACTCACCAACCATTTTCATTCTTACGTTTGGATAATATTTGTTCCTTATCCACAGAAACATTACAGGAAACACCTAGAAAGAAGTAACAATAATTTATTAGTGTGGTTTGTTATAATATACATGCAGACATTTAGTAAACTTCTAATTCAACTTTTAGTTTAGAACTCAGAGGGCCCAAAGTCACACATACAGGGTGGTTCAAAACTAAATGTACACGGGTCTTCTGGAAAAAGAGGGCAGAATAAGAGTAATTTCCTTCTCTTCTCTGAAAACAAAATGAGTACAATTAGAGGGAAAATTCAATCAATAGGAAAACTTGGAGTAATTAGAACCTCCAATCACAGACTACTAAGAAACCTGTCAGGTTCCGTAAATTTGGGATTAAAACGAAGCGACATGCTAAAAGCCAACGCATCCGTCTCCAGATCTCAAATGCAGAGCTCTCAGGAGCCCAGCCAGAAATCTTTTATTTAGATCATGGCTTGGAGAGGGTAACAGCTGGACCCCAGAAGCAGCAGGAAGTGTTCCGGGAGGATCCAGGTCCAGAGCTCACTGCAGGAGGGGATGAGGGTGGAGGGAGATGGAGGACAACATCAGACCTAAAGTGGCCAAAACAGACGCGACTTCACCTCCTTCCACAGTCCACCTTCACTCGGTAAATCCCACCTCCAACCACCAGTCGCTCAAATCAGGAACTGGGGTGTCATCCTTGATTCTTTGTCTCCTCATGCTGCTCCCCCATATCCACTTCACTGGCAAGTCCTGTCAATTCTACCTCACAAGTTTCACTCCAGCCCCCAAAACACCACCACCTCCTCTTGCCTGGACTACTGCACTAGCTCCCGACTGGCCTGTGCTTCCAGGCTTATTCTTCCCTTCAATGCTTTTCCCAAAGAAAAATCTGGGTCACAGCATGGCTCTGCTTAAACACCTCACTCACTAGAATAGATCCTGATTCCACAGAACAGCCTACAAGGCCCTCAATTTTCTGGCCCCTTCCTTCCTCCCTTTTATTAATCCTCTTCTTTATTCTATTCTTCAGCCACACTATCCTCAAAGCCCTTGCACTAGCTGCTCCCTGTGCCTGGAAAAAGCAAAGAGCACGACCCCAGACCCGCAATACAGCCAAGCTACTTCCCATGTATAGACACAACAGAAAGACATTTTCCAGTGCTCAAACTTGCCGTTTTCTTGGGGATGGAAGGGACCACTGATGATGATTAATCAGATAAGCATCTCAGAAATGAGAAAGCTATTAACAAACTTTCTTATATTAATAGACATCCAGTTTGGGAAGTGAGCTCATATAAACATTACAGTAAGGCTCAATGACCATGTTATGGCTACAAAACGTAAATGTTATAAACCTTGACAAAGTAAAAATAATTAAAGTAACTCAAATTTGATCAGGAGGGAGTGGAAGTCAATCAAAAAGTTTATCTTTCGTGGGGTGAGGAAGGTGGTAAACTGAATTATCTAAAACTGATCATTTTTAAAATTTAAAACTGGTATAGAAAAACTAAACAACAGAATAGTACTTTTATATATAAACAAAGAAAAGAGCTCATGTGGCAAAAGACAGACAAGATGCTGTAAAAACAAAAAGTGTGAGTAAAATGAAAGATTTAACATCAAACATTTCTTCAAAAGCTGTAAACAAGAGAAACTCACCTTTTTTAAAAAAAGAGCTTCTCCTACTGTATCAAAAATCTCAACTCAAATATATGCTGTTCTAATGGTGGCAATAGTGTAAATGGCCTAGACCTCTTTCAACAGGGACAGACTGGGGGAATTAACAGCATCTCCATGACAGAAACTGCTCTAGCAGCATTTGCTACACATTCTGAGCACATGATGCATATGAACTCACTTAATCCCTCTAACTACCTATGTACCTATCTTTCCCATTTTACAGAGAAGGAAACTAAGCCACAAAGAAACTACAAAGCTCACCCAAGGATACACAGATATTAAGTGGCAGGCCAGGATTCAAACACAAGCAGTCCACGGCTTCTACCACCAGGCTATATTGCCTCTCAGCAAGGGTACACCAAGCAGCTGCTAAAGATGTAAAGTATATCTATACAACAATTTGGAAAAATATTCAGAATATGTATGTGGAATAAAAAGGATGCTTAACAGTATATAATCTCAGGTATGTTCTAAAAATGTACATGTTTAAATGTGCACATATATACATGGGGCATATCTGAAGTGTGAGAATAAACCATTTAATTCTGCGGCTATGACAGTGTCAGGGTCAGGTGGGTAAGTCCTTTTTACTTTTACACCCTTCTGCACTGTATGACTTCAATAGGTGCAAAGTGTCAATCCCAGCGAATTACTATGGGAAGTGTATGTTCTTAGGCTTCTGTTTAAAAAGTGAGAGAGGCTCAGCAATTGTTATTAATGAACTAATGCATTTTTGGGAAAACAGCAGGTCCCAAAAAGTTCCAGGTAACTAGTGGACACTGGTGTCCTCCTTTCTTCCCAATATTATGTCCCAAGAAGGAAAACATTCCACATACATCAATAAATCCATGGTGAGTTTCTGAGATCAAAATATTCACAGAATTCAAACAGATCATAAACTTCACCTTGAAAACCTCAAGTCCAAAAAAGAATAGCTATTTTTACACCAGTTCAGAAAAAAGACAAGGGAACCACTGTCCTGAATAAATACTGTTGAGTGCAACGATCTGAGGAACAGTGGGGAAACATGGGTTACCGGTAGAGCCATGATTAAAAGCTAGAACTCCGGCCTTTTCTTGCCATTTGATAGGGTTGTTAGTGCTTTTACTGCAAGTTTCCTTTCTTTTGAAATTTTTTGGACAGCACCGTATTCTGCCAGCTATGGTTGTAACACTTCAAGGCAGCCGCTGATACAACTAATAAGACTGGAGGAATCAATCCGGACATCCCTCCGCAGAAAGCAAGTGGCTGAAAAGCTTAACTTCCTAAATAAACTGTTAGCAATATTATTTACCAACTAACAACCCGCTAATTTCTGTAGGCGGTGGCCACACCCCAAATGCTTACAATTTAGTTGGCAATTTTTTACTGAGTAGTACTCACAACGATGCTGATTCAACCGCTGCTCTTCTGGAGTGGGGAACTCCAGAAGAAGTTCCTCTCGGATTTTTTTGCTTTTAAAGACCCTAGGCAGCCCCCAAGCATCCCGTCCCCCGTCAGCCCGCGGGCCGCCTAGGTGCGTCACACCAGGGGAGAAGGTGGCCCCAAACCCCCAAGCCCGGCAACTGACAGCGCAGCAAGATGCAGTTGGTGTCCTCCTGGCTCGTCACCCAGCTCAACGAGTCGCCCAGGGGCCGCCGGCAGCCGGAGCACAGAAACACCAGCGGCCTGTCCTCCTCAGCCGGCTCAGCAGCCTCCTCGCGCCGCATCTTTTCCAGGCAGGCCACCGACCCGTCCCCGCCCACGGAGCTCCACGTGCTCGCCCACTTCTGCAGCAGCTGGTGGCGGCTCGAGTCTTCCGAGACCCGCTTGTCCAAGAGCGAGGAGTCGCTCCGCTTGCCCTTGTCGCCACACGCACAGATAGTAGAGGAACAGCCTTCGCAACAATCTGGAGACCAAGCACTCGCCATTACTTACAAATGGCCCGGGCCACGAAGCACCACGGGAAAAACGTTCCTGCGCCTGCGCAGAGCGGAGCCGAGGTCGGGAGGAGGGGACCGGAGCCGAGGTCTGAGGAGGCGGGGCCTTAGGGAACTGGCAAGGTGGGCAGCCTGCTAGCGCGCATGCGTTCCCGGTCAGCGGAGCCATACCGGGTGGTCACTGCGCCTGCGTGGTATTTTTCACCCTTTGGAAATTGAAGCAGCAGGAGGTCCGACAGTCAGTGTGCTGTAGAACCTCTTCCATACGAGGGGCTGCGTCTTTAAGAAAGTTACGGGCTTCAGACTAAATTACCAATCCACCACCGAGACTTTCACAGTGGTTACGAAATAGCACACTCCGCCCCGCCTACCACCCAGAGATAGAGGAGTTGGGGCACGATCCTCCTTCCTATATGGCCTCGACCCCCCCCCCCCTGAGATGCTACAGCCCCTCAAACTTAAGCGTCCCTGAGTCATTTAAGGAGCTAGTTAAAACACAGATTGCTGGGCCTTACCTTCACGGATCTGGTTCAGTGGGTCGGGTGAGCACAAGGATTCGCCTTTCTAACAAGCCCTTGATGCCCACGCACAGTGTTGCCAGCTCCGCTTCTGATGACCACCGCTGTCAGTTGCCCAATTGCCTCAAGTTGGAGTGTGTGATCCGAAGGCAAATTGCATGCCCAGGGGATTTGAGGGGAAAGCGCTCGCAAGACAGAAGGAACGACCCAGAGAGGTCATTTAAGACATGATAGTTTATTGGGACTGATTGACTCCCGGAGGGCCGGCTGGCGGAGATTGCACACCGCTATGGAGGGCAAGGAAGGAAATGCTTATATGGGGTGAGGGGACAGACACCACGTGTGCGTCAGGGGTGAGGAGACAAAGACTGGCTATGCTAGGAGGGATCATCCTCCTGCCACCAGCGCCCCAAGGAACAAAACCTTGCTCAGAGCTGCCTGCCTCCCAGTGTTTCAATAGAAACGGTGGGAGTGGATTGGGACAGCCGCGGACCATTCACATACCCTGTTCCAACCGTACCGCCCAAAGGAAGAGGCCATGTGGACACATGGTTATTCTGGGGCAAAGAATTAGAAGCAGGCAGTGTTAGTCCCCAAATGGAGAACACAGGGGTTGTTGGGGAGCCATCTCATCACGCATTCGTTTTGCTGGAATGAGACCCTGGAAAGGGCTCCAGATCACTCAGGCTAGCTCTGCAAGTTAAAACCTGGAGAAGCGGTGTGGCCAGCTTCAGTGTGCTGAAAGCGTGGCAGAGAGCCGGGAGCAGAGGGCAGAGCCTGGGGCAGAGAGCGAGGGAGAGCCAGGAGCGGAGGTGAGGGCTACAAGGTGGTGGAGAAGCCCGGAGGCAGAGAGGCCTGGAGGCAGAGACCACCTTGCCGCAGGCAGACTTGCCCTGAGGAGGAGACGGGATCCAAGCTCTTGACCTGCCACCACTAGAATAAAACTGGGTATAAACACCTTTACCCCATGAACGTCCTGTTGTCATTTTTGGGTCTCATTGAATCTGTAGTGAACTTGCCCAGAGCTGAAACCCTTAGGCAAAAAGTTTGGGATCCGGGGCAGCCATTTGCCCCTTGCACAGAGTGAGCACCCTCCTGGGTGGTAAGGACAGACTTCCTCAGCTGCCCCAGAAAGCCAGCTTCTGCCTTCAAAGGACTACAAATCCGGGTGGAAAGGCTGCTGGGGAACAGAGCAGCGGCATCGGGACAACCTGGCAGCACAGCTGGGGAGAAAGGTAGCCCTGGGTCCTGGGTCTGCTCACAGGACTCTTTGGGTACCAGAAGTAATATTGGTGCCTGCTTTGCTTGACCAGACACACTATTTACATAAATTTTACTTCCAATTTAGTGCCTTTGGTCACTAACAAAAAGCAAAAGCTTTGGAGTCAGAAGTTTGGAGTTGACCTACCCCTCCATGAAGTAGTAACTATGTAGGAAACTATGGAAAGACTGTTTGCCTTTGCATTCCTGGGCAGCCGTTCTCACCCTCCCTCTTAGTTATACAACCAGAGTTTTGGATAAGGTTGAGTCTGACTGCGATGGCCTCCACTACCATCAACACCAATTCTAGGAATGGGTCCCTAGAGGTGGACCCATCAGGAGAGCTCACCTCTTCTCCATTGTCCTTGGTGCAGGGATGGCTCCTTCCCCAGCCTGGAGCCACTCAGCAAGCACTGCTCCGCCAACAATAGGGATTGGCTCACACAGCAACTTGACCTACGTGACCAGGTTGTGCCCAAGCGTGTAAGTTTCAAGACTCTTGCTCAGCACTTGAGAGAAGGGATGACCGCTTTATCCCCTACATGTGACACAGGCAGCATATACTGGGGCTGCTTCAGGTGGCCATCTGGAAATCAAGGAGACAGGCGAGACTGAGAGAATCCCAGAGGTGGGAGCACCCAGCCTCTGAACCCTTTCAGTTGTGTGAGCCAGCAAGGTCTCTTTATTGTGGAGGCCATTTTGAACAGGTTTGTTTTTACTAACAATTAGAAACATAGGGAACGAGAGGGTATTACACTCAGTGAAATAAGCCAGGCAGAGAAAGACAAGTACCAGATGATTTCACTCATCTGTGGAGCATAAGAACAAAGCAAAAACTGAAGGAACAAAACAGCAGCAGACTCACAGAACCCAAGAATGGACTAACAGTTACCAAAGGGAAAGGGACTGGGGAGAATGGGTGGGAAGGGAGGGATAAGGGGAAGAAGGGGCATCAAGGTTAGCACACATAATGTAGGGGGGGCACGGGGAAGGCAGTATAGCACAGAGAAGACAAGTAGTGATTCTACCACGTCTTAGTATGCTGATGGGCAGTGACTGTAATGGGGTATGTGGTGGGGACTTGATAATGAGGGGAATCTAGTAACCACAATGTTGCTCATGTAATTGTACATTAATGATACCAGAAAACAAAACAAAACATAGGGAATGGTGTATTACAGTGCATTCAATCTGAGATTTTGACTGGGATGCCAAGATGAGGAGAAAAGGCCACACCCAAATGTGTGTGAGACCGACAGCCTCCCTCCCCTGGAGGTGGCTTCACAGCTGCTATTGGAGAACTGACTCCCTCCTCCCACATTTTGGGAATACTAAAGACAGGAGAAAATGGTGACCTAGATGACTTCATAAGAAGGGTTTCTGTGGCAACAGGCTGGGTTGTGGGGTCCACTTCTCCCCAGTAGAGAAGGTCCAGAGTATCTACCCCCTTTCCTCAATCTGGCCGAGAGGAGGCTTTGAGGAACTGTTTACAGAGCCTGCACGTTCCCAGGTGTCTGGGGACACAGCAGCAAGCAGGAGAGTCAGGCTGTTGAGCTGTTTTGATGGCACAACAAAGGTGAGCCAGATAGGCTGCCAACCAGCTGTGGACCTTGCCAGTGGGAAGGTCACTGGAATCATGAGTTCTGCCCAAGAAAAGAACCTGGAAGGATGAGGATTCTTGAGCAGTGAGCATCCAAATGCGGAAAGACCCCAGAAGAATCACAGCTGAGTGGAACAGCCAGCTCAAGGGGAGACTACCAGGGACCTGGGGGTGCCCAGACATTCCAGGCCGGGGGTGCAAAACCAGGTTACCATAGAACCAATTCACGAGACAACTGTCCTGCCCCCTTGGTCCCCTGTTTCAGCCTAGGAATGGGACTAGCAGGAGGCGAGGAGGTGAGGAAAAGGGCAGAGCCCACCACACACCCTTCCCCGTACATGGGCCCTCCCACATGTTGTCCCTTGTGGAGGAGGGCACCACTTCTTATCCTGGAGTGAAGATAGCCATGTTGGTTACTATCTTGGACTGGATGTTATCATTCTGTCATTGATTCTCTGTTTGCAACTGAAGTGGCTGCAGAATTGTCTCCTCCCTAAGGTAGTGCATTCAAATTCCAATAACATGGGAAGGATTTCTTTGCAAAGTATCAAATGAGAAAGGTGTAGACAGCATGTAGGAGGGAACCTGGAGGGAAGGCACGGGAACCTAGGTTAACAGCACTGGAACTAACACCACCTCTCCCTTGACCCACCGGTATGCCAAAGAGGTTGGAATTGCCAGGAGCCAATCACCTTGGGAGGATCACCCTTCCGTGAAGGGACACGGCCAGCTGAGATGACCCTGCAGGGAAGGAGGTGAGAGATGAAATGCCCTGACCTCGTTCTCACCCCCTTTCTCCAGTTTCCTGTTGGGGCTCCCCCACTGCCCAAACCCAACTGGAATCCAGAGGGCACAGAGCATATTGAGGTGATCCATACAAGTCAGGTTGATGAGTGAATCTGGAGGAGCAACAGAAATCCCCCGATGCAGACTGCCCTTGTCCTTCTCCAGGTGTAAGGGAAGGGCTGTCCCCACCGAGTAAGTTCTAAGGGCATAATAGGCAGCAAAATTCAAAATAAAGTTCCATTTTGATTCTGTCCTTCACGCCTTCTTCCCGAACAGACCAGTTATTCACACTACCTGATTCAACCCTCATCTCTGGCTGGCTTCAAAAGCCTTGGTGTTCTCAGCAAAGCAAATGTTAGTCTAATGCAACATCTATGGCTAGTACTAGTAGAAAGAGAGAGATAAAGCAAGAAAAAACAGCTGGGGGAGAGAAGGAAAAGGAAAAAAGGGAGAAGAAACAAATGAGACCTTGTCAGCTTTGCTGGGAGAATGTATGGTTTTTTTAAGTGTGCTGGCAATTGCACTGCCAATGTGGAAAATCAGAGATTAATGGCTACTGATTATAATAATGGACTAGATATTAACTGCATGAGCTCCTTATACTTACACCCAAGAATGACAATGAGGTGTGATTACACATTACTGGAGTCAGTGGCTGGCCTGATAGTATTTACAGAACTGGCTGCAGCTGCATTTGAGGGCTGTTTAGTTCACCCTCACTGCTTGAGAAAAGTATCATAGCCAAATGGCATCCGAGGCTGCCTTCCCTGACCAGCTGGCATCAAGAGAATGCCATGCTGGGCACTCAGCCCCCAGAGACCTTCTGCCCCAAACAGAGCCCTCCATAGGGGGAAACAGTGCGCTGTGGGAAAAGTGTGGTTAGATATTTTTGTCTGTGTTTCAGGCATGAGACAATAACTACAGGAATATGCTTCACCTTCTTAAAAATCCTCAGAGGAAAGAAGTTCTTTAAATAGTTCTGTTTCCCTTTCTATTTAATATGTGGAATCATGGTTTTCTGGTTCTTAACAGAGATATTTAATTCTCATTCAAGTTAGAAAAAAACAAGAAGACCATGTGATTTTAAGCAAAATCAAAACATTTGAGCTGGGAGCAAATCACAGCAATGCTTAATCTACATTCTCCCTCCACAGACAGAAAGCTGAGATCTGCTGTGGTTCAGGATCATGGATCCAGTTAGTGGCAGGGATTAGTGGACATCTGGGCTATAACAGCTCCCACTCTTCCCCAGGCTAATGGTGTGACTGTGCGGGGCTTCCCATCTTAAATGTCTGACCCCACTCCCGTCCCATCCAGAGTATGAGGATGAGCCAGTCCTTGTCCATCCCTGGGACTTTTCATGCTGAAGCTTGGAGGGAGAGTCCTCTGCTGACCCTTTCTTCTTACATTGATCCCAGAGCTGTCATCAGCAATGTCCCCAGCTGTGTGGAGCAGCCTGGAGTGACACAGATCCTCAGAGAGAAGCAATGTGTGAGGTGGAGGTCAAGACCCCCAGCAGCAGCCCACTGCCCACTGCTCTCCCTACGTCTTGGGCACTCCAGTTCCTCTTCCTGTTCCTATCACCCACTCCCCTGCTGTTTAAGCTACTTAGAATTGAGTTTCTGTCACTTACTATCGGGTCCTGGGATACTCAGATTCTAGTCTAGAATCTAGGGCTCTGGACCCTTAAGTACAATGGTCACGCCACCACCAAATCATCAAAATATAACACCAAACATTTGATCGTGCCTGGTAGTTTTCAAACTGTGGTCTTTCAGCGGGGCTGACTCTGGAGAATTACAATATCATGTCATAGAAGAATATATTTCCAGTATGAAATTCTTAAGTCAGCTGCTCATTTTCTTTACAGCCACTCCTATATTTCCCCCTCGTTCTTTCCATTTCTCTGTATATAACTAGAGGAAGGTCTCAATTAGGGAACAATAGTTTTTAACACCTACACCAAACACCTATAGATCTCCTGTTTAACTCGAAGATGTTCTCTAAACTGAACATAGTCTAATCAAAAAGTGAAGATTGTGACTCCTGAATCTGGAAGACCACAGAGACTTTAGGTATCAAACATATAAATTATGTATCTTTAGAGAGATTTGAGGCAATGTTTCATCCATAGTAGAAGGAATGGAAGATAATGTTTATAAAAGTTCACAAAAAATAGAATTTAATAACTAAGAATATAAAAAGTAGGAAAAGATGAGGCATAAACAATCAATCCAAGAGGTCCAAAATCTGTCTAAAAGGCCTTCCAAATAGGAAAACAAAATAGAGAAGAACAAATAATCAAAGAAACAACACAATTCCTCCAAGAAAGAAGATATGAATGCTCAGGTGGAAAGGATATACCAACTGCCCAGCACGAGTAATAAAATACTCTCACACCAAGACTTAGCATTGCGAGGTATCAGAGCTCCAACCTTCCAGAAGGCTCCAAAGTTTCAATGAAGAAAAAAAAAAAGATGCAAGTATTATAGTAGCCTTAGAATTTTCATCAGCACTCAACTTTAGAAACTAGAAAGGTCAAAATTCAGAGGGCAAATGATTTTCAGGCTGGAATTAGGTACCCATATAGATCATGACCTATGTACACTTGACATTTTCAAACATAACTGAACTTTGAAAATGTATCTTGAACATATCCTTTCTTATACGAAAATGTGCTGCAATGAGAAATGTGAGATGTGAGGTCACAGGAAAAGCAAAGCAAATATTTAATGTATGAAAAGATTCTGTACCACTAAAGTGTACCATTAAACTACACTAAAAACCAGTAGCTCACCTGTCAGTTTGATAAAATCCAGCTTGACAACATAATCTGTTGTCTACAATATTGTCCAAGAAAACAAGTTGCTTCAAACATTGCTGATAGGAATACAAGATATAACTTCCATGGAAGGGAACTTGGCTATAACTAATGCACTTACATATGTATTTGTCCTTTGACACAGAAATCTCACTTTCAGGAATCAATTCTGAAAATGCAGTGGCAAAAATATGATAAAAACGTGTACACAAGGCACTGCAGTACTATTTGCAATAGCAGAGACTGAAAGTGACCCAAACACCCACCAGCCTGAACAGGGTGAGGAAGCTGTAAAAGAGCCATGCGATGGCAGAGTCATGCATCTGTAAAACAAAAACAAAAACAAAAACATAGTAATATCATTACATGTCATGGAGAGGCCTCCAGAATGAATAATGAAAAAAGCAAGGTTAAAAAATATATAGTTTCCCATCACACATCTAAAAGGGGAGAAAGGAAAGCTTAAGTATACATTCATATTTACTTACATTTTTAAAAATTGAAGTATAAGGCAAAAAATTTTTTAAAGTGCTCACTTGGGTGAAAGTAACAGGAAGAGACAAGAAGAATAGAAGCTGGAGTTCTACAAATATACCTTATTTTGTGTACTCAACTTTGGAATCACATAAATACTTTAATTATAAAATAACATTTTTAAACACTCTAAATATTGAAATATTTAACATATTAAGTGGGTGACATAACTTCATAGAAAAGAAGTATTTCAAGTGACTTTAAAACACATATTCGATTATATATACTTGTAGTTAGTACTCTAAGGAGAAAACAGAAAAACTTCCCTCCAATAAAATATCTTAAATTGTTTTTAGTAATCACTGTGTTCTTTTTATTGATACCAATAATGTTATTCTGAGACTGCATATATTTTATATTTAGTAATTATGTTACTATTTTAGGGAACAGGATTTTAAGTTTTGGAGAAAAGAGATACAGCTAGAATAATGTTAAGTAAAAACTGCATGTTTGCGGTTTTGAATTGGAAGTATTAGTATGAACCCAGGATGCTTTTTATTTAAACATAAATAAATATTTTCTAGCTCTCTACATTAAATAAGCCTGAACATTGCAACCAACACAGGACCAGTAATCACCTTTAGCGCCCAGATTATAGTAACTAAACACCATTTCCTACTAAAAGAAACCAGGAGTCATTGGAGAAATGGTGGAATCCAAGGTCTGGGGTAAGAAATGGATAAAATGAGCCTGAAACATCTTGTAATTCTAGAAAGCAAGGAAGGTGTAAAAACCAAAACAAAGCCAACTACTACTATAACCAGCATGAAGAGGCTCTCCCTGTCCACATATGAGTTAAATTTGTGCATCATCAGAGATCATAGCTGGAATGGAATGGAATACACAAAATAGAATTACTTCCAGAAGTTCATGATGGTTTCTAAAAAACAAAGCTCTCACAGTTCACTGTTGGGTGGTACTAGAAAACCCAATCATTATTTTGAAAACTAGCAAAGAAAGAAAGAAAAAGAAACAAACAAGTAGATCAAACATTTTTCCCACCTTGCTATTGTTACCGGCTAAGATGCGGCACTTCCCAGGGTTGTGTCTTGGAGGCCACGTAGAATGAAGCCAGCAGACAAGAGCACAGAGCAACCAGCAAAGCTTCTAATGAGGAACAAGAGAATAACTCCTGCTGGCCAGGAGGGGCTCCAAGAGAGGATGCTGCCAGGCCTGCAGTGTGTAGGGTTTATAGAGCTTCTTCAAAGGAGGAAGTCCATGCCCCGTGCACCTAATAGACAACTGAACTGACGACATCACAACTCATCCTGACTGACCGAAGTACAGTGCTCCATTTGTATGGGGCGACTCATTCCTGGTGGGCTGAAAGTACCGTGCTCCGTTTCCATAGTGCGTAATCGATCAGCGCTGAGGTTTAGCTGCCTAAGCGGACTCTCAAATGGCCGAGAGGGTTGGAGATTTTTGGAGGAAGAAGCCGCCACGGCTGGCTGGGAGTCGCTGCCAGCGCCGAGATGGGGATCGGAAGACCTTCCCATCTTCCAGGCCCGGTTTTCCAGGAGGTGGTGTCTTGTTTACTGAGAAGCCCTGGTCGTAGTTGCCTCTGGTTATGTCTTACCAGGGCCGTGAGTTCTACCTGCCTGCGTCCCAGTAACTCCTGCATCAGTGTGAACTACATATACCTCAGGTAACCGAGCAGTTTATGGAGAAAGACCTTCCTTCCTTCCTTCCTTCCTTCCTCCTTCCCTCCTTCCCTCCTTCCTTCCCTCCTCCCTCCCTCCCTCTTTCCTTCCTTCCTTCCTTCCTTCCTTCCTTCCTTCCTTCCTTCCCTCCTTCCTTCCTTCCTCCTTCCCTCCTTCCCTCCTTCCTTCCCTCCTCCCTCCCTCCCTCTTTCCTTCCTTCCTTCCTTCCTTCCTTCCTTCCTTCCTTCCTTCCTTCCTTCCTCCCTCCCTCCTTCCCTCCTTCCTTTCCTCCTCCCTCCCTCCCGCTTTCCTTCCTTCCTTCCTTCCTTCCTTCCTTCCTTCCTTCCTTCCTTCCTTCCTTCCTTCCTCCTTCCTTCCTTCCCTCCTTCCTTCCCTCCTCCCTCCCTCCCTCTTTCCTTCCTTCCTTCCTTCCTTCCTTCCTTCCTCCCTCCCTTCCTTCCTTCCTTCCTTCCTTCCTTTTCTCAAGGGTGTGTGGTGTGTGTTTAGAAGGATGAAATTAATAGATGAGGAAGGAATATGGAGACCAGGATCACCATTTTCACAGGCTTAACGCATCAGAGGATCTCAGCAGTGATCGTCACTGTCTGGTAATATCACACAAAAAAGGGACACCAAACATTATGTGTCCTTGAGGGGAGGACACCCCCCCCATGTTTGAGGTATTCTTTCCCCAAAACTGAACTAAGTCTACACTAATCTCTAGGTGTAACTTCACTTCCCAGGGAATACGGGAAATGGGGAACATGACTGACAGTGCCATGGGATCAGTGGGCAAACCCTTCATGGGGGAATAACCTGTTTCCAAAACAAATAAATCGCAAGTTTAAAAAAAAGAGAGAGAGAGAGAGTAGGATTTAACAAGATTTCAGAGTCATATCAACCAGTTACAACATGTGTACCTTGTTTTCTCCTGATTAGAGCAAATTAATAATAAAAATAATTGTGATACACACTAGGAAAATGTGAACATTGACTAGGTATTTTATGCAATTGAAAAATTATTATTACTTTTTAAGGGGAATAATTCTATCATTGTTTAATTTTTTTAAAAATCTTCCTTCAGAGATACATATTACAATACTTATAGATGAAACAATAGATTTAGGATTTGTGTCACAGAATGGAGGGGGTGCTGGATGGGTACAGATGGCACTAAATTAGCCATAACTTCATCATCTTTGCAGTTGACTGATGGTTACTGGGACTGTTACTGCGCGACTCTTAATACATTTGCCAGTGTTTGAAATTGTCTATGAGAAAAATTATTTTTTTTAAAGTCATGCAAGTTTTCCATTTATTCTGTTATATCCCTATGCTTATTTCAAAATTAAAACACAACTATTACCAAAAATCTTTGACAAGAATGGACACTTCAGAGAAAAGTGCTGTTTATTTTAAGGATCTGTATGTCCACAACATGACCTTGTTTGCCCTATATGGGTAGCCCCCCAAAATATCCACATCCTAATCCCCAGAACCTGTGAATGGTACTTTATATGGCAAAAGGGACTTTGCAAGTGTGACTAAACTAAAGATTCCGAGATGGAGAGATTATCCTGGATCTTCTGGGTGAGCACAGTATCATCATAAGCACCTTTATAGAAGGAGGAGGAGAGAGATTTGGCCACAGAAGGTGATGTGACAACAGAACCAAGGGTTGGGGGAAGGCCGTGATGGGGGGCCACAAGCCAAGGAATGATAACAGCCTCCAGACACTGGAAAAGGAAGGAAGGGGTTCTCCTCCAGGGCCCAGAGGACAAGCTCTGGGAACACCTCGATTGCAGCCCCATGAGACTCATTTTGAACACCTGACTTCCAGGAATGTAAGATAATAAATCTGTGTTGTTTTAAGCCACCAAGTCTGTGGTGATTTGTCATGGCACCACCAGGGCACTAATACACCCCTGTCTGCAAATCCCAGCATGCTGGGCAGAGCAGGGAGGCCGCCCCACCGGCTGGATCCCCACTTTCTGCCTGGAAAATGAGTCTCCCAACCAGTGGGCTGGAGTACTGAGAGGGCCCCGTGCAGCACTCCCACGGGGCCAGCCCAGGGCCCCCAGCCCCACCAGGCCTCTCCCTTCCCCTTCTCCCCCCTCTTGATGTGCTGCCACAAAGACAGCTGACAGGAGTACACATTTCCTGGAAAAGATAACACCCCAGGAAAAACAACGTCGCCTTCAAGCTTCGGTTATAAATTAAAGTGGGAGGACAAACAGTACCAGGAGTCAAGGTCTTTGAGGTATTTGTTAATATAAATATGTCATTATTATCTCGGAGAGTTGACCTTGATGGGAGTTTTAAATCTTACTAATGTCAAAGGGGAAAATATTTTTACAATTTGTTTTTTTATCAGGGCACTTCCATGGGTATTTTAAAGCCAAAATTATTACCAGACTGATTAATTCATTTTAACAACCAGTATTTTCTCAGGTAGAGGGAAGAATTCCAAACCAATGGAATGGAATTACGTTACATAGGAAAATGTATCAAGGAAGGGAGGGAGGTGTGATTATTACTTTTATGTGTCAACTTGACTCGATCAGGGATGCCCAGATAGCGGGTAAACACTGTTTCTGGGTGTGTCTGTGTGGGTATTTCCCGAAGAGATTTGCATCTGTGTCAGTGGACTGAGCAAAGCAGAGGACCCTCCCCAGTGTGGATGGGCACGGTCCGTCCCACTAAGGGCCCGACTAGAGTAAAAGGGTTGAATCCATCTCTGCCTGGGTTGCATAAAGTGGCACATCGGTCTTCTCCCACCTGGTTCTCAGGCCTTCAGACTGGGACTGGCATCTCTGCCATCTGTTTGCTGCTCTCAGGCCTGTGAACTGCACCACTGGCTTTTCCACGTCTCCAGCTTGACACATTGAGATATATATACATATACATAATTCCAATGAGATTTGTTATAAGAACTAGCTCACAATTATGGAGGCTGAGAATTCCAGATGCATACATACATATCCTTCTGTTGGCTCCATTTCTCTGAAGAATCCTGACTAATACAAAAGGAAAGAAAGAAAAAGAAAAACGTACATTGCTCTATAATCCCTCAGTTTTGGAAAGTTTACATAAAGATGTAAAAATCCTCCTCTAAACCCACACCAACCTCAAAATTTCAATCCATAGATTTACTTACACAAATCTGATGAGCACAGTCCATACACTCCTGAAACCCTGCCCCTGAGCAATGGCAATCCCATGTCCTGGCCGTGGGCCACAGCAAAGAGATGAGGCCCCAATTCACAGATGGGGAGGCAGCTGCAGAGGAGCAGAGCCCCCTGCCCAGGGCCACCTGCTGGTAAGCGGTACAGCCAGGCTTCCAAGTCTGCGGTTGGGCCCAGAATCCGTGCTCCTGTCCCCTACACTCGACTGCCTCTTGACCAAGCACACCTGGGAGACCTCTCACCCCTCACTTTGAAAACCCAGGACCAGATGCCGCAGTTCAGTTCAGGGGCAGCGGCCCCCAGGGAATGCCTCAGCAAGCAGGCCAAGGGGTACAGGATCGAAGCCAGCAGAGGGCTTTAGCTTACCTGGCATGGCTGTCTACGCTATCAGTGCCCCACTTTACTGTGGCATTGGAGGCCTGAATCAAGAATACTAGAAAGCTGGCATATTGGATGGAGAGGCGCCATAATTCTGTGTATTTTGACTTCCTGACTGATTCTCAAAGGTTAAATCCCAGGGCTCTGCTCATAGTTAGTCTTGCTCATTTCAAATATTTGGAATGTTCCTTTTGATTACATCTGCAGCTCTTAGAAAGATAAGTGCAGAAGTTGGAGTCAGGCCCTACAGAAACCCAGAGGAATCCTTCTCATACTTGTCAGCCAAGGGCTGGGGTGACCCTCGGGCTCTGTTTCCCAGGAGCTCAGTCCAGGTGGGATCCAGGCCCAGGCAAACAGCCTCTCCAGCCTGGGCGAGTGCAGCTGAGTGGCTGGTTCTGGGGCTTAGTTAAAAGCTGGGGGGGTGCTCAACTGAGGAGGGGGTGGGGATGGGTTCTCATAATTGGCTCTGTGTACATGAGAGAGCCTCCAGCTCAGGGCTGACAGCACTCAATTTCTGCCCTCGGATGTTGAATCTAAGCCAGTGATTTGCTGGTTGCTTAACAGCACCAAGAACTGCCTTAATGTAAGTCAAGGGCACCACCAGGCTTTCGCTTTGATTTTATTATCCTTTTAAATATTTAAGGCAAAAAGCGATTGTCCTTTCTAGCTGTATTCAGCATCTTGTCTTTCAAGGGGCCCGGGTACCCATTTTCCTGTCCTCTGCAGGGGCCACCCTCGACCTGCTCTGGGAGCAGGACCTCCCACCTTGCAGCTCTGTTTGTTTTGGAGTTTTATCAAGGAAAGACAGGATGGAAAGTTTTCCTCGCCTGCTGATGTCAGGCACAACCTCCTGACCTTTCTCTCAGCCACACAGCTAGGAGGAGCAGGCAGGCCTTGAACCTAGAGACCCATGGACACACTGCGATGACTACAGAAATCACTTAGGCAATCTCCGCATAGGGATTCCAGCAGCTCTGATGTGCCACCTCCTGGCACTGCGGACATGGCCCACAGGCCCAATGCTTCTGCCCTGGACTACAGCTACGAGTACTACCTGGACTACTTGGACCTCCTTCCCGTGGATGAGAAGAAGCTGAAAGCCAACAAACGTGAGTCCTGAACCGGGGCAGCAGCCAGGCGGGAGCCAGGGTTGGTCCACATGACTCATTAGCTCCAACAGATGCCATGGGTGAGCCGGAACACAACCCTGCACACATAGGTGCATGTGGACATGGGGAAAGTGTATCTGTTATCTTCTAAGAAACTGCTAAAAACTAAGACACTTAGGGAGCAGAATATGCTTTTAAGAGAGATCTCTTGATAGAGTTTGATTGGTGTGGGGTTCCAATAAGCCAGGTGAGTTTCTTCAGATTGTGGGTTTCATGTTTTCTCTTGTCTCTGTGTACATTTGGGGGAGTAACTATGTCCACCCCTAAGATGTGTGACTTACTAATGTCACTTAAAATACCAACTGATGTTTAGTCTTCCTGGTCTCAGGGAGGACAATCTGATCTAACAACCTTTTGCTCATTACCCTCCATTCTTTATTTCTTGGGTAACTTGGTACCTGGTGGATAGTCTTCCCTGATCTGATTCTTCCATCTACTCAGCCATGATAACAAGTCAGTGGAGGAAAAGAGCATGAAAAGCAAATCAAACCAAAAACAAAGTCTCAGTACTGAGCAGCCATCCTCGTCTATCCTGGGTCTTGGCTTCCCTTGGGGTTCCATGCTGTGCACTCACATCACATGTCTGACTCTAGAAGGACTGGGACGCTGATGCTTTTCATATGAAAAGAAAGGTGATCTTTACACAATCGTTCTAGACTGACATCCTCTTGCATGTTAGGATGAATGAAGGAGCAGACCCCTGGCAAGGCCCTTGAGGAAAGGCATCTGGGATGTCTTGTTAGAAGACCCCCTGTCTCCAGTTTCATTTACAAATTCCAGAACTCCAGGGACACATCTGTGCTGGCTGAGCACTTAGTGTGTGCCAAGCATGGTACTAAAGCTTTTGGGACGATGACGGGTTTGGTGTGTTTTCTGGTGCAAGGTATATATCATGAAATTAAAATGCAGATTTTTGCCCATACAGCTCACAGTAAGGAAGACATACAGTGACAGGGAGAAAGTGGCTGGGTTGAAATAAAAGCGCACTCATATACACTGTCAAAAGTTCATAACTTCAGACGCATATTGATCTGGACAAAATGGAGACTTGCATTCATAGAAGTCTTTTATAAATTAATACAAACTAAATAAAATTCTGAGTCAGCCTCAGATACACCCTTTGGTGAGCCAGAAATCTCCTTCTGTCACCCTACTCTCCCCCTGCTTTGGGTGTGGAGACTGTTTGCAGCTTTAGAACTTGAGAACCTATCATCTCAAGCTTCCCCAGCCCCCACTCCTACCTGCAAATCACTTCCATTTCTGGAAGGAGCGGATCATTCTCTAAACTGTGTGGGTTTGAAAAGACGGTCTTTCTCACATGAACTAGGGGTGGACATTTACAGCCCAGTGAGCAGAGAAGTGAGGTCAAATAAGAAACTCCTCTCCAAACTGCCAGACCCAGTAAAGACCATCTCAGGGAGGAAACTTGCCAGACAGGACAGTGGCTGGGCCTCCCGTATGAAGAGTAAACATTTATTGGCATTTTAATAGAAATTATTTATGTTACATATTTAGGGATGGACAAAATGACTTTCTCCCAAATTTACATACAGACTATGAAAAATATGACCCCAACAATTTGAAGCAACTCACCTAGCTTATTGAAACCCCAAACAAATTTAACTCTTTCAATAAATTCATCTTCAAAAACTATTCTGTGTCCAAAGTCTTAGTTTCATAGGAAGTTAGTTCCAAATTTTTTACAGAGGATGTAAAATATGATTTTATACCCAAAGCCCTAGATGCTGAGTCTTTGACACTGCAGGTGTGTGTTTAGTTACATACACATATAACAATAACAGTACTATACACAGCAGTCATAGAGGTATTACTCCATTCAGGTTCCCGGATCCGTTTCCAGCATGTGTTAAGTATGTAGGAGCAGGTCTTCGCACACATAACACCAAGCAATTCTCAACACTAGCAGGGTGAACTCAACTAAATTCTGATGCTATCTGCCCTGAAACAGCACCAGATTCCCCAGGTTAAGGGCTCTGTCCTACAAGCCTGCCCTCCATCCCTAACTCGAGGCTGGTTGCAAGCCCAGGCAGCTAACCTGTGCTTCGGCCCTACCGGCTACAGGTTAGAGGTTCCAGCCACCTCCCCCTTGGGTTTGATTAATTTGCCAGAGGGGCTCACAGAACTCAAGGGAACACCTTTACTAGTAAAGGATACAAATTAACAGTCAGATGAAGAGATACATAGGGCAAGGTCCCAAGTAAAGGGGCTGCTATTCTTGGGGAGCTTGGGGCCTGGCTCAGCGGCAAGTGGAGGCAGTCTGGTTCCTCAAGTTCAGAAACTCTCCCTCCAACTGAGAAGCAGGAGCAAACCGAGCAGAGAGCGATAAGCCCTCCTCAGGGGTTTCTGTGAGGGCTTCATTGCATAGTCATGACTGACTAAATCATTTGACTAAATTTCACTCTGTTTCCCCCTCAACAATAATCCTAAACTGGCCCAGCAGCTACCTGCTCTGGGAAAAAGCCACTTCTGCCACCCTGTTCCTTCCCCAGGTTGATGTCAATGGAATAATCTTCCCAACGGCCACAGCTGAGGGGCTGGGGGGGCGAGAACACCTCTACTCAGGGCCTTGTTTGCACAGTACTTGGGGGCCCGTACTTCCCATCGCCGTTGGCTCATGTGCGGTTCACTGACTGATGTGCGTCTCCCCCTCCGGCAGACGCGGTTGTCATTGCCTTCTGGGTGAGCCTGGCTGCCCTCGTGGCGCTTCTCTTCCTCTTCCTGCTCTGCATGTCCTGCTCAAGCTCCCCACAGACGAGGTAGGTGTGTGGTTGTAGATGGAGCTCACCTGGCGAAATAACCCTGGGTCCAGGTGGTAGAATATTATTTGGCCATAAAATAGGAATGAAGCACTGATTCACCCTCACCGTGGGTGAACCTCAGAAACACTGTGCTATGTGAAAGAAACCAGATACCAAAAGCCACACATTGTATGACTGTAGTGACAGAAAGTAGATTGGAGTTTGCTAATGGGTACAGGGTTTCTTTTGGGATGACAAAAATATTCTAAAACTGATTGTGAGAACTCCTGCACAACTCTGTGACTAGGCTGGAGATCACTGAAATGTACAGTTTGCACAGGTGAACTTTATTGTATGCAAATATGTCTCAATTAAGCTATTAAAGGAAATAAAGACAAGATGACCCCATGTGCCCTTTAGGTCTTACCAAATGCCTCCCCAGGAAAATGGGACCTTAACTTCAGCATCTGTGACCACTATCTGTTATTAAAGCCCACCATGTGCCTTAGTGGTTAAGTAGGAGGTAAAAATCTAGGAGCTCCAAGTCATAATTACAGCTTAGCTCACTGCATGTCAATTCTGTGCTGGACAATTGGCCCACCATATCCAGTTTTCCCTTCTAGCTTAACCTGCTCCCCCAGGTACAGCCCTATGGCTGTCCTTACAGGGGGCCCTATACCACCTCTCTCTGTGCCCTACCTGATGGGACAGGGGTGGGCCGCTCACCCAAAGAGGGCCTATTCCCGGCTAGCCAACGCCCCTTGGAACGTGTGGCCTGACAAGAGAGCTGAGGGCAGGTGGCACTGAGGAGTCCAAGAGGAAGCCTGGGGCTGGACCAAGAAGTCTCAGGGACTGGAAACCATGGATCAGCATGGACGCTGGTAGCAGAGAGAGGAGCAGAGCCGTTCTGAGAGGAAGGGGTGAGGTGCCTGGATGCCCCAGAAGGCAGCAGGAAGGGCAGCCCGTCTACGCAATGGGGTCCCACTGACAGCTGGGTGAGGGCTTGTGGATCTGCCGCACAGGCCCACCTCAGAGGGGCCTCTGCTCTTCCACCCCTCCCCCATCCACCCTGCCCACAGGGTCTCACCCCCCAGGGATACACCCTCCAGCTCATTTCTAGTGCCTTCCACATGAGGAAGGCAGGGACCAGCTTTTGAGCACCGAGGAGACCCACTCTTTCAGAACTCACATAGAATCTCATCAGATTTTTACCCTAAGGAGGTCCCTGGGGAATAAACTACTGACATCAGCTTTCTCTTCTCTTCTGGGACGACTTGTGGAGAGTCCTCAGCCAGGGACAGTTTGCAGGCATCGCCAGGGGTCCGCCCGGTGTGGAGTTCCCGGTCGGGGTGCCCACGGGTGGCCGTGGCTGAGGGATCTTGTGTCTGCAGGGCCACAATTCTTCAGGGCAAACGTCCGACCCTGTTGGTCCTGACTGGCCACGTGGCTCACGAAGGAAAATGCTCTGAGCTTTGCAGCAGCAACGACCACTCAGGGCGGCCACGCGCAACCCCAGCAAGACCCAGAAAGAGCTATTTCCAGAGAAGTTTCTCTTCGCGCGCGGGACACATGGGTTCATTCTAATGACTGGGAGGAGGGCGGGCCCTCTGGGGACGCGGGTCTCTGCGTGCACCGCTCTCGGCACCGCGCCTCTTCGCCCCGCCTTTACCTCTAAGGGTGTCACCTCCATAACCCCAGGATCCCAAGGCGCGGCCGACCGGCGGTTCCGCCAGGAGGATGGGCCTCCGCCCCCGCGCCGAGGCCAGGAGTCGCTCAGAGAGCGGGGACTCTAGCCCGCACCCAGGCAGCTGGGCCGGGATGGCAGCGCGACCGCCCTCGCGCAGAGCACGGAGAGACCCCCCACCCCACACGCCCTGCGC
The DNA here is from genome assembly GCF_040802235.1 of Manis javanica. Classification (NCBI taxonomy): domain Eukaryota; kingdom Metazoa; phylum Chordata; class Mammalia; order Pholidota; family Manidae; genus Manis; species Manis javanica. The sequence continues at coordinate 51,641,262 of NC_133158.1, read as the reverse complement.
CACGGGAACGGACCCGCGGGAGGCGCCACCTCTGGGGACAGGCTGCGGGCCCCGCCCGCCCTGCCTCCTCCCCCAGCGGACCTCTGTGAGCTGGGTGGCCGCTCCCTGGCTCTGGCCCGACAGGTGTCTCCTCCGTGGCGCCCTTCCCACGTGCTATGGGCGTTAAGAAGGGGGACAGGGCAGCCCCCAGGAAGGCCTGCTCTCCCGCCGGCTTTGACGCCTGCCTCCCCTGTGCTCTGTCCCCAGGAACAATGTCCAGCACCAACGAACGCGCCGCTGGAGCCCCGGCCTCAACTGTCCCCTCTGCCTCCGGAGGCACCTGCTGCGCACAGGGCACGTCGGGGACCCGGCGGGCTCCCCCGAGCTCGGAGGAGGAACCAGACAGCAGAGCACCTGGCCCTGAGCAGCAGCTGCAGCCAGGAGCCCCTCCGCCTCTCCTGCCGCTGCCCCCAGCCCGAGGCTGCTCTCCTCGGGAACTGGCCCTGGATGGGGATCCCAGAGCATCAGCTGACGTCAGGAAGAAGCCCAGAGAGCGTCCCCCGGGAGACAGAACCTCTCTCAATTGTAGAACTAACACCAGCAAACTATGGCCATTGGGTGAACGAGGACCCACCTGGACACACGCGTGTGCTCTGAAAGCCTGTTTACATGCGTCAGAAAGTGCAGCTAGGTCAAGGACTCTACCAGGTGGCGTGTGATCAGCATTTTACCCAGAGCTTGTAATAATAGCCCACAGCATAGGCAGGCAGTAGCTGCCAATATTGCTGGTTTTATTAAATGCACCCAACCTGCTTACTTACTGCTTATGTTTGCTTTGGGAAGGATAGAAAAATAAAATCTTTATGAATTAAGATCTTAAAAATGTCGCTAATCTTTACTATGCCACTTCTTAGCTTCAACTATTACTGCTGTCCCATTTCCTCAACCCTGACCTCACTGGGCCCATCTGTACCTTTTCTAGGACTCCCAAGAGTGCCTGCTGAATTCCGTCCTCCACTGCCGCCCACCATGACCAACAGGGGGCAGTGTGTGTGCCCTGCCAGGCCAGGCACCAGAGTCACACTTCAGCCTGCCCAAAGCCTTTCAAAAACAGAGCCCAAGGAGGTTGTCTTCCCTGGAGGGAGCAGTCAGGCCCAGCAGGAAGGACCTAAGCCCAAAGGGAGAAAATCTGCCTCCGAATGCTGTCACAGAACATCTTTTAAGCTGGTACAAAGGGTCCCATTCTGGATGAGACCATGTGACCTCCGATCTGAGACACCGTTACCTCCACATGGATCTGGTCCTCTGGTGCCCAAAAGCCTGCCCTTGGCAGGGAGCCAGTCCCACACTACAAGGCCCTAAAGCCCACTCCAGCCTAGGTGGCCAAGAGAGGATCCCCCAAGTATCACGTGCCACACTTGGGCAGTGGGTTAGAAGGGAACACGTGGCTTCTCCAATTGGAGGCTAAGTGTAGGATTCTGACCTCAGAATATTCTCCAAGAACACTGACACGGGTATTCTGGGGAGAGGAAATGTAAATGCTTTCTAGATAATGAGCCCGGTTTGTGGTAAGGGGACCAGCAGGTAAGCATTACCCATATCTTGGTTAAGAATCTTAAGTCATTTAAAAAGAGTCTAAAGAACACTGGAGGCATACAAAGTGTAAATGTTTAAGCCAAAACCAAGCCATTCTTGGTGCTAACCATGGTATTCAAGCAAATAAACACTTATCTCCCAGGTGACAGAGAACGCCGCTGTGCTGGCACATGACAGTGGCCAGGCAGACCCCCAAAAGCCAGGATGTGCAGGAGGGACATGGCTGTAAACAGAGCTTTACTGACAGGCTGGAATTTCATCTGTGAAACCATCATATTCGCCGTCTGTCAGCTACAACCACCAATTAATACAGGAACCTTAGGAGTCAAATCCTCACCTCTAACATGCAGGTCTCTGGAATGAAAATAGCCCTCCAACATCAAGTAAGCAAAACACAAAAATCTAACAAAAATGGACATTTATTAACAAGTTATAAAATTCAAAATCCCCTCTTTGAAATACAATTTAAAAAAATACAGTCTGACTTCCCAAAGCAAAGGGCACATAAATCTATACTTAAAGGATTTAGTGTTAACATCTTTTCAATAAAATAATGAACACTGGCAAGAGCTTCTTAGTGAAAAAGTTATATCAACCTTTCTTTTGACTTCTTATAGAATAAGAAAGCTTTAAACATCTCTTCATGCCCTTTTATCTAATAATTTTTGGACACTTTAGAATTAATACCCACAAATCCCTTAAACGCTCAGAAGTGTTACCTCAGCTTGACGTATTTCCTTGGGAGAACAATGAACCAGACAGGAAGGGTCTTGCCTAACTAAACACTGGATGGGCTCATGGCCCCAAAGACCCCCATGCCTACTAGGACTGTGGAAACAGTCCCTTGAGTTCATTATTTATCGGTCAGTTAAATAGTCCACTTTTCTTGTCAGGAAACCAGCAATATCCAGAGCCCATTCTTTTGCATGCCCTCCACAGAAACGTTTGACTCAAACGTCTAGAACCTGGCACTGCAGACAGCAGGCAGGGCGTCAAGCATCTGGGGCTGAGGTGGTGAGGTCCCTGCAGAGCATGAAGATGGCCTCCTTGTTCCCACTTGGCACATCTTCTGCAGAGTCACAGACCATCCGGACGTGCGTTAGGAGGGTGTCTGGCCGCTGGGCCCCCAGCCAGATGTCCTTAATGTACAGAGACACCAGGAATGCTGCTGCAGCTGAGGAAGAGGTGACAAGGCCATTAGGATGCAGATCTATTCAACTGGAAAGCAAGTCATTCTGCCCACACACATGGGGACACTGGGGCTTTGATAAGGCACCCAAATGAACTGTGTCACATACTTGGGACAACCTGAGATAAGCATGCAATAAAACACACTAATGTTGTCTTCTCTAAACGATTGGGTTAACTTTTTCTGTTCCTTTTAGGATGGATCTTTTTATTTGATGAATGTGTTGGAATGTAAAGAAGTTGCAACAAGCCAGGTCTCCTCTTGGTTTGACCAACAAGCAAGACCCGGCACTGACATTTGCAAAGAGCGTCTCAGAATCACTTGACATCACTTCCTCCGTGGCAGGGTGAGGAGACCACACCCCACAATCAAAGATTCAAGTCCCCGACTGCAGCCAGGTGAGGAAACAGGTCGGCCCTGCAACCAGGGGAGTTCACCTCCTGGGCTGCTGGCTGGTCCCCCTTGTGCCTCAGTGAAAGGGACAACCCCCCAAGGAGGAACCACACCACGGTGACAGCCTCCCCAAGCCTTTGCTGATCATTCACTTCTGTGTTTAGACATTTATTAAGCACCTGCTACCTGCCAAACACCTGACCTGCATTGGTGCGCTTGTGCATCTCTGGCTTGTGAACACACCCATGTGCACATAAACACACATGTGCTTCTGTCCACACGCAGACATCTGGCCACGATATGAACATTATTCCTCACCTGGGTGACAGCTGACACATAGGAAAGCCACTGTTCTTCAGGGTGGGAGCCCCCATGGATACAAGGTTGGGAAGAGGGCACCTTTGTCCCCATCAACATGACCACTGAGAGCAAAGGGCAAAGACTTCCTCTGTCTTCACCCTCAGTGCCCGCGATCCCCAGCACTGTGGTAGGGGCCTGAGCACTAACCAAAGTACCTGATGGGCTCTAAGGGACAGAGTCACCCCAGGTCTCAGCCCCTCCTGCACTTCTGTAGCCTCTGATCCAAGAACCAGCATTACCTCGTGTGGCTTCATCCTCCTCCTTCAGAGAAGCCAGGTGGAGAGCCTCAACTGCCGGCTGGAGGGAGCTCCCTGCTGGGCCCCGGGCCGCCATGAGCTGCAGCATGACCATTTTCAACAGGCAGGCCACACTCTGTGCGGGCCCGGGCAGCCCCTCGGTACTGCAGAGCCGGCTGTACAGCTTAAATATGCCACTCCTCACACGACTGTCCCAAAGAAGGTCAGCCACGATGACCGGCTGTGGCAAAATGTGGGTCTTAAGCCATCCAAGGAGTCTGGCAGCATCTGCCCTGCTGAGTGCTGAGTGGGTCAACGGTCGCTGAGCACAGCACCCAGGTGGCCACCAGGGAAGCGGCGGCGTGCACAGGGCCCAGTGCACTGCTCTCAGGGGTGGCCCTGTCTGAGGGCTCCTGAGCAGGCTCACAGCTGGGGAACACTGGCCCCCAGTGAGTCAATATGGACCTCAGGAGGCCCTTGCACGTCTCCAAGCTGGACACCTGCAGCTCAGGGTCAGCCGCCTCCTCTGCCTCCCCAGGCCTCCTCCTTCGGCCCCAGGGGCCTCTGGCTCGGGCTGCCACCACAGGCCTGTTCTTATCCTTGAGCATTTCTGTTATACACAGAGAGAAGGACAGTGAGACTGGTGTCCCTCCCCCACACGGACAGGGGAGGCAGCTCACAGGCACTGAGCGCTTGGCCAGCAGGACTGGCTACTCTGCCTGCAGCACGGGCAGAGCTCAGCATCTGACTGTGAGTGTCATCACTGTTACTACAGTGCCATTTAATCCCTGCCACAACCCTCCACCCTTCCCCGGCCTGCCCCTCGCAGAGGCGGACCTGGAGCACGCAGCACCAGGTCCCGGCTCCCTCCTCAGGGCTGGGAAGATGGACATGCACTGTATGTAAGCCTCACCAGCTTTGGAAATGCTGCTGAGGGAATGATGCGCCTGCTCTAAGGGGAAGGAGCACAGTTTGGGGAGCCCACAAGGAGACCCCGGGTCCCGACACTCACTCAGGAGCTCCTTGACTTGGTATTTCTCAATGGCTGCTCTCAGGTCCTCTTGGAGCGCGGTGTCCCTCCCGATGAGGCTCCACTTGTGCAGGAGGATGAGAACGTCCTTGGTGGACAGCACTGTCTCATTCACGGTGAAGCGGTCCATGTCTCTGAAGGCCTGTGTGATGGTGGCCCGGTACTTAAGGACAGAGTCGAGCGCCCCGAAGAAGCTGGCCAGCTGGGCAGAGGGCAAGGCAGGCCTGTGGGGAGCCAGTGTCACACCCTGAGCAAAATGCTTCCTTGTCCTGCAGCCAAGGACCGGGGTGGCCAGTGAACACCACCCACCCAGAGACACAAACGCTCCGCCCATGACAGGGAGTTTCCTTAGCAACAGACTTGGGACATGGACCCCTAGCACACAGACCAGGAAGCGAGCTGCTCCCGGACAGGTAGAAAGGGGACCAAAGTGTGACCTGCATCCTGGAGGCACAGGAATCTCCTTGGAAACCATGGCCAACGGTGCGAGCTGGGCAGAGGGCCTGAGAGGCAGAGCACCAGCGCCTACCAGGACACGCGGGGACTGCTGGCCCCTCCCCTTCTCGTGCGTTCAGATTCCCGGGAAAAGGCTCGGGAAAGCCCGGACAGCCCCAGCCATGGCCCTGAGGATGGGCCCCGCGGAAGATACATACCTGTGAGCTCTCCCCAAATGAGAAACATGGGGGCTTTTCGATCCTGACTCAATGGTTTACCCGAGAACAGCACAAAACCAAATGCCCTGTTCCTTCCTGGGACCATCTTCATTCTGAGGGTCATTCCACTGGCTACCAATATACCTCTGAGCCCAGATTGGAACCCCAGGTGCTCCCTGCAAGTCGGAGAGAACTTAGCTCTCCTGAGAAAACCAAGAGCACTTTTCTAAGGGGTCAGATGAAAATACTGAAATTGTCAAGAAAATTCAAATGCAGGCTGAAGAAGCAGGGCCATCTAGGAGCACCCATTTTGGGCAAAGGTTGTGGGCAATCCACTCTTCCTACAAAACACCATTTTGAGCACCCAAATGAACCATCCAGGTAGATGGTCTGCCTGCTAACAATGATCAGGTATGGCCTGTTGCCATACACGATTTTTAAAAGCGTGTTCAGTTCTCAGTGTCTTCCTGCCTCATAAAGTTGAGGTGGAAATGAGGAAACGCTAACATACTGGCCTGATGTCCCCACAGCTGATGGCATCCCTCTGGCCCAGCACCCACCTGTGCAGGCAGGACCAAGGGGAAGGCTGAGAGGTGACGGCCACAAGTGACTGACACCAGGGGCCTTACCTGGCAGGCGAGGGGCTCATCTCAGGTGCTTCATGAGCATGATGAGAACATAAAGGAACTCATTGACCAGGTGCAAGGCAAGCAGCTTTGGGGGCTCCTGGTACCCAGGCTTGCAGCGGGGCTGGCTCCCCAACTCCACTGTGTCCCAGGTTGGTCACCCACAGAGTGTGCAGCAAGGAGATTATGCTGCAGAGCAGCGGGGTCTCCAGAAACCTAAAGCCAAAGAGGAAGGCTCACTCTCTGTCCCATCACCTTTGCTGACAGCTGCTGGGTGAGGGGTGGCAGAAAGCATGGAAGACTGTGACTGTGGGGGCAGCACCAAGGGGTGGCCTGGCAGCCTCCCCCACCAACAATTCTACCTGCTCAGCCCCACAAAAGCCCAGGATCTCAGTATAAAAACGGCGTGCCTGCTGCACAAGTGCAGCTGCAGTGCAGGATGAGGCCCCAGCTCTCCTTTCCAGTCAGACAACCACCCCACGTCCCACACTGGAGGGCAAGTCTGGGAGCCACTGTCCCACTCATGCGAACAGCTCCACTTCCACCAGGAACAGAGGAGGAGCCAGGCATGCCTTCAATAAATCTGCAACAGTCTTGGAACTGATGTCCAACAATTTCAGACTTAGAACATTACTTTTAGAGAAAATTTAAAAATACTTTAAAAAAATGCACAGAAGGGTTTGGACATCTCTGGGCTTATCAGAGTAGTCAATTCTTTGAAATAAGTGCTATCTGCTGAGACAAGGCCTTCATCTTTTCAGACAGCCTCAAACTCAGGAAAGTATTAGGAAACAAAAGAGACTATGCTGTGGATTATATTGAGCCAACTCCCCACCTACCCACATGCATTCACTGAAGCCCAACCCCACGTGACCGCATTTGGAAGTGGGGCCTTGGGAGGGAACTAGGTTTAGATATGGCCATGAGGGAGGGTGGAGCCCCTGTGATGAGATCAGTGTCCTGACAAGGACAGGAAGAGAGCAGAGCCTTCTCCCCGCTTCTTGGCCTCCCTGCCACCTGAGGACAGCGAGAGCGGCTGCAAAGGGCAGGAGGAGAACCCCAGAACCACCGGTGCTGGCCCCTGACCTTGGGCCCCCAGCCTCCAGAACTGAGAGACAGTGAATTCCTGTTTGGACCTCCCCGTATGTGGGCCGCCCACCCGGCAGCCGAGGTAACTATGACACACACCCGCTCCAGCCCCTCAGTGCTGCTCCAGCACCAGCTCCTCAGGAGCCCCTGAGCCAGCACAGGTGGTGGGGCTCTGGGACCCACCCTCCAACACGGGGCCAAATGAGCTCCTGAACCTGGAGGCTTCCTGTTCTACTGCAGGGATGGCTGCAGTCATGCACCCTTAGATGGCTGATCCCACTCCAGGGACAGCCTGGACTGTGCAGAACACACAGACACGTTGGCTGGTGAAGCCTCAGCTGAATGCAAACAGCTGTGGGCACGTCAAAGAAAGATTTAAGGTGATGAAATGCCACTGCAGTCTTCCCAGCGGGTGGGTACCCAGGCATGTGGTGGAGCAGGAGGGCACGGTTTTGGGCAGCATGGATTCTACTTTTCCAGTGGCCACTGAAGCCAGCAGTAGACACCACTGCCTCATCCCCCATTCCAACCAGACACATGCCTCTACTGCACAAGATGCTTACTTGTTCTCAAGGATGCTTAAAAGCCATGTTAAAAGGCTATAGTCTCGCAGTATCTTGTAGGCAGATTTGGCATTCCAGGAGACATTCTGTAGGATTTTCAGAATCCAGTTCTGAAAACCCAAAAGAAGAAGTTATTCATCAGTTTGTAAAACCTAACTTACTTGATCAAAGGAACAATTTAAGAATAGAACAGTAAAGGTCGATTAAAGATGGCAGCGTGAGAGGTGAGGCAGAGGCTTCCTCCTAAAACCACATATAATTCGAAAATATAATTAATACAACTAATCTTGAAAGAATAACAGGAAAGAAGGCTGCACCAGACTGCATATACCTGGAGAAAAGAACAGACCTCACAGAACAGGGTAACGTACCAGAGCCGTGATCCAAGGGGACCCAAGCCCTTCCCCCACCCCAGCTCACCGGCGGGAGGAAGAGAAATGGAGCAGAGAGGGAGTGGAGGCCTGGGACTGCTGAACACCCAGCCCTGGAGATCTGCTCTGGGAGCACAAACCTACATTTCACGGTGCTCTGGATATTAGTGATGTTGGAAAGCTAAGACAGGTGGAATACCTGGAGAGACTGAGATTCCAGCCACTTGTGGAACACAGGGATCCACATCCAGCTGCTCTGGGACAAAAGAAATGCGGGCAGTCTGAGAGACTTCCTAACAGCAAGAAGGCTGCTAAATGGGCAGGGATTGCACAGAGCTTACTGCTCAGGAGAAAGGACAGGTAGACAAAATTGTCCAGGAACACTCTGCCCAGCAGGTTGGGAAATTTCAGGAGCTTCAGGCACTCCATCCCCCTGGCTGAATACACAGGCCCCCCAACATGATACGTAGCCTGCTGTACCTTCCTCCCAGCCAGCCCACCCCTGGCTCACAAACTGGCAGCGTCTGCCATGGTGTCAGGCCAGCCAGAGGGAAACCCCACCTACAGCAACTACAATCGCAAAGCATAGAGGCTAACACCTGTGTGTTCAGCCCACTGGTTCTAGCAGTGGAGAAAGGTACAGCAGCCAGAAAGTAGGAAACAGCCCTTTCCTCCCCCAAAGGCACAAACACCGCTTGCTCCCCTGCAACCCCTGACATTGCTCCAAGGGTTGAGTAGCTCCAGAGAGTAGAGCTCCTGAACACTAGAGGGTGCCACACACAAATATGAAATGTCAAAGGAACCTGGTTCAAAGCTAAATCCTACATACACCAGAAAAAGAGTCAAATGAAACTCATCTCATCAATCTTCCTGAAAGAGATTACAAAATAAAAATCATAAACATGCTGACGGAGGTACAGAAAAATATTCAAGAACTCAGGAATGAATTCCAGTCAGAGATCCAATCATTAAGGAATACAATGGAGGGCTTTAAAAGCAGATTAGATACGGTGGAAGAGACAAAAATTGAAACAGAAATTAGAGAAGAGGAATACAAAGAAGCTGAGGCACAGAGAGAAAAAAGGATCTCTAGGAATGAAAGAATATTTAGAGAACTGTGTGACCAATCCAAGGAACTATATTTGTATTATAGAGGTACCAGAAGAAGAAGAGAGAGAAAAAGGGATAGAAAGTGTCTTTGAAGAGGTAATTGCTGAAAACTTCCCCAATCTGGGAAAGGAGATAGTCTCTCAGGCCATGGAGGTGCACAGATTTCCCAACACAAGGCACACAAGGAAGACAACACCAAGACATGTAATAATTAAAATGGCAACGATCAAGGATAAGGACAGACCTTTAAAAACAGTCAGAGAGGGAAATAAGATCACATACAAAGGAAAGCCCATCAGGCTAACATCAGACTTCTCAGCAGAAACCTTACAGACCAGAAGGGAGTGGCATGATATTGTTAATGCAATGAAGCAGAAGGGCCCAAACCAAGAATACTCTATCTGGCAAGATTATCATTTAAATTCGAAGGAGGGATTAAACAATTTCCAGGTAAGCAAAAGCTGAGAGAATTTACCTCCCACAAACGGGCTCAATAGTGTATTTTGGAGAGACTGCTACAGAAGGAAGTGCTCCTAAGGCTAAACAGCTGTCACCAGGGGTAATAAAACCACAGTAAAGAAAGTAGAACAATTAATTACTAGGGAAATGCAAAATTAAATCAACTACCCCCAAAGTCATTCAAGGGATAGACAAAGAGTACAGAATATGATACCTAAAATATAAAGAATGGAGGAGAAAGAAAAAGGAGGAGAAAAAAAAAAAACCTTTAGATTGTATTTGTAATAGCATACTAAGTGAGTTAAGTTAGACTCTTATATAATAAGAAAGTTAACCTTGAACCTTTGGTAACCACAAATCTAAAGCCTGCAAAGGCAATAAGTACATATCTATCAATAATCACCCTAAATGTAAATGGTCTGAATGCACCAATCAAAAGACACAGAGTCACTGAATGGATAAAAAAACAAGACCCATCTATATGCTGCCTACAAGAGACTCACTTCAAACCCCAAAATATACATAGACTAAAAGCGAAGGGATGGGAAAAGATATTTTATGCAAACAACAGGGAGAAAAAAACAGGAGTTGCAGTACTTGTATCAGACAAAATAGACTTCAAAACAAAGAAAGTCACAAGAGACAAAGAACGACATCACCTAATGATAAAGGGGTCAATCCAACAAGAAGATCACCATTATAAATATTTATGCACCCAACACAGGAGCACCTACATGTGAGAAACAACTACTAACAGAATTAAAAGAGGAAACAGAATGCAATGCATTCATTTTATGAGACATCAACACTCCACTCACTCCAAAGGACAGATCAACCAGACAGAAAATAAGTAAGGAGACAGAGGCAGTGGATAACACATTAGAACAGATGGACCCAACAGACGTCTACAGAACTCTACACCCAAAAGCAGCAGAATACACATTCTTCTCCACTGCACATAGAACATTTTCAAGCATAGATCATATACTAGGCCACAAAAAGAGCCTCAGTAAATTAAAAAAGATAGAAATTATACCAACCAGCTTCTCAGACCACAAAGGTATCAAATGAGAAATAAATTATGCAACAAAGATGGAAAATCCCACAACACATGGAGGCTTCACAACATACTCCTAAATAACCAATGGATCAATGGGGAAAACAGTGTAGCACAGAGAAGGCAAATAGCGAATCTGTAGCATCTTACTACACTGATGGACAGTGACTGCATTGGGGTATGGGTGGGGACTTGATAATATGAGTAAATGCAGTAACCACATTGTTTTTTCATGTGAAACTTTTGTAAGAGTGTATATCAATAATACCTTAATAAAAAAAAAAACCAATGGATCAATGACCAAATAAAAACAGAGATTGAGCAATATATGGAGACAAATGACAACAATAACTGAACACCACAAAATCTGTGGGATGCAGCAAAAGCCATGCTAAGAGGGAGGTATATTGCAATACAGGCCTACCTCAGGAAAGAAAGACAATCCCATATGAACAGTTCAAACTCACACAATTAACTAAACTAGAAAAAGAAGAACAAATGAGGCCCAAAGTCAGTAGAAGGAAGGACATAATAAAGATAAGAGCAGAAATAAGTAAAATCGACAAGAATAAAACAATAGAAAGAATCAATGAAAGCAGGAGCTGGTTCTTTGAGAAAATAAACAAAATAGATAAACCCTTAGCCAGACTTATCAAGAAAAAAAGAGTCTACACACATAAACAGAATCAGAAATGAGAAAGGAAAAATCATGACGGACACCACAGAAATACAAAGAATTGTGAGAGAATACTATGAAAAATTATATGCTGAAAAACTGGATAACTGAGAAGAAATGGACAACTTTCTAGAAAAATACAACCTTCCAAGACTCACCCAGAAAGAAACAGAAAATCTGAACAGACCAATTACCAGCAACGAAATTGAATCGGTAATCAAAAAACTACCCAAAAACAAAACCCTCAGGCCAGATGGATTCAATGCTGAATTTGATCAGACATTTAGAGAAGACATAATATCCATTCTCCTTAATGTTTTCCAAAAGATAGAAGAGGAGGGAATACTCCCAAACTCATTCTATGAAGCCAGCATAATTCTAATAACAAAACCAGGCAAAGATACTACACACAAAAAAAATTACAGACCAATATCCCTGATGAACGTAGATGCAAAAATACTCAACAAAATATTAGCAAACCAAATTCAAAAATACATCAAGAGGATTATACACCATGATCAAGTGGGATTCATCTCAGGAATGCAAGGATGGTAGAACATTCGAAAATCCATCAACATCATCCACCACATCAACAAAAAGGACAAACACCACGTGATCATCTCCATAGATGCTGAAAATGCATTCGACAAAATTCAACCTCCATTCATGGTAAAAACTCTCAACAAAATGGGTATAGAGGGCAAGTACCTCAACATAATAAAGGCCATATATGACAAACCCATAGCTAACATCATACTTAACAGCGAGAAGCTGAAAGCTTTTCACGTAAGATTGGGAACAAGACAAGGATGCTTACTCTCACCACTTTTATTCAACATAGTACTAGAGGTCCTAGCCACGGCAATTAGACAAAACAAAGGAATAAAAGGCATCCAGATTGGTAAGGAAGAAGTCAAAGTGTCACCGTTTGCAGATGACATGATATTGTACATAAATAACCCTAAAGAATCCACTCCAAAACTACTAGAACTAATATCTGAATTCAGCAAAGTTGCAGTTATAAAATTGATACATAGAAATCTGTTGGATTCCTATACATTAACGATGAACTAGCAGAAAGAGAAATCAGGAAAACAATTCCATTCACAATTGCATCAAAAAGAATAAAATACCTAGAAATAAACCTAACCGAGGAATTGGAAGACCTATACTCTGAAAACTAAGAGAAATTAAAGAGGACACTAACAAATGGAAATTCATCCCATACTCTTGGGTAGGAAGAATTAATATTGTCAAAATGGCCATACTGCCTAAAGCAATCTACAGATTCAATGCAATTCCTATCAAAATGCCAACAGCATTCTTCAATGAAGTGGAACAAATAGTTCTAAAATTCATATGGAACCACAGAAGACCCCAAAAAGCCAAAGCAATCCTGAGAAGGAAGAATAAAGTGGGGGGGATCTCGCTCCCCAACTTCAAGCTCTACTACAAAGCCACAGTAATCAAGACAATTTGGTACTGGCACAGAAACTGACCCATAGACCAGTGGAACAGAATAGAGACTACAGATATTAACCCAAACATACATGGTCACTTAATATACAATAAAGGAGCCATGTATATACAATGGAGAAATGAGTCTCTTCAATAGCTGGTGTTGGCAAAACTGGACAGCTACATGTAAGAGAATGAAACTGGATCGTTGTCTAACCCCATACACAAAAGTAAACTCGAAATGGATCAAAGACCTGAATGTAAGTCATGAAACCATAAAACTCTTAGGAAAAAACATAGGCAAACACTTAGGTTGCTTCCATTTCTCCACTATTGTAAATAGTGCTGCAACATAAACATGAGGAACTTCTTCATGAACATATCTCCCCAGGCAAGGGAAACAAAAGCAAAAATGAACAAGTGGGACTATATCAAGCTGAAAAGCTACTGTACAGCAAAGGACACCATCAATAGAACAAAAAGGCATCCTACAGTATGGAAGAATATATTCATAAATGACAGATCCGATAAAGGGTTGACATCCAAAATACATAAAGAGCTCACGCATCTCAACAAACAAAAATCAAATAATCCAATTAAAAAATGAGCAGAGGACCTGAACAGACACTTCTCCAAAGAAGAAATTCAGATGGCCAACAGGCACATGAAAAGATGTTCCACATCGCTAATTATCAGGGAAATGCAAATAAAAACCACAACGGGATATCACCTCATACCAGTTAGGATGGCCGGCATCAAAAAGGCTAAGAACAACAAATGCTGGCAAGGATGCAGAGAAAGGGGAACCCTCCTACACTGCTGGTGGGAATGTCAATTAGTTCAATCATTGTGAAAGCCAGTATGGAGGTTCCTCAAAATGCTCAAAATAGAAATACCATTTGACCCGGGAATTCTACTCCTAGGAATTTACCCAAAGAATACAAGTTCTCAGATTCAAAACAACATATGCACCCCTACGTTTATCGCAGCACTATTTACAATAGCGGAGAAATGGAAGCAACCTAAGTGTCCATCAGTAGATGAATGGATAAAGAGGTGGTACCTATACACAATGGAATATTATTCAGCCATAAGAGGAAAAGAAATCCTACCATTTGCAACAACATGGATGGAGCTAGAGGGTATTATGCTCAGTGAAATAAGCCAAGCAGAGAAAGACAATCATCAAATGATTTCACTCATCTGTGGAGTATAAGAACAAAGAAAAAACTGAAGGAACAAAACAGGAGCAGACTTACAGAACCCAAGAATGGACTAACAGTTGCCAAAGGGAAAGGGTCTGGGGAGGATGGGTCAGAAGGGAGGGATACTGGGGATAAAGGAGCAATACGATTAGCACACATAATGTAGGTGGGGGGCTCGGGAAGGCAGTACAACACAAAGACAAGTAGTGATTCTACAGCATCTTACTACATTGATGGACAGTGACTGTAATGGTGTATGTGGTGGGGACTTGATAATGGGCGGAGTCTACTAACCATAATGTTGCTCGTATAATTGTACATTAACGATACCAAAATAAAATTTTAAAAAAGACATATGCACCCCTGTGTTTATCACAGCACTATTTACAATAGCCACAAACAGACTTTGTCGGCACACCTACCTTTCAACTCCAGCACTTGCACTATGGTGTCCTCACTGGTGATCAAAAATGAAATGGCAAACTGAACACAGGCCAGCCGGACGTCAGGCATTCCCTGGGCGAGGAAGGAGTGTCACAAGCACATCAATACACACCCGCCCAAGCAGGAAAACGGCGGCAGGCACGCCCTCCCGTCCTAATGTCACAGTGGCCTCTCTGTGCCACCAGAGGGCGCTAAGTGGAAAACGAATGGGCGTCTCCTCATGGAAACAAAGGGCTTTTCTTTGCGCTTTCCCTTCAATCTTCTATTCATCTTCACCTTCTCATTGCAGCTTTCTCTTTCTCAATACAAAAGGATGGGGGAAAATAGAGTTGAGTCCCCTACCCCATACATAAACATTTGTTAGTTTATGGGACACTTTGGTATGGAGAAGATTCTCAACCCATCTAGGTACCATCTACTCTCACTTGCCATGAAAAAATAAATGTACCTATATATTTGAAAATACAGAAATAATGGGCAGACTGATGCTGCTCTTGATGGGACACCAATGAGGTGGTGTCTGGTTTTATAAATTCACACCAGACACAAAACCACAGACATCGTCATATCACAAACCCAGCATAGCCTTCCCAGGACTGCGGCGTGCACTGTCCTGCAGGCGTCAACCATGACCCAAGACAGTGAGATCCTCCACGGGATGCAGAGGCCATGGCCTGCAGGCGACACCTGCGGGGAAAGTCACTAGGGCCATGTGATCAGCTTCCCTTCAGGTACCTTTAAGACAAACCCACCTCATCATCTGTTTTACATCCCAGGAACCCACAACATGTGGTCACGCAGGTCTCTTGTGCATCAGCTGTACCAGAATTAGCAGTACACTTAAATGGGAAACTTTTCCCTACCTCACAGCTATTTTAAAGGTAGTTTAATTTGCTGCCAAGAAATAAGTTAATATCAGAGAATTATGGCCCTGACTGCCTGAGAAAATTGACAAGTCTATGCCTGCCAGATGGCTCCATTCCACTTAGTAGTGGCCACAGAGGTAGTATTGGTAGTGGTGAGGTTAATGGTTTCAATAACGTTTATTGAGCAGTTACTATGTGCCAGACAAGAGGTTACCTCATTTACTCCATGTAACAAAGTGACACAGAGATGACACCATAACTATTTCACAGATGAGGAACTGAGGCCTAAAACCTCACTCAAGGTCATATAACTACTATGTAAGTACTGGAATTGGGATGAGAAATCATGGTGCAAACATACTGCTTCATGCTTGACAGTATGTCTGACTGTGGAGAAGACTGTTCTTCTCAGGGCTCCCATGGCATTTTCATTTCACTTTTTGTCAAGGAGTAAGGGCCGTTTGTTGAACCATTTAGGCCTCTATGTGAGTATTCAACTAATTCCGTCTTATTTTATCAGTTATATGCTTCTTCTGAAGAAGAGAAAGGCCGTGTGACCCATGTTCTCTAACATATACATTAACTTAGCCTTGCACACTCGTGGCATTTACTGAGTCTATCTCCAAACACTCCACACAGTATTTCACCAAGGCCTTATAAGACCAATGCAGGTTTATTCCAAATACACTCAGAGCTCTAAACAAACCTCTCCATTCTGGGGACTTATCTGGGGCCTCTTCACAACATGGCCTTTGGGTAGAATAATCATTAAAATCTTGAAAATGACTTGCACTTCCTCAGAGTATCTGGCAATGCTTCACTCACTTATTGAATGTCTTTAAAACACCATTTATACTCAAGATGCCATCACCTGCACTAAGGAGGATGCAAAGATGACTAAGAGTCTGTCCTGTCCTCTGGAGGCTTCATGTAACTGCTGCTCCCAAGCTATCCAGATGCCTCATTGTTCAAAGAAACACCTCACCTGATTCAAGCGCAGTTAACTTGTTATTTGTGTTTACATATGCCCTTTGTTTCAGAGGAATGCTGGTAAAATGATAAAACTTGCCGGTAAAATTATATTAGATTTTATGCTGTCTCTGTTAGATGGAAAGGTTCCACAAATTTTGGGGTTTTTGGTCCATCAAAGAAACAATTTAGAGAAATTAGGGCCGAGGAATGCTGGTCGCAGTTATTGCCATTCTATAACTTTCTATCCTGCTAGTATCCAGCAGATTTGGACTAGATCCTCAGGATAGTCCATCTAGCAATGAATTTCAATCTGACACAGAACTTAGTTCTCACTAAATATCTACATGGTACATCCCAGATGACCCCAAATTATAGATTCCTAACATTGTGGAGAAACAAGACCCGCAAGACATAGCATCTGCTTCACGCCCAGCAGCCACCACTATGCGTCCCGCTCACCCACCTGACCACAGACAACCCCAACACTGCCCCCTGGGTCTCTGCCCCCCAGCTGTCCCATCAAAGGCAAGAGGGTCACATGCCTACTCATCATGCCTATCCTGTGACTTCACAGGGTTATTATACCAGGAAAAGAGTCCTAAACTTTTTACAGCGTGTTCTGCAAAACATTGTCTAAAATAGACTAACACATATTTGGTAAAACTCCTCTTTGAAAAAAGATTCTAAAAATGCTTTCTTTTGTTCAATAGGTCGGTCAACAATCCTCTCTCTTTATGAAGCTTTAATAATTTCCTCCAAAATGTTAACAGTACACTCATTAAAAATAGTTTATCTACAAGCTAGAACTAAATGACGTAAGAGAAAGATCCACCCATTCAAAGATCCAAAAACTTGAAAGATTCAAAGAGATTTAGGAAACGCATCAAGCAGACACAATGTGTGGCCCTTGTTAGGGTCCTGATTTGAACCATGAAGTGTAAAGACATTTCTGAGACTGTCAGAAAAAAGTGGACCAATCAGGTATTAGAAGATGCTGAGAAATTATTAATGGTGTTAGGAGCACTGACAACACTGTGGTTTAGTTTTTTAAAAGGTCACTCTCTATTACAGATGCACATTAACATTTTATGGTGAAATATGATTCACATACAGGATTTGCTATAACAGCCTGCAAACAAACCAACAAGTGGGGAGGTGACAATGTCAGAAGCTGGATGACAGGTGCATGAGACGTGAAATAACTTGCTGAGGCCTGAGATGAAGCAGCGCACGTGCGGCCTTGCTGGGGATTCAGGCACAGAAGCCCTAGTTCACTTACCAACACTGTGTCTTGGTGGGAGGCCTGGGTACCAAGGCCTATTTCACTTGGATGGCCAGACTGGTTGAGGCACAGAGACAGGGTGGGAAGAGGAGGGGATCTGAAGCATAATTACTGCCAGGCTGGCGGCCAGGGAGGACCAAAGCACCATGACGTCTGACCTCACATACAAACAGCACACAAATCCTCATTAGAAATGTATTGAAATGAAATGTCAGGAGCCATTGCTCGTTGAACACGATCCGTTGACACACTGATAAAGCACTGTATCCACGAGACACTAGTACCTGGAAGTTTTTCCCTCCGAGAACACCTCATTCATAATTTCAGGAAAACCGCCAACACAGGGCCAACCTCACAGAGCCACAGGTTACCTCGCATTACCACATTAACACTTCACACTATCCCCTGGCAGTGTGGAAATGCTTAACTCCCAGGAAGGGGTAGAGAACAAAGGGACACAGGGCCCAGAGGTCAGTTACTCCAATGGCAGCTATTCCCCACCCTGACAGACGGGCCTGATGACCACCCGTGTGTGCCCTGTGCTCAGGTCGCGGGTGGAGAACTGACCTGGGACTGCTTAGGGCTCTGGCGGCAGCAGGGAGAGATGACCTGGCAAACGGAACGAGACCCTCCCCCACCTGCCGCTGGCGCCCGCTGGGGGAGGCCTCAAACCTGGGCTTTCCCCCCAGGATTTTCCAAATGCCAGTGACACCTCCAGAGCCACCAGGGAACTTTTTTGAACAGTTCTCCTGAAAACTAAGCTTTCATACTTCCATCCCCATGGGCACAATCCAGCCCCTACGCATTAAACGACCCATAACTGGGAGGCACAAGTCACACGGTAAAAAGCCAGAAGAGCCCTCTGGGTTTTCTCCAAAGTGTTCGGAGTATGAACAGACGGACAGGGACCCTCCGCAAGGCCCACCACCACGCGGTGCTCGGAGGTCACTCCCTTTCCTCTGTGAGACCCTCCCAACTCAGTCGTCCTCACGGGCGAGGACACCTCATTCATAATTTCAGAAAATTATGCACTGCAACACTGGGCACCTGAGAAGCTGCCCTCAGACGTCCCTGTCATGCAGCCTCTCTGCCAAGCAGTTGGGCCCCCACTGTGGGCCAGGGCCGAGGCCCGCCTTCCTCACAGGCTTCAGAGGCACACGCTTCTCCACGCCGAGGCCTCCTCCTTCTCCGTGAGACAAGCACAGCCCCAAGGCGCAGATGGGAGGTACAGGATGCTAGGGGCTCCTCACCTTGAATTCCTCTTGGTCGCCAGGCTGTACAAAGTCTTTTTATTCAAATCAAAATGGCTGCAGACATCCCTGGCGGCCTCGGGGCCCTGGGTCACCATGGCAGCCTTCAGGTTCAGACAGGCTCGAGCCATCCTGCACGGGACAATGGGGACACAGGGCACGTCAGGTCCGGCAGGAGCACAAAGCCTGCACAGAGGTGGTGTACTCGGCTATCCCCAAACCAGGGAAAGGAAGGCAGGGAGCATGCAGACAGGTTCTTTTTTAAAAAATCTTGACAAAATCTTCAAATAAAGCTCAAAAACTGAGTCTGAAGAAGATCCATGACTACAAAATGCAAGATACCAAGAATGGCAAATTCTCTCTCCTTTAAATGGCCGGGGATACCTAATGGTGAGCAGGAAAAAATCAGGTAGGCTAGGAAGCCATGGCAGTGCAGGTGTGTAACTGGTGGGCTGTACTTTTCACCTCATCCTCTGTAACAGGGAGACCTGCCTTCGTGGGCCCAGAGGAAGGTTCATCTCTTGGCTGCCTTTCCATTCTGCAGTCACCCAGCATTGTGGTTTACTGAGCACCTGCTACATACCAGGCACTGTTCCAGGTGCTGGGAAAACAGCATTTTCTAAGAGAGTAAAGCCCCCACCCACATGTACTTTGCATTCTAGTGGAGGGAGACAGTTGGCACGCCGACATAGAATATTACATACAATGTACAGCAATACAAGTAGACAAACAGACACTGTTCTCTACTGGCTAAAGGGACAAAAAGTGACACTGAATATAGGATGGTCAAAAAAGGCCTCCCTGGGATGGTACTTCTGCAAAGCCCTGAAGGCAGAGACAGAGCCTATGACCATCTTGGAGAAGGGCCATCAGGGCAGAAGACAGACCACGTTCAGGACGTCTGGAGTGCTCCCCAAACAGCCAGGAGAGCAGCAGGACATGGTAGGAGGGGAGCAGTGACAGTGAGGGGCTGGTCACCAGAGGAAGGAAGAGCAAAGCCACAGCTGCAGTGGCCTCAGAAACACTCAGTGCTGCTTCGTGAGTGGAAGAAAAGCCAAACGTACTTGTGCACAGAGGAACACAGACCAAGAGCTGAGCGCAGACCAAGCCCAGGGCAAGTTCTGCCAGGTACAGGCAGGCAACTTACCTGTAACCTGAGGCGTACAGCGACTCACAGATGAGCTTCATGTGGTTACTCATTAGCTTTTTCACGATGTTGGTCCCCACAACATGAAAATGGAAGGATCGCTTGCCGTCTGCAATAATATGGCTTCAAAAACTTGAAACATTAATAGCATCTACAAAGACAGAATTGACATACTTGAGAATCACCTTGTTTCTTTTCCTCCTCTACACATACACTCCTCCCTCCTTACCCACAGTAACTGCAGATTTAAAACACCAACATGTGGGATCAGTCCATCCAAGGGCAGGAAGGTGACAGCTCAGCAGGCTGACCTGCCAGCTCTCAGAGTCTGAAACTGGTCTTGCTCCCACAGTCTAGCTAAACAGGGAGTTTCAGTTTACAACTGCACAAAATGAGAGAAGGACAATTTCTACTAATCATGTAGCCTCACTGCTTTGGGAATATTCAGGCCTACAAGCCTTACAGCAAAAATCCTAAGATTTTAATTGGTGCATAAATATCCCAAATTTGAACCTCTTTGGAAATAGAAAACAACAATCAACTCACTATGTGCCTGCACCTGTGCTTTTACCTCCTTCCCTTTAGTTAAAACCACGGCAAAACCAAGTGCAGTCAGATGAAGAGTCTATGAACCCTCCTGCCAGGATCACTCACTGAGAAGTTTGCACTTTCCCCTAAGACGCTTTCTAAGGTCATGACCCAAACTGAATGGATTCCTGCAGCACAGAGACAAAGCATCAGTTCCTGTAGGAAGCTGGAAATGTCTTAGAAACTTGTACCACATTGCTCCCCATCAAGCCTGACACAACAGTAGCATTAATTTGTTCTTCTCCTCATCACGCCAGGTAAGGAAAAACGTACTTCACTTTCAGGCCGCTTCTCCGCGCCCAGGAGCTGGAAGAGCTCTGTACACACTTCACAGAAATCTTTGTGTACCCTTCCACAACGTCATACATGTCGTCTCCAAGTAGCTTCTTGGCAGCAGAGACAAACGCTTCCAAGGCTGAAAGAAGAGTTATAGTCCAACGTTAAGATATGGTCTTAGAAGTAATCACAGTTGCTACTGCCAGAGGGGGATTTCTGACAGGAACATCCAGGTGACTGGAAGTGCCACCTCCTGAGATGGAGAAGCAGAGTGACGACATAGCCTTTCTGCTACCGTCAGTGAAGTCCCGGGCAACAACTTTCAAAGCAACTGGTTTAGAGCAGAGCTGTTCTTGACCCAGGGATCCTCTGTGATGCTGACAGTGATCCACCCCTGAGCATCCTGTGGGTCTTTCCCAATCCAGCCTTGCAGCTCTCCCCCGAGGCATAAGAAGTCAGACAAAGAAAGACAAACTGTGTATGGTGCCACTTACACGTAGAAGCTAAAAAGTCAAACTTACACACAGTAGAATGGAGGTTCAGAGGCTGGGGACTGGGGGACATGGGGAGATGCTAGGCAAAGGGTACAGACTTCCAGGTATAAGATAAGTATGTTCTGGGATCACATATAGAGCACAGTGACTCTAATTAACAGTATTGCATTACAAACTTAGAAATTATTTAGAGAATAGATTTTAAACATCATTACCACACAAAAAAGATAATTATAGGAGGGAAGGGAGGTGTTAACTAACAGTACTTTGGTCATCATTTCGCCACAGAGGTGACCAAATTATCACGTTGAACACCTTAAACTTACATATGTCCATAGTACCTCAATAAAGCTGGACACAAAAATAAAACCAAGAACAAAACCTTCCCAAACGCTTGAATAAAAACAAAACCCCCTCCCACCCCTCAATTCCACTTTCCTGACCTTCAAGCAGACATATCACAGGAAGTTATGAGGGCATTTAGTGATGGAGAGTCTAAGATAGAAATCAGACTGAAGCACAGGTCCACATCTCACACGAGGGATTCGCACTTCCGCCCACTGACTTCAGCCTGGCCACACCCTCCAACTACTTCACGTGCACCCACCGACCCGGGTTTCTTCTGAAACCTGTTCACATGCAGCACCGAGTGGCATGGAGCTCACTGGGCAAAACCAGGAATGCACATGCGATACAATCTTTGAAATAATTAAACATGCCCTTTCCTCTGTCACAGAGGTTCCTGTCCCTGTCCCTGTCCCATCCTACAACTCTGCTGAAAAGCCACGTCCTCAAGGGAGACTTTTGGCTCTTCGAGATCAGGTCCAAGGCCCACAGGCACTGTGTCCATTTCCTTTGGGGCACTTGTGTTGACAAGCGCCCCTGTGTGATTTTACTGGCATCTGCCCCCTCACTGGACTATGTGTGAGCTCCGCAACGGCAGGGCTGGTGTCTGACTTTCACTCACCATTTCATCTCTGCCTAGCGAATAACAGCCCCAAGTAAATAAGGAATTAAGGAATGAATGAATGAAATGTATTAATTCGGTGCTAAACCAGGTATCATCTTCCTAGCACTGGATAGCAGGTGTAAGTATCAAACATTAAAAAACCTGGTCAATGAGAGAAAAACTGAAAACTGAAGGTATTCTCTTCATTAATTTAATCATTTCCCTAACCTGGAAGAAACACTGCCACTGTTTTACTTGGACACAGTACCGGTGTTTCCACATACTAGAATATTCAATTTTTTTCCCCTCTAACTTACATACTTTCTAATGGATTACAAGGAGCTGTGCAGGGTGGTCACACTTTGCAAAAAGTGAAATTAAAGCATCTGCTCCACAGCAGTCACTAGTCCACCTCGGTCAAATGCCAAGTCCTCGTGGTGGCTTCACCTGGTAGCTTACTGCATGTTCTCAGGTCAGTGTGAGTGTTGGAGGGTGAGAGCTATTGAAAATGGCGCTGACACCCTGGAGGAACAGTGTGTCCCTGAGCGGCCCCCAGCAGACTCACAGTCGGGACTCCTTAAGTATTTGTTGTGTGACTGAGCAATTCAATTATTTGCTCTCCTGACAATAGCAATAAAAAGGTTTCAGCACTTGCTCAGGGATGCTGCGCGGGCCAGGTGGGGACGTTAAGTCGCGGGGACCTGTCACAATCTAGCAGGTCGAGCCCTCCAGCCTTGGCTGACAGCCCAGGGCAAGAAGTGCGGCGAGCAGACCCACAGCGTTCCCGGCCGGTCCGGGACCCTGGGAGCTCAAGCACCGGGCCTCGGTTTACCGTCGGCGGGTCGGGAGGCTGGGTTCCGACCCTCGGTGACCGCAAAGCTGCAGAAAGAAGGGTCTGTGTGGGGCGGACTGAGGAGCCCCCACTCTGGGCCTGGAGGCCGCCCGGCTCGGACCCGCTCCCGCCCATGCCTGCCCCAAACTCACCCGGCCCCGCGCCTTGCGGGTCCCTCAGCTGAGCCTTGAAGCGCACGCCCGTAAGCTCTTCACGGCGGGCCTGCTTAGCTGCGCCGTCCTGGCCGCTGGGGCCTTCCTCTTGGGGGTCCGTATGCCTAAGGTCGGGGCTGCCGGGACCCACACACCTGCGGTAGAGGTAGGGGCCGCGCTGGAGAGCAAAGACGAACTTAAGGGGAACTTGTGGTCCAGAATTGGGAAGGACGGCGGAAGGGGCGGGGCCTCGGGAGAGTCTGGGAAGGTCAATGGGCGGGGCCTCGGGGGGAGTGGGGCGGTGTAAGGGGCGGGACCTCGAGAGTATCTGGGGGCTGTGGAAGGGGCGGGGCCTCGGGAGAACATCTGGGCAGGAGGAAGGGGCAGGGCCTCGGGGGAGGGGGCTCTCTGGTCCGGTGGAAGGGGTGGGGCCACGGATGTGCTGTCGGACCGGAAGGGTCCGGGTGGTGGCGTGGGTGCAAAGTTCTTACTTATCTTCTGTGTCCGCCATCGTTTCTGATCAGCTCCCGGCCCGGGGATAACGGACACCCACGACACCCCTGCAGAGCTGCGCAGTGACTAGTACGTGGGGCGCGCACCCTGCCCCCGACGGGCCTCTCAGGGGCCTTGGCGGGTGGAAGCCCCGTATCCTCCATTCCCCGAAGGGAGCCCGGGGCGTCATTGGAGCTCGCTCATAGCCGTTCTCGATCTGGGGGCGCTCTAGCGGTGCCGATTGAAGAACCTGCGTGACACTCCGCGGGGTGTCACACGGCAGGCTTATGCCGGAGGGCCGCCCTCTGGCACCTGAGCCAAGGGTCGTGCGGGGCCCCTAACTCTGACCCCTAGTTTACCCAGTTTGGTGGAACGTTGCCCCAGACTCACCTTCACCAGGCTTCGCTATACTGGTGAGAGGACGTAAGCCCTTTTGGCTATGCAGGGCGCCAGGGGTGAAGTAGGGTCTGTGAAAAACCCTGGGGGACAGTGCAGCCGCCTCCACATCTCAGATCCCCTCATTGAAAGAGAGCCAGCAAAGCCAGCC
Organism: Manis javanica; assembly: GCF_040802235.1. Lineage (NCBI taxonomy): Eukaryota > Metazoa > Chordata > Mammalia > Pholidota > Manidae > Manis > Manis javanica. Next base: position 51,616,921 of record NC_133158.1, on the reverse strand, counting down.
CTACCTAATCCTTGGGGGTGTCCTGAGCTGAGAAAGTGATGCAATGTATGAAAAACTGCTTTGATGGGAAATCTGTACTGTGTTTTTGTAAGACATTATTGACTGAAGAGCGGCATTAAATGCTCTGAAAGTAAGTTCAGGAGTAAAGGACTAAGTAAAAACAGGCTGGTGCATTTAATATGGCTTCATCAATACTTGGTTATGTGTTCAAGTTAATCATGAACCAGTTCCTTAGATGAGTAATTTGGTGATTCCCGGAACCCACTAGTGGGAGCAAATACTGCCTTGTGATCTCTGATGTGTAATGATCATCTAAGGACATGGTCTTTTGTGGCCTGTTAGGGTTTCCGAGTCTGGTGGAAAAAGCCCATTGTGTGAACCCTGAGCCTCTGGCAAGACTGTTTTGCCTGTGGAAATGCCCATGTTGCAGGTGGGTCAGCCAGAGTTACCCCAGCAGATCTGTGCTCATGCGGCAGTGTTAAGAGAGAGGGATGTGCTCACAATTCAGGCTGAAAAAGGCAACCCTCTTATTAGTAAAGACAGCCTTTTTGTCGACAGTGCTTCTGTTCTGTGGTTCGTTGCCAACCACCAACTTTGTCTGCAGCTGCAGTGAGCCTGACCATAGAGGTAGCAGGGAGAAGTAGGAAACAGTCAAAAGCCTGTATTCAGTTTCTGCCTGTGTGACTGGGGCAAATTATTCTCTCTTTACAAAGACGTAAAGTGTGAGGGAACTTGCCAGTACTACCCAGCTAATAAACAGTGGAGCCACCCACCCAGTGTACCCTAACCCCGGTTTAGAAACAAACAAGTTGTCAGTGCCAATCCCAGCCTTGGCCAGAGGCATACATACCTGATGAGGCATATGGCTCAGAGTACAGACGGGTGCTTCAGACTAAGCCTGATGTGTTGAGTCCTTGTTGCCAGGTCACTAGCCCCACTTGTTCAGATACCAGGCTCACCAACAAACTTCTGGATAAGTTATATGGCTCTCTATATAAAAGGCCTGTCTGGAGAAAGGACCTTATTTGCTTCTAACTGAAAAGATAGTAAGACAGAAGAAAATAGAGGCATCAAATTTGCTTTCTTTTTCCTTCTCAGGCAAAATTGAAGATGAGTAGAAAATGTTTCCCTCTTGTCCAATGTGGAATGAACTAGCCTAAGTGTGAGGCCAGTCTTGACCAAAAAAACACGACATAGATTGAAAGGGCAAACTCCCAGATTCTATTTCAGCCAATTGGGACCTGGATCCTATTTCAGCCAATCGGGACCTGGATCCTATTTCACCCAGTTGGAGCTTAGTCCCTCTCTCCCCTCCAGTCAGCAAGAACACCCACCACCCCTGGACCCTGCCAACTGACCAAAGCCATGACTCATCACCCCCCAACTACCCCCAGGCGCAGCCAATCAGCCAGGGCCACGGCCATCACCCCCCCAAACCGCCCTAGAAACCCATAAAACCTTTGTTCTGGGGAAAACGCGCGCTCTTTCTCTGGCATCTTGCCACTGCATTGGTGTGGATGAGAGATTGAGCTCGAGCTAGCTCGAATAAAGGCTCTTTGCTTTTGCATCGGTGTTGGCTCCTTGGTGGTCTTTTGGGATTCGTGACTTTGGGCACAACAAGATGAAGTTTGTCTTCCTAAATCTCCCCAGGTCCACTCTGCTGACCCACCTCCTTGCACAAGCATATATAGCACCTTCTTGCTGCCCCATCTTCCCAAAGCCCTAACTGTTCCAGCTTTCCCAGAACTCATTTCCCTGAAAAACACCTCCTCAAGAATTCTTCCTTGTCCCACCTCCCTCGCCATGCTAAATCCCTCTACTTCCCCACCCTTCTTCCATAACCTGTTCTCTTACAGAAGTGTTCCTAGCTAGACTTGAGAAAAGAAATAAATTTGATAAATTCACCATAAGGGTTTTGGAGAATAACAGTTTGCAACCAACTGATAAATTTATTTTTATACTTTAAGAGCACACTTGGAGATCACAACCACCAACATGAATTTCTAATAGCTGTGTTTTAGTCACTGTGGCACTGAATGGGGCAGGATGGTGTGGTGGAAGTGGGGGTGAAAACGTAGACAAAGGAGCAGGTCATGGACCAGGAGAAGAGGAGCTCCTAAACATTGTGCATCAATCTGCATGCCAATTCCAACCCTCACCCTGTGTTACATTTTACAATTGGGAGACATGTCTCAAATTTTAAAAATTTTCTTTCAAATCTATTCAGTAAGTATGTGACTGTCCTACTGGAACAATGCCTGCAGGAGCCATGTCCTCAATAAACATGTATTATGCTGATGAGCAGAGTCTCAGACCAGACCACTCAAAACTGCTAAGTTAATGAGTTGATGTACTTATTCCCAGAACATCAAAATGTAGCAAAAGCCATACCACTTTAGAGTTTAAAATATCAAATGATAAACTCCAAAGTATTGTGGAGACTGGCCTACTATCCTAATCATTAGAAATATGAGAAAAATAAAGAAAATTTGAATAACAATGTATTGAAATCAGTAAGACAATTTTATACCCACAAACATGTTTTAAATAACATGGAAGTCGTAAAAATTGACCACATTCTAGGCCACGAAGAAGGCCTCAATAAATTCCCCTGAATTAACATTATACAGAGCATGTTCTCTGACTATCAAGCAATAAAATTAGAGCTCGATAAGATGAAAGGTTTTTAAAAGGCCTGTAATGCTAGGGGAAGGGGGTGAAAAAACCTAAGTAATTCTACAAAAGTACAAGGGAAAAACGAAAGACTTGGAATGCAACAAAATGAACACCTTACATAGTGAAATCTGAGATGGTGCATAGAGGAAAATTTATAGCTTGAAATGTACACTATATGTGTTCAAATCAAGAAATTGGAGAAAGTACAACAGAACCACCCCAAACAAATAAGAAGGAAAAAGACGCAAAGATAAGGAGAGAAATCTATTACAATGAGAATGAAAAAGCACTAAAGAACATTTTTTAGATTAAATAATCAAAGTAGAAAGATTTTCAATAATGAAAAATACTGTAAACTATCCACAAAAACTTTCTCAACTAAAAGAAATGGACAGATTTCTGCAAAAGGGAAAAGAACCCCACAATTGGCACAAAATGCACTAGAAATTTTGAATAGACCAACAATCATTAAGCACAATTATGTGATAATCATATCTTTCCAAAGATACAGATGATTTTTAGGTAAATTTTAACTCTATTTTCAGAAAACAGATAATCCCTGTCTTGTTCAGTTTGCTACATAAAACAGAAAAGAAGGAAAATAATTACAACATTTTTCTGAGAGACTAGTATATCCTTAAATACAAAACTACCTGAAGATAACACAAAATAAGGCAATTATGGGATTATTTCTTAAGGACATGGATGTGTGTAAATAGAGTATTAGATAACCTAAACCAACACAGCATTTAAAAAAAAATGAGAAATACAAGGATAGCTTAATACAACATCTATATAACTGAAAGCCCAAAGCCTTACCTTGGTGGCACAGGTGAGAGCACAGGCTCAGGGCTGGCATTTGAGCACATAGCACACCCACATCCTGCAAAATAAGCTCGGCTCTGAGGGATGGGAAATAACCAGAATGTCAAGAATCGTATTGAATCTCACATCAATGAAGATGTGACTTAGAACTTGGACAGTAGAAATAGGGTCGTATCAAAAGTAGAAAAAGGCAGCATTTAAGACGTCATTTACAATGTCCTGCCAGGATGCCTTTCACATGCAGAAAGAATGGTGCAGGTACAGAGGCACCTCTCAAATTCATGTGCAAGGGGCAAGATTACCCAGCGGCACCTTCACATAGAAAGGAACCCTTTCTGTGCTCCATCTTGGCATCATCCACCCATAATTTCTGTACCTTTGCAATTTAAGAGGGCTTCAAATCTTGGCACAGATAATCTGTGCAAGTTTGTGTCAACTTCCATATCGGAGCCCTGGTGATACTGTAGTCAGCTTCATGGCATGTGGCCTGTGTAATACATCAGAGAAATGGTAATTCAGTTGATCTTGGAGGCTCAGGGGTGGGAACTAGATCTTGATGGAGGGGACACGGTTGCCCCTTAAGGAGTGGTTGAACCTTCCTGTCTGCTCACATAAGTAGCAGGTCTTAAACCTGGATGCACATTAGAATGGCTTGAATCTTAACAAATGCATGGATGCTCCCATGCTTCTGATTTAATTAGTCTGGGAAGAGCCAGGCATTGGTCTCCTTTTAAAAGCTCCGAGGCAATTCCACTGTACAGCCAGGGCACAGAGCCACTGCGCTGGTATTCCAAGGGCAGGGCTGCTCCTGCCTGTGCATCAGTTCATCCAGGGCACACAGGCATGGTCACTGGCCCTTCACCCCTCCCGCAGGGCTCACCACCAGGGAGACCAGTGACAGGGTTTGTCACTGCATCCCAACACACACACATGCACACACGTGAACACCCAGGCCCACATGTACACACATGCCTGTGCCTGCACACCCTCCTGCACACAGAGCTCTGCGTGTTTTGATGCCTTGGTCACATCATCCTTTTGTTCAGGATCATCTTCACTTTCAAAGATTTTGTGGAGTGAAAAACCAGCTCATCACCAAAGGAAAGCAAACCGAGTGTGCGAAGGAGTTGTCCAGCGGTCAGAGAGGGAGAGAGATGAAGAGCAAGCGTCCAGAACTGCTAGTCTGTTTCCATGGAAAGCAACTACATTTGAAAAGTGTTGTGCTGGCTCTTTCTGCAGCACAGAGGTGGAGTCTGGGCAAGCGCATCGTCTATTATTGATGGCTTTGGTGTCCCGGGTGTGTTATTGGAAAGGGCACCTGGCAGCAGTTTCAGGGCGGGAGCAGAAAGGGAGTGAGAGCCCTGGGGTCCAGGGTCCTCCAAGGGGAGCCCTCACAGCAGCCCTCCGAGGGGAGCAGCAGTCTCACTTTGCAGCTGCACTCCCAGCCACAGAGAGGCTGACTGACTTGCCCAGGACCACCCAACTGGAAGTGGGGCAGAGGTGGACTCGACCAGGAGCCCAGGGCCACGGCCAGGCTGGGGAACTGGGCCAGGGTGGTGCTGAGCGTGGCGGGGTCGGGGGGAGGAGAGGAAAGAGGTGCCACAGCCTGCCTGACCTTTCTAGACAGTCTGGGGGTTGACCACCATGTTTCAATTGCCCGCTGAGTAGACCCACCCTCCAAAGTGGAAGCGGGCATGAGGTGGTCTGGGAGATACAGGAGAAAATTGTTTGAACTTCGATTCTCCTGTTTGTTTCCCATCTGGCTCCTACCTTTCCACCTACCTCAGTTCCACAACTAATACAATTTATAAAGGCAGAATTTGAACCCAGTACTGGTCTGGTTTCAAAAAGCCCATAATCTCATCATTTGAGCTAGTAATGGACCTGGAAGGTAGGTGTGAGGGCACTCTGAAGGGTTTTGATACTCTGCCACTGTTCTAATAAGGTTGGTGTGTATGTATCTTTCTGGAAGGAAATAGCTTTCTTAATATCATACATCCTAGAGTCACCAGTATTGCAGTACTGGAAAGAGAATCGCAGGTGGGGAGAGTAGCTGACCAAGTGCCTCTAATCTGTTTTCTCTGAGCTTCTCCTTTTCCCTGGAGGTCATTGCTCTGCTACCCCTTAGCTGGCCCCTATGTATGCACCAACTCAGTTAAAACTCTGGCCCAGCATAGGCAGTAACTTCTTTACTTGACTTCCCTCAGCACGAGGGAAGTTGGTGAGTTAAAAATATTACCAGTGTTTGAAGGACCTTTAAGGGCCCTGTCCTAACCACTGCGTGTGCATGAAATGTGTCACTCATCTGTTCCTCATAACCCTGCAAAGGGGAAACTGTTATAATAAGCTGAAGGAACTGATGCACAAAGCGGTTAAGTAACTTTTGGGGATTTGAACCCACGCAGCTTCTCTAACACTAAAACAAATAAGTTACAAGTTGTTTACAGCAGCACCACTTCTGTCATGTTTATGTCTTAATGTACCAGACTCAGATGTTTCCCAGGACTTACAGGTATTGTCCATTCCATCCTGTCTAAAAGTAGTACTCTCTAGCCCAATAGAACTGATTACAGAATAGGACCTGTAATCCATTTCTGGAAATACACTGGAACTGGCTTTTCTGATATTTCTACAATGAAATACCTAGAGCTGCTGAAACAAAGATAATAAAGTTCCTTTAAACGCTTGAGTGAGTGAGTGACTAAGTATCCAGGGAACAAAAGAGAAGAGGAATCAGAAACCTGGGGAGGTTAGCTGGCACTGACCCTATGGGTACCTTGGGGCCTTCTGATGGTCAAGAAGGATTTAACATGTGCATGAGGCCAATGTGAAGTGAACAGTTAGAACACATGTCTCCAGATAAAGCCAGGACCTGGAAAGCTAGACATCCAGGAGGAGGTGGATGGAAACAAATAAGCCTTCATGTAAAAAACTGTAACAAGGAAGCTTGTCTCCACTTAGCAATAGATTGTAGGGAAAAATGATCTCCCCTGAGAATTTGTGACCATAGGCCTGCCTTTTGAGTCTGGGGTTTTGAATTCATATTACCTTTAGCAGGAAACCCAAGCTGAGAAACTAACAAAGTTGTCCCAGGGTACTTGGTAAAAAAAAACAAAAAACAAAAACACACGTACAAAAAACAAAAAAAACAAAAAGAAACAAACAAAAAACCCCACACAAGTATTCTCTGCATACAAACATCATCAACACAGGCCCCACAGACTCCTAGAGATGAAATCCTGTTGATTCTGAACTACATATATGAGTACCAGTGAGCAGTAAAAACAACAGGGTTCTTAATAAATAACAGAGGAAATCTAAAACATGAACAAGTAATGAGAGGCTATAGAAAAAGAACACAGGCATATTTAAAAAGAAGCAATTATATCTATTAATTATGTATATACCAAAACTACTATGGTAATGAAAATAAACTCATTGAAATTAATAGTTTAATGGATAGATTAGGCAGCTAAAGAGAGAAACAGTGAACTGGAAAATAAAGTTCTGTCATTGTTCAAAACACTGGATGAAGACAACCTTCCAGACCTGAAATAAAGGCCCTTCTAGCCTCATCCAGGAGCAAGTCCACCCCTCACAGGATGACTGGCAGATGTCAACTCCAACCTCAGACAGCAAAGGCATCCATGTCCTGTGCAGGGAGGGAGAGGAAGTGAGCCCCATGGACTCCTCCTGGGAGGGGCATGGGTTGGCACTGCACCTGAGTGGAAGCCCCCAGTGGGTGGGAGGTCACAGTTAAGGCCAGATGATCTCTGGTGACTTCCGTGGTGCCCGTGATGTTGGTGTCACTGTTGGGCACCCACACATGGGGTACCAGGCAGAACAAGGCACTGATTCCCGCACTTCAGACACTTGGGTTGAACTTCACACACTGCCCCCTGAGTGATGGGTGTGAACGTGAACTTGCTTCCTGACCCACCCCCACTCCATCCAGGTGGAGGTTCCAGCAGCGACCCCAGTCAGAGACTCAGGACCACCATCCCCAAGGCTGGCCCGAGCCCTTGTCCACAGGCAGGCTGCACAGTCAGGCCTGGCTCTGTGTGACCACCACCCCTTCCTGAGGGACCCCTGAGAAGCGTGTGGGCACACACATCTTAGTCTGGGGACATGTGCCACTGAAACCCAGAACACCACTGGGCTGAGCAGCAGACAGCATGGCTATGGTGTGCCCGGACTTGTATTTCCAGGATTCCATAAATACTGGCAGGGAACATGTTCATGTGACACCCACAGTGACCAACACCAGGAGGGAGGGAGCCTCGGATGAGGGAGATGCCAGGACCCTGGTGGACAGCAGTGGAAATCCCTGAAGCAGAAGAAAATGTAAAATCAAGAGACAGGGCCACAGCTGGAACGTGGCCCAGCACCTCTGCCGTGACTTGCCCTCATACACAGAAAGGGACCTGGCCTGGCCCTGTGTTGTCCCCTAGGTCTGCTGCAGGCCCAGGTGGGCCTAGATGATCAGAGCTCCTGGCTAGGATGGGCCTTTCCCTCCTGCCCTGTGGGCCTGTACAGGTGACATCACTTCCTCGTCAGAGCAGGTAGGGAGAGCAGTGCTCTAGGACCTGGCAGGCCTCCCCTCCCCGACCTAACCCACCCGCCCTATTATTACGGCCCCTGTTGACCTTAGTGACGGAACTCTGCAGGGTTCTGAGCGGTCCCCTCTGACCAGACACTGGCACTTGGAGGCAGAGCTGTGGAGCCCCCACAGCCATGAAGAGCCTGCTGCCTGCCGCGGGACTCACGTGCCCGCTGATGCTGGAGGGCCTGTGGGGGGCCCTCCTGGTGATCGCTGACAGCTGGGGATGCCTAACTGGATTCCATGGGTTCCCCTGGGGGACCCTGTTATGTTGTGTGGGGCTGCTTTTCATGGTAAGCAGAGGATGGAATTCACGAAGCACCGAGGCTCAGGGCAGAAGCTGTCCTGCCCACCATGAAGTACCTGGAAACCATAGTGACACTACAGAACGAATGACTCCAGCCGATGACACCGGCAGGCCACCTGCAGGGGAGGCCAGTCCTCCCACCCTACAAAGCCTGAGCTTGGCAGCAGTGACCACACACCTGACTCTGTCCCTTCAGATCACTCTGGGCCTTCTGGCAAAGGGATGGGGGAGAGCCAGCCTCCTACACTTCCCAAGGCCACTGATGAGAAACCCACCCTCAGGGCATCACAGAAGGATGGTGAGCAACTTGGAGATAAAATGCTGGATGACTGGAATGGAGACACTGCTTTTCCAGAGAGGGCAGAAGTCCTTGCCCGGGACATCGCAAGATGCAGGCAGAAGCTGAAGGAGGAGGAGGAGGAGAAGGAGGAGAAGGAACATGCGGAGCAGGTCCTGAAAGGGAGTCAGCCGACTACCATCAGTGGCTGGGGCTCTGCTCCACGCTGTCCCCGCACCTGCGCCCCCGAGACATCTGGATGGCGGGAGCCTGGACATCAAGCAGAAGCGGGAAGTGGGAAACTGCAAACACCCTATCCCTGGGGCAGAAGTGACACTGAAGGCTGACATGCCGATGCTGACTCCCCTGTGTCCCCTCAAAGTCCTGAGAGAGCCAGACCATTGAGGGAACAAAAGCAAGTGAATAAAGAACTGAGAAAACAAACTGCTGCCCTCCAGGCAGAGGAATTATCTCTGAGGTGTGAAATCCTACAGCTGGAAAGTCAACTACTTCAGCTGAAGCTCCAGAGTCTGCTTGAACTACGCCAAGAACGTACTATGCAATTTGGGAGCAAATTGCTAAGGAGGAAAAGAGGTGTGCAGAAATGGAGAAGAAACTGATCAACTGGTGCAGAAACCAGAATTCCAAGTTGCAGATTCACCAGCTGTGCAAGATAGCCGAAGACATGGGCAAAAAATTGGAGAGAAACGTCCTTCTACCAAAAGAAGTTCCTCTTGCATGAGAAAAGGGCTCAGGAAAGCTGGAAGGCAGCCGTGCTGACAGAGAGAAACTGCATGGAGCGAAGAAGAGAAGGCAACTGCATCAGACAAATGCTGACCGATGCCCAGGCCCACCTGCAGCCTTTCCCAAGTGGCCCTTCTGCTCCTGTTGCTCCACCTGCAGCCTGCAGAGGCCACAGCCTGTCCCAGGATCCCCTGAATCCTCAGGACTCCCCCAGGAAGGAGGAGGGTGTCACCATGAGGGCCCAGGGGCCAGGGGTAACCTGCAGGTGTGACTCAGCTCACGGCAGCCAGGTCCTGACCACCCACAGCCATGGCACAGCTCTGCAGGTGTTTCTGTCTTTAAACTAATTTTGATTTATCTCTTTTAGGTTTAGCTACTGTTATTTAACTGATACTACAATTCCCTTATCCAAGTAAGCATAGCATTATAATTTTAAGAATATTTTTCAAACATTCCTTCACATCATCGGAATCTCTGAAATTAGAAGTATTGTATTTTGATTTACATAAAAGCTCCACTGTTCTTTAGCTATCTTTGACATGTGGCAATGGATACAGACACTAGAAATGTCAGGAGCATATTGCATGCCATTCTGAAATAAGTGAGCATGTGTTAGAAATCTGTAGGATAAGTAATTTAATGTTTACCAGAGTAAATTTTGATTGATCTTTAAGAAGCAATTGGAAAAAAAGGCCTAAACAACAACATGCCATGCAAACTTAATAGTATTTGTGCTAGGTTAGCTCTAAATTCATAGATTAATTTGGGGAGGTTACATTTTGCCAATCAAATTTTCTTATTTGTAATTTTTTGAAACTTTTTGTTTTATGACAGTTTGTTTTTTAGATGTTTTAAAATTTTACCCAGTTAAACATTTTCCCTTGATGGTAAACATACACACCCCATCCCAGAGGGCAGGCCCAAGGCACTTTTAGTCCACATGCCAGTAACTGGATAATACAAAAAGATTTTTTTTAGATGCATTTTTTTTTTAATTTTAAGGAAAGGTCATGCACGCATGATTTGTCTGTGCAGATAAAGTACCAAAGTCATATACACACACAAGAAGGGTTGCCTGGTGGATCAGAGAAGATGCCCACAGGGAGCACTTCATTCCCAGGGGTGCCAAGGAAGGTGAGTCCGCAGAGCTGTGGGCAGGGGGAAGGGAGGAGGAGGAAGGGGAGCCTCCCAGACGCTGGGGGCAGCTGTGCCCACCCTGGGCCTGGAGGCAGGAGGGGTTGCTGTCCTCTGGGCCCCTGAGGGGCTGTCAGCAAGGAAGCAAAGCAGGGAGGGGCCAGGGGAAACCGCCCTACCCCCCATTCCCCCATTTAGTGCTGGAGCAAATGCAGCCCCCAGAGGGCCTGGTGTTGTGGACAGTGGAGTCAGCCTCAGGCACAGGGCAGACAGAAAGGTCCAGAATGAATCTGGAGAATGACCAGCATCCTAGAGTCTATTCAGTGGAAAGTGTGCCCTTTCATAGCCTTCATTCACACTGTCAATTGAGACATCTCTCTGGAACATCGACAATGTCTTCAACACCATTCTGGGGCTTGGGATTCAGTGAAGGTGAAACAACCCAGTTAGAGGTTAGAGGGTAAAAGGGAAGCAGAAGGTGTGATGGGGGAAAAGGGGAGGAGACCAAGGAGGTGGAGACAAGATCCCAAGGCTAGTTTGAAACTGTAGCTGGGAGGGCTCCTACCTCTGCAGGACTGAAGGCTGTGGTCTCAGCAGGGCCTGACACCCCACAGAGCTTCCTGGGCAGCAGCTGCAAAGTCAGCTTGCAGACTGCTGGCTCTAGTGCTGGGGCTGCCTTTCTGCCTGCCCCCCTGGGCTGTTGTCCCTGCCTGGGGCTGAGAGGCTGGGCTCACGATGGCTGGCAGGGCCCAGAGTGGGAGCACCAGGCCGGCTTCACCTGGAAGCCATTTGCCTTCCTTGCTGGTGTGATCACTCCCATGGGGAGGGGTGGGGGTTGGTGTCTGGACCTGCCTCCTCCCCGCTGACCCGGGATAGCATGGTGGGGCAGAGGCTGGCCCCTGGGGCCTCCTCATGCCAGCTGTGTGCCCTTGCAAGCCTCTTCAGCTCTCTGTGCTTAGTTTCTCAAGCGCATACAGAAGTGCCAATGCCTAGGACCTCCACCTGCAGTTGGTGTGGAGTGCGTGAGGACAATACCGGTGAAGGCCGAGCCCAGAGCCTGGTGCACAACAGGTCCTGTGCCCGTGTTTGCCTGCAACAGCCATGGTGGCCATTTCCCTCTTGACCAGATGGGGCCCCAGGAGCTGATGGCGAGGCAGTAGTGCGACTAGCCTCTAATGGTTACAGTTTATATTAGACAAGCACATCACAGCCTTGAAGGCTACGTGTTAGAAGAAACGGTCACATGACGATGAGTTACAACAATGAGGGCAGGTGCCTCCCCTGCCACCCTCCTGGGCCTCCCTCTCACCAAGCCAGGCAGCTACTTTTTATCTGTGGTGTCGTGTCAGTGTGTGGCTTTAAACAAAATGAATCTCCTATTGTTTCCTGGACAGCACCTCTAACAGACACGAATTTTTGGTCAGTTGTTTGAAAGTTCTAGTAGTAATGGGATGAAGGGATCCCCTCTCACGCAACAGAATGTCAAGGTCAGTGTACAGAGGCCTCTGGGAAGCAGGGTTTAAGGTTGGATTCTGTGAGAATCCAGTGTCACCAGCAGGTGGAGCACTTGGCCTGAAAACCAGGGCCTGGGGTTGGGGGATGGGGAGTTTGCTGGCTCAGCTATGCAGTGTCTGAAGCGGAATCTGAGAGGATGCTCTGGGTCCAGAGAGTGTAGCAAATACCAGGGAAACAGGGGTTAATAGATGAGGCACAAGACTGATTGAAAGCATGAGACACAGTGTAGGAAGTCCCACTAAGTTGGAGCAGTCCTCCCCGTTGAGTTTGGTGGGCACCCTCTCTTGGGTGCTAAAGCCCCCATCTTAAGTGCTCAGAGTCCTCTGGGCCAGGGCTGTCTTCATCTAGCTGGCTGATGCCCCAGACATGCCATGGGAGGACCTGTCAGTGGATTCTAGCCATCTGCCCTTAAGTAGGCAGCCAGCAGATCCCAGCTTAGCTGAAGGCACAGGCTTGGTGAGGATTCAGGAAGTAGGCCTAGCAAGTTCCTTAAACTCTGGCTCTCCATCTGAGTCCGTGGGTCTATCTATTCCCTTTCACTGGTGGTTAAAACCTGGGCCAGTTCACCTCCCAGACCTCCTGAAAGTCCCTTCCCTAGTGGACAAAAGTTTTGCAAGCTGGGTTCTTTGCACAAAGCTAACAGTGTTGCCGCTGTACATTTCCTTCTCCCTTCATCCACTGCCCCACATAGGCTGTACCCCACCCCAGGCAGGAAAGGAGAGGTGATGCCGGCTCAAATGAATGAGTTTCTGCCATTGGCAGTCTTAAACAAGACTGAACCATTTCAGATTTGGGGCTGCTTATTGTCAGCTGATGGACAACCTTTTCTTTGGTTATATTACCTGAAGGGAAGGAAAGGTCCATGTTGAGCTGAAACATAAAGATATATCCAGAATTTTAAAATAGGACAAGGAAGTTTTAAGAAAATGAAGGTCAACAAAATAAGATTTGTGGATAAATCATTAAGAGTAAAGTTTCCAATGTTTAAATTTGTCCACTGTTTCAAGAGCAGGTTTAATGCAAAGTGTGATAGAAGGACTATAGTCTTGCTGCAGCTGCTAGACAAGGTCAAGATATGTCAGGAGCCCCTTCCTCTGTCAGACAGTTCTGGATGCCTCAGAAGTACAGGGCTGTACACCCAAAATCTACTCATACAGGCTCTGAGGTGGAGGGAGGGATCGGGGCCCGGGCAATGGGAATGACAAAGCCCCCAAGACAGCGCGGCAGGTCAATGGACTGAAGCTGCTGACAAATTGGAGAAGCAAAGGATTTCCACTTTGGGAAACTAAGAAATGCTGCCCAGGATGAGATAAGGTAATCAAAGATACCAGTAATGATTTGGGAGTGGCTAAGCCGGTGGGAAGAGAACCTAGATGCTAATACATGGAGAAATGTTTTGGAGTCTCAGGCCTCATTGTTAACAAGTTTGGGTAACCAGCACATTACTTAACAAAGAAGCTGCTGAAGTTTGAAGACAGCTGAATCTGCTCCAGTGCACACTTACACCAGCACCACTGCTGGAGAGTAAATTGGAAAGGTGGTTATAGATGTTCACTCTTAATACACTGGGTATTGGATGAATGTGCTACCAGGAGCCGGCACTGCTCTGGGGATAAAAAGAAAGAAAACAAAATCAGTAAAGGATAAACCTAAAATTCAAACAGTGAACAAGCACCGCTTGACTCTGCAGCTGAACACCACAGACTGAGATGTGGTTTCATGACGCTTCCCAACACTTATATTTGCTTAATCAACTTCAACTGTGTGAGCCAGTCAACACAAAGGGCAAATGGAAATAAATGTTTATTTGCTTAAAAGACGGGGAGATAGGAACTGTGAGGTGAGTGTTCCACAAACCACACACAGAGATGCAGCCTGACTTCCTCAGCAGCTGCTTGTCTCGCCTTCAAGTTTCTAGGGAGAACCCGGCTCCATGTGCACCCACTTGCCCCTACTCAGTGAGAGGTCCTGGAAGGCGTGAGCATCCTAAACAGACACAGTGACAAAGAGCAATAATCGGAACAGCCACCACCTTTGCACACCTTTGTGCACTGCTTACATGCCATACTTTACACAGCTTAGTTTGTCATTAAAACAAGGAGTAGGTGACATCACCTGTGTCCTGTAGACTGGGTTGTCCAGAGCTGCTGCATGGATTCAGCATTGTCCTCTAGGTACCAGGCTCCTTCATGTTCATGCTGTGCTCTCCTCAGGGGTAGGAACTGCTCCCCTGACTTGTGTCTGTGTTCTGGCAGGAAGAAGCAGAGGAGGCTGTGCCAGCAAACTTCCACTTACCTTAGCCACAACTTGTCACTGGCATCTCATTCAGGGTTCCTGGTGGTTACAGACAAGAACCCTGTCTGTATCTCCAGACAAGAATCCAATCTAGCTCTCTGAAATAATGAGTTTCTTAACACAGAGATAGTTCTGGAATCATTGCCAGGGCTGAACGGGCTCTAGGCTGAACTCAGAAAGTCACCACCGACTAGGAGCTGCTCCCTCTTCCAAACCAGAATTATGAGGCCACCTCCAACAGGGAAGCCAGTACCACAGTGATTGGCTCTTAGTCAGGACGTCTGCCACCTCCAGGAAGTACATCAGTCAGAAAGCCACACCCTCGTGCCAGCTCCCAGACTAGGCCAATTCTGCTGTGACCCGTGCCAGCTGTGGAGACGCCCAGAACTCTCCTCTTGTCCTCACTGAACTCAATTCCCAAACAAGTCTCGTGGTCCTCTCTCCATGGGACTCAGTTCAGAATTAAGGTAAATGATAAAACTTAAATCAGGTCTGGGGCCCCAGCTGCAATGGCAGTTGAGGGCTTTGCCAGTTGAGTATTTTAGCTTTCCAATGTCTATAGCAGAGGCAGGCAAGAGAAAAGGTTATGAAATAGAGAGGTTGAGTACTTCCAACTACTACATTAGCCACAATTGTTCTGGAAATTTGGGAAGGCTGGTGAGTGGTTGGCCAGCCTTCCCTTCCTCCATCCTGAGGCATCCTATTGATATATATCACCTCATGTAATCCTCACCTCAACCTTGCAATGAAGTATTGCTATTCCTCCTTTATATATAAGGAAATTGAGGGATGTAACATTTAAGTAATGATGTTCAAAAAGGTAGCAGAATTAAGACTTGATCCCAAATCCAAGTTCCACTAGTCTCAGAGAGTATAATTTATATGTTCACTTTGCTGAAACTAAACACCAACAAGAATGGATTTTATTTTCAATTCCCTTGCTCATGACTATGATTCACTGGCTTCTAAAATGCTGAGTAGGCCTGGTGACCTCCCATTTCCAAGGCTTTTCTCTGGCAATTTTCTTAATTGCTTGAGTTGCTTGATCCCACAGGCCACCTGAGCAGCCAGATGACAGGTGTGTCAGGGCTATGAGGAGTAAAGAAGAAGGTAGCATTTCTCTGTCAGCTCACATCCTCCATTGGCCAAAGAATGCTCCAGGATGCATCACTGTCCTTTCCTCTTACATCTGACCACTCCAATTCTAGCCTTTTTTTAAGGTCCAGATCAAATGCTACCACTCTACAATGATGTCTCCAATCTCCGTGGCACAATGTAGCCCACTTCTCTGAAATTCCCATGTATTTTCTTTGTACCTCCCTTCATACGTTTCCCACAATCAACCTACACAACCACCCTTTCCATATTATAACTTCCTTGAAGACAAGAATCACAGCATTTATCTCTGTTGTCCCTTAAACCTCTCAACATGGTACATGCATGTGGTAAGGGTTCATTAGATAAATAGTAGATGAATGAGGTTCCCAAATGAGATGCTCTCTTTAAAATACTATATGGTTTGCATCTAGGGAATTGACAAATCAATTGCTTTAGTTTCCTAGTGAGGCTTTCCTCCATCACCACCACCTGATTTCTCCAGTGTTTAGTTAGCCCTCATTGGTTAATGTATTACATATTTATTTGTTTTGTTGCTTTAACCTTTTAAAAAGCGAACTAAAAAAGTGAACAGGGTATCCCCAGTGGATAAAAATTCTTTAATTTGCTCAAAATAGACAAATACATTGACAGAACAGACTAGCAAACTAACAAAGTCCCTGTCATCTTTCACCCAACAGTGCCCTGATATCTATACACCATCAATCCATTTGCAGAAATAATCAAATGTGCATACCAAAAAGTTAAATTTCCCATGGGGAACAACCTACCAACTCAAAACAAATGGGAAACAAAATGAATAGAAAGTAAAAGTAAAATTTGGAAAGACAGAATCAGCATGCTAAATTCCGTTGCTTCTGTTTGTTTTCTTGGTTATTGTTTTTTTGACTGAAGAATGGCTGATGTACAGTGTGTCAGTTTCAGGTGTACCACATAGTGATTCCACAATTTTATACATTACAGAAAGTCAGTGTAGTTGCTTCCTGTCACCACGGAGACATTGCTGTGTTACTATGTTCCCAATGCTGCGCTTTTCATCCCTTTGACTTGTTTGTATTATAATTGGAAGTTTAGATTCACCTCTGGGATCCAAGGAAAGATGTGCCCATGAGATTGACGAATGTTTCTTGGTTCTGTTAGACCAATCCACTGGGCATCTTGGTGGAACTTCCAAAACTGTCAAAAGATAGCCTCAGAAAAAAATAAAACCATGATTCTCATACAAAAAAAGAGAGAGAGCAGGAAAGAGAGAGAGAGAGAGAAAGAGACAGAGAGATCTACATGTTTGGAGGTGAACTCAGTTCACTTTCTCTTTGGAACAACTTTGTAGGCCATTTTCTTTACCGATTCAAGCATCTGCCATACATAACAATTCATCAGGCCAAAAAGAGTGCAACAAATCATGGAAGTAAAAGCCTCAAGGAATCTCCATGTTCTGCACTCAACCCACTCAATTTCCTGCTAAAGTAGAATTTCTTCCGTTGCTAAAGTAGAATTTCTTCCGTGACTGCCAGCCCATCAGGATCAGCATACAGCAGCAGTCTCCTTTGTTCCTTCTGTAAACTTTCCACTTTAGAATCCCCAGGAGAGTGGTCAGCAGTCACCAAGGGAGGTTCTCTCCTGTCATGTGGTAATGAAACTGGCAGGCTGGCGGCTTCCTCCTGGTTGCCATGGAAATGACCAGGGCTGCTGGCCTTCTGAAAACAGAAAACAGCAAGGGCGCTGGTCCGCAGTCCACCCCGCCCTGCAGATTAAACCAGTCTCAAGCCAGAGCCAAGGATTGGGCAGAGGTCTGTGGAGTGGAGAAGCGAGCCTCACACTGGAACTACGAGATGTAAGTGGTTTCTCTGTTCTTCTGTTTTGAAGGCATGTCTAGCATAACAGGCAGTTTTTAATAACCTCAGAATTTCTGCTGCATGGCAGGCAAGTTCTGTGGCGGTTTGAAGAGCCAGTGTGTGCGTCACCGTCTTCATGGACCATTTGTATTTTCTGAACATAATGTAACAGTTCTGGGTGGCTTCTTGGACCATTTCTATTTCCTGAACATAATCTAACAGTTCTGGGTAGCTTCCCCATGAGACAATTTTTTCAGCTTTCAGGCATATGAATTGCTCTTTATTGAGATTCTGCCTTTAAAGGAAGTATTTTCAGTGCATTAAGCAAAGAATGAAATGGTTTTTCCATTTAGTTTCTAAATAGATAAACTTACTTAGGCTATTATAATATAACAGGTATTTTCATGGAGCCTGGGCTTCTTTTTTTACTTTAAAACATCTGGCTACCATCTTTTCCTATTGGTCTTCAATTCTAAATAACAATTAAACAAAAGAGGTATCGATCATCTCTCTTTTCCTTACTGTGATCCCCCCAAAAATAAGAAACTCTTAAAACATCAGCTTCCACTATTTCTTTGCTGTTTTTATCTAATAATACTGTATTTATTACTTATTTACTCACTACTTATTAGAAAACATAGGTTAAGGCAAAGCTAAAATTCTGATGAACTAACATTTGGACGGGTTGGTTAGCTTTTTAAAAAATTTGTCATTTACTCAAAAGTGAATAAAACATGATAAATACTGTAGTAAAAAGCAAGATAATGAGGATGTTTTAGAAAACCAGTAGTCCTTACACAGCTCTGCATAGATTTCATTGTTTAATAAACATATTGTGGGGCAGGTTTTTAGCATTAAGTGTTGGTATACTGAGGAAAGAAAATATTTCAGAGGAATTGTGCATAATATGTATAAAAACCTGTCCTTAAAAACTACCAAAAGTATCAAACCGCACTTGTTTGAAAATTTCTTAATGAAAAGAGTGATCTTTGGGAAGTTTTTAACTTTTGTTTTTATACCAAATAATGAAGTATGTTTCTGTGTAACAGAACTTGCTTCATTCCTTTTGTTTCCTATTCATCTAGCATGAGGGTTCCATATACACTAGGTTAAAGGCTACAGAGTCTGGTAATAGAATACAAGGCATGGAAGTTCACTTGAATAGGAACATGACCCTGGGATGGGAATAACACTGTAATTTCCACCATGACTCCCTTGTCATATTTGGCTGTCTGAGTTGAAGTCATAGCTGTTTCCTACTGGCTCTAGGACTTGGAGCAAGCTGTATAATTTCTCTGTGTCTCCATTTCCTGATATGCAAATGGAGCCATAATATCTACCTTTAGGATTATTGTAAGGATTAAGTGACATGCAATGTATAAAGCACTTTGAACAGTAACTAGCACTCATTAAATGTTACTATTAATCAATAAAAAATTTTCTAACTGCAGTCAGTTTTCAACACATACACATCTCTCCATTTCAAACTTCTTATTTGAAACTACACTGTCTGTTATCAATGACCACTTTCTCTGTATAGCTCATTTAGCCTTGGGACCCCAGGGCTTGAGGGGCTGTAAATGGTCATGCAGTAACATCTCTTCTCTACCTGGTAGTTTGAATCCTCTTGGGGATCAAGAATTATGTATTTGGCAAGTTAAGTTTGAGGTGTCAGACATTCATATAGAATTATCAAGTAAGGTGTTGGATATTGGAGCATGAAGTTCAGGGAAGAGTTTGGGAGCTGGTTAACCATCAGCACATAGATACTATTTAAATCCATGGGTTAGCATGTATTCTCTGAGGGAGTGGATAAACAGTGAAGAGAGCCAGGCACTGAGCCAAGGAAATGCAACAATGTCAGAAAACAACGGAAGATGCCAGCCAGGGACTGCGAAGGAGCGGCCATGACGTAGCAAGCAAAAGAGGAGAATGTCACGATGAGAAAAAAGTTATTTACTCAAGAAAGAGGGAATAAGCAACCATGTCAAAAGCTGGTGAGAAGTCAAGCAAAATGAGATGAGATTAATCCCTGGATTTGGCACCCTGCGGTGTGGGAGTCACGGGGAACCTGGTAAGAAAGGTTTCGAAGGTGGGGGGTGGTAAGAACAGCCTGATTGAAATGGCTTAGAAATCTCACACAAACAGGCACTGGGCTCACCGTATGAGTCCAGATTTGCTTATAAAAGCTTGTTTTAAACTTCTTTTAATGTACACGCAGGTGTCCATGTAAGAAAAACAGGTTTGAGGCAGGCATGAACTGTAATCCATGCCCCTCGCTTACCAAAGTTTTGTGAAAGAGGCAGGATTTGAAGTCAGTTTAAAGATGAGAGTGGTTTCTTGGCATATGAGAAATAGCAAACACTCCTAGACACAGGAGGCAATATGAACAGCATGAGAGAGGCGCATCTCTCTTCCCCTCCATGCACGCACACATGCACACACACACGCACACAAGGACTTATTCCCACAGTATCCCCTGAATCTTCTCCTTTGCAGTTTCCATCCATTGTCCGTGAAACGATCACTTCCCATTTGCGTCTCGGAAATGCGTGGTCTCCAAAGTCATGAACGAAGCCAGAATCTTCTCTGTGGCCAGAGAAACTAAAAGATTCATTTGGAGACATGCCTAGACACCATTTCATGGGTACTCAATTTAGCCCAAATTTTGATGCCTAAATTATCCACTTGAGCTCTGCTGTTGGCACAAAAATAATCTTCAAGGAGTTCTCAATGAGATCAGGAGCCATTCGTTTTTTAAAAATAAACTTATTTCAGGATAGTTTTAGACTTACAGAAAAAACTGTGAAAATAGCACAGAGACTTCTCATATACCCCACACTCAGTCTCATCTCTTATAAGATATACTAACATCTTATATTAGTATGGTACATGCATTTGTCACAATTAATGAAGCAATATTGATATATTAACTGATCTTCCTATCTTACTTGGATTTCCTTCGATTTTTACCTAATGTCCTTTTGGTGTTTCAGGATCTCATCCAGGATCCACATTATCTTTAGTTGTCATTCCCAGGAAGTATTTAAAAACCCTTAAAAATCTTTCAAGAGAGCAACAAAGTTTAAGCTGCCTTTGGTTTCAATATCTGTAACTAAAATCATTAAAGGAAAACTGAATTCTTCCTTTTCTTCCTTTTCTAAAACCTAATCCTTTCAATAGTTGAATATAGATGAAAGGAAAAAGATTAAGGCTTACACCTTGAGGAAATCGTTCAAGGGACTTTATGGGACTGTAATAATGTATAACTGGAGGTGGAAGATAGTAATCCCTTTTTATTATTCTGGATGCAGGTAATTAAAATATTAAAGGTTTGCCAGCCATTTCTTGTGTCTCCTCTCCTAGCAAAGGGATGGCTCTGACTCATTTTCCTTGGTAACCTAACAGTCACATCATACAGGTCCAGTAGTTTGAGCAAAGCTCCCCCCATGTAAGTTGGACAAGACTGGACAGTGACATGTTGGGCTGTGGGGTAGTCTTCAGCAAGGACTCTTAAAATCCCTCAATGGAGAGCAGTTAGGTCAGTGGCAATATGTGACATAAGTATGTACAAACTCTGCTCATGCTTCCTTAACCTTGGGAGGGTGTGGAGTGAGTTGGAAAGAGTGATCTGGGGCTCGTGGTCCTCATTCTAGGCAAGTGTGTGTCCATCAGATGCACAGGGATGCTCCATGGCAATAGCACACCTAGACGATGGTCACTGGAAGAGTCGCAGGTTGGGGACGCCTCATGCGACTTTTACCAGATGACATTCAATGGCTTTTAAGGAGACTCACAGGCAAGGTGGGCAACTGAGCTCAAGTTTCCTGCCCTCTTACATTATACACAAACTCTCATTACGCTTCCTCTGTCGTGACCAGGCCACAAGCTGAAATTCCTACTGAGGAAGAAGTAGAAGAAAAAGTAAAGGATGGATAATATGCATTTTTACCTTAGCTAATGGCTGGATTCATTTGGATAATATAAATATTTATGGGGGGGACTCTCTGTGTCAGGTGTGGTGCTATGGACTGGAGAAACCAGTCAGCAAGAAGACCAGGTCTTTGTCACATCAGAAACCTGACACAGCAAACCAACACCAAAGGGCCCAGCATCCAAAAAGCAAATCAGTGGATGAAATCAACACCCAGTTGAGCCCAATGCTCTCAAAACACAAAAGGTCTGCTTTACAACTGGTTTTTGGTCATCTTAATCTAGAAGCTTCTGAGCACTTTCATCCACTTCTATTATTAAATATATTTAATCTCAAAACACTGATGTAATTGGTACTTGAAGAGATCCTGGCTTCACCAACCACTGGGCACAAATAAGGTTCCATTAACACTAGGAGCTATACTTTGCCTGTTCATACTCTCACTTGCCTGACACAGGTCCTCCATTCCTCTGACCACTATGTCTGCACAATGGACTCACCTCCCATCATTCTTTGGAGCTCCCATGAGTGTCTTACCTGTCTCACAAGTGGCCCTCTCACCTGGTTCTGTCCCCGACAACCACTGGATGTTGACTGTCCCTTGCCTCTGCCCTCCAGGAGGGGCCAAATGTTGCTGCCTGCCCCTCATTCCCACTGCACCAGAGCCACCCAAAACTCAGTGCAGAAGCAGGCAGAATGACTTTGTCCCCTGCTCAGTGTCACACTCTGTCTCCTGGGCCCCACATCTCAGAGTTCATGATAGCAGTCCATGAAGCTCCACTAGACTTGGCCCAAGGCATTAATTAGTCCAGGCTGAGAAGAGATGAGTGCCATCCTGTCCCTCCACTCATCCCTGCCCTAAGCCTTCACACATCACCCTCACCCTTCCTTCTTTTGTCCTCCACAATTTCTCACGTGCAAACAACCATCCGACTGCAGTGCCTCCAACCTTGTGAGGCATGTGCAGAAGTGTCTGTTCAGGCTGGGCTGGGGCTGATGCAGGGTGACTACTCCGTGACAGCTTGGAGCTTGGTATTTCCGAAGAAGAGGAAAGGAGCTCAGGACATAGGCACCCCAAGGGCTTCTAATCCGGTCTACTGAGAGGAAGGAGGCACAGGAAACAATCAGTCAGAGCTGCTGGGCTGTGGACAACGAGGGGCTGGTGTCTGGGCCAAAGGTTGATGAAATAACTGCGGGTAAAAAGGGGTTTGATAAGACACTCAAGGAAGATTAAAGATAGTGGCATGTGAGGAGAGACAGAGGCTTCCTCCTAAAACTGGATACAATTAGAAAATATAGTTGGCACAACTAATCCTGAGAGAGCAACAGGAAAGAGGAAGGCGCCAGACTGCATACACCTGGAGAAAAGAGCAGACCTCACTGAATGGGGTAATGTACCAGAGCTGTGGCTCAGGGGGACCCAAGCCCTTCCCCCACCCCAGCTCACTGGTGGGAGGAAGAGAAACTGAGTAGGGAGGGAGTGGAAGGCTTGGGACTGCTGAATACCTAGCTCCAGAGATCTGCGCTAGGAGCACAAACCTACATTTCATGGTGCTTTCATCATACTCTTCTGAATATAGAGTTGGAACGCTGGGACAGGCAGAGTTCCTGGGGAGACTGGGATTCCGGCTGCTTGTGGAAAGCAGGGATCCATATCCAGCTGCTCTGGGACAAAAGCTTATATCTGTGTGCTCAGCCCACTGGTTCAGGCAGTGGAGACAGGCATAGCAGCTGGGAGGCAGGGAACAGCTATTTCCTCCCACCAGGCACCAATACTGCTCCCCTGCAACCCCCAACATTGCTTCAGGGGCTGAGCAGCTCCAGAATAGAGCTTATGCACACCAGAGGGCGCCATATACAAATATGAAACGCCATAGGAACCTGGTCAAGAGTAAAATTATTAATACAACTCCCAAGAAAGATTTAAATGACATAGACCTCGTGACTCTTCCTGAAAGGGAGTTCAAAATAAAAATCATCAACATGCTAATGGAGGTATGGAAAGACATCCAAGAACTCAGGAATGAATTCAGGTTGGAGTTCCAATAGTTGAAGAGCTCAATGGAGGGTATTAAAAGCAGGTTGGATATGGTGGGGAGATGATAAATGAAATAGAAACTAGAGAAGAGGAATACAAAGAAGCTGAGGCACAGAGAGAAAAAAGGATCTCTAAGAATGAAAGAATATTGAGAGAACTGTGTGACCAATCCAAAGGGAACAATATTCACATTATAGGGATACCATAAGAAGAAGAGAGAAAGGGATAGAAAGTGTCTTTGAGGAGGTAATTGCTGAAAACTTCCCCAATCTGGGGAAGGAGACAGTCTCTCAGGCCATGGAGAGCCACAGATCTCCCAGCACAAGGGACCCAAGGAAGACAACACCAAGACACATAGTAATTAAAATGGGAAAGATCAAGAATAAGGACAAGCTGTTAAAAGCAGCCAGAGACAGAAATAAGATCACATACAAAGGAAAGCCCATCAGGCTAACATCAGACTTCTCAACAGAAACCTTACAGGCCAGAAGGGAGTAGCATGATGTATTTAATGCCATGAAGCAGAAGGGCCTGGAACCAAGATTACTTTATCTGGAAAGATTATCATTTAAATTTGAAGGAGGGATTAAAAAATTTCCAGGTAAGCAAAAGCTGAGAGAATTTACCTCCCACAAACCATCTCTACAGTCTATTTTGGAGGAGCTGCTATAGATGGAAGTGTTCCTAAGGTTGAATAGCTGTCACCAGAGGTAATAAAACCACAGTAAAGAAAGTAGAACAGCTAATTACTAAGCAAATGCAAAATTAAATTAACTATCCCCAAAGTCAATCAAGGGATAGACAAAAAGTACAGAATATGATACCTAATATATAACGAATGGAGGAGGAAGAAAAAGGAGGAGAAACAGAAAAGAACCTTTAGATTCTGTTTGTAATAGACTACTAAGTGAGTTAAGTTAGACTCTTGGATTGTAAGGAAATTAACCTTGAATCTTTGGTAACCACGAATCTACAGCCTGCTGTGGCAATAAGTACATACCTATCAATAATCACTCTAAATGTAACTGGACTGAATGCACCAATCAAAAGACATAGACACTGAATGGATAATAAAAAAAACAAGACACATCTAATATGCTGCTTACAAGAGACTCACCTCAAACCCAAAGACATGCACAGACTAAAAGTCAAGGGGTGAAAAAAGATATTTCATGCAAACAACAGGGAGAAAAAAGCAGGTGTTGCAGTACTAGTATCAGACGAAATAG
The DNA here is from genome assembly GCF_040802235.1 of Manis javanica. Taxonomy (NCBI): domain Eukaryota; kingdom Metazoa; phylum Chordata; class Mammalia; order Pholidota; family Manidae; genus Manis; species Manis javanica. The sequence continues at coordinate 51,592,396 of NC_133158.1, read as the reverse complement.
ACTTCAAAACAAAGAAAGTAACAATAGATAAAGAAGGACATTTATAATGATAAAGGGGTCAGTCCAACAAAAGGATATAACCATTATAAATATGTATGCACCCAACACAGGAGCACCAGTATATGTGAAACAAATACTAACAGAACTAAAGGGGGAAATAGAATGCAATGCATTCATTTTAGGAGACTACAATACACCATTCACTCCAAAGGACAGATCCACCAGACAGAAAATAAGCAAGGACACAGATGCACTGAACAACACAGTAGAACAGATGGACCTAATAGACATCTATAGAACTCTACATCCCAAAGCAACAGCATACACATTCTTCTCAAGTGCACATGGAACATTCTCCAGAATAGACCACGTACTAGGCCACAAAAAGAGCCTCAGTAAATTAAAAAGGATTGAAATTCTACCAACCAACTTTTCAGACCACAAAGGTATAAAACTAGAAATAAATTGTACAAAGAAAGCAAAAAGGCCCACAAACACATGGAGGCTTAACAACATGCTGCTAAATAATCAATTGATCAACAACCAAATTAAAATAGAGATCAAGCAATATATGGAAACAAATGACAACAACAACACAAAGCCCCAACTTCTGTGGGACGTAGCAAAAGCAGTCTTAAGAGGAAAGTATATAGCAATCCAGGCATATTTAAAGAAGGAAGAACAAACCCAAATGAATAGTCTAACGTCACAATTATCGAAATTGGAAAAAAAAGAACAAATGAGGCATAAAGTCAGCAGAAGGAGGGACATGATAAAGATCAGAGAAGAAATAAAATTGAGAAGAATAAAACAATAGAAAAAATCAATGAAACTAAGAGCTGGTTCTTTGGGAAAATAAACAAGATAGATAAGCCTCTAGCCAGACTTCCTAAGAGAAAAAGAGAATCAACACAAATCAACAGAATCAGAAACGAGAAAAGAAACATCACGACAGACCCCACAGAAATACAAAGAATTATTAGAGACTATATGCTAACAAGCTGGAAAACCTAGAAGAAATGGACAACTTCATAGAAAAATACAACCTTCCAAGACTGACCAAGGAAGAAACACAAAATCTAAACCAATTACCATCAAAGAAATTGAAGTGGTAATCAAAAAACTACCCAAGAACAAAACCTCCGGGCCAGATGGATTTACCTCAGAATTTTATCAGACATACAGCAAGATATAATACTTCTTAAAGTTTTCAAAAAAATAGAAGAGGAGGGAATACTCCCAAACTCATTCTAGGAAGCCAACATCACCCTAATACCAAAACCAGGCAAAGACCCTACAAAAAAAGAAAATCACAGACCAATATTTCTGATGAATGCAGATGCAAAAATACTAAACAAAATATTAGCAAACCAAATTAAAAAATACATCAATAGGATCATACACCAAGACCAAGTGGGATTCATCCCAGGGATGCAAGGATGGTACAACATCGAAAATCCATCAACATCATCTACCACATCAACAAAAAGAAGGACAAAAACCACATGATCATCTCCATAGATACTGAAAAAGCATATGACAAAATTCAACGTCCATTCATGACAAAAACTCTTAACAAAATGGGTATAGAGGGCAAGTACCTCAACATAATAAAGGCCATATATGATAAACCCACAGCCAACATCATACTGAACAGTGAGAAGCTGAAAGGAACTAGACAGGCATGCCCACTCTCTCCACTGTTATTCAACATAGTACTGGAGGTCCTAGCCATGGCAATTAGACAAAACAAAGAAATACAAGGAATCCAAATTGGTAAAGAAGTTAAACTGTCACTATTTACAGATGACATGGTATTGTACATAAAAAACCCTAAAGACTCCACTCCAGAACTACTAGAAGTGATATCGGAATTCAGCAAAGTTGTAGGATACAAAATTAACACACAGAAATCTGTGGCTTTCCTGTATACTAACAATGAACTAGTAGCAAGAGAAATCAGGAAAACAATTCCATTCACAATTGCATCAAAAAGAATAAAAGACTTAGGAATAAACCTAACCAAGGAAGTGAAAGACCTATACCCTGAAAACTATAAGACACTCTTAAGAGAAATTAAAGAGGACACTAACAAATGGAAACTCATCCCATGCTCTTGGCTAGGAAGAATTGATATCGTCAAAATGGCCATCCTGCCCAAAGCAATATACAGATTCAATGCAATCCCTATCAAATTACCAACAGCATTCTTCAACGAACTGGAACAAATAGTTCAAAAATTCATATGGAAATGCCAAAGACCCCGAATAGCCAAAGCAATCCTGAGAAGGAAGAATAAAGTGGGGGGATCTCACTCCCCAACTTCAAGCTCTACTACAAAGCCACAGTAATCAAGACAGTTTGGTAGTGGCACAAGAACAGAGCCACAGACCAGTGGAACAGAATAGAGACTCCAGACATTAACCCAAACATACATGGTCAATTAATATTTGATAAAGGAGCCATGGACATACAATGGCGAAATGACAGTCTCTTCAACAGGCAGTGCTGGCAAAACTGGACAGCTGCATGTAAGAGAACGAAACTGGATTGCTGTCTAACCCCATACACAAAAGTAAATTTGAAATGGATCGAAGACCTGAATGTAAGTCATGAAACCATAAAACTCTTAGAAAAAAATATAGGCAAAAATCTCTTGGACATAAGCATAAGTGACTTCTTCATGAACACATCTCCCCAGGCAAGGAAAACAAAGCAAAAATGAACAAGTGGGATTATATCAAGCTGAAAAGCTTCTGAACAGCAAAGGACACCATCAATAGAACAAAAAGGTACCCTACAATATGGGAGAATATATTCATAAATGACAGATCTGATAAAGGGTTGACATCCAAAATATATAAAGAGCTCATGCACCTCAACAATCAAAAAGCAAATAATCCAATTAAAAAATGGGCAGAGGAGCTGAACAGACAGTTCTCCAAAGAAGAAATTCAGATGGTCAACAGACACACAAAAAGATGCTTCACGTCACTAGTCATCAGAGAAATGCAAATTAAAACCACAATGAGATATTATCTCACACCAGTAAGGATCACCACCATCCAAAAGACAAACAACAACAAATGTTGGCGAGCTTGTGGAGAAAGCGGAACCCTCCTACACTGCTGGTGGGAATGTAAATTAGTTCAACCATTGTGGAAAACAGCATGGAGGTTCCTTAAAAAGCTCAAAATAGAAATACCATTTGACTCAGGAATTCCACTTCTAGGAATTTACCCTAAGAATGCAGCAGTCCAGTTTGAAAAAGACAGATGCACCCCTATGTTTTTCACAGCACTATTTACAATAGCCAAGAAATGGAAGCAACCTAAGTGTCCATCAGTAGATGAATGGATAAAGAAGATGTGGTTCATATACATAATGGAATATTATTTAGCCATAAGAAGAAAACAAATCCTACCATTTGCAACAACATGGATGAAACTATAGGATATTATGCTCAGTGAAATAAGCCAGGTGGAGAAAGACAAGTACCAAATGATTTCACTCATATGTGGAGTATAGGAACAAACAAAAACTGAAGGAACAAAACAGCAGCAGAATCACAGAACCCAAGAATGGACTAACAGTTACCAAAGGGAAAGGGACTGGGGAGGATGGTTGGGAAGGGACAGATAAGGGTGGGGAAAAGAAAAGGGGCCTTACAATTAGTATGTATAATGTTGGGGGGCATAGGGAGGGATGAGCAACACAGAAGACACATAGTGATTCTACAGCATCTTACTACACTGATGGACAGTGATTGTAATGAGGTTTGTGGGGGGGACTTGGTGAAGGGGAGAGTCTAGTAAACATAACATTCTTCATGTAATTGTAGAATAATGATAACAAAATGAATTTAAAAAAGGGGGTTTGATGGTTTGTTTGGTGGTTTGATGTGGGTGTTCTGTAGGTTCCTCATAATATCTATACTAGTTTCCGATTACTACTGTAACAGTGGGTAAAACGAAAGAAATTTATTTTTCCATGTCTCGAGGTCAGAAGTCCAAAATGAGCCTGAGTATGCTAAAGTCAAGGTGTCAGCAGGGCTAGTTTCCTCTGGAGAATCTAGGGAAGAGTCCTTTCTTGCCTCCTCTAGCATCTAGAGGCTGCAGGCATTCCTTGGCTTGGGGACACATCGCTCCAGTTTCCGCTTCTGTAGTCACATTGCCTTTTCCTTCTCTGCCTCCTCCTGTATTTTTCATAGAAGGACGGTTGTGATTACATCAGACCTACCCAGATTATCCAGCGTAATCCCCCAGCTCTAGATCTGTAACTTAATCACATCTGCAAAGTCCCTCTTGCTTTCTAAGATGACACTCATAGGTTCTGGGAACTAGGACATGGACATCTTTAAGGGACATTATTCCTTCGGCCATTCATCACCTTTTCTAGATGAGAGTTAACTTGGGTCTCTCCCCTGTGTTTTCTTACTGTACTAAGTGTTATTTTTTTTGTTCTTCCCATTCCACAGCAACACCCCCCCACCCCTGGTATGAGCCATGGAATTTTTCATTTCCTTAGGACCAAACGACCCCCTTTTACCCACAGTTACTTCATCACCTTTTGGCCCAGACAACCAGCCCCTCATTGTCCACAGCCCAGCAGCTCTGGCTGATTGTTTCCTGTGCCTCCTTCCTCTCAGTAGACCGGATTAGAAGCCCTTGGGGTGCCTATGTCCTGAGCTCCTTTCCTCTTCTTCGGAAGTACCAAGCTCCAAGCTGTCACGGAGTAGTCACCCTGCATCAGCCCCAGCCCAGCCTGAACAGATACTTCTGCACATGTCTCACAAGGTTGGAGGCACTGCAGTCAGGTGGCTGTTTGCACGTGAGACATTGTGGAGGACAAAAGAAGGAAGGGTGAGGGTGATGTGTGAAGGCTTAGGGCAGGGATGAGTGGAGGGACAGGATGGCACTCATCTCTTCTCAGCCTGGACTAATTAATGCCTAGGGCCAAGTCTAGTGGAGCTGCATGGACTGCTATCATGAACTCTGAGATGTGGGGCCCAGGAGACAGAGTGTGACACTGAGCAGGGGACAGAGTCCTTCTGCCCACTTTTGCACTGAAGCCTACCACAATGTCTAGCAGGCACAGTAGGAGGTCAGAAAGTGTTTTGATCTTAGCTCTTAGTCCTGCTGGTCCCTTAAACATTTTATATACATTTAAAGTAGCAAAAATGGAAATTGGACAATAATTTCCATTAACCAGATTTGCTCACTAATAATCTCAAGGCCTGTCATTCCCCAGAATTTACAGGAGAACATTTGTAAATCAGATTTGTTTGTCACAGAAAAAACTATGTAAAGAGGCCTTTTGGTTTTATCCTGAGCCTATTCTCTATTCAAATTTTCAATGCACATAGTGCATGAAATGAACCAGTTACTTTAGATTTCTTTGGGGTGGCTTTTGCATGCCCTCAGAGTATTCTAATATAGTTCTATTATTACTGTAATTGTGCCATTATATAATATCATGGTTTATGAATAGTACTATAATACCATGTGTATCATAACATACTGACTAGTAGCCATGGTATTTCTGAGGCACTGATAGGCCATATATATAACTACATGCATCCTGCTTTACTCTTACTATGTCCTAGCATGGTAGGCATGATCATCCCCATGCCACTCTGAGAAAAGTGACTCTGAAAGTTTCTTTGACTAGCCTACAATGTACAATGAGTTGAACATGAACAATTACAAAAATATTTTTAATTGTGTCCTCTTAAGACACAAATTTCATGCTTGAGGCTAACTTTGCCCAAATTCCAACTTAGACATAAACTTTTACTTCCTCTTTTTCTAGATGAGGAAATATATCAGATGATAGGAAACAGTTTGAGTCTTACTATATAAATTAAATGAGATACTGATCACATAAGAATCATAGTGAACTCGATTTTCTGCCATTCACAATAAACTAAGTAAACCTCAATGAAAGGGAAAGAGGCTCTTCATCAATAGAGACTCTACAAAGTGATGACTTCAGAATTACACACCTGGAAGGGTGTGAGAAAAATTCAGTGGTTCCTACCAGGGGTGGGGTTGTGTTGTTGTGGAATGTGAAGAAGAAAGAAAAAACAACACTTAGCACAGTAAGAAAACACTGGGGAGAGACCCAAATAAACCTAACTTCCAACAATAAGCTTTGAAATATTAAGCAACAAGGATATGACTCCTCTTATAAATATCATGACATAGTGTTTATCTCTAACCTACCTCTTGCCGTGCATTTGTGGACCAGAGCCAAAGAAAAGAAAAATGCTAAAACTAATTTTTCTCAAAGAGATTCTCAAGGTGCTACACCTAAGCCCTCCTACAGAGTGTTTGGGAGCCTGTCATCCACATGATACAGAGTAGCCAACACTTCTCCTTGGCCTACCTGGGCAGGATGACCGCACAGCACTGACCTCGTGGGAACTGGGCCTGAGAACAGGGGATGCTCAGTTCTGGGGTCTTAGTGAGGCACATCCACCACACACTTCTCTCATGCTTCTTGTTTAACCCTTGCTGTCCGTCAAACATGAGACAAGGTAGGGATAAGGCTTGAAGTACAATATCCTTGGGTGAAAATAGAAATTTATTTAAATCTATATTAAGGCTTAAACAAGTGATAGTAGACCCCATATGAGAGTGGGTTTTGAGCACTGGGCATCTGGAAAGAGTGGAAGATGAATTCAGATGAAGGTACAGCTAGGAGGCCCTGGAGAAAGGAGAGATACTGACTATATAAGCTTGTCTATCACCAGTCTCATTAGCCACTAATGTTTCTACCAGTGTAACAAAACCACTAAGAAGCTCTTGACTGGGAAAGTAAACTGTACCTTTCTTGGGGCTGTCAGGGGCAGAGTGATGTCTCCAGCATACAGTCCCAGACCAGCCATGTTGGGATGCTAGGAATGAAACAATGAATGCTTTCTCGTGACCCCATGTGGGACCTCCTGCCTCCTCCTCCACCCATTCCTTTCCAGGGGTCCATGCAGGTGTCCCAGCTGCATCCATAGCAGGATGGGAGCTCGTCCCCATCCCCACCTCCTAAATCCTTTTCTCTTGGGTCTCATCCCCTCAAGGATTCCAGATATTGAAAGAGATTTATCTGGACCCTGCAGGTAGAGTCAGCAAATGGAGGGGGGTAAACCTTTACACAAGAAGAGCATCTCTTACTGGGAACTCATTGTCCTCTCTGGCTCCTACTTCTCCAATTCAACTTGTACCTGGCATTTAAATGACCTAGTACAGATCCAAACAGGTCTCTTCTGCTTACAAACCTTCAGTGCCCCATTTCTGCTCTTTCAGGGGCCTCCAAAAGGGGTGTTTGCTTGAAAAGGAGTGTACAAGCCAAGCCAGTGGGTAGAGTTAAAAATGCTCCAACTTTTTACTTTTCATCTCAAAATCTAAAAATTCTAGTCTTTGTGTATTGTTTACAATGTAGGTAGTATATATCTGGTATTTATAACACCTTTATAAATAAAAACCAACATCTACTGGGGAGGGCTTTTTAAAGTTTGCATTGATCAGAAGAGTTTGGAGATCAAACCCTAGCTTCCCTAGCAAGGTCCCTAAGCCCCGCCCACCTCCATTCCCAGACTCCTGGATCCCGAGACCCGCCAACTACGCCAACTACGTTAGTCTCTGAGATTTTGCTCAAGTGAGCCTTGGCCCTGCAGCTCCTCTCCTTTCCTCTCCGCGGCCCCTTCCCTGCCGGCCCAAACAGCACCTCCTTTGGGCGTCTCACCCACTTCTTCCTGCCAAACACTAGATCTGCATCTTTAACAAGCCCTCATCAATCATTGCCTTATAATTCGTTGCCTGGTTGGTTGTTTCCAGAGTATATGCTAAGTTCTTGGGCAACCCGTTAGACCCCTGCGATGAGCAAGGCCAGCTTTCTGCTTTCAATGTTAGCAAACCCTGGGTGGGCAGCCTTCTGATAAAATACATCCCAAGAGTGCAGGTATACGTCTCATCTTTGTAGAACACATCCCAGATTCCAAACTGTCTCCTTTTCTGGAATGCCACTCATTTTCGCCACCTCAGAATCTTCAAGAGGTTTGCAGGAACACACTTGGAAATGCTATTTGTGAGAGACATTCTTGTCCAGCTCCCCAAGTCCTGGTTTCAAACTGGGTTTCTTGGGGTACCCAGACATTGTCTTTCTTCTGCCCTTCTTCTCAGCGCTGCAGCTCAGATTATGTTTTAGACCATCTACTTGCTGCAGCATCTCACTAATGTCTGTTCCTCTTATTTCCCCAGTTTCTTCAACTGAATCTTTCTCCAAGTGATTTTCTACTTTTAAAATAAAAATCACTTCTAATTTCAAATTAAACTCCCTTCTGAGTTAAAATTTTAAATTGGTCTTGATTTTTAGTTGGTGTAAGGATTGGGAGAATACCACTTTATTTTTCCACAATCACATTTTTTGTCTTTTGTGTTAAGGCAGCAGAGCTCAAAACACCATTATTCATGGCAATTTTTATCTGTTTTGGGCAAATGGTCCAAATGCTATCCTCCCACTGACACAGTATCTCCCTACTAGTAGTATCTTCTTACAAACAGAACTAGTCCAGTTTGAAACATTTCTTTTGGAATCAAATATAAACATTATATAAATGTTGGGTGTAGTCCTAGGTTGAAAAGGAATCCCTGTGGAATTTGTTTTGAAGTAACTAATGTCTGTGTCTGCCCGATTCACAAGTCTTTGCTTTCATGCAGCTAGTTGCTAGTGTTAATTACTTTTGAGAGTTCTTCAGCTACAATACAAATAATAATAATGTTTAAATTATTGAATCTAAATAGTAGCTCTGGTTTTTAAGTGATTTAAAGGTTCATACACAGTTTTCAGACTCCTGAGTGAAAAATGTAGGTGGATTATCAGGATCTGAGCTTTTGTCAGGGTCTTATAAAGCCGTTTATTATGTCTTACAACCTCAGTATGTCAGAAACTTCCAGTGCCCACCAATACCCGTGTCTGCCTTTCTCCCTTGCTAGAGCACTAGGTTTCATTTCCAAGTGGTGAGGTGGTGCCATGTGACTGAGTTTTGGCCAATGAAATGTGGCAAGAAAATCCTTTGGAGAACCTGAGAGCCGTAGATGATGGCAGAACTACAGACAAAAGTGGGAGTCCCTGAATGACTCTGTGGAGCACAGCACACGCTCCCCCACCCCCAAAAGCAATAGACTGTAATGTAAAAGGGGAATTGACCTTATCTTTGTTTCACTATGTATTTATTCACTTGTGGGCAGACTTCAGTATGGCATAAGCATTTCACATTGCCCCTGCCTCTTGCTATGTCCTTCCTCCCCTGTAGTGGGGGTGGAGAGGATGCTAACATTAGGACACACGAGGCAAGTGTCAATGGTGGAGCACACAAAAAGCTGAGAGAAAATGATCTATCAGGGCAAGTCAGAAGGTTCCAGGTCAGAAGAATCCTTGGGCTCTCCTCTCCCACTGCCACCCCTGCCTTCCCCATAACCTGTCATTCTCACTGTCCTACTTTTGTATTTTTCCAATTCTGGTCATACTACACTAATTACATAGGTAATTTTCTTGCTCTTTTTCCAACTCAGGAAATACTCCCCTATTCAGGTATTACATCTGCCATGAAGCTTATCATGACATCTTTCACTGCCAGGTAAAGTTAGGTATAGACTTAATATCCCAATACAACTTGTTGTTACAGTGGTTATCACTTTGTACTGTGATTATTTGTTCAAGTGTCTCTTCCACTAGGTATAAACCCTTGAGGGAGCTCTTACTGCTTTACATTCTCACTTTCTAGCATAGTGCCTAGCACATAGCAAGGGTTCAACAAATGTTTACTGAACAAATGAAAAAAACATAGTTTACCAAATGAAAAAAAAAAGCTAAGACTCTTTTAACTGCTTGTTATATAAATCCAACTCAGATTGTCTTGAGTAGAAGGAAAAATACTTGGTTTACATATTTTAAAAATCAAGGAAGGATGTCAGGTATGACTTGATCTAGGTGGTCAGAAAACGTTGTTGGAAATGTCTCTATGTTTCTTGTCTCTGTTTTCCTCTTGTTGGCTCCATTGTCAGACACGTTCACCACTTCTGGAGATAAGGTGACCATCAGCAGATTCATATTTCTCTTCTACAAGCTGAGCATCCCCCAGAGACAAGTTTCTTTCCCAATAGTACCATTTCCACTATGGGAAGGGGATAGCAAGGGGCAGGGGCAATGTGATGTATTTGTGCCTATTCAGTCTATATCATGCTAGAATCTGCCCACAAATAACTACATAGTGAAACTAGGTGTTCCCAATCCATGTTCAAACAAACCTAAAGAAAGAAGTCCATGATAAAACTGAAGTGGAGAAAAATATCCAACTAACATCTTTGTGGAAACCCCATAAACTGTTTACCAGGGATATCTGCCCCATCTGTACCTCTTCATGAGGCTTCATGCATCTGGCCTCCTTGTCTGGCCTTTGGGCTCCCCAATGTCCAGAAGGCAGGGGCCATCCTGAGGTCCAGCTCAGGCCCTGACTGCTCAGAAGTTGCTCACAAATTCTTTTAGGGATCTCCAGCTAAATATGCAGGATATCAATGTCCTTTTCCCTTCTTACCCCTTTTCTTCTTCCATGCATGCCTCTGAGTGGTTATCAGTACCTGAAAGAATGAAGTGGACACTTTCATCACCAGGTTCTGGGTTGATGTACAGATTCCCTTCACTCCCTTTCCCTTGAAGACTGGGATCAGAGCAGGCCAATGGTATTGATGACAGCATTTCTAGTTTCTGGGATGACAGGGTTACTGGGTTATGAAGTCCTAAAAACCTCCAGTGGAATCTGGGACAGCTGATTATCTAAAATTATCTTATAATTAATAAATTATTCACCATTCCTTCCTAAGTGGGGTAGCCACCAACACATTCTAGAACTATTTAGAACTGTTAAGCCTGTCATTCAGGGAGAATTCTGGCTCTACACATTTCCCTTTCTTTTACTAAAAAATGGACTAATGAATAAATCCTTTAAGAAAACCCTGTGCCAACTTCAAAACAAATACAAACACTATACAGTGCCTTATTCAATCCCCCAGATGGACTTCATGTGCTATGTTCCTATAATCTTACATACATTCAGGAACGCCTTTCTCAGTTCAGCCTTGTCTGTCTTCCTCTCTAGTGTATAAGCCCTTGGAGGGGAGAGTCTACATCTTGCTCATCTATGTTCCTTCTGTTTGGCCTTCGCACTTAGTCTGTGCTGAGCCCCACCTGACTCCTGCCGTTGCCTCCCTCCCCTCCCCACTGCAGTCCCTGGTTGTCACATACAGGCCTGGCCCACCTTGGGCTCCAAAGCTGAATCAAGTCCATTAGAACATAAGCCCCATAAGCTCATTGTCTTATTCTGGGCTGTACCCCAGGGCTAACAAACTGCCTGCCACCTAGGAACCTCCCAATAAGCATTTGTTGAATGAATGAAGTTAAATTGCTGTGAACCAATGTCTCAGCTTCTGGTATGTTTTTTTGGCTGAGTTTATTTTTAATCTCCCGGCACTCCAGCCACATGCTTGTGCACCTTTGCTACCTGACTGTTTATCTGACCATGGCATTTTTAGTTTTGCCTCCCTTGGACTTCTTATTACCTTGCTTTGCCACTTTGTGGCCTCATCTTGCACCCTAAGTGTTACATGACTGCCTAGCTTCCTTCCTACTGTCACCATTGCCTTTGGACACGTTTAACTCCCCAGCCTGACTCTTCCATCTGTTCCTTCCTGGCTCTTCCTGTGGGGGCCCTGGCACTAGCTCTGGACTCTCCTGGTCTGAGGTATCATTAAAAGTATCTTCTCAAATTTACAGTGCTCCAAATACACAGATGAACTGAATTATATCATTTGGTCTCCCTCTTCAGCCATCAGCTAATCAGGGAAAATTTAATTATTTTTTTAAAACTGAAATCTGGTATCCTATGTCATAATGTGTGTCTTATTCCAATTACACCCGAAAAGAAGACCTCACATCTATTAGATACCAGGCACCGTAGGGCATTTTCCCCCAAACCAGATGACAGGGCTGCACTTTGAACTATGCCTGCATTCCTATTTACTTAGATCACTTAACAGTGTTTCTATAATTGCTTAGTTTTCGAGCCCTACAGTAAGTTCTTTGATAAAAATCAATGCATAAAGTTTGTTCTGGGAAAGGAGTAGATAAATCAAGATCAATGTGATTAAATGGCGTGTGATGTTTTGTCTATTAACACAGTTAAAATCAACTCTAATACTTACACTTCTAGGCCAGAAAAAGTATGAATGAACCTACGAACAGAGTAATATGATGGAGGGGCATGTTTGCCCAGTTAGAAATTAAAGTTTACCATTAACTACTGTTCATCTGGTATTCGTGCTATGTTCTTTAAAAGGTAGCGCTTGAATAGCTGAATCCAACAAGGAACTGTTTGTCTCCTGGGTTCCAGGAAGTCAGATATCGAGAGGAGGAGGGAATGTGCTTGCTTAGGGGGTTGACAGGTACTCAGTACAAGTAGTAGGATGTGCCCACTCAACGCAGTTCAAATCCTTGTGCTTGGACAGGCTGTGCTACGACTCCTGTCTGGCATCTACTCTTGCTCACTTGTGGCGCGAGACAGTCCCATCGGCAGACATCACAGGCAGTTTTATGCCTCAGATGAGCAGAGTTCAGGGGGCTGGCTGCTGCCTTCCAAGAGACTCTGAAAAGGGAACCTCCCTGTTCCTGGGCTCCATGCATCACTTGCCTTTGTTAGAAATGCAAGGGAGAAGCATTTATAGTGAGTTATTTCAGGGGCCCCTCTTCCATAAGCTGCACATTCATAATGAGATCCATGATGGCGAAGCTGCATTTTTTCTTTCAGGTGAGTCCCAGTGAACTGGCTCATGTGGAGGGAACACAAAGACACGCTGGCACACACTGAAACAAGAATGGCACCACCTTCTGGGCCCAGCCTCCTTCTGATCAGCACACTGAGCATCTTTACACTCAACAGCTTCACGAGAGGTCAGAAGAACAGCACGTTGATTTTCACCAAGGAAAACACCATTCGGAACTGCAGCTGCTCTGCAGACATCCGGGACTGTGACTACAGTTTGGCCAACCTGATGTGCAGCTGCAAAACTGTACTGCCTTTTGCAGGAGAGCGAGCCAGCTACAGTGGCCACTTGACCATCTGGTTCACAGACACCTCTGCACTGGGCCTCCTGCTGAACTTCACGCTGGTCCGGGACCTGAAGCTGTCTCTGTGCAGCACCAATACTCTGCCCACTGAGTACCTGGCTATCTGCGGGTTGAGGAGGCTTCGCATCAACACTGAGGCCAAGCAGTCCTCGCTGGAGCAGAGCTTGCTCCTCTATAGCAGTGGGGAGAATGAAACCAGAGAAAAACCCATGTTGTTACACAAAGACTGGCAAACATGTATGTATATCTCTTTTTTAGATATGGCGCTTTTCAACAGGGAATCGTCCTTAAAATCATATAGTATTGAAAATGTGGCCAGCATTGCCAACAAATTTCCCTCCTTTTCTTACTTTAACACCTTCCCAGTTCTAAGAAACAAAGGCTATGTTGTCACATTCATTTACTGACATTATAACTGCATCCAGCCACCACAAACTTTGACACACTATGGATAACTTGAACAGGAATCTGGGAATGAGGCCAATGGTATCTCCCTACCCACAGCTTCGCTTGTTCCCCCAGCCCCATTCACAAACAAATAACCAGCCCTCTGCTTCACTCTCTGCCCAACCCTGGGAGCTGTTTTGAACACAAAATAAAAAGAAACCAAAAACCAACTTGAGTACAGAAATATGTCTTAAGGTCCTTGACCTGAGGTCTGTGGAGAAATGCCAGGTCAGAGATGATGGAGAAAGCAGAGCACTCCAGGGATGGCTTAGTGGAATTCGGCATAGAGAATGACCCCAAGAAAATATCATCCTTCAAAACAGGGCCTAAACTTGTTTCTGTATCATTTTATTATATTGACTGGAATTCCCTTAGGTAGAGAACAATAAATTTCAGAGGTTCCTGGTCTGTGAGTTCCACAAAATGATGAGGTTCTCCTAGACTGATATTTTCCAGGTATTTTGCTAAGAACAGATGCACTGAGAAAGGGGAGTTTTGAGAGTGTGTTTGTGCGGGACAGGGTTGAAGCTTGGAGGCAGACCAGGCCTGGATAGGATGGGACCTCAGGCTAAATAGGTCACTAGGATGGGGATACAGAAATGAAAATTGGGGGAGACAAAAACCAACTGCATAAGCTCAACTTTTTGCTAAGAGCAAGGCCTAAACCTAGGGAAAATATGTCTTTTCCGGCCTTTCTCCATCATGCCTTCTTTCTTCCCCTTCCTTCTTCCACCTTTGTCCCCGCTGAACCCCGTTTCTCCTTTCATTGTTTTCATCCCTCTCTTCCTCTTTCTCCTCCTGCTCCGGAGATCAGAACTTAGATTAATACCATGACAACTATGTTTGACTACATTAGGGGCTAGTCCGGGAATCTAACAATCACTTGCAATGTTATTCCTAGGAGTAAAAATGCTCATATTACTAAAAGACAATTCACAAAAGAACTTTTAGGGCCCAGTCCATTTGGAAGTTTAATTCTGGAAAGTGAAAATACTTTGTGTGACATGGCTAACACAAAATGGTTTTATGTGTGTTAATAAAAGGAACCAAGGCAACATATTTTTTTTAAAAATTAAACTGACATGAGTGTCCAAAGAAAACTTTTCCTCACAGAGATTCAACTCACCATTGAAGTGGACTATAGAGAATCCATGGCAATTATGGTACACATGTCTAAACCCAGAGTGCAAAGAAGTAGAAACATTATTGCATTCACAGTAACATGAGGAAAAGAAATAACTTTACTATGAAATAACAGGTGTCTTGGAGTTGATGACTTCAGATCACATTCACCCCATTTTTCTCTTAACATTAACATAGGATAACTGATATAATCTGAAATGTTTACATTTGCCTAATTGGTGGGGGGCTTGGACACTCAGGTGCATTAATTAGCATGAGTTCATAATGTCAGTGTTGAAATTAGGCCAACACTAAGACAGAAGTATGAATTTTAATAGAAAAATGCAGTGACCTCATTACTGACATTGTACTTGAGAGGTAAGATTAAAGTGATAGAAAAAGACAAGGGAAAAAAGGAGGAAAGACAGCAAGAAGGATATAAGTGAAAAGATTAATAATGAATTCACTGTCATTAATGAAAATGCAAAAATTGAATTTCAATGGACTTCTATGAAGAAAGTATAAGATTAAATGATATTAGGAATTATGAGCATCTTAATATGTATATTTTCTATTTGGTGGCTTTGAATAGTTTCAATGCTCTTTCTCAAATGTTTTATGTTTTAAGTGGTCTTTATAAGAAATAATTGTAGATAAATGGGACTTAAATCAATAGACTAGGAAAGTTAGTTTAGTTACAAATCAAGCCTTAATTTTGCCATATTTCTGGACTGAAAATGTAGTTCAGTTTGCATTAACAGGATAAATAAGAAGCAGAGAAAATCCACAGCACATACATGAGGAAACTGAATTTGGGGCTCAGACACAAGGCTGGGGGATGTTGGCAAACAGAGTGTACCTCTCACCTGAAGGGTCCCAGTAGTTGAGCTCCCATTGAGTGCTGCCATGAGAGAATATGAAGGGGCCAGATCCCACCCTTCAAAAGAATTAGGAATTGCCCAAGTTCAGGTGAAATTCACACCTGGTAAACATTGCACACCACTCCACGTTTTTCTGTTTGTTGCTTTCAAAAACCCTGTGTGTCAAACAAACCATGTCAGTGATTCCCATTAAGCCTGCAGCTAGCCATTCATTCCCCCTGACTAGTGACGTGCTGGTAAGAATTTAACCATCAGCTCTCCAAAAAAAAAAAAGTGCATAGATGAACATGTACATAGGTTTATTATAAATTCTACTGATATAAAAGATGTGTAGCACACAATTTACAAATGATAGTAAACTATATAATACTATGTATTATAACCTCTATGTACACAATTAATTCTCAAAGACTGTGTGCATTAGTTGATTTTTGCCTAACTCTTGTATCCAAAGCCAACCCAAGTTTGTGCTTGATGAGTGAGTTTGCTTCTAGCAGGAATGTCGGTTGATTATTTCATTTACATTAGTGGTAAGAGGAAAATGAAACAACAAAGATGTAGTGGGAACATCATTTGTTAGTTAATGGTATAAGCAACTCCTTTGCTGAAGCAAATAATAGTTTTAAAATCCTGGAGAGATATTTCAATTTGGGGAACTATTCACAATGTAAGGGCTATAGACATGATACATTTTAAGTTCATTCTGCATTGTTAAGATTTTTTCCATCACACTCAACAAAACAATAAACCAAAGCTTGATATGTATTGTTTACTAATTTCAGTCATGTAAATACTGCCACCATAACCAATTTCAAGCTACCCAGAGAAGTCACTGAACACAGAGTTGAGAAAAGATGCACAGTAGGATATCATTAAATAGCATTTCTACCCTACAGATACAATGGGTGCAAATAATTTCAAGAGCACAAATAATAGTAAAACATAGTAGAATAATTAAGAAATGATGAGTTTGGGAAATTTGTTATCTTTGTTTTTTATTTAATTTATTATTTCATTGTAAGTTTATATAATTTGATTGTTAATAATGACTGTATTTAACAACCAGCTTGCAAAATTCCTGAAAACAATTAGCTCTCATGAGCCAGTGCATGTCTGCCTGGCATCCCACTGACTTTGGTAGAAAGTATTGCTGAAGGAACTAAATGAGCACAATGACTCACATGAGATGAAATCCATATAGCCAATTGCTGAATTTAAAAAATTACCTCTACTAAGAGAGATACAACGGGATACCAACAGATGGGCACACACACACAAGAAGCTATTTAATATCAAGTTTTATCATACTTTTAGGCATGTTCACTGGGTGTCCATGGTTAAGCAGTCAATCCTATTAGGACTTAGGGCAAGCCAGGAGCAATTTCTCAAAAAGTCTACTTGTCACTTAGTTGAATTCAATTTCAGCTTATGAGCTGATCCATATTGGTCACAGGCCCAAGATCATCCTTATTGTGAGAGTTCTTAAAGCTGCAAAACTTAATTCAATTATCTAATGAGAGAGTGAAAAAAGGGGCCCAGAATCAAACAATAAAGCACTTGAATGCTTAGGCATCATTTAAAGGAGGTCCATTAAAAGGCTGACAAAGTTAGCGAAGAAATCAGTAACATGAGCCCGGGGTGGTTTTGAAGCAGGAGTGCTCTGGTAAATGTTTAATAACCAGCTCTCCAGAGAGAAGAGATCTGATATGAGGCATTTTCTGATTTTCCCATGGTGTTAATTAATACTCTTATCACGGCCATCTCAAGCTACAGTGTGATATCACTAAACCTGAAGTTCAGAAGACATGTGCACAGTCAGCTCTGGTAAGCCCAAAGGAGCCAGTGCCAGCAGTCCACTGAGAGGACATTGTCAAGTAGGAGAGTGGGGTCAATGGGGTTGATGGGTCAAATAAGATGATCAGAGAAGTATCCTCTGAACTTGGAAAAAGAAAATCACTGGGGACCTTGAAAAGAGGAGAGTGAGTAAAATTGTGGGGACAGAACTCAAATTGGAGAGGTTTCAGGAATGAATGAAAGATGTGGAAGTGGCAGCTGTGAATAGAGACACCTGTGTGGAGAACTTTGGCTGTGAAGGAGACCAGAGGAATGGAGCTGGACACATGTCCAAGGAAGTTTCAAGATGGAACAAACTAAAGTAGGTGTGCATACTGACAGGAATGGCACATCAGGAAAAGCTGAGGAGGCAGAAGACAGGATGGAGAGCCCCAAGAGTGAAGTCCATAAGAGAGCAGAATGCAGTGCACAGGTTGACAAGCTGATCTTTAATGGGAGGAAGGACACTTCTCATTGACATGAGTGGAGGGAGGGAAGAAGTATACAGATGCATGGAGGCTTGCAGATGTGGTTGCCTCAGATAGATTGATCTTCTCAGTAAAGAATTGTGTAGGTATTAGTTGGGGACAGCATGAAGGGCTTTTTGTTTTGTTTTGTTTTTTAATTAAGGTATCGTTGATATACAATCTTATGAAGGTTTCACATGAACAACATTGTGGTTCCAACTTTCACCCATATTATCAAGTCTCCCCCACCACTCCATTGCAGTCACTATCAGCAAAGTAAGATGCTATAGAGTCACTACTTGTCTTCTCTGTGCTGTACTGCCTTCCCTGTGACCTACCTATACTGTGTGTTAATTATAGTGCCCCTTAATCCCTTTCTCCCTACCTCCCCATCCCACCCTCCCCAGTCCCTTCCCTTTGGTAACGGCTAGCCCCTTCTTGGCATCTGCCAGTCTGCTGCTGTTTTGTTCCTTCAGCTTTGCTTTGTTGTTATACCCCACAAATGAGTGAAATCATTTGGTACTTGCCTTTCTCTGCCTGGCTTATTTCACTGAGCATAATACCCTCTAGCTCCATCCAAGTTGCTGCAAATGGTAGGATTTGTTTTCTTTTTATGGCTGAATATTCCACTGTGTATATGTATCACATCTTGTATGTAGGGTTTTGAGATGAGCTGGTTTAACAATTTCTTGGTATAGGAAAGTAAACTTAACAAGGAAACACATTGAAAATACTGACTAAATTTATTGAAATTCTCATGTGCAGGCTCTCTCATGATCTCTTCAGTGTCATATATTTATACATTTTAAGGCCTTTGCTATTGTTTCACTGAGGTGATGGGAGAAGGAACTGATAAATATATGTGGTCATTTCTAAGATCTTTAACTTAAAATCTATTTACCTCTTACTTTCTGGCTTCTTTGCTTATTAGTTTGTTAAGAGCTATTAGGCTCTTAAGTCAGTTCTGTGAAATTTGTGTTTTACTAGGAAATACATTTTCTGTAGAATTTCAAATGTACTGTCACTGGGTTCCACATAACAGTTTCTCATAATTAATTTGGCTCTTATCCCTGGTTATATCTAAAGTTGTTGTTGTTGTGTGTGTGTGTGTGTGTGTGTGTGTGTGTGTGTGGTGGTATTTCTTTATTAGGCTTGCATCTTTCCTTGAAATTCCTATGTTTTGATTTTGATTTTGCTAATTTTTAGTTTATCTTTGAATATTCCTGCTCCCCACATTCTTTGAATTGTTTTGCTGGATTACTTCTTTTGTCAGTTCTGAGATTGAATACTTTATTTCTGTTACTTTTGTAATCAAAAACTTAAAGTTATGCATTATTCTCTAAGTACCCCTTTAGCTATGTCCACATATTTTTATATGGACATATCAACATTTTTATTAATTTCTAGGGTTTTTATAAAATTTATAACACATTTTATTTCCTCAGAGATTTAGATGATTTAGATTCAGAGACTTAGACCACTGTTCATTAATTCCCAAGTAATTATGGCTCTTTTTTTTTTAACTTAGGAAGGATTGCTCACTTTTTTGCATTTGGTTTGTCATTCAACTCTTTCTCTGGTTAGAGAAGTGCCTGTAAAATCTTTTTGAAGAATTTGTTTAGGGTTTTTTTTTATTGTAGCCAGGTAAGGATTAATAGTTATAAATGTTTCACAGGTGAAATAGCTGATTAAATAATCTCTAGAGAGTACAACATTCTATCAATCTATCTATACATTTGAACTCGCTGATTATATCATTAAAGTGACATATTACCTGACATATTATTTGGCTACTTCATCTGATTGAGACAGAGAGGCATATTAGAATAATGTATTATAAAGAAAAACAGTGTATTTAGTGTCCACTTGAGTCTGTAGTTATATTAAAACAAAATCAGGGAAGTTAGGTAATTAGGTACAGATATAGAGAAGGTCACAGTCTGGCTCATCTATGGCTAGGGTTTTGCTAGTACAATGGAAGGAATGGGGGAAGGAGAGTTGCAGTTGTTGCAAGGGAGTGACTATAATCTTGCCCCATATAATCTAACCTGGATAATGAGGAAAAGGGTGGGCAGTGAAAAGTGATGGGTTCACTGAACTAGAGGAAGAGTGAGCCAACTTGGAAGGATGGAAGGAATGCAATTGCTCGAGAAGACTTCCAGCAACTTGGAGAAGCCTAAGGTACAATCATTATGGTACAAGGCAGAAGTGAAGTGGTGGACGTAATAATGAAAGATGAGGAGTTTAGAGAATTAACTCCAAGTGCATCATGTACTGTAATGTTGAAGCCACTAAAAATGAATGAATGTTCATAAAATAATTCTGGAAGGAAATGCACCAAAAATTAAGTGTTAAGATTACAAGTGATTTTTATTTTCTTCTTTGTATTGCTCTGAGTTTTTTAAATTTCTAAAATGAGCAGACAGTACTTTTTTTTTTTTTTTTTTTTTTTGAGAGGGCATCTCTCATATTTATTGATCAAATGGTTGTTAACAACAATAAAATTCAGTATAGGGGGGTCAATGCTCAATGTACAATCATTAATCCATCTCAAGCCTAATTCTCGTCAGTCTCCAATCTTCTGAAGCATAACGAACAAGATCTTACATGGTGAACGAATTCTTACAGAGTGAATAAATTCTTACATGGTGAACAGTACAAGGGCAGTCATCACAGAAACTTTCGGTTTTGATCATGCAATATGACCTATAAACCATCAGGTCAAATATGAATATTCATTTGATTTTTGTACTTGATTTATATGTTGATCCCACATTTCTCCTATTATTATTATTATTTTTATTTTTAATAAAATGCTGAAGTGGTAGGTAGATGCAAGATAAAGGTAGAAAACATAGTTTAGTGCTGTAAGAAGGCAAATGTAGATGATCAGATGATCAGGTGTGTGCCTATGGACTAAGTATTAATCCAGGCTAGACAAGGGCAGCAAGACATCCACGGATGCAGAAGATTTCTCTCAAAGCAGGGGGGGTGAGGTTCTGAGCCTCACCTCTGTTGATCCCCAAATTCTCACCTGATGGCCCCCCTGCGACTGTGCCTGTCTTAGGTTGTTCCTCCCTTGAGGAATCTTACCCGTCTCTGGCTAACCAGTCATCTTCCGGGGCCATACAGGGAAATGTAAAGTTGGTAAGTGAGAGAGAAGCCATATTGTTTGCAAAGGTTAGCTTTTTACTTCTTTGCAGATTTATGCCCTGTGGCTTCTATGCCCAGCACTTGTCTCGAGGTATCTTTACCACCTGGAGGAATTATGATACTCGGTAAATTCGATATGAGGCACGAATTCTATTTAAAGTTTGTAATTAGGAAGGAAGAAGAAAAGCTATAGATGTAGCATATGAAGGAAACTTGGGAGGATTGATTATTTCTTTGACATATCTTCTTGTATAGTACCTTAAGTATGTATAGGTTTTAAACTACTAACTAATTTGCACACACATATTGACATAATAGGAATACGGTGACATAAACAAAGCAAATCTATAATTACCAGCCATCTCCAGTGAAGCCAAGAAAACCATTTAGGCACCCTACGCATTTGTGAAAATTTATCTATGATATGATGGATATTTTCCAACTGTACTTGAACCATCAGACAAATTAAAGCAGCCCATTTCTGGGATCTGTTCACATCCCATATGTTCTTTTAACCATAGATAGTCTATAGTCATGAGATTTTGGGGTGCTACAACTTGCACCCCTCCCAACTCCTGGTTGAGTTCCAACAGTACAGATCCAGTCAAATTCGTTGTCTCACTGTATGCACATGCCAGCCTAGACATCTCCCTCCTCCTTCTTATGGCAAGTCCAGGAGATGGTGGGCTGGATGCAGCCACAACCGCAGCATCGTCCGGATCCCTGTGGAGGCTTTTTGATGATCATCCCCCGGCACGAGTCCTCCAGAGAGTGCTGATGCCGGAAGCTCCTCCTCATATCGTATCTTAGTTCATTTTCTGGGTATCCAAGCTAGGCCTTGATCTTCTGCGTAGAAACAAACAGACCCTATGCCCACACTTTGACATGCCCTCTATACCACTGTGCAGAACTCATTGGAGGTCAGCACACAGTAACTGCTTTTTTTTTTTTTTTTTAATTAAGAGAAAGGAATATTATCAGAAAAGAGTACCTCCATAGCTGATCATCTGACACCCTTTAAGTGATCAACATTAAGGATATTTAAAGCATGCGTTGATCTTTGATTTACCAATAGTTTTATCCTGTTAAGGAGTAATCCCCCTTTTCTTTCTTTCTTTCTTTTTTTTTTTTTTAAATTTTTAATCTACACTTACCTGAAGAATACTATGTTTACTATGCTCTCCCCTATATCAGGTCCCCCCTAACAACCACATTACGGTTACTGTCCATCAGCTTAGCAAAATGTTGTAGAGTCACTACTTGTCCTCTCTGTGTTGTGCAGCCCACCCTCCCCTTTCTCCCTCCCCCCCATGCATGCTAATCTTAATACCCCCCTTCTTCTTCCCCCCCCTTATCCCTCCCTCCCCACCCATCCTCCCCAGTTCCTTTCCCTTTGGTACCTGTTAGTCCATTTTTGGGTTCTGTAATTCTGCTGCTGTTTTGTTCCTTCAGTTTTTCCTTTGTTCCTATACTCCTCAGATGAGTGAAATCATTTGGTATTTCTCTTTCTCCGCTTGGCTTATTTCACTGAGCATAATACTCTCCAGCTCCATCCATGTTGCTGCAAATGGTTGAATTTTTCCACTTCTTATGGCTGAGTAGTATTCCATTGTGTATATGTACCACATCTTCTTTATCCATTCATCTACAGATGGACATTTAGGTTGCTTCCAATTCTTGGCTATTGTAAATAGTGCTGCGATAAACATAGGAGTGCATCTGTCTTTCTCAAACTTGATTGCTGCGTTCTTAGGGTAAATTCCTAGGAGTGGAATTCCTGGGTCAAATGGTAGGTCTGTTTTGAGCATTTTGATGCACCTCCATACTGCTTTCCACAATGGTTGAACTAATTTACATTCCCACCAGCAGTGTAGGAGGGTTCCCCTTTCTCCACAGCCTCGCCAACATTTGTTGTTGTTTGTCTTTTGGATGGCAGCTATCCTTACTGGTGTGAGGTGATACCTCATTGTAGTTTTAATTTGCATTTCTCTGATAATTAGCGATGTGGAGCATCTTTTCATGTGTCTCTTGGCCATCTGTATTTCTTTTTTGGAGAACTGTCTGTTCAGTTCCTCTGCCCATTTTTTAATTGGGTTATTTGTTTTTTGTTTGTTGAGGCGTGTGAGCTCTTTATATATTCTGGACGTCAAGCCTTTATCAGATCTGTCATTTTCAAATATATTCTCCCATACTGTAGGGTTCCTTTTTGTTCTATTGATGGTGTCTTTCGCTGTACAGAAGCTTTTCAGCTTAATGTAGTCCCACTTGCTCATTTTTGCTGTTGTTTTCCTTGCCCGGGGAGATATGTTCAAGAAGAGATCACTCATGTTTATGTCTAAGAGGTTTTTGCCTATGTTTTTTTCCAAGAGTTTAATGGTTTCGTGACTTACATTCAGGTCTTTGATCCATTTTGAGTTTACCTTTGTATATGGGGTTAGACAATGGTCCAGTTTCATTCTCCTACATGTAGCTGTCCAGTTTTGCCAGCACCATCTGTTGAAGAGACTGTCATTTTGCCATTGTATGTCCATGGCTCCTTTATCAAATATTAATTGACCATATATGTTTGGGTTAATTTCTGGGGTCTCTAATCTGTTCCACTGGTCTGTGGCTCTGTTCTTGTGCCAGTACCAAATTGTCTTGATTACTATGGCTTTGTAGTAGAGCTTGAAGTTGGGGAGTGAGATCCCCCCTACTTTATTCTTCTTTTTCAGGATTGCTTTGGCTATTCGGGGTCTTTGGTGTTTCCATATGAATTTTTGAATTATTTGTTCCAATTCATTGAAGAATGTTGCTGGTAATTTGAGAGGGATTGCATCAAATTTGTATATTGCTTTCGGCAGGATGGCCATTTTGACGATATTAATTCTTCCTAGCCATGAGCATGGGATGAGTTTCCATTTATTAGTGTCCCCTTTAATTTCTCTTAAGAGTGACTTGTAGTTTTCAGAGTATAAGTCTTTCACTTCCTTGGTTAGGTTTATTCCTAGGTATTTTATTCTTTTTGATGCAATGGTGAATGGAATTGTTTTCCTGATTTCTCTTTCTATTGATTCGTTGTTAGTGTATAGGAAAGCTACAGATTTCTGTGTGTTGATTTTGTATCCTGCAACTTTGCTGTATTCCGATATCAGTTCTAGTAGTTTTGGAGTGGAGTCTTTAGGGTTTTTTATGTACAGTATCATATCATCTGCAAATAGTGACAGTTTAACTTCTTCTTTACCAATCTGGATTCCTTGTATTTCTTTGTTTTGTCTGATTGCCGTGGCTAGGACCTCCAGTACTATGTTAAATAACAGTGGGGAGAGTGGGCATCCCTGTCTGGTTCCCGATCTCAGTGGAAATGCTTTCAGCTTCTCGCTGTTCAGTATAATGCTGGCTGTGGGTTTATCATATATGGCCTTTATTATGTTGAGGTACTTGCCCTCTATTCCCATTTTGCTGAGAGTTTTTATCATGAATGGATGTTGAATTTTGTCAAATGCTTTTTCAGCATCTATGGAGATGATCATGTGGTTTTTGTCTTTCTTTTTGTTGATGTGGTGGATGATGTTGATGGATTTTCGAATGTTGTACCATCCTTGCATCCCTGGGATGAACCCCACTTGGTCATGGTGTATGATCCTTTTGATATACTGTTGAATTCTGTTTGCTAATATTTTATTGAGTATTTTTGCATCTACGTTCATCAGGGATATTGGTCTGTAATTTTCTTTTTTGGTGGGGTCTTTGCCTGGTTTTGGTATTAGGGTGATGTTGGCTTCATAGAATGAGTTTGGGAGTATTCCCTCTTCTTCTATTTTGTGGAACACTTTAAGGAGAATGGGTATTATGTCTTCTCTGTGTGTCTGATAAAATTCCGAGGTAAATCCGTCCGGCCCCGGGGTTTTGTTCTTGGGTAGTTTTTTGATTACTGTTTCAATTTCTTTGCTTGTAATTGGTTTGTTTAACTTTTGTGTTTCTTCCTTGGTCAGTCTTGGGAGGTTGTATTTTTCTAGGAAGTTGTCCATTTCTTCTAGGTTTTCCAGCTTGTTGGCATATAGGTTTTCATAGTAGTCTTTAATAATTCTTTGTATTTCTGTGGAGTCTGTCGTGATTTTTCCATTCTCATTTCTGATTATGTTGATTTGTGTTGACTCTCTTTTTCTCTTAATAAGTTGGGCTAGAGGCTTATCTATTTTGTTTATTTTCTCAAAGAACCAGCTCTTGGTTTCGTTGATTTTTGCTATTGTTTTATTCTTCTCAATTTTGTTTATTTCTTCTCTGATCTTTATTATGTCCCTCCTTCTGCTGACTTTAGGCCTCATTTGTTCTTCTTTTTCCAGTTTTAATAATTGTGATGTTAGACTATTCATTTGGGATTGTTCTTCCTTCTTCAAGTGTGCCTGGATTGCTATATACTTTCCTCTTAAGACTGCTTTCGCTGCATCCCACAGAAGTTGGGGCTTAGTGTTGTTGTTGTCATTTGTTTCTATATATTCCTTGATCTCTATTTTGATTTGTTCATTGATCCATTGATTATTTAGTAGCATGTTGTTAAGCCTCCATGTGTTTGTGAGCCTTTTTGTTTTCTTTGTAGAATTTATTTCTACTTTCATACCTTTGTGGTCTGAAAAATTGGTTGGTAGAATTTCAATATTGTGGAATTTACTGAGGCTCTTTTTGTGAGCTAGTATGTGGTCTATTCTGGAGAATGTTCCATGTGCACTTGAGAAGAATGTATATCCTGTTGCTTTTGGATGTAAAGTTCTATAGATGTCTATTAGGTCCATCTGTTCTAGTGTGTTGTTCAGTGCCTGTGTGTCTTTACTTATTTTCTGCCCGGTGGATCTATCCTTTGGGGTGAGTGGTGTGTTGAAGTCTCCTACAATGAATGCATTGCAGTCTATTTCCCTCTTTAGTTCTGTTAGTATTTGCTTCACATATGCTGGTGCTCCTGTATTGGGTGCATATATATTTAGAATGGTTATATCCTCTTGTTGGACTAAGCCCTTTATCATTATGTAGTGGCCTTCTTTATCTCTTGTTACTTTCTTTGTTTTGAAGTCTATTTTGTCTGATATTAGTACTGCAACCCCTGCTTTCTTCTCACTGTTGTTTGCCTGAAATATGTTTTTCCATCCCTTGACTTTTAGTCTATGCTTATCTTTGGGTTTAAGGTGAGTTTCTTGTAAGCAGCATATAGATGGGTCTTGCTTTTTTATCCATTCTATTACTCTATGTCTTTTGATTGGTGCATTAAGTCCATTTACATTTAGGGTGACTATTGAAAGATATGTACTTATTGCCATTGCAGGCTTTAGATTCGTGGTTACCAAAGGTTCAAGGTTAGCTTCTTTAGTATCTTACTGCCTAACTTAGCTCGCTTATTGAGCTGTTATATACACTGTCTGGAGAGTCTTTTCTTCTCTCCCTTCTTATTCCTCCTCCTCCCTTCTTCATATGTTGTGTGTTTTGTTCTGTGCTCTTTTTAGGGGTGCTCCCATCTAGAGCAGTCCCTGTAGGATGCCCTGTAGAGGTGGTTTGTGGGAAGCAAATTCCCTCAGCTTTTGCTTGTCTGGGAATTGTTTAATCCCACCATCATGTTTAAATGAAAGTCGTGCTGGATACAGTATCCTTGGTTCAAGGCCCTTCTGTTTCATTGCATTAAGTATATCATGCCATTCTCTTCTGGCCTGTAGGGTTTCTGTTGAGAAGTCTGATGTTAGCCTGATTGGTTTTCCTTTATAGGTGACCTTTTTCTCTCTAGCTGCCTTTAAAACTCTTTCCTTGTCCTTGATCCTTGCCATTTTAATTATTATGTGTCTTGGTGTTGTCCTCCTTGGATCCTTTCTGTTGGGGGTTCTGTATAATTCCATGGTCTGTTCGATTATTTCCTCCCCCAGTTTGGGGAAGTTTTCAGCAATTATTTCTTCAAAGACACTTTCTATCCCTTTTCCTCTTTCTTCCTCTTCTGGTATCCCTATAATACGAATGTTTTTCCTTTTGTATTGGTCACATATTTCTCTTAGTGTTGTTTCATTCCTGGAGATCCTTTTATCTCTCTCTATGTCAGCTTCTATACGTTCCTGTTCTCTGGCTTCTATTCCTTCAATGGCCTCTTGCATCTTATCCATTCTGCTTATAAATCCTTCCAGGGATTGTTTCACTTCTGTGATCTCTTTCCTGACATCTGTGATCTCCTTCCGGACTTCATCCCACTGCTCTTGCATTTTTCTCTGCATCTCATCCCACTGCTCTTGCATTTTTCTCTGCATCTCATCCCATTGCTCTTGCATTTTTTTCTGCATCTCTGTCAGCATGTTCATGATTTTTATTTTGAATTCTTTTTCAGGAGGACTAGTTAGGTCTGTCTCCTTCTCAGGTGTTGTCTCTGTGATCTTTGTCTGCCTGTAGTTTTGCCTTTTCATGGTGATAGAGATAGTCTGCAGAGCTGGTACAAGTGACCGCTGGAAGAGCTTCCCTTCTTGTTGGTTTGTAGCCTTTTCCTGGGAGAATAGCGACCTCTAGTGGCTTGTGCTGGGCAGCTGTGCGCAGACAGGGCTTCTGCTTCCTGCCCAGTTGCTTTGGGGTTTATCTCCACTGTTGCTGTGGGCTTGGCCTGGCTGGGGCTGTTCCTCCAAAATGGTGGAGCCCCGTTAGAGGGGGAGCAGCCAGGAGACTATTTATCTCCGTAAGGGGCCTCTGTGCTCCCTGCTGCCCAGGGGGTTAGAGTGCCCAGAGATCCCCAGATTCCCTGCTTCTGGTCTAAGTGACCTGTCCTGCCCCTTTAAGATTTCCAAAAAGCACTCTCCAAACCAAAACAACAACAGCAACAATGAGAGAGGGAACAGAAAGGAAAAAAAAAAGAAAAAACACGCGATTTTTTTTTTTTCCTCAGGTGCCGGTCCCAGGCACCCGCGCACTGGTCCTGCTGCCCTGTCTCCCTAGCACCAGGGTCCCTGTCCTTTCAAGGCTTCCAAAAAGCACCCACCCACCGGTCCCGCAGGGAAGGAACGCTCAATATTCTTGGTCCTCAGGCACTGGTCCCACGCACCCGCTCACCAGTCCCGCCGCCCTGCCTCCCTAGCACCGGGGTCCCTGTCCCTTCAAGGCTTCCAAAAAGCACTTGGCAAAAAGAGAGAAAAAAAAGGGGAAAAACGCGCGATTTCTTCCGTCCTCAGGTGCTGGTCTCAGGCACCCACCCACCGGTCCCACAGGGAAAAATGCGGGATATTCTTTGTCCTCAGGTGCCGGTCCCAGGCACCCGCTCACCAGTCCCGCCGCCCTGCCTCCCTAGCACCGGGGTCCCTGTCCCTTTTAGGCTTCCAAAAAGCACTCGCAGAAAAGAGAAAAAAAAAAAGGGGAAAAACGCGCGATTTCCTCTGTCCTCAAGTGCCGGTCTCAGGCACCCGCCCACCGGTCCCGCAGGGAAAAACTGGGGATATTCTTTGTCCTCAGGCGCCGGTCCCAGCCACCCGCTCACCAGTCCCGCCACCGTGCCTCCCTAGCACTGGGGTCCCCGTCCCTTCAAGGCTTCCAAAAAGCGCTTGCCAAAAAGAGAAAAAAAAAAAAAAGGGGAAAAACGCGCGACCTCCTCCGTCCTCAGGCACCGGTCTCAGGCACCCGCCCCCAGGTCTCGCAGGGAGAAACGCGGGATATTCTTTGTCCTCCGGCGCCGTTCCCAGGCACCTCCTCACCGGTCCCGCCACCCTGCCTCCCCAGCAACGGGGGCCCGTCCCTCTAAGGCTTCCAAAAAGCGCTCGCCAAAGAAAAAAACTGCTCCGGTTTCTCTCCACCCGCCGGGAGCCGGGGGGAGGGGCGCTCGGGTCCCGCCGGGCTGGGGCTTGTATCTTACCCCCTTCACAAGGCGCTGGGTTCTTGCAGGTGTGGATGTGGTCTGGATGTTGTCCTGTGTCCTGTGGTCTCTATTTTAGGAAGATTTTTCTTTGTTATATTTTCATAGCTCTATGTGTTTTTGGGAGGAGATTTCCACTGCTCTACTCACGCCGCCATCTTGGCTCCCGCCTCCGACAGTACTTTTATATAGAAAAAAGTTATTGTTAAAATTCCACTTAGGAGGCGGAGCCAGGATGGTGGCGTGAGTACAGCAGCAGAAATCTCCTCCCAAAACCACATATATCTATGAAAATATAACAAAGACAACTCTTCCTAGAATAAAGACCAGAGGACACAGGACAACATCCAGACTACATCCACACCTGCGAGAACTCAGCACCTCTCAAAGGGGGTAAGATACAAGCACCAGCCAGGCGGTCCGAGCGCCCCTCCCCCAGCTCCCAGCAGGAGAGAGGTCTGAGTGGGAGGGAGAAAGAGCCCAGGACTGCTGAACACCCAGCCCCAGCAATCCGGACCAGAGCGCAGACATAGTGCATGAGCGGGGCACTGCATACTAGGGAAACAGGGCAGCAAGAACCGTGAGCAGGTACTGGAGGCCGGCACTGGAGGACAAAAGAAAAGCGAGCGGCCATCTTTTTTTTTTTTGTTGTTGTTGTTGTTTTGTTGTGGTGAGTGCTTTTTGGAAATCTTAAAGGAACAGGGACCCGAATACTAGGGAAATGGGGCAGCAAGACCACCAAGCGTGTATCGGAGGCTGGCGCCAGAGAACAAAAGAAAAGCGAGCAGCCATTTTTAAAATTTTTATTTTATTTTTTGTTGTTTTGTCTTGGAAAGCGCTTATTGGAAGTCTTAAAGGGATAGGGACCCCAATACTAGGGAAACAGGGCAGCAAGACCAGTGAGCAGGTGCCTGAGGCTGGCACCAAAGAATAAAGAAAAACGAGAGGCCTTTTTTATTTATTTATTTTTTTGTGGTCATTGTTTTGTTTTGGTGGGTGCTTTTTGGAAGCCTTAAAGGGGCAGGGCGGGACACTTAGTCCAGAGTTAGGGAATCCGGAGATCTCTGGGCACTCTAATCCCCTGGGCTGCAGGGAGCACGGAGGCCCCTTACGGAGATCCCTTCCGGAGATAAATAGCCTCCCGGCCGCTCCCCCTCCAACGCAACTCCACCACTTTGGAGCGGCAGCCCGAGCCAGGCCACACCCACAGCAACAGCGGAGATAAACTCCATAGCAGCCAGGCAGGAAGCAGAAGCCCTGTCTGTGCGCAGCTACCCAGCACAAGCCACTATAGGTCGCTATTCTCCCAGGAGAGGAAGGCCACAAACCAACAAGAAGGGAAGTTCTTCCAGCCGTCACTCATCCCAGCTCTGCAAACTATTTCTATCACCATGAAAAGACAAAATTACAGGCAAACCAAAATCACAGAGACACCAGAGAAGGAGACAAACCTAACCAGTCTTCCTGACAAAGAATTCAAAATAAAAATCATAAACATGCTGACAGAGATGCAGACAAATACGCAAGAGAAATGGGATGAAGTCCGGAGGGAGATTACAGATGCCAGAAAGGAGATTACAGAAATGAAACAAACACTGGAAGGATTTATAAGCAGAATGGATAAGATGCAAGAGGCCATTGATGGAATTGAAACCAGAGAACAGGAATGCATCGAAGCTAACATAGAGAGAGATAAAAGGATCTGCAGGAATGAAATAATATTAAGAGAACTGTGTGACCAATCCAAAAGGAACAATATCTGTATTATAGGGGCACCAGAAGAAAAAGAGAGAGGAAAAGGGATGGAAAGCATCTTGGAAGAAATAATTGCTGAAAACTTCCCCAAACTGGGGGAGGAAATAATCAAACAGACCACGGAAATACACAGAACCCCCAACAGAAAGAATCCAAGGAGGACAACACCAAGACACATAATAATTAAAATGGCAAAGATCAAGGACAAGGAAAGAGTTTTAAAGGCAGCTAGAGAGAAAAAGGTCACCTATAAAGGAAAACCCATCAGGCTAACATCAGACTTCTCGACAGAAACCCTACAGGCCAGAAGAGAATGGTATGATATATTTAATGCAATGAAACAGAAGGGCCTTGAACCAAGGATACTGTATCCAGCATTACTACCATTTAAATATGATAGCGGGATTAAACAATTCCCAGACAAGCAAAAGCTGAGGGAATTTGCTTCCCACAAACCACCTCTAAAGGGCACCTTACAGGGACTGCTCTAGATGGGAGCACTCCTAGAAAGAGCACAGAACAAAGCACCCAACATATGAAGAATGGAGGAAGAGGAATAAGAAGGGAGAGAAGAAAAGAATCTCCAGACAATGTATATAACAGCTCAATAAGCGAGCTAAGTTAGGCAGTAAGATACTAAAGAGGCTAACCTTGAACCTTTGGTAACCATGAATTTAAAGCCTGCAATGGCAATAAGTACATATCTTTCAATAGTCACCCTAAATGTAAATGGACTGAATGCACCAATCAAAAGACACAGAGTAATAGAATGGATAAAAAAGCAAGACCCATCTATATGCTGCTTACAAGAAACTCACCTCAAACCCAAAGACATGCACAGACTATGAAATATGAAAAACATATTTCAGGCAAACAATAGCGAGAAGAAAGCAGGGTTGCAGTACTAAAAGCAGACAAAATAGACTTCAAAACAAAGAAGGTAACAAGAGATAAAGAAGGACACTACATAATGATAAAGGGCTCAGTTCAACAAGAGGATATAACCATTCTAAATATATATGCACCCAACACAGGAGCACCAGCATATGTGAAGCAAATACTAACAGAACTAAAGGGGGAAATAGACTGCAATGCATTCATTTTAGGGGACTTCAACACACCACTCACCCCAAAGGATAGATCCACCGTGCAGAAAATAAGTAAGGACACGGAAGCACTGAACAACACAGTAGAGCAGATGGACCTAATAGACATCAATAGAACTCTACATCCAAAAGCAACAGGATATACATTCTTCTCAAGTGCACATGGAACATTCTCCAGAATAGACCACATACTAGCCCACAAAAAGAGCCTCACCAAAATCCAAAATATTGAAATTCTACCAACCAATTTTTCAGACCACAAAGGTATAAAAGTAGAAATAAATTCTACAAAGAAAACAAAAAGGCTCACAAACACATGGAGGCTTAACAACATGCTGCTAAATAATCAATTGATCAATGAACAAATTAAAATAGAGATCAAAGAATATACAGAAACAAATGACAACAACAACACAAAGCCCCAACTTCTGTGGGATGCAGCAAAAGCAGTCTTAAGAGGAAAGTATATAACGATCCAGGCACACTTGAAGAAGGAAGAACAATCCCAAATGAATAGTCTAACATCACAACTATCGAAACTGGAAAAAGAAGAACAAATGAGGCCTAAAGTCAGCAGAAGGAGGGACATAATAAAGATCAGAGAAGAAATAAACAAAATTGAGAAGAATAAAACAATAGCAAAAATCAACAAAACCAAGAGCTAGTTCTTTGAGAAAATAAACAAAATAGATAAGCCTCTAGCCAAACATATTAAGAGAAAAAGAGAATCAACACAAATCAACAGAATCAGAAATGAGAATGGAAAAATCACGACAGACTCCACAGAAATACAAAGAATTATTAAAGACTACTATGAAAACCTATATGCCAACAAGCTGGAAAACTTAGAAGAAATGGACAACTTCCTAGAAAAATACAACCTTCCAAGACTGCCCAACGAAGAAACACAAAAGTTAAACAAACCAATTACGAGCAAAGAAATTGAAACAGTAATCAAAAAACTACCCAAGAACAAAACACCCGGGCCGGACGGATTTACCTCGGAATTTTATCAGACACACAGAGAAGACATAATACCCATTCTCCTTAAAGTTTTCCAAAAAATAGAAGAGGAGGGAATACTCCCAAACTCATTCTATGAAGCCAACATCACCCTAATACCAAAACCAGGCAAAGACCCCACCAAAAAAGAAAATTACAGACCAATATCCCTGATGAATGTAGATGCAAAAATACTTAATAAAATATTAGCAAACCGAATTCAAAAGTATATCAAAAGGATCATACACCACGACCAAGTGGGATTCATCCCAGGGATGCAAGGAAGGTACAACATTCGAAAATCCATCATCATCCACCACATCAACAAAAAGAAAGACAAAAACCACATGATCATCTCCATAGATGCTGAAAAAGCATTTGACAGAATTCAACATCCATTCATGATAAAAACTCTCAGCAAAATGGGAATAGAGGACAAGTACCTCAACATAATAAAGGCCATATATGATAAACCCACAGCCAGCATTATACTGAACAGCGAGAAGCTGAAAGCATTTCCACTGAGATCGGGAACCAGACAGGGATGCCCACTCTCCCCACTGTTATTTAACATAGTACTGGAGGTCCTAGCCATGGCAATCAGACAAAGCAAAGAAATACAAGGAATCCAGATTGGTAAAGAAGAAGTTAAACTGTCACTATTTGCAGATGATATGATACTGTACATAAAAAACCCTAAAGACTCCACTCCAAAACTACTAGAACTGATATCGGAATACAGCAAAGTTGCAGGATACAAAATTAACACACAGAAATCTGTAGCTTTCCTATACACTAACAATGAACCAATAGAAAGAGAAATCAGGAAAACAATTCCACTCACAATTGCATCAAAAAGAATAAAATACCTAGGAATAAATCTAACTAAAGAAGTGAATGACCTATAGTCTGAAAACTACAAGTCACTTTTAAGAGAAATTAAAGGGGACACTAATAAATGGAAACTCATCCCATGCACATGGCTAGGAAGAATCAATATTGTCAAAATGGCCATCCTGCCCAAAGCAATATACAGATTTGATGTAATCCCTATTAAATTACCAGGAACATTCTTCAATGAACTGGAACAAATAATTCAAAAATTAATGTGGAAACACCAAAGACCCCGAATAGCCAAAGGAATCCTGAGAAAGAAGAATAAAGTAGGGGGGATCTCACTCCCCAACTTCAAGCTCTACTATAAAGCCATAGTAATCAAGACAGTTTGGTAGTGGCACAAGAACAGAGCCACAGACCAGTGGAACAGAATAGAGACTCCAGACATTAACCCAAACATATATGGTCAATTAATATTTGATAAAGGAGCCATGGACATACAATGGTGAAATGACAGTCTCTTCAAGAGATGGTGCTGGCAAAACTGGACAGCTACATGTAGGAGAATGAAACTGGACCATTGCCTAACCCCATATACAAAGGTAAACTCAAAATGGATCAAAGACCTGAATGTAAGTCATGAAACCATTAAACTCTTGGAAAAAAACATAGGCAAAAACCTCTTAGACATAAACATGAGTGACCTCTTCTTGAACATATCTCCCTGGGCAAGGAAAACAACAGCAAAAATGAACAAGTGGGACTATATTAAGCTGAAAAGCTTCTGTGCAGCAAAAGACACCATCAATAGAACAAAAAGGAACCCTACAGTATGGGAGAATATATTTGTAAATGACAGATCTGATAAAGGCTTGACGTCCAGAATATATAAAGAGCTCACACGCCTCAACAAACAAAAATCAAATAATCCAATTAAAAAATGGGCAGAGGAACTGAACAGACAGTTCTCCAAAAAAGAAATACAGATGGCCAACAGACACATGAAAAGATGCTCCACATCCCTAATTATCAGAGAAATGCAAATTAAAACTACAATGAGGTATCACCTCACACCAGTAAGGATGGCTGCCATCTGAAAGACAAACAACAACAAATGTTGGCGAGGCTGTGGAGAAAGGGAACCCTCCTACACTGCTGGTGGGAATGTAAATTAGTTCAACCATTGTGGAAAGTAGTATGGAGGTTCATCAAAATGCTCAAAACAGACTTACCATTTGACCGAGGAATTCCACTCCTAGGAATTTACCCTAAGAACACAGCAACCAAGTTCGAGAAAGGCAGATGCACCCCTATGTTTATCGCAGCACTATTTACAATAGCCAAGAATTGGAAGCAACCTAAATATCCATCGGTAGATGAATGGATAAAGAAGATGTGGTACATATACACAATGGAATACTACTCAGCCATAAGAAGAGGGCAAATCCTACCATTTGCAGCAACATGGATGGAGCTGGAGGGTATTATGCTCACTGAAATAAGCCAAGTGGAGAAATAGAAATACCAAATGATTTCACTCATCTGTGGAGTATAAGAGCAAAGGAAAAACTGAAGGAACAAAACAGCAGCGGAATCACAGAACCCAAGAATGGACTAACAGGTATCAGAGGGAAAGGGACTGGGGAGGATGGTTGGGTAGGGAGGGATAAGTGGGGGGGAAGAAGAAGGGGGGTATTAAGATTAGCATGCATGGGGGGGGGGTGGGAGAAAGGGGAGGGCTGCACAACACAGAGAAGACTAGTAGTGATTCTACAACATTTTGCTATGCTGATGGACAGTGACTGTAAAGGGGTTTATAGGGGGGACCTGGTATAGGGGAGAGCCTAGTAAACATAATATTCTTTATGTAAGTGTAGATTAAAGATAACAAAAAAAAAAAAGAAAAGGGGGATTACTCCCTGATAGGATAAAACTAACTGTAAATCAATGATTAATGCATGCTTTAAATATCCTTAATTTTGATCACTTAAAGTGTGTCAGATGATCGGCTATGGAGGTACACTTTTCTGATAATATTCCTTTCTCTTAAAAAAAAAAAGCAGTTCCTGTGTGGTGACCTCCAATGAGTTCTACACAATGGTATACAGGGCATATCAAAGTGTGGGCAAAGGGTCTGTTTGTGTTTATACAGAGGATGAAAGTCTAATTTGGCTACCAAGAAAATGAACTAAGATATGATATGAAGAAGAACTTCCAACATCAGCACTCTCTGGAAGACTCATACCAGAAGATGATCATCAAAAAACCTCCACAAAGATCCAGGCGATGCTGCAGCTGTAGCTGCATCCATCCCACCGTTTCCTGGACTTGCCATTGGAATGAAGAAGGAGATATCTAAGCTGGCCTGTGCATACAGTAAAACAACAAATTTGACTGGATCTATACTGTTGGAACTCAACCAAGAATTAGGAGAAGTACAAGTTGTAGCGCTCCAAAATCTTATGACGACAGACTGTCTATGATTAAAAGAACATATGGGATGTGAACAGTTCCCAGGAATGGGTTGTTTTAATTTGTCTGGTTTCTCTCAGACTGTTCATGTATAGTTGGACAATATCCATCATATCATAGACAAATTTTCACAAATGCCTAGGGTGCCTAACTGGTTTTCTTGGCTTCACTGGAGATGGCTGGTAACTATAGATCTGCTTTGGTTATGTAACTGTATTCCTATTATGTTAATGTATGTGCGCAATTTAGTTAGTAGTTTAAAACCTATACATGCTTAAGTTACTCTGCCAGAAGATATGTCAAAGAAATAATCAGTCCTCCCATGTTTTCTTCCATCTGCTACCTCTATAGCTTTTCTTCTTCCTTCCTAATTACAACCCTTAAATAGAATTCGTGCCTCATATCGAATTCACCGAGTATCATAATTCCTCCAAGTGGTAAAGATACCTCAAGACAAATGCTGAGCATAGAAGCCACAGGGCATAAATCTGCGGTAAAAAGCTAACCTTTTCAAACAATATGGCTTCTCTCTCACTTACCAACTTTACATTTCCCTGTATGGCCCCGGAAGATGACTGGTTAGCCAGAGACGGGTAAGATTCCTCAAGGGAGGAACAACCTAAGACAGGCACAGTCGCAGGGGGGCCATCAGGTGAGAAATTGGGGATCAACAGAGGTGAGGCTTAGAACCTCACCCCCCTGTTTTGAGAGAAATCTTCTGCATCCGTGGATGTTTTATTGCCCTTGTCTAGCTTGGATTAACACATAGTCTACAGGCACACACCTGATCATCTACATTTGCTCTCTTATGACACTAAACTATGTTTTCTACCTTTATCTTGCATCTACCTACCACTTCAGCATTTTATTAAAAATAATAATAACAATAATAATAAAGGGAGAAATGTGGGATCCACATATAAATCAAGTATAAAAATCAAACAAATATTCATATTTGACCTGATTGTTTATAGTTCATAATGCGTGATCAAAACTGAAAGTTTTTGTGATGAACTGCCCTTGTACTGTTCACCATGTAAGAACTTATACACTATGTAAGAATTTGTTCACCATGTAAGAACTTGTTCATTATGCTTCAGAAGATTGGAGACTGACGAGAATTAGGCTTGGGTGGGTTGATTGTGCGTTGAGCATTGACTCCCCTATACAGAATTTTATTGTTGTTAACCATTTGATCAATAAATATGAGAGATGCCCTCTAAAAAAAAAAAAAAGTCCACTTAGCTTTTAAGGAATTCAAAGCTTGATTGGACTCTTCCCTCTGTAATCATACTATAATGTTACTGTGCCTTTACTGTATAACTTTGCTGCCCTCTAGAAAAACTAAATAACATAGAAAAAAGAAACACTAATAATTCTTCTGTCTTTTATACCCATTGGAGATACTTATACCTCTGTTGTCTTTAATAATTTATCTGCTTTTAATTTTTTTTCCCAAGAAGGACAGACAATAGTGTGTGGATGATATTGATATAACTCATTGCGATAAGTGAGTTCTTTCAGAAAGGATATTTTAGGAGGTATAGCTCAGGGGTAGAGTATTTGACTGTAGAAAGTATGAGTTTCTACTTTTGCTTTTGCATTGTGTATAGTTCTTAGGTGTCTTCGCCAAGTGTCCATTGTGAATATAGTACAAATATCATCAGTACTATGATTATAAATTATACTCTTTCACATGGTAACACTAGAAGATGTAAAATACTGAACAGAAAAAAATGATTTCAACTGCTCTTCATTTTACATGAAATA
Source organism: Manis javanica (assembly GCF_040802235.1). Taxonomy (NCBI): domain Eukaryota; kingdom Metazoa; phylum Chordata; class Mammalia; order Pholidota; family Manidae; genus Manis; species Manis javanica. Next base: position 51,554,538 of record NC_133158.1, on the reverse strand, counting down.
TTCTAGGAAAAGTTTATTAAAGGAAACATCTGGAGCTATTAATTTAACATCTTAAAGGAAAATGTTCTGCCTCAATCCCAGGAATCTTTACATGTGTACTAATGATAAAGACATTCAAATGGCCATTGGCACATAGGAAAAAATGAATCAAGTTGAAATTTCTGTCATTTCATATCTGTGGTCCTTAAGATGTAGTAACTTACTGATTTCTTCACATAAACTGTAATTAATATTTTTACTTGTTTATCTGTCTCTGGCATCTGACTACAGATCTAGAAGGAGAAAAAAACACATATGTCTTGTTCGCAATTATATTCCTATTGCCTAGCACAAAGTGTAGTAGAACCTAGCAGATGCTCAATAAATTTTTTGGATGAATGGATGATAGTATAATTGCCTGGTCTAAATAGCAGATGTATTTTTAAAATGCTGATTAATACCAATATTTCTATGCAAGGACAAAAACAATGTTTACTTTTATTGTGATACTCTAAACTTGGGTAAAGAAAAAAATTTCACCAACTTTCTTTCTGTCAAAGACAACTGCCATTTCAGAAAATAAAGGAATAGCTATTACAGTTGAACCGCTAATACATTCATAAAAGTTGAGTGGCTCTCCACTGGAGATACTAATGTGGCAAAAAAAGTTTTAAGCTTGAATCTTTTAATGTCTTCAAAAAAAAACTGGATTCTATCATTAATAATGATTTGATAGAAAACATAATCTTACTGAATTAGATACAATGGCTAAATTTCAATGGAGCTTAAGAATTTAGAAATTTTCTAACATTTTAAATAGGACTATTTACATGCATTGGATGGAGATACTCTTCTCTATTTACAATCACTATATATTTGGGAGACAAAGCATTTTCCTCATTTCTATCCTGCTTCAATGCCAGTGAGCATATCTGTATGGAAATCTTAAAAAAAAAAAAAAAAGAAAGAAAGAAAAGAAAATCTCCTTTCTGAGCAAAAGCTATAGCTGAAGAGAGTTATTTAGTTGGTAAACTTTTTTAAAAAATTGTATAATTTGCATGAATACAATTAACATTACTACAAAATTAACTCTTGGCTATTTTGTTAGAATTCTTTGACCCTAACTAGGGAAGCAAAACTGAAACAAGTAAACACATACCCAAACAAGCAAACACATATCCAAACAAGCAAACACATATCCAAACAAGCAAACATTCTCATTCATAACAAAACAAAGAAATTTACTCTAAGGGCTCTGGGGTATCTAAGAGAACCTGGACTCATCTGTTCCAAGAGTAACATCTTGGGAGAACCTGAATGGCCCATCTTGGGTTAGGTGCCCATCATTTGCCCAGTCAGTACAGTGTAATCAGGCTTCCAGCTTCCACTGGGTGGGGGTGCCTTTCTCCTATAGGAGGCAGCTCCCAAGGTGGAGGGGAAGGTGTTTATTACCACTTTTAAGAACCAATCTATCCAGTAACAAATGCATTGTGATCTGTTTAGAGAAAAAAGGGATGCAAGGTTCATCCCATGCTCTTGGCTAGGAAGAATTAATATTGACAAAATGGCCATCCTGCCTAAAGCAATCTACAGATTCAATGCAATGTTTATCAAAATACCAATATCATTCTTCAACGAACTGGAACAAATAGTTTTAAAATTCATATGGAACCAGAAAAGACCCCGAACAGCCAAAGCAATCCTGAGAAGGAAGAATAAAGCAGGAGGGATCTTGCAACCTAACTTCAAGCTCTACTACAAAGGCACAGTAATCAAGACAATTTGGTACTGGCACAAGAATAGACTCACAGACCAGTGGAAAAGAATAGCAGTCCTGATATTAACCTGAACATATATGGTCAATTAATATATGATAAGGGAGCCATGGACATACAATGGGGAAATGACAGCCTCTTCAACAGCAGGTGTTGGGTAAACTGGACAGCTACATGTAGGAGAATGAAACTGGACCTTTGTCTAACCCCATATACAAAGGTAAACTCAAAATGGATCAAAGACCTGAATGTAAGTCATGAAACCATTAAACTCCTGGAAAAAAACATAGGCAAAAACCTCTTAGACATAAACATGAGTGACCTCTTCTTGAACATATCTCCCCGGGCAAGGAAAACAACAGCAAAAATGAGCAAGTGGGACTACATTAAGTTGAAAAGTTTCTGTACAGCGAAAGACACATAAAATGGTTGATGTAAAAATTCTATGGAAGTAGTCTTTGTCTTCCCAGAATACTAAAGACATTCCAATATTAAATGGTGATGGCATACTACATTCAATAAACAAATTGGTCAGTTCTATGCTCAGAGCATAGAAGCATTTTATAAAATTAGTTTCAGATAATATACTGGCTGACAAGCGATTAAAGCAGCTATTCAGTTGCAGGAGTTTAACTTCTGAAGTTAAACTTAAACCTTTAACCTTGAAGGACCTTTTGCTTGCTTGTGCAGCAAGGTAACTTACATATTTAAATGTATGTGTTTAACTTTGCCCTTTAATTATCTGAATAGGTAGATTGTCAAAGTCATAAATACATTTGCTGTCTTTTAATATCTTGGCTTACTTTAACATGACAAGCATTCTCCCTTCTATCCATATGCAGAACCACTTTTACAGTGGAAAATTTTTTTGAAGTTTTAGGCCAAGATATTAGTATATTCTGCTCTGGACCTTATCTTTGTTACCTCTAGCCTAATCATGTTACTGCTAATCTGTCTCCTTGCTCAGGTGTCCAGAGGTTGACCAGGCACAATTTGAATCTTTTTGTGACAGGTATTAGAGTTCAATTTCACCAATGCAATGTTATGTTGGAATCAAAACTTAAGTCAATGCTGAATAGCCAGAATATAAGAATTTAGAGTAATTCAAGTAGAACCAAAGCCAGCTATTATTAACTGTTCTTATTACCCAGAAGAACATGTCAGAGGATCCTCTTAGCCTAGGTCATCTTTCCAGTTTCCAAAAGTGAGTCCTAGGTGGTCAGATCTCAAATCTAATTTTAAAAAGAGAGAGAAAGAGGGAGATGTATATGACAAACAAACTCTTGGGGGCTTGGGATCTTCCATTTCAAACTGAATCTTAAATCTAAAGTGAATTTTGCCAGGATGGTGTAGGCAAATAGGCACTCTCATGTATTTTGGTGTGAGTACAAATTGGCAGTTTCTATAAAGAGTAGCTTCGAATTAGCAAAATTACAGAATGTACACATTTGGATCTAGCAATGCCAATTTTAATTCATCCTACAGATGTGACATTCTTCACAGCTTTTCATTGCAGTGTTATTAAAGCAAGACTGGAAAAAAACCTCTATATCAATATTTATGGGACTTGTTAAATAACTTAGGATGCATTCCAACGATGGCTCACTATGTGGCTGGGTAAGAGACAATACTTCATGTTAAAAACCAATATCCAATTTATGTTATACTAAAAATGCACAGTTAAAAAAAGGTAATTTATGAAAATATACATATTTGCTTTTGTTTGTAGAGTATCTATCCACTGAACTGGAAGGCTACTAGAAGCTGGAGAGATTTTTCCCTATATCAATTCCCTTTGCCACCTTTTGAATTTTAAGACATGTTAAGGAATTCACACATTTGCGCACACGCGATGTTGAAGGCCCTAAATTTGGTGATACAACAGGAAAGCCTGGGTGTTCAACCTGAGTCCAGAACCCTGTGCCGGCCTTGCCAGTTAACAGTTACCTCTGCGATGCAAGGCTGAAAAGTGTCACAACCAACCCGCCCTCCAACGGCAAACCCAAGTCGACCTTCCTTCCGTTTCTGAAATCAACTATGCTTCAGAACTGCTGGCAAATTTGGCATTCTTTCGAAAAACACTGAAACACTTTTGTTTTCCTTGTAATTGAGGAGAAGGCTAAGATATCACTCCAGGTGACATTTTACCATACATGAAATTCGGTGGTTTTGAACTTGCTCGGTAGCTATAAGGCTGTAGAAATACGAAGTAATATTTACATATTACACCTCAATTCATAGTTTCCAGAAGAACATCCCGCCTTTTGGATCCCACTTTGCCTCAGCAAACCTGGCTTGTCTTCCTCTCCCTCCCTGCTTTCTTGCCAATCTCCCTGCGTCTCCTCCCGTTCCACCCCTCCTCTCTCTGCTCCTCCGAGCGTTTGGCGGGAGGATTCCTTCAGAGGCGGCTCGGCGTAGACGCGGAGGACGCACTGCAGCACCTTCGGAACGACACAGCGCTTACTTACTCTTTGCTCTCGTCTCTATGATCCTCTTTGTGACCCGTGGGGTGACTGAATCAGAGTCCCTGAGTTCCATCCAGTAGTCCTCCACGCCGACAGGAGACAGTGCAAGTAGCTAGCGTTCTCGCGGGAAGCTCGCCGTGCCAAGTGGTGGTAGTGCGTGCGCATGCGTACTCGCGGTGCGCCGTAGCGGCAGGGAACACGGGTCCCGGCTGGAACTCGAGCAAGGCGCGTGCGCTGCCGGGGCCGCCTTGTGGGAGCGAGTGAGACCGACTTGCGGGCCGCGGGAATGTTCCGAAAGGCCCGGAGAGTGAACGTGCGCAAGCGAAATGACTCGGAGGAGGAAGAGCGAGAGCGCGACGAAGAGCAGGAGCCGCCGCCGTTGCTGCCGCCGCCGGACACCGGCGAAGAGCCGGGCTCCGGCAGCGGCGACAGGGCCCCCGGAGGGGAGTCGCTCCTTGGCCCCGGGCCGCTGCCGCCTTCCGCGCTGACCCCGGGTTCCGGGGCTGAGGCCGGGGTGTGCTTCCCGGTCGGCGCGGAGCCCGGCAACGGGCTGAAGCCGCGCAAGAGGCCGCGCGAGAACAAAGAGGTGCCCCGGGCCAGCCTGCTGAGCTTCCAGGACGAGGAGGAAGGTAACCACCGCACTTCTGTCCCCCGACCCCCTCATACCTTAACCAGACCTGCTCTTCGGGTCCCTGCATTCCCTGGATGCCCACCCGCCGCACCTCGGAACCGAGCCCCTTCGTGCCCGACCGACTGCACATCCTTCCCCGCCTCCGGCCTCCTGCTCCGGCAGAGGACGCGTTCCGCGTCGCCATCAGCCTTAACAACCACTGCCTCCTCTCCTTCCTTCTGTGCATTTTCTATTACGGGGGGCCGGGGCTCAGATCGGTCATTCTGAATTTTTCTCATGGAAAGACAGTGTGCCCTGTCCGGACTAGTTTGAGGGAGAACTCGAGTTGGGTCCGCTGGCCGCTCTTGGCACGTTCTCTGAGCCCTCTGCAGGCCAGTGCGTCTACGCCTCTTGGGGGGATCTGTCCAGACATCCTTGACCAGGAAAACCGGCTTTGTATAAAGAAGTACTAGGTCTGGGAACAGAAGCCTGGAGTTGAACCCTGGTTCTGAGTGCCCTTGGGCTATTCCCTTACAATCGCAGATCCTGTTTGCCAAAAAAGTAAATAGGGGTAGATGTCCGGCCTTGCCCGCATTGACTTTTGAACAGTGAAGAGAGACTAGTAGTAATTTAAGGCAGGTTATCCAATCCGGTGTGAGAGGCTACGCTGTAGTGGATTTAGATTTCCGATAAGTGAGTCTTAAGTCTTTTTACTTCTTGAATGTGTGTTTATATAACCCATTTAAGTCCATATTTTGAAAAAAGTAAAGACTGGGATATTTCAGTTGCATCTTAATGTGAGATGCTTTTGTGTTTTCGGTAAGGTAGGATGTTTTCCTTTGGTCTGATATTTTTTAAGGTTGAGAGAAGTACAGACAGATTTTTGGTTTTGTTTATGCAGGGACCATTTGGTAAAGTGTTTGAGTTTGACTTTAGAAATTTGAAATTAAAGCTGAAGGATCTATCCTCAAAACTTATTTTTTTAAAAAATTGATTTGGTCTCAGTTTACTCTTGAATAACAATGTCAGCTTGTGATGGACATGGAGTCACTCAGAGGTGGCACTGTTAACCATTACCTTTTGATTTTGAATATTCTGTTTCAGAAATCTTAATAATATGGTGATGAAGTGGTTTTTCAGTGATCTGTTTCCTCCAGAAATGGATGATTCAAGGAAGACAACAAAACCTAGGAGAATTTTGTGCAGTTACATATGTTAAGCATTTTTAAAAGTCTCAATTTGTTATTCCGGATTAATTCATAAAGTTGATTTCAGTTTTTGAGAGCCTATGACAGGTCTGAAATAACTTCAAATTCTGCAATGATTTAGGGTGTGAGTATATCTTTGGAAGAATTTGAAAAGCACGTAAGATCATGTGAAAGTTAGAAGGGAAGATACTGTCTGAAAATGGTTTCTACACTTCATTTGATTTCTTTTTAAGAAAATGAAGAAGTTTTCAAAGTGAAGAAGTCAAGTTATAGCAAAAAGATAGTAAAATTGCTTAAGAAAGAATACAAAGAAGATCTTGAAAAATCCAAGATTAAGATAGAACTCAACTCATCAGCAGACAGTAAGTACCAAACTAATTCTTTGAAATGACAAAATGGAAGCTTTTTCTCACAGGGTTTGAATGAACTTGCTACTTACATATTGTAAACTCATTCAGTTGATTTGTCTTTGCCAGAGATCCAAATTGAGTAATGATACAGTCCTGTTATTTAATTCTAACAATTGCACCAGAAATGCATTTTTTAAAAAGACAGCATCATTGCCACTGGGAATGTTTATGCTGCAATGATGAAATCCTCTCCCAATTTTCCTGCTGGTTTTCAGACTGCTTTTGAACAGAGAAAGACGGTGTCCCACTTGACCTGAGACATCTTATTGCTTGAGGGAGTACTCTGCAAATTCATATACTTGTATTTTATAGAGTGAGGTTTTAAATTTCTCTGGTGGTGTTTCCACAGCTGGCTGATTCTTAGAGAACTTTAGGAGCCCTAAGTTTAATGTTGGTAATATTCCTGCTCAGCAGCCTTATCAGATACATGGATGAAGACTCCTCAGTGTGAGGCACGTGCCTACCTTGTACAGACATCTCTACATGTCTTGTCACAACCTAAGTTTAAAAGGTTAAGCAATTACTGTCTTTACGAAAGTGGACCCATTAGAATATATTATGATCTGAGTTATTCTCATGCAAATCCCTTAGGGAAATCTTGTTATGGATTTAAAGGCTGAATTTTTATTTTCCTTTTTCTCAGCTGTAGGCTTAATGAAAAAGTTTTTCATTATACTCAAATTTACAAACTGACTTTGGAGACAGCATCACCTCATGGTTTAATTGGTCCCAGTGTTTGGTAAAATGTCCAATGAGTGATTTAAAGAACAACTACACTCTGTTGTAGAGACTGGAGAAGTAATACTTTATAGAGAAAGTGAAATTTTTAGCTGGATCTTTGATAATTTAAATTCCAAAGAATTGAAGAGGGAGGGTAGGGGGTTGCTATCAAAGTTAAGGTGACTAAGGCTATTTTGGAAAAGAGCAAGTATCCCTGACAAGCCAAAATAGATGATTTGAGGTTGAGGATGTAGAGAGAAAGGGTGCAAGGTATGTTGCTGACAGATTGTGAAGGATGTTTTAGTATCTAATACGGGGTTTCAAGTTGCTGTGTTCAGCGGCTTGCAAAGATGGTGACATGATAAATGCCTTTTGAAACCTCAACTTGGTGTTAGCTTGCAGCATGGATTGGCATGAGGAGAGACTGGAGGCCGAAATTAGTTGAAATACAAGGGCCAGCTTTGATCCATTAATAGTGGTTTAAAAAGGTTTCAGTTGATAAAGACTGAGGCTTTTCCTAACTTAGTGGAAAATTATTGATGAGTTAAAAATGTTTGCCATGGGTGTGGGAAAAGAAATGGAATGAAAGGATTATTTGAGAACCATTCCAAGGGAAGAATTGGTAGATTTGATTTAATTCTTTGATTAAAAAGAACTAGTCAAATTTGAGCTTTTGTGCCAGGGTGACTGAAGAAAATTACTTATTATATATAGAAATAAGGCAGGTGTAAGGAGGAGTATTTTTAGGAGAACCTATTATGTTGGAGTCTAGGAAACTGCTCCATTTTCCCCAAATCTCTTGAGAAGCAACTGTGTACATTGAAATAGTATAAGAAAGGTTAAGAAAAGTGGGAACTGAAAAAGAACCATTTACTGTTAGGTTTAGAAATTGAAGCATGTATGAAGTTTATGAGGTCACTTCCTGTGACCTTCTATCTTTGGCTTTCACATAATTCTGATATTCCCCTCATCAGATAGTTCAGTTAATGTCCTCTGCAAAGATGTAGAGGTGTATTACGGCTTGTCATTATCCTTGAAATGATGGTGCTATGGAGCTCTTTAATCCACACAATCCTAAACTCTTTCTACCCCAACCCTCCTTAGATAGCTGGAGATGCATTAACCTCAAATCCAGGGTGGTATCAACTTGGAAAGTCTATTTTTGTGGTATTCCTAAAATAATGATTTCGCTCTTAAAGCTGAATTTGAGTGGAAGTAGCCAGTGAGCAGTTGGAGATGTAGATTTAGGTATGGTGCTTATTAAAGGTGGTAATTAAAACCAAAGTAAGTGGAATTGATGAGGGAACATCATAAAGGAAAATTCCTGAGGCCTGTTGTAACCATGCATGCAGAGAAGAGGATTTACTGAAGAGATAAGAGAACCATAAAGGTCAAAGAAGAAAACACCAGAAAGTTGCAAGATGATGATGGTCTGTATATGAAATAGTACCAGAAAGGTCAGGAAAAGTAGGGACCGAGGAAGGGCTTTTTTTTGCTATTGTTTTTTCTGGATGAAGGCCATCTGGCAAAAATGACTAGTCTACTAGCCAAACTCAGTGCATGTTGGGAGGTAGAAACATTTTTTGCTAAATTGCTCAATATTGTATGAATTAGCTGTGGCTCCAGCCATTGGGTTAGCTGGTGAACTTGGAATGAGAGAAATCAAAGGCCTGAATTGAAGCATGCAAGTTGGTGAGGAAGTAGAAGGCAGCAGGTCCACACCGCCTCTTTGGGAAGTTTAGCAGAGAGCATAGAAGAGGACAGTAGCTATAGAGACCAGCAAAAATCTTTTTGATAAAAAGAAGCTGTATCTTTTTGTAGATAGAAGAAGAGATGAGCAGGAGAACCTGACCAAGTTCAAGGTAAAGAGAATATTTGTGAGAGCGAGTTTCCTGAAGTAGTAGTAAAATAAATTAAGTTCAAGAGGAGCCTAGAAAAGGGTTATTTAGCATCTCTTTTTATAAAGATATCTGGAGGGGTACTATGTAACTATTAACAAAAATGCAGTGTCACCATGTTTTGGAGCTGTATTTGCTCAGTCACAAATACTTGTGAACTTAATGAAAATTGAATCTTTTAAAATCTGCAGAAGTTCATCTGAGCATATCTGATTCAGTAGACCTTTAACAGTTGTTTCATCTGTCAGGACACATTGATTTAGTGTGGTTTAGAGCATAAAAAAATGGATAGGTTTTTACTTCATCTAACCTTATCGGTGTGATGGAGTTTTAAAATCTTGTCAGAATGCACTTCAGAAGGAAAACTGGCTAATAAGGTAGGATGGTAAATTAAAAAAAAATGAAAAGCCTGAAGCAGGATGACCCAAATCTTCTCAGTAAAGTTAAAAGGGGGTGGGGGTAGGGATGTTATACTTAGGAGTCTTATTTAAGGGAGTAGAATGTGGTTTGAGAAGAATAGAAACTTTGAAGCAGTTTTGGGGAGGGGAACATGGCTAGGGAAACAGAATAGCTTTTATATCCAGAATAAGCTTTTGTTTTACTTTTTCATTATATTCATTGTCCCTTTTGTGTGCATTGACAGGTTCACAGCTTCAGGGTGAAAAGCACTTTGATTTTCTTGCTCACCTTGGGATGAGGGTGTAATAGGACTAATCCGTTATAAGTAAAGTAAACCACTGTAAAGATACAGTGGTGCTTCCTAGAACCCAAAGGCAGGCGAGCAATCTTGAAACTGGCCTAAGGAGTGACCTGAGAATCAGAGCGTTCTCTTCTCCATCCACATGGCAGAATATGGCCACTCCAGAGCTACCTTCCTGGTTTGCCTGTGGTTGCTTTAGTGTTACCTGGTCTCACTTATCTGTTCCAGTTCCACATTCCCAGGAAGAGAATCAGGTTGTCTCTGTTTTGGTAACAGATCTACTCTTAAAACATTCGGTCATGCTCTGTAACATCTTACTATGCTGATAGACAGTGACTGCAGTAGTCGGGGTGAGGACTTGATAATATGGGTGAATGTTGAAACCTTCATGAGATTGTGTATCAATGATACTTAATAAAAAAAAGAAAATCATTCACCCTGTCACACACATACCACACACAAAAAAACCAACATTCAGTCATGGCAGTGAGGTCTGGTTTACAGAGTGTAAATGTGATGACTTTTGGGTTTCACCCCTTCTGAAAATGAGTGGCAAATGGTTATGAACTAAGATGATTTCTCACAAGGTGTTCATTACAGAAAGATTTATTTGATATGTAAACTTTGTTCTTGATAGAAAGCTCCTTGAATGGGCTTGGATTAATGAAATGGTGATATATAAAATGAAATAATGCTTCGGGGAGGTACAAACAGTTATGCTAGTTGAGGGAAGAAATGATTGATTTTGATAAATTAGTAAGATTTTGATAAAATTAACTCAAGGTAGGCTTGTGCAGGGTCTCCAGTGCATCCCTGTGTTGCCTATATTTTTTTTTACTTCCCAGTTATGTCAGTTGTTGTGATATTTCACCTTCATACATCCACAGTTTATGTTGTTTATAAACAAAATAGTTCAAGCTTTAATGAATTCAGCCCATAATTTAAAAGTGCTTTCTTTATTTATGGATTTTGTTTGAAATAAATTTTATTTATTTTCTTCAAAAATATAGATGAAGCACCTTTGGACAAAATAGGACATGTTAAGGATGCCAGTCAAGAAGATGGCGTTATCATCAGTGAACACGGTGAAGATGAAATGGATATGGAAAGCGAGAAAGAGGAGGAGAAGCCAAAGGCTGGTGGAGCCTTTTCAAATGCTTTATCTTCTTTGAATGTTCTTCGTCCAGGTGTGTACTGCAAATACTTCTCAGAACTGAAGTAAGCCCTCAAGAATGAGCCGTCTGTAAAGTTAACTATTTAGGAAGGAGTTAGCTAAGTGGTGTTTCTTGTGACATCTCCGTTTGAAGCCAGGGTGTTCCCTTTTGCAAATGTAGAAAGTGAGAGAACTAGAAACGTCTCAACTTTCCAAGTCCATTCTCAGACAGATCTGTTAGCAAAGTAAATGTGGAGCTTCAAGTAAATGAATAAATTTAAATTTAAACACAAATAAATAAAATAATTAAACACAGTACTAACTAAAGTTGTACTGTGTTTCAGATCAAGACTTTTAACTTCTTAAGAATTGCTAAAAGCAAAACTTAACTGCTGTTAGTTTATGTCCACATTTTCTTCCTTTTTACTTTTCTGTAGGAAATAGTTGGCAAGTCTTTTCACTGGCTAATCAGCTTTAGAATGAAGTAAATACTTAGTGCACAAATTTAAATTATGAAGAGGTATCTTTTAAATCATTAACACTTACAAATTTAAAAATGATTACTCTGGGCTAGTAAAGTTGTGAAAAATTACATACGTAGATCTAGTAACATTCTAATTGGTATAGTTCTTATGGAACACTGTTTGGCAATATGAAGTAATAGACTAAATGTTCTCATTCTTTGACCCGTTAATTCCCTATCTAGAAATTTATTCCAAGAAACAATATTTCATTGCAACATTATTTGCTTTGAGGAAATTTTAGAAAGAAAAGTAGCAGGAGAGGAACAGCTTAGTAAATTAAGGTATATTTATAGGATGGGATATTATATAGCTATTGTAATAACATTAGACAATGTAGGCATTAATTTTTACTGTAGGTGGAAAAGCTAATTCAGTTATAAAGTAGATTATGCTTTATCTGCTCAGTGAATGTTATTAAACCATTAAAAATATGCAAAACAACAACATGGAGAAAGACATGTTTAGTGTGAAGAAAAATTAGGTATGGAATTATATATTCAGTGTACCTACAGGTGAACTGAAAACTACTTTCAAGAGAAATATAAATCTAATAGTTCTTTAGGGTTGTAAGATTGTGGGCAACTTTTTAAAAATCTGTTTTCTAGTTTATGATTTGATTACTTTTGTTTATTTCTTAAAAATGAAAAAAATTACAGTTCAAGTATAACTGCTTTGGTTGGGTTCCCCCCCTCCTCCCCATTTCCCATACATATTGCCATTATATATTCTTTCTAGTTGCTTTAGTAACTTTTAGTTTCTATTTAAATAAACTAAAAATAAATTACTTGGATTGTAGGTATAATTTGGGAAGGGGGTGCCAGCAACTAATGTTAGAATACCACTGTGACAAGGCTATCTTGGTGAGATTATTTTACCCTTCATATTTGTAAGAAAATAGAAACTTTACACTCTAATACTGCTGTATTTTACAATCGTTACCATTTGTTTCTAGGAGAAATTCCAGATGCAGCTTTTATACATGCTGCAAGGAAAAAGCGTCAGATGGCCCGAGAATTGGGAGATTTCACTCCTCATGATAGTGAGCCTGGTAAAGGCCGCCTTGTTAGAGAAGATGAGAATGATGCCAGCGATGATGAAGATGATGATGAGAAACGCCGGATAGTGTTTTCTGTGAAAGAAAAGTCCCAAAGACAAAAAATTGCTGAAGAAATAGGTAGTTTGACTTAACAGAATAGGTAGTTTGACTTAACAGAACAACCTGTTAGGTTGTTACTAAATGTGATTTGATACTATGGTCAAATAAGTACCTATATTTATTTAACTGTTTAATATTAGAAGACTATTTTTGATTGGTACAAGTGTCTTACCAGAATTTTTTAAAAGCTATAGCACTATTATGATAGCTAGTATTTACTGAGCACATCCTCTGTGGCAGCTGTTGTGCTAAGCACTTTACGTGCATAAATCTCTGTAATGGCTCAACATTTTTAGGAGCCATTAGGGTTTGTTCTTCCCGTTGTTGAGTTGATGTGAAGCTCAGAGAAATTAGAAAACCTGTCTAAGGTTTTATCTGTTATATTAATACTGCCTTTTGCTTTAAGAGATCCTGTGTGTAAGTAAGCAAAGTCAGGAGTATCAAGTGAGAGGAGATCATGATAAATATTTCAGTAAGATTGAGTTAATACCAATAGTTTTGCTTCATTTTCGTGAAATGCTGGGACTGCATCTCTTCCGCCCCTATTTTTCTGGTATTGCTTACTCTTTGTCACTTATGGCTACAGGTATTGAGGGGAGTGATGATGATGCTTTAGTAACCGGAGAACAAGATGAAGAGCTCAGCCGATGGGAACAGGAGCAGATAAGAAAAGGAATTAATATCCCTCAGGTAAGAACTAAAGAATTAAATACCAAAAATTTGAAAGTTAAAAAACAACCTTTTTTGTCTATTTTGTTAAATTAAAAATAACATATTGAATTGGGTCTTGGTCATTCATTCAAGTAACATAATGAAGAAAATTACATGAAATTGTGTATCCAGTAAGCTTTTAGGAGAATCTATTATATTTCAGTGTTTCTCAAAATAGTCCTTCCACAAGTAGCTGTCAGCAGCATCTGGGAGCTTTTTGAATTGTAAATTTTCACTCTCTTGAGACCTAGTGAATGAGAAACTTGGAGGGTGAGGCCTAGCTACCTTGTTAAACAAGCCTTCCAGGTGATTCTGATGTGCACATTAAAGTTGGAGAGCCACTGTATAGATAACATGTTCCTTTCCCATACAGTTGACACTTGAACAACATGGGTTTAAACTGCATGGGTCCACTTAAATGCAGGTTTTTTTCCCCCAGTAAATATCTTGGAAAATATTTTGGAGATTTGCAACAATTTAAAAAACATATTTTTTTTCCAGTTTACTTTATTGAAAGAATATACATATATACAATATATATACATATTATATATATATATACAAAAAGAATATGCATATATAATATATAATATAATACATGTAACATACAAAATACATGGTAATCAGCTGTTCCTGTTTCAGTAAGGCTTCCAGTCAATAGTAGGTTATTAGTAGTTAAGTTTTTGGGGAGTCAAAACTTAAACATGGATTTTCACCTATGTGGGGTTCATTGCCCCAGCCCCTACATTGCTCAAGGGTCAATTTTATAGTTCGTTTTTTCTGACTTTAAAAATTATTTTATAAAAGTTGGATTTCTCTGTAATATGAAAACTTATTTAGGGAAAAAATATTTGTCTAAGGAGTTACAACAATTTGTTTTATAGAAGTAAGTAATACAGTGGTAGTATTACATAAATATAAAATATTTTTGTTATTAATGTTTTGACATAGAATTTTGCAGGCATTTGTGTTAAGAAAATAGGGTATAGTAGGAAAAGTCCTGGAGTAGGTGTCAGGAGTCTTAGAGGGTAGTAAATCTCTGCTTAAATTATTTATTCTTATGATCATAGCAAGTCATTTATCCTCTTACATTAACAAAATGGTGGCCTTGGATTATTTTTAATGTCCCTTCTAACTCTAAATTTTTTAATAACTGTTTTTCTGAAAATAATTAGAAATGAATCAGTAATCCCAGAAGATTTAGAATATTCATCCATCCCTGCTTTTGTTTTTTTAAGAACTCTGCAGTTATTTATTTTAATAACATACTATTTGGAAAATAGGTATATTTTGCTTTTAGTGTTTCTTTTTATCCCTAAAGGCATGATATTATTCTTTTCAATAATTTTAGCTACTAGTTTTCATATACATCCCATTTCTTTTCTAGGTTCAAGCAAGTCAGCCCACTGAAGTGAATATGTATTACCAGAACACTTACCAGACAATGCCTTACGGTTCTTCCTATGGCATTCCTTATAGTTACACGGCCTATGGATCATCTGATGCCAAATCTCAAAAAACAGATAATACAGTCCCTTTCAAAACTCCCAGTAATGAGATGACTCCCGTTACTATTGATTTGGTAAAGAAACAGCTTAAAGACAGGTAGGGCAGACCAACTTCTTAAAGACCTGTCTTCTAGCTTTCTGTTCCCTCAGGCAACAAGTAGTCTGGGGTAGCAGATGCAGAACATCATCAAAGAAGAGTCACTGGCCCATCTTCAAAAGCTAAACAGAAGATGACTTCATACTTTTGTTCTGCTACCTTCTTGGATTACTTCCGTGGAAGCCTCAAAAAGTTATTAAAAAATGCCACTCCATGATCTTGTTGAAGACAGTTCTGAGTTTGCACCTCTTGGACTCTGAAAAAGTGTAGTCAAGATATGGGGGGAAAAGCAAAACAGATTTGGTTAGATCACCAAATAACTTTATATGGAGTCTGTAAACTACCGTTTTTGAGAAAAAAGCAGTACAGATGAAAAGATGACACTCCAAGTATTTTTATATTCTATTAGTGGAACTAAATGCATTTTTATAATATTGCAAGAGTCCTGACAGCATAGACTTTTGGATGTAAATGTGTTATATTTATCCTTTTGTGTTCTTAAGGTTGGACTCCATGAAAGAAGTGCACAAAACAAATCGACAGCAGCATGAGAAACATCTACAAAGCCGAGTGGACTCTACCAGGGCTATTGAAAGATTAGAAGGGTCTTCTGGGGGTATTGGTGAACGGTATAAATTTTTGCAAGAAATGCGAGGGTATGTCCAAGACTTGCTTGAGTGTTTCAGTGAAAAGGTAAGAATGCAAAAATATTAATCTCTTTGAATAGGCAAAATTAGGGAGGTCTAGATAGTAGATCATTCCTGTATTTCTCAGAAAATACCCACTGAAATCAGCTTTAGACGTGATGAAAAGTCATATTTCATTTTCTTTACGTCATTAGTGGCATCTGTCTTGGGGGCAATAGAGTACCTTTGTCGAAAACATAGATAACTCAAAGCACAAGTCAAGTCCTGCTTCAATATAATGGTAAATTATTGGCCTGCCCTGAATTACTAGAATATAAAGGACTCATCTGATGGAATTTTCTTTTTTAATGGTTCAGGTCTAAACTTTATTAAACTAATTCTACAAGTACTTCCAATGTGCCTAAAGTTGCAAATTTTTAGTATTTTTTACCTAGATAGGGTTGGTCACCATTGTTGCTAATAGTTTTCATCTAAATAAGTCTATGCTTCATCCATTTCAGGAACCATTCATTGGCCATAATTCTTTTTAAAGTCTGATTTCTTCCAAGTTCCTTTTTTCTTTTAGTATGGTAATAAATTGGCACAATTTTTTTGCATCCTATTGTACCATTTATTGTTTGCCTTTACAAAACTAGCTGTACACAGAATCCTTTCTTAAATAATCTTAATTAATTTTACTTTAAGATAAATGTATTGTTTGACACTTGGTTTATAAGCATTTGTGGTCTCATCTTTTTAAAAAAATCAAAATCATGGTGCTCTGAAAATCCTGTCTCTAAACTTTGAAATGATACAGGATTATAAGGCACATTTTCCCTTATTCTTGGCTGTGTGGATTAGTGTAGAATCTGTAAGCATATAGTGTGTTTAACTTTTTAGTATCTCTGTTGATTACTTCAGTACCCTAAAGCCAAAGGTTCACAGAAGAACACTGCCAAACTGTGTCTTCTGATGGGTCTTAATTCTAAGATCCAGGCTGACAGCATTTGCCAGGTCCTCTCTGTAGGATTTATCGTGTTTTTGTCCTTACCACCTGGTTTCTGGAGAAGCAGCTACAGTCTGAGCTATGATATCCCTTGTGGCATATTGGTGACTTAGAATGACAAGTATGGGGGTGGGAAAGAAACACAGGTGTGATAGTGCAGGGGGCTAGAGTCAAGACAGGAAGTGGACATAAGTGTCAGAGCTGGTGGTTGTGTCCTTCTTACTCATAAGACCCTTTTGAGCCCAGCAGAAATGTTGGGAGCTGGTCTGACAACGTTTTGTGACTAGAGAAAGGATCTTTGTCTTAAACCATACTTTGTGAGATTGTCTCTGTGAACTTTTTCCTTGAAGTATCTTGTCCTTTGCTTTGAATTTGAAACTTAATTGAGTAAATGTATACACTTATAAAGACAAACTAAACTCTTAAAAAATATTGATAGTAATATGATCAATGAAATTATACCATTCTTGAATTTTAAAAACTAGTAGGAAATCTCATTCATACAGTTTTCAGTTGCTTACCACTTAAAAACTATTATGAGTGTGCTTTATCTTTCCTTGAGTACCCTGCTTCCAGAGAAGTCTAGTTCAGGTCATGCTGACATGGTTTCAGAGTCACTGAGATAAGTGTTTTTGGAGCAGATCTTAAGCCTTATATATTATACTGTGACTGTGTTTTAATTAAAAGAGTGGTAGATAACCCCCTCTTTTAAAGATGAACACTGTACTGAATTTTTACATTTTCTTATGTATTCAGTTTTATTAAGAGACTACGTCTGAGTTAATAATGTCATAAATTGTTATCTTGGAACTATTTAGGGGAAGTTGAAGAGATTTGGATATTCATTTTAGTTATAAAAATATTGTTTCAGGGTAAGACCATAAAAAGATAAACATTCCTTTGTTTTTCTTCTTTTCTTTTGTTATAGAAGTTTAAGTAGTTTTAAACTTAAATTTTTAATATTTGCGTATAATTTTAACTTCCCATTATTTTGTTTCCCTATAGTCACCTTTCTTCTTGTGTTCTTCACCTAAATTTGGTCTTGAAATAGTAATAGTCAATAACAGTTTTGAGTTGGGAGAGGGTAAAGAAATTGTTGTGTATACTCTTGGTATAAGTCAATATTGTTAGGAAACATGAATGAGAGTTGAAAATGTGTTTTAGGACTTTTAGTCCTAGTAGAACTTTCTCTGGGCTTTGTTAAAGGGCATTCCAATTACCTAAACAGAAAAATGACATTATCAGAATTTTAACTATAAATTGAATAGTTAAGTTCTGTGTGATGCAACCTCAGGTGTGAAGCTTTACAGTAGAGGAATATTAACAATCTGCAGGGCTAAAAGAATGCACCTTAGGCACATAGGTACATTTGTCTTTAGCCTGTATAGTTTGAAAAAAATGACGGGGTGGGGAAGTGAGTCACGCATATGGCCGTAATTGCTTTAAAAAACTATGATAGTAAATTTAAAGATAGTCTCTGGGCCTAGCTATTAAAGATAATCAATGAAGATTTGGGGACATTGTTGCCCATGGTGTGGCATATTATGGAATAAAATTACTCCATCAGTTTGACCTTTCTGTGAACATTTGCTGCTTTTGCAATGGAATCATGCAAGTGTATAAAATTGCTTTTATTACAGACATCTTTGTATTCCACCTACCTTTTTTTATTTTCCATTTGCAGTCTGTTCAGTTCAGGAAGCTGCTATAACACTTGGTGCCAGTGTTCCCAAACTAAATAATGTGTTTTCCATTTGCACTAACCATCAGGAAACTAGAATTTCTGGTTTCCTCAGGTATGTGTAGTGGTTGTTAGTGTTTTGTGAAAGTCTCATAGCATTTGGTTATAACATAAAGTATTTATAAAGACAAAGTTTTCTGCTTTGTTCTTTTTAAGTTAGGTCTCGTTCTATTAAGATTTATATTCTGTATGAATCAAGTGAATGCTTAGCTGTGGAAGAATTTTATTTTATTAAAATTTGGAAAATTTAAACATTTGATAGGAAGAGAAGAACTTGCTGAGTTTGAGATACTTGGCTTTAGACAGATTAGTGATCATTAGAAATTTTGTTTTATTAAAGTAAATGAATGTAGTTCACCTTTATAAAATGTAATAATAACTGCAAAATAGTATGACTTTTCTGTAAGGGTCTTGATATATATATATATAAGTGGCAGAGCAATTTAAGTGTCCAAACAGGCAGTTAGCTGACTCCTGTTCTTACTAACTTGTAGAGCCATTACATTTTGGTATCACACAATGATAGCGGTTATTTTAAACTACAAAATTCTGGGGTAGATCACATTGCTGCAAAATTAAAAATGGACTTTAAAAGATTTCCAAATACGTTATTCTAAAAGAAACTAAAATTTTGACGTTTCTTTACTTGTTTTCTCTACTAATATTGAAGTGTTAAGTTTCCTAACCAAACTTTTGCTCCAATAACTAGGCACTGGACATTATAGCTCTATTTATGGATTAAAAGAAGAAGTGATATTTTTTAAACATCATAAAACTGAATTGCTATTTGAGTCCCATTGGGAATTCATGATTATTCTGTCCATAGAGGGTACTTTTTCAGAAATCCGGAAATAGTATGGAACCCTCAAATGAATAAGGAGCTGAGGAGTTTGGTGTTACGGAGTGTGTTGTATTTTTACAGGTGCCACTGATTAATGAACTTGAATCAGCAATACATCAGCTGTACAAACAGCGAGCTTCCCGCCTTGTCCAAAGACGACAAGATGATATTAAAGATGAATCTTCGGAGTTTTCAAGCCATTCAAGTCAGTCCATCTTGAAGGTTTTTATTATTCATTAAACAACCTTGTTTACTTAGTGCAGCCTAATTGAAAATTAGAGACCTCAGAGCATTTATTCTTTTTTAAAGGAATAGATTTCCTTGCTCTTGTGTCAGGATGATCTAAAAATTATAATAGCATGTGCTTGGATTGTGTTTAAGAAGATAGAGCTTCTCAGAGGAGCACAAAAACATGCACTAGTTTTCTGTCAATCTTATTCTTCTTTGGACATATTTTTTCATTCTTTAGCATACAGAAAAGACATTATCAATATTTTGTCTTAAAATCACTAACAATTTGGCCCTAAATCATTTTCCTCACATTTTCATCTTGTTCATAACACCAGTACAGATACTGTTGTTGGTCTCACTGAAAGATTTTGGATTTAGGGACTGGGGGATTTTGGAAGGGAGATGGGGTGTCTTCCTATGTTGATACATCTCCAAGATATAGGGGAGTTTCTGAGCTTCACCCCTTGGATAGCAAAATTTTTTGAATTTAAAATTTTTAAATATTTTCTAGTTTGCCTTATATACAGGCTTTTTTAGTAAGTCCACTGATGGCTACACTTCTTGAATTTTAGTATAAAAATTTAGAAATTGAATTTATATTCTTTTCATTATGATGTGTATTATGGAAAACCAAAATTAATTGGAAACTCTTATTAAATAGTTTAGCTCAGATTCTTTTACCAGATGTTTTAAACCTTTTAATTCCATTTTTCCATTGCCCTCCATATTCTTGGGTGCTCTAATAGGAATTTTCCTAGCATGGATTTCTTGTGGCTTCATTTGTCATCTGTTTGTTCCCCATGTCAGCTGTTCTCAAGGGGAAGTGGGCATCAGAATTACTCCTGATATTAATTTAAAATGCAGATTTCCTGGTCCTATCCCCAGAGATTCTTGCTAGGTCTTGGATGGTATTCAGTAACGTGCATGTTAAACAGCCACCCTAGGAGATGCAAGTGCAAAGGATCCTTGTGTTACTCCTGAAAACAATGCTTTGTTGTACAGGGTGTCCTCTAAATTAGAGAGACATTGGATCCCTGAGAAAGCAACCTCCTGTGTGCTAGATGGGTTTTGGATGTCATAAAGAGGTGGTGATATGGCCCTCAGAGCTGAGTGAGACTCAGATGTGAGCCATATGAATGGTTGTGACCTTCTGTTCCTACCCCACCCTCCACCCCTTGCAAGTGTAAATTGGATTATTGCCATATTGGTCACCTAAATGACTAATGGGGCCCTCTCAGATCACTTTCAGTCCAGACAGAACCAGATTTCTGGGTCAGATTACAGGTAACCACTATACTTATGAAGGGAAATAATTTCCTTTTAAATTAAATGGTTTGTGTGAGCTGTACATTTTATCAAATACATTTTCTTGCCTATAATCTGTTTTTTATAATTTTGAGGTATACATATACATAGAACTAAGGGTTGAATGATAATGGTTAATTAGATTGAAAATTGAAAAGAAATTAAAAGATCATAAAGTGAAAAATAATTGCCCTAAAGAGAGTATTCATTGTCAAAGATTTGAGGAAAATTACATTTCACACTGAATATTAATTCTATTTCTGGTCTCTTTTTAAAGAAGCAAAAAAAGACTGAATTCATTTGTTTAGATTTGTAACCACATCTCATAATTACTGCATGTAGTTCTTACAGAAATGAAGGAGGCTATCACTTAAGTTAGCTACTCTGTCATATCTCCCTCAAAATTGAATTTTGTATAAATGTAGCAACATTTTAAGTACTTGTTATAGTAGTGAGTATTCTTTAAGATACTTCTTTAATGAAGGATACCTCTTAAAAAGGCAGGAATCATTTCTGTAGGTTAGGACTTTTTAGCTAATTATCTGTGGTGTATAGTGAACTCACAGTTGAGATAGTGCTAGGGCATCTTTCTTGTTTACTAATCTTTATAGTTAGTGAACTTAAACACAGTTCCATTCTAATATTTAAGCTATTTGAAACACGAATGAAAAACTCAGTTAAGAAAGTCAACTTTTAAAAATAGTGTGGTCTAGGATAGTTAGTGACACATCTCTGTTATCAGTGAAAAGAATGAGCAAAATCCTTAAATTGGTATCTTATATTTTGCATATTTCCCCCCATCCTTTGGGTTACTTGCTTCCCATTACTATCCTATATATTACAGAATGTCTTCAGAGTGTGGAACTAAAATGTAGAAACGAGGAAACTATTGCAGGTAAAATTTCCCCCATTCCTCCTATCGAAGGCAGGAGATTAGAGGACCTTTCTCTGGAGAAAGAGAATGGGTCCAGAGCAGTTGCAGAGACACTAACATCTGGGATCCCCCAACAAAAGAGTTGACTTTCTACCCAGTGATTTAGTGTAGATGCCTCAGTTACAAGCTCTCACCTCTGTCCACAGAACTTCCAGTCTTGTTCTTTTACATGAGGTAGTTAACAATCATCAGAGAGACCAAGACAAGCAATAGAACCAAAGGGACTGAGGAAACAAGACAATGCAGTTGGCAGAAGAAAATAAAACATAATTGATATCCTTAGGGAAATAATAGGTGTCCTACACATAATACAAGGAGGAGATGCTATAGGTAGAGAAGAAATATTCTTCTACAAGAACCATCTCTTGGAAACCAAAAACATGGTAACTAAAATATAGATTTAAGTTGGAATATTGAAGGCTAAAACTAGAAAGTTTTCCTATGAATTATATTAAAGAAGAGAGATGGACAAGAGGAGGAGAAACAGAAATAAGCAAAAGTACTTTGAAAGAGTAGTAGTGTTTGAGAAAGCATACGTTGGTCCTATTCAGATATGGTTTTCAGTCTACATGTTGACTGTGCCTCGTTTTAAAAATAGTAATGGAGAATAAATTTCTACACAGCAAAATTTCAATAAAATAAACTAATAAACTCTTGCAAGAAAGCTGCTTTCTCATCCTTCCTACATGTGTTTCTTTGCTGTCATTTCATATCATTCAACATGTGATGCTTAAGTTCTTCTTCCTCACAATAATCTATTATTTTTTCCTTTGCACAGGTAATAGAGATTTTTAATTTATTTAGTCATCATGATGCATAAACAAATTCTATTACTTAGACATAAAAATAATGATTAATCCCACTTGGATTTGTGTAGGGTTGTTGAACTCTCCCTTTATTTTTCTATTCCTTTTCATGGGAACACAGAATAATATTGAGATTGCTCCAAGCTAGAAAACTATCTGGTTTACCAGTTATTGCAGAATCCTGCTGTTGAGATTAGCAAGCAGTCTGTCGTTATGGCTTATTCTGTGCAAACTCTTTCCTCAGGATTATTGAAGGAAGGCTTTTAATTTTGGGCATTGTTGTTTTGCAGATAAAGCTCTGATGGCACCAAATCTCGATTCCTTTGGACGAGATCGGGCACTGTATCAAGAGCATGCAAAACGTCGCATTGCAGAACGGGAGGCCAGGAGGTAATTCTAAAAATGTTTGCTATTGGTTGGTTTGCGAAGGTAGGAATCTCTTTTATCTGGTTTGGGAACTCAATTTTTGTTATTTAGGACCCGTCGTAGACAAGCCAGAGAGCAAACCGGTAAGATGGCAGATCACCTTGAAGGCCTTTCCAGTGATGATGAAGAAACTTCTACAGATATTACAAATTTCAATCTGGAAAAAGGTATTTGGAATGAGTTTCATTGTCAGTTTAGTTTGTATTTGGGTGCGATTTTTACCATGAAATGGTTTATCATGAAATATCACGAGTTCTTTAACAATGGTAATAATACCTTGTCACAGGGCTTGTTTAGTACTAACATAATAAATGATATTATTCCTTAGAATTACAGAATTTTAAGTGACAAAAAAAATGCGTCAGATCTCAAGAGCAGCTCTAATGCAGCTTGTCTGGCCTAGAAAGGGAAAACTTGGCAGTAGGGGGCTTAACCCTGAAAGAAACTCCTAATTTGGGGGATCCTGAATAATTTCAGCCAAGAGGAAGAGTTAGTACTGTTGTGTGCCAGGCATTTCTAGAAGCATCCCCCAAATAAAAGTCTAAATTTCCTACCATTAGCTGTAATTATTTGGAATTATATTGACTGCAACCCATTTGGAACTTAGAGAAGCTTATTTTTCTTCCACTTCCCCATAGTGAACATTTCTCAACACAGAAAATTGGAAAGAATAGTACAGTGATCACCCATATACCTGTCATCCAGATCCAGTAATTTACCATTATTTAACCAAGTTTGCTTTATATGGATATGTGTGTGTTTTGCTGAACCGTTTGAAAGTAACTTACAGACGTCATGGCACTTCCCTCTAAAACTTTAGCATGTCTCTCCTAAAAACGGGTATTTTTCTACCTAATCACAATACCATTGGCACACCTAAGAAAATTAACTAAAATTTCTCAATATCTTGTTTGTATTCAATTTTCCTAAGTAGCCCCACAAAAAATACCTCCTGAAACTTTTTGTGTGGCATTCTGTTTTCCAAACCAGGATCCCCCCACGGTGCCTACCTTGCACATGGTTGTACATCTTTTTATCTAGAGTTAATGACTATCCATGAGTATCCTACATATACCCACACCCTTATTCTTTATTTGTTTAAGACATTAACATTAAGAGGCCAGGCCACTTGTCTTGCAGAATGTCCTCCATTCTAGATTTGTCTGTTTCCTCATGGTGTTAATTTATTGTGTTCACTGCATTTCTTATAAACTAGAATTTAGGTCTGAAGCCTTGGTTAGATTCAGGTTAAACTTTTTTTTGGCAAGAATATTTCATACAGCATGCTGTTTCTTACTGCATAATACCAGATGACAAAGATTGTCCCATTATTAGTTATGCTAAGATTAATCTTGAGAAGTAGATTGTCATGACTAGGTGTTTCCATTATAAAGATTCCTTTTTTCCAAGTCATCTGGGACATCAAATAATCTTTCACTTAAGGATTCCAGCATCTATTGCTGATTCTTGTCTGCATCAGTTAATACAGTCACCAACAGACTTTGAAAGAAGCTGTATGATTGATCATTGATCATGATGCACATCTGTTACACAGTGATTTGTGGACTGAAGAGCTAGCAGCAAAGTTTGTGCTTTATGAAATTACTCACAATTAATACACCATGGAAACTGAAATTTGGGCCAAGTTGTTGGGGGACAGGTGTTATTTAACTAAACTGTAGTAACAGAATATGGTACACACTGGAACCTTGTAAAACAGGCTGCACTTTGGTTTGCATAATAGACATTTGAAACCTAAACTTACGTGTTTATCATTTCTTTTAAAATGCAATTAACAGTTTTTCTTTTGTTAATGAGTCTGTTCTATTGATACTCAAGCTACAAAGAAAATACTAAAAATATTGAACTGTGTAATTTCAACTACATACTAAATTGTGGTTCTTTGTGGGGGTTTTTCGGTGTTGATTTTAGATCGCATTTCAAAAGAATCCAGCAAAGTTTTTGAAGATGTCCTTGAAAGTTTCTGTTCAATCGACTGTATTAAATCCCAGTTTGAAGCTTGGCGCTCGAAATACTACATGTCCTACAAGGATGCGTATATTGGCCTTTGTTTGCCAAAGTTATTCAACCCCCTCGTAAGGCTGCAGCTTCTTACTTGGACTCCACTTGAAGTGAGTGGCTTCTGTCACTTAGAAAACATGGTTACTGGGTAATTTCATCTCAAAGCTAGAGGTGTAAACTTAAAGTTTTTTTTTTTGTATCATTAATATACAATCACATGAGCAACATTGTGGTTACTAGATTCCCTCCATTATCAAGTCCCCACCACATACCCCATTACAGTCACTCTCCATCAGTGTAGTAAGATGCAACTTGTCTTCTCTGTGCTATACTGCCTTCCTTATGCCCCCCCTATGTTATGTGTGCTAATAGTAATGCCCCTTACTCCCCTTCTCCCTCCCTTCCCACCCACCCCCACCATTCCCTTTCCCTTTGGCAACTGTTAGTCCATTCTTGGGTTCTGTGAGTCTGTTGCTGTTTTGTTCCTTCAGTTTTGCTTTGTTCTTAGGCTCCACAGATGAGTGAAATCATTTGGTACTTGTCTTTCTCTGCCTGGTGGCTTATTTCACTTGGCATAATACCCTCTAGCTTGATCCATGTTGTTGCAAATGGTAGGATTTGTTTTCTTCTTATGGCTGAATAATATTCCATTGTATATATGTACCACATCTTTATCCATTCATCTACTGATGGACACTTAGGTTGCTTCCATTTCTTGGCTATTGTAAATAGTGCTGCAATAAACATAGGGATGCATATGTCTCTTTCAAACTGGGCTCCTGCATTCTTAGGGTAAATTCCTAGGAGTGTAATTCCTTGGTCAAATGGTATTTCTATTTTTAGATTTTTGAGGAATCTCCATACTGCTTTCCACAATGGTTGAACTAGTTTACATTCCCACCAGCAGTGTAGGAGGGTTCCCCTTTCTCCACATGCTCACTAGCATTTGTTGTTCCTATTATTTTCTATGTTGGCCATCCTTACTAATGTGAGATATATCTCATTGTGGTTTTAATTCGTGTTTACCTGATAATTAGCGATGTGGAGTATTTTTTTCATGTGCCTATTGGCCATCTGAATTTCTTCTTTGGAGAAGTGTCTGTTCATATCCTCCACCCATTTTTTAAGACAGTTATTTGCTTAAGCAGAGTATTTTTCAAAGAAGATAGGGTACAAGGCTATAATTGATACAGATTATAGCTTGGTATAATCTTAGGATCTTTCCTTTTCTGCTCCATCCCTTCTTAAGAGAGCTGCCTATTGCTTTTCAGTTTATATACAGTGTCTTTCTCATGTGTTGTGACATTGGGATATGACATGAATAAGAACTTGGTTCTTGGATCCTAGAAAAACTTGGACCCTCATGAGAAAGCTCCATGAGACAGGTAGGAAGTGATGTGCTGAATTCAGTCAGTGATAAGGCAAATCAGGAGGATGAGACAAACTGATACATTTAGGAGGTAGAATTGTAGGTCCTGTTGGCCTGATATGTAAGGGAAGAGACTAGAAGTGATTTTTTGTATCTGTTCATGTTTAAAATGTGGTTTTGCATGTTACCAAAATGTGGATGGAGCCGTGGGCATGGATGAGGTGGGCTTGGTTGAATGTTGTGTAAACTATATGGACAAGAGAGCTTATAGTTGAAGCCCTGGAAACAATTGAAAAACACATGAGCTCTGGGAACCATTCAGCCCATGGCTCCAGTTGCTCTTTGCCAGACCTTGCAGTTTCTCCCTGTGCGTATGTCTCAGTGTTCAGCAAGGACTCTGGGGACTTATATGCACTTTGGAGTTGTTTTTCTGTGTAGCTCCCCATCTGTCCTATAGCTTCCAGCTGTCTCAGCCTCCCTGAACTCCAATTTGTCTCCTCAACTCAGCAAAACTGCTCTGCTTGTGATCCCCCGTCCTGCTCTGCTCTCCTTGCAGGAGTCATGGTCCTGTACTGCCTGTGGTCCATTGTCTGAAAAATAGATGTTTCGAATACTTTGTCTCATTTTTAGTTGTATGACTGAAGCTAAATTCATTTCCTGTTACTCTTCTAATGCCTAGAAGCAGAAGTAGCCATTATTTTTAATGTCTAAGTAACCTTTTGAATATTTTCTAGGCAAAATGTCGTGACTTTGAGAATATGCTATGGTTTGAATCTTTGCTGTTTTATGGTTGCGAAGAACGAGAACAAGAAAAAGATGACGTAGATGTTGCACTATTACCTACCATTGTGGAAAAGGTGATTCTTCCTAAACTAACAGGTAAGATTTCTGAATTGAACATTCAGACACATTGGGTTTCTGAAATCTGTTTTTAAATTTTTAATTAGAGCATATTTCCTTTTAGAAGTTACATTAAAAGTGTTAAAGTAATCACCAGGCCCAGAGATGGTTAAAGGGTGGACATCTCTTAACCTGGGACTTGGAGACCACCTTCAGGTAGGCCTGGAGTTAGGGCAGTAATTGATCCACGGGTGAATTTTAGAGACTCTCAAAGATTGTCTGAAGCAAAACTGAATACATAGTTGGAGGTATGCATTTTTCTTAGGAGTATTTTCATTACTGTCATCAATTTCTCAAAAAGATAGCCATCATTGATACAGGAACCTACGTAAAATATTAAAAGTAACTTTCAAGTTTAGTTAGAAAATTTTTTCTCCTTGCCCATCTTTTCTTTTTAATTGGAATAAAGTTTGTATAATCTTATACTGGTTTCAGATGTACAATATAGTGACTCCGTATTTGTATACATTACTAGATGCTTGCCATGGTAAGTGTAATTCCCCCTGTTAATACCAAGATATTACAATATTATGGTTATATTTTCCATGTTGTACTTCTATTCCTGTGACTAATTTATTTTAGAATTTGCAGTTTATACCTCTTCATCCCCTTTACCTATTTCACCCATCACTAATTCCTCCCAATGGTATCCAGTTGTCTGTTGTTCATATTTATGGGTCTGTTTCTTTTTTGTTTGTTTTGTTTTTTAGATTCCACATATAAGTGAAATCATGGTATCTGTTTTTTCTCTATCTGACTGACTATACTTAGTGTGATACCCTCTAGGTCTGTCCATGCTGTCGCAAATGGCAAGATTTCCTTCTTTTTTTATGGCTAATATTCCATTGTGTATATATAATATATCTTCTTTACCCATTCATCTGTTGATGGGCACTTGGATTGCTTCTGTAACTTGGCTATTATAAATAATGCTGCAGTGAACATAGGTGTACATACATCTTTTTGAACTAGTGATTTTGTTTTCTTCAGGTAAATTCCCAGAAGTGGAATCGTTATGTTGTATTGTATTTCTATTCTTAGTTTTTTGAGGAATCTCCCTACAGCTTTCCATAGTGGCTGTACCAATTTACATTCCCACCAACAGTGTAGGAGGGTTCCCTTTTTTCCACATCTTCACCAACACTTGTTATTTTTTGTCTTAATAGTAGCCATTCTGACTGGTGTAAGGTGATACCTCACTGTGGTTTTGATTTGCATTTCCCTAATGATTAGTGATGAGCATCTTTGCATGTGTCTGTTGACCATCTGTATGTCTTAAGAAGAGTGTTCAGGTCCTCTGCCCATGTTTTAATTGGATTTAGAAATTCTTCATGTTGGGACAGCACCTCCTAGGATACAGAAATCCTTTTTCCCCCCAATTGTTATCATCACTGAGTAGCAGAAAATAAGAAGAATCTATCCCCTCTCCATATTTGCCTAAAATCCCCAACATTCTCAGTTAGGACAAAAAAGGCTGAAGCTTATACTATAGAGAGAGAAAAAATAAAAAAATAAGTCAGGTTTGGCATTTATAAGTTGAGGACTGCTTGACATCAGATTTAAGTCAATTGCAAATTTACTTCTATATCTCAGCACATCCTTTTTTTTTTTAATAGTGATAGCTGAAAATATGTGGGATCCTTTTTCTACAACACAGACTTCAAGAATGGTTGGAATTACACTAAAATTAATAAATGGATATCCTTCAGTAGTGAATGCAGAAAACAAAAATACACAGGTAATTTAGTATTTATGAAAGGTTTTTTTTTACCCCCTCTCCTTTTGAAAATGAACAATATTTGAGATAACGAATGGTTATGTTCTAAACCAGCCAGAAAATTTGGTTTTCCTCCTTGGGTATCTGGTCCTTTATAGCCTGAAATACAGAAAATTTGAGATAGCAGTTTCCAATTCTGAATTTCTCCGTGGAAGGATGATGGTGTCAGTCTAGGAAGCCTCTTCATTTTACTCTTCTCCCACAGTCCTTACCACCCTGCCACCTCTCCCACTGAAACTAATCAAACATCCCCTTAGGAACTGTATGTTTTAGGAAAAAAGAAAAATGTAAAACTACTAGAATGGGTACCAGTTGATTTAAATGCTAAAACATTTAAATAGCATATAAACAGCTAAGTGTTACTTTACAACTAATTTCTAAACTTCAAATCGCTGCCATCCTGCTGCACATTGTTAATGAGCTCTTAGACTTGGAAAAGGTACACTTTATCTCTATTATATTGTCATTTACCTCACTTTGAGAAGAACTAGATTGTGTGTCTGATTTTAAATCTTTATACCATAGATTAAGGGGTTGAAACTTTTCTGAATGGCTTTATTGCTTGATAATTGATGAGGGATGAACTAAGAGTATTAAGTACTCAAGACCTTAGGACCTTCAATGAGGAATGACAAACATTTGAGAAGACAGTTCACTCAAAATTGAATACTCAGTTATATGATTTGGCATATGGCTTGTTCTTATTTCTTAAAATATAACTTTTATCCTGTTATTAAAATGTATGATCTGTTTTTAACTCTTCAGGTGTACCTGAAAGCACTTTTATTGAGAATGAGGAGAACATTAGATGATGATGTATTCATGCCCTTATACCCCAAAAAGTAAGTAACTCCTAAGAACATTAATGATTATTATATTCTACTTTATCTTCAGAGAAGCTTTTTTAAATTTTGGAAAAGCTAAAGGTAGCTTAAAGTATAAACTTTACCCATGTTGTATAAACCTGTAGCTCAGATAGACTACCTTAGTGAAGAAATTGTTCCCTTAGGTAGAATAAAGCAAAAAATGTCTTTGTTCTCCCTTAGTCTCGCAGAATAAATTTCTACAACCTTTTAAGTCTACTATCTTCTGAAATACAGTTCTTTGAAAATTTGAAAAACGTAATTCTTCTGTTCAGCAATTTTATTTGCAGAAATAGTTTCTTCTAGGAATCAGATGGCACTTACATAGAAAACGTTTGATCATGGTTGTTTCTCTTTTTTGTTAGTGTCTTGGAAAATAAAAATTCTGGGCCTTATTTGTTTTTTCAACGACAGTTTTGGTCTTCAGTTAAGGTATGTGTCTGTAGGCTGTTCAGAAAGACTCAGGTTTTGTTTGATTTTATATATTATATTTTGAGAAGTAGTTTTAATATTTGGTTAAGTAACTCCATAGGCTTAGGCCTTTGTCTATATAAAATGTCTCCATTTCACAAACTAATTTTATTCTAAAAGTTTATTCAGGTTTGATATTTCCATAGGAGAAGATAAATTCTGAGATCCAAAATAAGGTCCAAGCTGGTATACAAAATGCTTTACTGGACCACAGCTAATTTATTCAGCAAATAGAGTTCCAGGTACTCTTGCAAGTTGGGGGATATAGCACTAAGACCCAAGTGAAGCCTTCATACAGTTTATGATCCAGCACAGTTTACAGATCGCGAACAAGTAATTCAGGTGTGATGAGTTAACACAGAAGTTCAAGACAGTTTGGGAGCATATGACAAGGGGCACAGAGACCTTGACTGCTGAGTCATGGAAGATCTTCTATCCTGAGGAAATGGTATTTTTAGGCTCTTAGACCAGAAGAATCGATAGGAGTTGGCCCTGAGCAGGGTACATTAGAATCACTGAGGAAAGGCAGGGATGGCTAGGCTTAGGGGAATAAGCAGCCCAGATGTTACAGAAGCTATAATTTACTTAGAGACATGTTATCACCCAAAGTCAGATGTGGAACACTTTGAATGACTCCCAGAATTCCCCATACTCTGTAGCGAAGCCCAGCTCTGCACCCTGGCCACTCCTCTTTATTGTTCTGTGGTTTTCTCTGGGAGAATGTCTTACCAGTGGAATTAGATACTAGTTAGCATTATGCACTTGGATTTCTCAGTGTGGGCACATGTTATTGGTTGATTATTCCTTTTTATTGCTAGGTAGTACTCCATCCTATGGTGGATATACCGCAGAATATATTGGTTCGGTTTGGTTTAGTTTTTATTCATTCTCCAGTTGAGGGCCATTGGATTGTTTCTAGTTTGGAGTGATTATGAATAAAGCTGCTGTGTTTGCATGAAGATTTTTTTCTGGGTTTAATAAGTTTTCATTTTACTTGGGTAAATACCTAGATGAAGCTATTTTACAAACCAACAGTACATTAGTGTTTTAGTTATTCAGTGATTCTGCATTCTCACCACATGCTACTTAGTACAGTCATTTTTCTTTTAAGTCATTTTAGGTGTGTAGTGGTATCTTGTTAACACTTGTTTTACATGCCTTTCCCTAATGACTACTGATGCTGAGCATGTTTTCGTGTGCTTATTTACATTTGTATATATTCTTTAGTGAAGTATATGTTCAGATCTTTTGTGTTTTTAAAAATTGGGTTTTTTTTTATTGAACTTTGAGTTCTATATTCTGGATACAAGTTCTTTATCAGATTCAGATTTTGCTGAGTTCTTTTTTCTGGACCATAGCTAATTTATTCAGCAAATAGAGTTCCAGGTACTTTTAGCTGCTGTGTAACGTAGCTAAGGATAGTAATAAAATGAGAATTAGTAGTTAGTATATGTTTACTGTGTGCCAAAAACTGTGCCATACCATTTGTATAGATGATCTCTGGAATCCTCATAACAGCTCTTTGAGATTCACGCTATTATCCTCGCTCTTCTGATAGGACAATGTAGCGCAGAGTAACTTGCCCAGGGCCACTCCTTTGTAAAGTGGTAGAGGTGGGAATCTGATGTAAATGGTGCAGCTCTTCTCAGCTGTGGTCCTGGGAAAGAATTAATACCTACGGCCCTAAGGCCTTTGTGTATAACGAATTCCTTTCTTTCCTGTGTATCTGGAATAGTATTATCTAGGTGCATCTAGCTATGTACCGTCCTGGGGCAATGTAAGTTAGGAGTCCCTCAAATCATTTTCTATAGGTAGGTTTTAGTTCTGTCACAGAACCCTGCTTGAGAAGGGTTACTCCAGAGCTCAAGCTCATAACTACTGGAGTAATTTCAGGGTCCAGAAGAGATGATGGCAGCTTGGATTAGTGGGGGATAGCAGGGAAATGCGGAGAAATGTACAGTCGATGGAGGTGGGGCCAAACAACTTGAGGAAGAGGTCAAGAATGACGGTAAGAATCAGCATTTTGCCCAATAGTACTTTCTGTTCTGACGGACAATACAATGTATCCGCACTGTCCAATACAATAGTCACTAGCTCCTTGCGGCAGTTTAAATTTCAGTTAATTACTTATACATGAATTAAATTGTAAAATTCAGATCCTCAGTCATTCTAGGAAATACTTGGACTCTTTAAAACTGCTTATTATTACTTATGTAGTATAAACTTAATTAGTACTTATTAGTATAAACTGCAAGACATGGTCCACTGTATTTCATAAGGTGCTTTACTATGAAACTAATTTACCTGGTATTTAAGTGCTTAAATTGCTTCTCAGTAATATTTTTTCCTTCTAAAAAAACAAAATGTATAGAAAGATCAGATTAGTGGTTGTCAGAGGTGGAGCATTAGGGGTTAGGTGTAGGGAGTCAAAAGTTACAAACTTCCAGTTGTTAGATAAAATAAGTTCTGAGGATATCATGTATAGCATGATGACCCTAGTTAACAGTACTGTATTGTATATTTAAAAGTTGATAAGTTCTCATGACAAGGGCAAAAAATATTGTAACTGTGTGAGGTGAGCGATGTTAACTTACTGTGACAATCATTTCACAATATATACCTATATCAAATCATTATATCATGTATCTTAAATTTATACAATGTTATATGTCAATTATATAAATAAAACTGGGAAAAAAATTTTTTTCTCTTTCTAGCTATTAGGGAATTTTCTTCAGTGGTATGGCATTTTCTCGAATAAAACTCTTCAGGAGTTATCGATAGACGGTTTGTTAAATAGGTACATTCTCATGGCTTTTCAGAATTCAGAATATGGAGATGACAGCATCAAAAAAGCCCAAAATGTGAGTTAAATGACACACAGTTTTTTAAGCACATAAGTTAAAGTAAATTAAGTTTTCTTTGTTTGAAGAGATATTTGAGAAGTTTGATTATTGAACTTGTCATGTTGATAGTTTGCTTCCCAGGTAGTTCCAAACCCCCTTAGCATTTTTTACACAACAATTTTTACTATTATATATGTGTATGTATATCCTCCCATCCATCTTTCTGTATCAGTTTTTTCATAGATATTAATAAAAGTTTTAATGGCAGGGTAATATAAAACATTTAAATGAATGCTGTTTTGAGTGATAAGCCTCTTTTCTCATTTAAATAATTTTATTTTAATATTTGTTTTCTACTTTATATACATTAGTTAACACAATTTGATCCTTTTTAAAACTATTGTTTAACAATCACAAAATTAAAATGTACAAGTACAGTTTTTTCCATTAACCATGTTAGACTAAGTCTCTGTGACACCCCCACCATCCTTAAGTACTTTTGTGTCTATTTCCTATAAACCTGGATATTCTTATATGTGATTACAATAACCATTAACATTAGAAAATTAACATTTATGTGACTGTCACCTAATCCTTAGATCCCTCTTCAAGGTTTGTCACTTACCTCAGTAATATCCATCATTGGCAGAAGAGATTCTGAGATCATCCTTTGCATTTAATTTTCATGTCTCTTTGTCTCCTTTAAACTGGAAGAGTTCTTCAGTCTTTCCTTGACCTTACTTTGACACTTTTGAAGATGTCCACCAGCATTTTTTTTGTAAAATGCCCCTTAATTAGGGTTTGTATAATCGTCTCTGATGATTACATTCAAATTCTGCATCTTTGACAGGAATTCTCTCAGGTTTCATTTAGTGAGAGCCTTCAGGTCAACTTCTGTGACCTAATGACATGTGCTTTCATTTTAGGGGGATCACTTACTTTCTGGCACATGATGTTCCAGGCTCATCGTATACTGCTCAGCCCCAGCCCTGTAATCAGTCATTTCTCCAAGTATCCTTAGGTTCTTTAGTGGGGAATCTTCTTTACCACTTGAACTGATTTCCCACCAGTAAACCTCGCCCATGTGGGAATCAGCCTCACTTTGGCTAGGTTTGGTATGCCACCATGCCCTGTTCATCCTCCTGAGGCTCTTGTCCTTGCTACCTGCCTGGTGTGATGATCTTTTCACCCCATTCTGGGCCAGCACGGCTCCCACTGCCAGCCTAGATGTCTACCAGCTGAATTGTTCAGGATGGAGAGGGGCTACGATTTGATATTTATACTACACATGTTTTTACATCAAATGCTGGTGATAAAAGAATAATTCAGTTCATTTAGGGCTTCCTGAGCCTGGGAAATGAAGCAATTGGTTATCAATTTTATGTCCCTAATTTACTTAAATATTGAAGAAATGATTTATTTTTTGTTTTGAGTACCTATCTTGTTGGAAGTTAAAAATTCAGAGATAGTCAGGTGTATTTGTGTATTTAATAAAATAAAGAGTATCCCTTCAAAGTAATTAGTTACATGCAACTCAGTAACAACTCTTCTGGTTAAATACATTATATCCATTATCTAGATTCAGCTTTTAGACAGTTTGATTTATTTTAACTATTTTATGTTACATTTTTCTTCTTTTCTGTAGGTTATCAATTGTTTCCCCAAGCAGTGGTTCATGAATCTGAAAGGAGAAAGAACTATTTCTCAATTAGAAAACTTTTGTCGATACCTTGTACACTTAGCAGATACAATTTACAGAAACAGTATTGGATGCTCTGATGTGGAAAAAAGAAATGCAAGGTAATTATGTGTAATTATTTAATGAAACAGTGTAGAGTCTTCAGTTGTCACATTTAGCATTATTAAAATGTTTTAAGTAGAGACCTATTTTACTTTAAACTGTACATTGACTTAGTATTGGTAAACCAAACAAAAATACACATCATTTTTCATTTTTGCAATTTCTACCTTATCTTTTTTTCAGTATGTTAGATATATAAAGGTATTAAGGAAAGATTTCTGGTAAGCTCTGGCCCTAAGGGGAATGAATGAATCATTGTTTCTCTCTCTCCTCTCCTCCCTTTAAGAATTGGGGAAATCTCAGAAATCTTAAGAGTGTTATGGCTCTTGGTCTTTGGAGAGTCAGTCATTATACAAATGTAAACCCTAGAAGAGATGGTTGCTGAAACCAAAGTACAGTGAAGGTTCTATCCCAATTTTGGGATGTTCATATTGAGTTTTTCTGTGTCCGTTGTGGATTAAAGATAATCATTATTGTTTGAGAGCAGCTAATGCGTATTTTTTATGGAGGGTTGCAAAGGAAGGGATGACTAAATCAACCATTATCTCTTTTTGTGGACATTGTCTGGAATGTTCGTGTAAATTTTGGGATAAATTTCTAGCATTAAAAGTAAGTAATAGTAACTAGTACAATTTCAAAAAGAATTTTCTTCTTAAAGTTTCATTTCATAAATTATTCCTAATGTCATAGTTTCATTTTTGTTTAGATGGCACCATTAGTCATATACCTATAACAAAACTTCTTTTCCCTTATTTTCTTGAGAGAAAATTATGCTGTCTTTTAATTATAAAATTAAAAATAGAGTAGATAATAAAGTTTTAGTGGTATCTTGGGCAGGTGATTTTGATTTATATTTTAATTTCATCCTTTGTGTCAGTTTGGTGTTGGTTGTTACTTATTGGCACTAATGTTCTCAGCGTGTTTTTTTTTTTACTGGATAATCATACTTTTTAAACTTTTACATATATTTTACTTTGTTTAGGAGTTAAATATCAACAAACAATATTTACTTTTCTACAGGAAAGAACTTTAGCAGCTATTTAAGCACCTGCTGTGTGCATTGCACATAAAGTTGATTCTACATGGGTTACAATGTTTTACAAATTATAATCCTTTCCTAAAAGGTGCTCACTATAGTTTTGTTTTTTTTGTATCATTAATATACAATTATATGAGCAACATTGTGGTTACTAGATTCCCTCCATTATCAAGTCCCCACCACATACCCCATTACAGTCACTGTCCATCAGTGTAGTAAGATACTATAGAATCACTACTTGTCTTCTCTGTCTATAACTGCCTTCCCTGTGCCACCCCCCCACCCCGCTACATTATGTGTGCTAATCATAGTGCCCCTTATTCCCCTTCTCCCTCCTTTCCCATCCATTGGCAACTGTTAGTCCATTCTTGGGTTCTGTGAGTCTGCTGCTGTTTTGTTCCTTCAGTTTTTGCTTTGTTCTTAGGCTCCACAGATGAGTGAAATCATTTGATACTTGTCTTTCTCCACCTGGCTTATTTCACTGAGCGTTTATATTCACTGAGCGTAATACCCTCTAGCTCCATCCATGTTGTTGCAAATGGTAGGATTTGTTTTCTTCTTATGGCTGAATAATACTCCATTGTGTATATGCATCACCCCTTCTTTATCCATTCATCTACTGATAGACACTTAGGTTGCTTCCATTTCTTGGCTATTGTAAATAGTGCTGTGAAAAATATAGGGGTGCATATGTCTTTTTCAAACTCGGCTTCTACATTCTTAGGGTAAATTCCTAGGAGTGTAATTCCTTGGTCAATTGGTATTTCTATTTTTAGATTTTTGAGGAATCTCCATACTGCTTTCCACAATGGTTGAACTAGTTTACATTCCCACCAGCAGTGTAGGAGGGTTCCACTTTCTCCTCATCCTTGCCAGCATTTGTTATTCCTATTCTTTTCTATGTTGGCCATCCTAACTGGCATGCAGTGATATCTCATTGTGATTTTAATTTGCATTTCCCTGATAATTAGCAATGTGGAGCATCTTTTCATGTGCCTGTTGGCCATCTAAATTTCTTTGGAGAAGTGTCTGTTCATATCCTCTGCCCATTTTTTAATAGGGTTGTTTGCTTTTTGGGTGTTGAGGCATTTGAGTTCTTTATATATTTTGGACCTTAACCCTTTGTCAGATACGTCATTTACAAATATATTCTCCCATACTGTAGGATGCCTTTTTGTTGTGCTGATAGTGTCCTTTGCTGTACTCACTATAGATTTATAGAGTAGAAGAGACAACTAATAATGTCAGTTGTGTGCTGTTTCTCACAAGAGGTTCAAACTAAAGGTTAAAAGAGTCATTCTTAAAGTGGTTGCTGGACCAACCGCATCAGCATCAGGTGGGTGTTTTGTTAGAAACACAAATTCTCAGGCCCAGCTGCAGACCTGCCAAATCGATTCTGGGGGTGGGGCCTGGTGATCCATTCTTTAACAACCCTCTAGGTAATTCTGATGTTTGCTAACATGAGCATTACTCAGAATGACTTCTAGCTGGGGTGATACCGAAAGTCAGGTTATGCTTTACTGGTGAATTTTGGAGGAGGATATTATGTTGGATCTTTAACAGGTTGGCGGTAAATATGCACATATAATTTGTGTTCCAGGTATATTCTCAAAATCGGGGACATTGGTTTGGGAAGGAATGGGAGGTAGAGCTCTAAAGTAGTTTGGCAGTAGATTGCTGTCTTTGCTATCTAGATATTAATGAAAAACTTACTGATCTGAATGAAATTTGGGTTTTTTTTTGTTTTTTTCATTTTTTTACTAAGGTATCATTGATATATACTTTTATGAAGGTTTCACAAGAAAAACAATGTGGTTATTACATTCACCCTTATTATTGAGTCCCCCCCCATACCCCATTGCAATCACTGTCCATCATTGTAGTAAGATGCCACAGAGTCACTATTTGTCTTCTCTGAGCTACACTGTCTTCCCTGTGACCCCACAGGGTTGTTTTCTTCAATGGGTTCTTCTTGGTCACCAGGTTAATTGTTTACGCATATACAAGTTTTGTTTTGTAAATTTTTTTCACATACTGTAGCTGGCTTATCTGTTTTCCTTCTTTAAAAATGTATGCTTGAAAAAAACTGATTGCAAAACCCCAAAAATGTTTAAAAAGTCCAATAACAAATTTTCCCTTAAAGACTTTTATACTAAGTAATGAGATGCTGCTACATTCATTTTTTTTCTCTTTTAGGGAAAACATAAAACAAATAGTAAAACTTCTTGCAAGTGTTCGCGCTCTGGATCATGCTGTGTCTGTTGCAAGTGACCACAATGTGAAAGAATTTAAGTCTTTGATTGAAGGAAAATAGATCTGGGAGACAGAAAAAAAGTCTGTTTGCTTTAATACCATTCCCAATGTATAAATTTTGTATATATATGTAAAGTTTCTTAAACTGTAAAATACTGATTCTTGTTTTAATACAGAGACATTATTAATATTCAATACTGTGTCCTTAAAGGCGATTTCTTCAGAATGAAAGGAATTAAGATTATTTCTAGGAAGTCAGTGAAGGTTTTCCTTACTGCCTGTCATACTTTGTTTACAGAAGTATTTTATATGGTCATACAAATTAACCCTCTCAGTCAGTTGTTTTCTGTAAACGATGTGTGCAGTACAAATTGTATAATTATGCATATATATTTATACCACCATGGAGTTACTTTCACACTGGAAATTTGTGGTGTTTTTCTACAGAATAAGCCTTTTAAACAGCAGAAAATTATTCAGTAGCAGATTGCTTAGGGAAATTAACCACACTGTTGCAGCAGAAGGGCTGGCAAGTGACTGAAGTGTTCACCACCTTGGGTTAGCAGTTGCTATCTCTGCACCTGTGCTGCCTTAAACTTGAGAGGTCAGTGTGGAGTTAGTCCCTGGGTGAAAGGTGAACCTTCTTCCTTGAATCAGCATTGCAGTCAAATGTGGGTTTAATGTTAATTCTAAATAATATATGCAACATAGGATTTTGAGAAGAACATAGAAATTTAATTTTTGGAAATAATAGACCCACACACTAACTGCATGGTTTTGGGCTGACCAACCTGTCTCATTCATGATTTTATTCCCTGAGCAGCTTACAAAAATACATGCATTTGAATTTTAGTAGTCTGTCATTATATTTAAAATCCCACATATGTGAGTTACATATGCAATAAAGAATACGCCTTGCTGAATATCCACACGCAGGTAATTAAATATCCATGGTCTTCTATAATGTTTATATCATGTTGTAAATATTCAGAGAACTTGTTTTAAAGTTTATGCTTTCTGATTCTGTG
Source organism: Manis javanica (assembly GCF_040802235.1). NCBI lineage: Eukaryota > Metazoa > Chordata > Mammalia > Pholidota > Manidae > Manis > Manis javanica. The sequence continues at coordinate 51,515,339 of NC_133158.1, read as the reverse complement.
ATTTTCAAAGAGGAACTTTTTGGAAATTAAGAACAATTGTTTGATAATTATATATGTAATTAAACTTTAGCCAAGCATTAAATTAATTTTTAAATAGATCCTTTGTTGTATTTTGCTGGCAATCAATTTTAGAGCATATCAAATGATTCTTATAGCGGGCTTATTAGCATGGGTATCCTTGGTCAAGTCAAATAATATTTAAAACAGTGTCTTGCACTCTGATTGCTCTGTCATTTTTACCTGTTTGTAGGAACATTGCTTATCCCCACATATTCACTCTGGATGGATTTTTTGTTATACCTTAATAGCCTACTAAATTGAATTAGAATGAGAACACTTAATTCTCAATTTCAATGGAATAAAACCTTAACTTGTTATGTATATGATATGCACACCATTTGTGCCTTAAATTTCAAAATTTCTAAACACATTACACCAATTACTTTTCATACATCTGCTTTTAAGGACTCCTGTGGTAAACCCTGAGGTTCCTTTATCTTACAAAATTCATCAGGCTATTTTGGTTTCAGAAATGGGCTTGAACAGTACACTAGGACCTTAATGTAAGGTGAAATTAGCATAGAACTGCGTAGAACAAGTGGTTCTCATCTCTTAAACCAGAAAATGTTCATTCTTGAAATAGCTAAAGGACATCCTTTCTGATGACAGGAATTGTCAAGACAACTTCAGAAGGTGATATTTTAGCTGAAAGTTTTGCCTTTTCAGTTTTTCTTTTGGAGCAATCTGAATGAACTCCCAAAATAGGTGAGGAAGGTTTTTTAAAACGAAAGTTATTTTATTGAGACAAACCACAATGATAAGGATTGATTAATATTATTGCATCAGATATGTTTGGTGTACCACCCATTCCCCTGTTAATGTCCTGGTGTCCCTACTATAACCATCTGCACCTCTGCCTGAGGGCTTTCTTTTGGCCTGTGCAATAGACTAGAGTATCAACCAGATAATGTCCCTGGAGCAGCCCTCAGCCAAAGAGAGAGGGAGCGTGAGGACAAATACCCAATAGTTTGGGTCCTCTGGGGAACAGTCACTGAGATGGCATTAGATACTCAAGAGACTTATTGAGAGTGAATGACAATAAGGGGAAAGGAGAGGGAGGCTGGAGAATACTGGAAGAACCTGAGATCTGAGAGGTCATGAGGCAGGTGTGACCTCTGGAGAGAGGGAATTAGGGAAGGTCTCAGATGCTAGTGCAGTTGTAAGAAAGCTTTAGCAAGGCTGACGGAGTCCTCAACTCGAAGTCGTGATTCTGAAGCATTTCATGTATCCAGGAGCCTGCCAGCCTTTGTCTCCCCACCATGCTCATTGGTGGAGTGCAGCTCTTGGGGAGCATGGCCTGGTATAACCACAGTCTCTTTGTAGATGGGGGAGGCATGATTGCATGTCTGCCACCAACTTTCTGATCTTGGATATAGGAAAACAGGTATGTTTCATGTCATCTCTGGAAAAGCTTCAGTGGATTTAAGTGGTTGTTGCCTACTGTGATAACCACATCACCCAGAATTGGCCAAAAATTGCAAAAGTCTCAACAGCAAATACCTTCCTTATGAGAATATACTAGCATAGAATTTCCTAATTTTTTTAAAGCCAGGTTTGTTGAGGTATACTTTGTAAACAGTAAAGTTTACCCTCTTAAAGTGTGCACAGTTCAGTGAGTTTTGACAAATGACTAATTTTGTTTTCAAATGCCAGTTTCCCTTGAAATCATTATATCCTAAAAATGTCCAAATGTTATAGAGCTGTAAAATACAATATGAAAATGTAAGTTGCTACATTGTGGTAGTTCTTTATGGTTAACAGAACTTGTCCCTAACGTGGTAATATCCATATAGTAAAGGGACTGTTGCCATTCACGATTATGACATTTTGATCTCCGTTCAAATAAATGAAAATGAGAACAGTTAAACACTAGAACTTCTACATTTAGTGAGAACAATGAAGTAAGTCTGAGTGTTTAGGAGGCTTTATCCTTCAGTAATGCTGTCATTGTCCAAAACATTTTGGAGACTGCCCTCCAAACTGAATTGAAACTGTCTATGGATATTAGGTTTACAGCTGCTTAGAGTGGCTTTAGACCACACAGCAAAGGCTAACAGGCTAAAAATCATTATATGGAATTGGTATTGTGTGCAATGTTGACTGTCCCCCAGCTTGCTTCTGGACCTCCAGGCCTCAATAATTTGAACTGGCTTTCCTCCAGTCCCGTCAGCCCTAGCTCCAGCAGAGGTTTAGAGTTTAAAATTGTCCAGTATAACACGAATGTGTAGCACAGCATTTCACAGAATATATTATATACTGTGGTCCCCTAGTTCTGGACTCTTGGTTAAAAGATCTTTAGGAAAATGTACCATGTAATCCTGTCCTTGATTATTTAAAACACATGGTAAATGATAAAAGGTTCAACAAATCCGGGGGAAATCGTTTTAAGCTACTTTACAAAAGCACTTTGACCATGAACTTACCTTTTACATAAAACCTTGGATGTTGAAATTCCAAAGGCTGCTTAGGAACCAAAAGCCAGGTTGAAGAGTGAACATCCTACAACTCTAATCTCAGTAAGGCTGAGCCCTCTGTGGCTCTGGTATTTTGATTAGCCAGTCTTTGTATATTGAAACAAACTCCTTCACCCGAGCTCTCTTGAGTCAGTCTCTTGTTCCAAGTGAAAACTGTCTCACTCAAGTTCCTGGTTTGCTCAGTGGGAGTTTCCTTTCTGTGGTATGTGTGAGTCATTTTTCATCTTTGGAGACTTAGTTTGATTTTATTCTCACAATGATTCTGCTTTCAAGCTTTACTATATTTTCTACTTTAAAGATTTCCTCGTTTCCAATGTAAAATCTTGTCCTTCACTCCTTACAATGAACTTATTCAGAGCAAATAGGTAATGCTATTTTTACCTACTGTTGTGTTGCCCCTCAAGACCAGTTTTCTTTCTGACAAGGAGCCATCCCTTCCTACATACTAATAGAACTCTGTAAATCCTAATAAAAAAGTTAGCTCTAGATTAACCTGAAAAAAGCTATTAAAGATAATAGTTTTAATAAACTAAACTGGATCAGGCTATAGATATTCCTCAAATTTGCCAAATGTTTAGCATTTTTGAAAAGAAAATCCAGGCTATAAGGAAAGGTAGATCCTATTACTAATGCAAGTGTCAAAATTCATAGTCTTGTAGCATATGGTATAGTTCATGTTATTATTTGGAGTCATCAGTCATTTCTAAGTCCTAGCTATAGTTTACTGGGGACATACTATTATATATTATTATTGGATTGGGCCATATATAGACACTGTGAATATTTTTGACTGATAGATATGGTAATTGCATGTTTCAGTCCAATACACAGAATCTCCCCCATAGAAGCAATAATGTGGTCAAGAGCCAACTGATTTAAAAATCAGAATGTTTGCCTTAAGTTTGTTGAAGCTGTTGGGGTGATATCTGAAACACCTACCTGGGGCTGTTTTGCTGATCTCAGTTCTCTCCTGATGGAAAGTCACATAAGCCTTATATTAGTTGTCTGTGGCTGTTGTAACATATTGCCACAAACTGGGAAATTTAAAACACCAGAAATTCATTTTCTCATTTCTACAGTCCAGAAATTTGGTATCAAGATGCTGGCAGTACTGTGCTCCCTTCAAAAGTTTAGGGGAGAATACTTACTGCTCTCTTCCAGCTTCTAGTAGCTGTTGGCATTCCTTGGCTGTGGCCACATTGCTCCAGTCTCTACTTGTCTTCACATTGTCCCCGCATGTGTGTGTATGTGTCTCGTCTCCCCCTGCTGCCTCGTAAGGACATTTGTGATTGCCTTTAGGGCCTACTCGGATAATCCAAATAATCTCAAAATTCTTAATCACATCTACAAAGACTTGTTTTCCCATAAATTAACATTCACATGTTCCAGGATTAGGATGTGGTTATATTTTTGGGGTGGTATTTTGCAGCCTACCATAGGCCTCATTGCTCATTTTCAAGGGTCAAGAAAGTGTCCGTCCATCTTTGTAGGCCCTTAGGACCTCGGTAAGAAGTTTGTGTATGCCATTTAACCTGTGTTTTAAGTCAGCCCACCCCAAAGACATGCTTCAAATTTGGTTAAAATTTATCTATCTATTTTCAACTACTATAACACAGAAGTATAAGTAGGAAAGAGAAAAAAAAAGGAATAACAATTTTTTTAAGTCACTAGTAAAATGGCCCTTATGTTTTCAACCCTGGGCATGTGCTTATTTTATGACTAAAATTTTATTTTGAAAGGATTTGGGAAAGGTGTAGCCTTCTGACAACCCTAGAAATAAGAGGCCTGCTTACCTCCCCAGTTAAATTTGAAGAAAGCAGCAAGAAACTGAGCCTCGGTCTCCTTGGTCTAAAATCAAATGTACAGGCAGAACACCTGCCAAAAGAGCCTAGCACCTGTACTCCCCATTTTGAGAAAGGAGGAGTCCCTAGTCCACCTATGGTGGGAGGGATCTTAGGTTTGGGTGGGGAAGTTTGGTTTCAGGTCCTAACTCCACTTGAAGCTGAGTGATTTTTCACAACTTTTCTGAGACTCAGTTTTCATAAAAAGCAACTACCAAGCAATGTATTCAACTGACATCTCTCCTGGAGGAAGCTGTAACCTTCCATGTGTTTTTCTGGTATGTAACTCTTTGTCATTCCTTTGGGGATATAAAGACATAACTGAAAAGGCAAATAAGAAAAATGCCATTCTTACCCACTTCCATTTAGTTTTCTCTGTCAAATGTAATCTCCAATTGAAATAGAATCGCCTGGGGGTGAGGGAAAAAGCAACTGTGGACCAGTTTCATTTTGAGGCTCCTGTGAGTAACCACTACAAAGGGCAAAACAGTTTTCCTAAGGAGATAAATGAGAGGGATATCCTTTGCAGTTCCCAGAATGAAACCCAAGTGTCTTTGCATATCTTCTAGAAAAGAAGTGGCTTTTCCAATGAATTACAGCTACTTCGGTATCCTGAAACCAGAATGGGTCCAGCTTCTCTAAAACGGATGAAATGTTAAATTGAGCCACATGACAGCCTGGAAGGGGAAGTGATTTTGTGCAATATGCCAAATTTAAATTATGCTTTTGCTATTAAAGCAAGAACGGGAAGAGGTAAAGAAAAAGCAAAGGCAAGTGAAATTGTTTCTCAGAGTGCTGGGTTCATCAGGATTTCAATTCCTTTTGGCCCCATTGGCTTTAACTTCATTTCCATATTTAGGTCTATTATGTCGAAACAGAATGAGAAGTACGTGGGACACACTGATATTAGCCAGGAAGTATGATTTGTTTAAAAATGAGAATAAGATGTAAGGGTTAGATACGTTTAGTTTTTATTCCATGGTTGGCAAAAGCTATTTGCCATTCAGTGACAACTATAGTTGCCTCAGTAACAGCCATGTCTTGACTCAGTCCTGAGATTCTGGTTTGTGACTTCCCACGCTCCACCGTTTGTACAGCTGAGCTCATTGCTATCCTACTCCTGAGAGCTCCAGAACACACCGGAAGAAAAGGCGGCGAGCACAGTTGTTCCAAAGCAGGCAGGCCTTCGTTTTCCATCTGCTACCCAGACGCCGGAGTATGAAACTCGGCGCTGTTGGCGAAGAGACACCATGGACAGCTCTCCAGGCGCCGCCCGGTTGGTCCCGCGCGTTGACTGTCCTGAGCGCTCCCCTCCGGCCGTCAGGCTGGTGGGGGAGGTAGGAGGTGGTCCTGACACCCATCTTGGGCACGTGTCAATACCAGCCCCCAAAGCCTTTCCTCAGAGTCCCTCCCTGGCGCCCACAAGGAGGGTTGGTAAACTGCAGAGGGGGGCCAGGGAGGTTGGATCCTCCCTCTCCCGGGATCCCCAGGGTTGGGATCTGCAGCTGCGGCTTGGGGGACACGCGGGCCGAAGTGAAGGTCATTGCGCGTGTAGGCGACCGGCAGCCCACCGGAGCCGGGCCCCTACAGGGCACGGGAGTGGGTGGGGCCTCCATCCTGACGCCCCGCCCCTTCATAACAAGAGGCGGTCCTTCCGCCCCCGGCTGCGGCGCAATGCGGAAGAGATGGGCCTGCTGGAGCGGAAGTGACGCTTCCGGCGGCTGTGGTGGCGGCGGTTGCGGGAGAAGAAGGAGGAGGAGCCGGAGGAAGAGGTGAGCAAGCCGGCGGGGGGGCGGGGAGCGGCCGCGGCCAGACCCACCGGCAGTCTGGCGTGCTGGCGGACGTTTCCTGAGGCAGTCTTGACCGCCGCAGCCTGCGCGGGAACGGTGAGGGGCAACCGTGGTTGGCTTGGACATGCGGGGGCGAGCGGGGTTGTGCGGGGCCGCGTCCGGCCTGGAGCTGTGGTGACAGCGGCTGTCACCCTGTTCGCGGGAAGGGACTCGAGTCGCTCCGGCCGCCGGGTCATCTCTTCTGGCGCGTAATGGAGGGTTGGGCTGCTTGGCGGCCCCGTCCCCCTGGGAAGGAGCTACCGGCCAGGCCGCCGACTGCCCGGGACCCCCGAAGACCCCCCCAGTCGGGTCCCTTCCTCGAGTCGTGACTCGTCCCGGGTGGCCATTCATATTTACGGGCTCCCGTTTGCGGTGCTTCCAGCCAGCGGTGGCCTAGGGCTGGGAGGGCGGCGGCGGAAACCTGTGCCGCCTCCCTTGCCCTACGCCGCCGCCCCCGGGAGAGCTCGTCGGCTCGGATAATCCAGTCCCTCCCGCCGACCCTTAAGGAGCTTTGAACCGGCCTGGTTACCCTTCCCTCCCACCTCCTCTCCCTTCCCCACCAAGGAACGGCTTGAAGTTTCCGAATCGGTTCCCTTTCAGCGTAGTGACAAATCCTGAAGCAGGAAGCTAATAAACAACTCCGAACGAAAATACGCTCAGATTTTTTTCCTTTTGGTAAGCAAAGTAAACGGGAAACTTATGTTAACCAAACTGTTCATGGACTGAGAGTGATAGAACCTTGTCTTGCCTTGAGAATTGGTAGCTTTTCCTGTTGCTTTTTGGTAAAATTGAGTGACGACTTATCTTTTGGAATAAGCGATTCTCTCCCTGAGCTCCTTTTTTCCACCCCACCCCCTGCCAAAACCTGGCAGGGAGGGACTTCTGGATGCCTTGCAGTCCTTGCTGCCGAAGGAAACGGTAGCTTCATTTGTTTTGCTTTGCGTGGTTTTCACAGGGCTGCCTCTGAAGAGAGAAGAATGGCGTTCAGCAAAGGATTTCGGATTTATCACAAATTGGACCCCCCACCTTTCAGTCTCATAGTGGAAACTAGGCATAAGGAAGAATGTCTCATGTTCGAGTCTGGGGCTGTAGCCGTGCTCTGTAAGTCATCCGTTATAACCCAACTGATCATGGCTTCTGTTTTGATTTGAAATAATTCACATTCAATCATTTTTTAGAAAAGACCCTCACAAGCCCCTCACTGTATTTCATCTAACAGATTATGCTTTTATTTTCCTTTAATCAAACCTTAAATATTCTTTTAAACTTTCATTTTCTTCCCTGTCTCCTACTTCAGGTTTCTCTTGCGGGTGGGGAGAGATGCAAGCTTTGGTTATAGGTGTTTGTTTTTCTGGGTTCTTCTGTTGTTTCTAAAAGTAAAATTTTCTTTCTGAAGAAATTGTTTCTGTCACACCATGTAAATCCATACAATGGCTTGCTTGACATTTTTGCTGAAATGAACAAAATTTCTTACAGACAGCTAGAGTTATGAACTTTAAGAGTATTTATCTAATATTTTTGGAATATTTTCCTTACAAGAATTGAAAACTGATAAAATTTCATTTGAGATACATGATTGATTGTGTTATTTAAAAGATTATTTTGATAGTCTGTTTTAAAGAGAAGGATGACTGCATCACCAGAAAAATAGTAAAATAGGATGATTTAGGTTATTTTATGGATAAATGGATGAAATTAAAAATAAGAAGATTGATTTAATTGACTTTTTTTAATATAAGATTTTGGCATATAATGCCGGTTTGGGGTATTTGAAATGTAATTGTGTTTTTAAACGCTTCCTAGTGAAAAAAGAAAACTGCTTGTTCTTTTTCCTGTTTTTGATGTGTTGGCATCAGTTTAATTACTGGTCCTATTTTTGAAGATTGAAAGTAGTGGTGAAAAGTCATACTAACAAATATAAGCCCCTAAAAATTTTAAACCATTAAGTTTTTCTTCTGATTCTATAAGTTAAAGAGAGTAGTAAGACCCTAATCTTTGCACACAGAATAATAACATCAGTTAAAGTGTTAACCTGATCTTAATACTCTTAAAATAGCAAAATTCTATCCTGATTGGGGAAAAGAGTAGTGATGTAATGAAAAGTCTTAAAATAACAATGTATAAGCAATATACATATTTTTGGTATATATGGGAACCTGGCTTGAGTGAGCAGGAAGGGGCTATACGTGTTCTAAAACAAGTATTAATAATATGGGTTATACACAATCAGTATGCTCTTATTCAAAATGATTTTTATATTTAAACCAAAATAGAACTTGCTGCAGTATTAATTTTCATAGCATATTTTTTCATACTGCAAATATAATTTTTATTTGAATGCATTCTTTTAAAAAAATATGTGGGGGGGAAAGGGTTTGGTTTAGTATATGAAATAATGAAATATCTTCCAGCTGCTTATGTTCTTTGGTGACATTACCTGATTTCCTAACCTGTCTAAATTCTGAAAGTTTCTTTAATTGTGGTTACTGGTAATAATAGGGAGTCATATTTTCAGCTACAAAGTATATATTATCTATTATTACTGGGATTATTGCTATACTTTTCAGGAAGCCTAAGTATAAACACACTTCCACAACTCCAGCAGCCTTTTTTTTATGCCAAATAATAGTTAAAAAACAAACTCTCCAAACCATCCATTTTGTCATTGACACTTATTTTAAGGAAAAATAGTTATTTAAAATACTGTCTTAGCTATTTATTGATTCTATTTATTTTCATTAGATTTAGACTAAGCAATTCTTTCAGGAGAAAAAAATATGAGTATTGCCTTTCTTGGTAAAGCTAGCATAAGTGTGCATATAATCTCTTGGGTCTTTACTAACTTCCCTACTATAAACTTTACAGTAATACTATTAAGAGCTAACAGGCCTTTTTGTTAATCATTTGACTTGTAAAATTAATTTGACATCCAATTTGGAGTGAGGCCAATTTGTGCTGTAAAGAGTTCATATTTAAAACCTGCACGTTTTTAAATGTCTGTTGTATTCAGGAAACAGTGCTTGGAAAAATACTGAGGTGTTTATATCTTCAGCAATCCCAGCCCCTTGAATTTCAGTGCATCCTGTGTATTAATCTATCAGAAGAATCTTCTAAAATCATTTTTTATATTAAAACAAAGTATAACCCCACTTTTCAGTAAAATTAAGTTCAACACTCTCAACATCTCAGTCAAGGCCTTCCATATTTTGGCCCCACCTTGTTTGTCCAGTGTTGATCTCCTTTAAGGGGACTAGTTTTTTCTCAGTGCTTTTCCAAAATACCACCATGCTTTCTCCAACCTTCATCATGTTGTTTCTTCATCATTCTTCGAGACTACGGGAATGGTTTTCTCTACCTTTCCAGTCCAAGCCTGTCAGTCACAGCTCTTGAGAATCTGTCCTACCCACCAACTAAAGTTCAGTTTTGTCTCTTCCTTCATTTCTCTAGAACTTAGTCTGTATCACAAGATGAACACTTTTTATGTGCTGTTTTTCTTGTTTTCTATGTGCTTGTATGCAGGTGTTTTTCTTGAAAATACCTGGTGAAAGTGACTCACACAGGACTCGAAGTTTATGATTTCTACAGGCTCCAGTTATCCAGGCTTTAAAGAGTGAATTTTTAAAAAGTAGACATTTTAGGCAATACATATTGTTGAGGATTGGCAATCAGTTATCTTGGCTTATGCCAGAACTGTCATGAGATACCCAGTATGAAGTCTTATCTTTCATATTTTAGCACATATCAAAAAAAGGGTGCAAATGAAAATAATCTCAGATCATGGATCCTCTTAGGTACTGAGTGTCCATTAATCCAGCCTCAGAACTCTGTGTTTATGTTGATAGAGTTCTCAGCTTAAATCAGTCATGATTCTATGTCTTAATTAATCAGTTAGCCAGTGGTTTTTAGCTCTGGCTGCACATTATAATCACTTGGGGAGGTTTTCCAAATATGGTGCGTGGCCTCCTTCCCAAGAGAGATTCTGATATAATTAACTTGGGGTAATAATTTCTGAACATCGTTTGTATAGGCCTTTCTATGACAGGTTATGGAGTAACTTTTCTGACTTGCAAATTTTATCCAAAATAACCGTGCTTCCTAAATTTCAGTGCTATTGTTGTCTCTTATAGAGCTAATAACTAGTTTTCTTGAGACCTTCAGCCTGAACCAAGTGCTAATATTCCCTTAACACTTTTAACTTTTATTAGTGTAGTGCCTTTACATTATGTCAAACTGTGCTCAGGCTTCTGTGTCTGGGTGCTGTGGTCTGAAGAAGAGGCCCTTGTTTTAGTAATCCTTGTATCCCTAGTACTTAGTAGGGTTTTACTCGCACTTGCAGAATAAATAACTAAATTAGTGGCATGGGGGAAAAATTAACCCAAACAAGATTACCGGGGTGTTAAAAAATTACTTCTTGCTTGAAAGTATGGTACCTTTTCCTCTAAAATTTATTTTCTATCATTTAAAGAATTGCTGTTTGATGGAACTGCTCATATAAAAGATAAATATACGTTGTTTAGATTTGTCACTGAAAAATCCTTTTGAAAATAACTGTTAACACATTATTAAGGAATTTCTGAAATGCCAGTTAAAAATGTGTGTGAATGACTTATTAACAATTTGTTTCAAAATTACTTTTCCTTAGATGGAAAATAATTTCATTATTAATTCTTTACATGTTTCATTTGTTTTTTTAAAAACTTCTGAAACATTCTTATTCTTAGATGATAGTTAATATGTTTTAGTAGTGAACCCATTTTTTGTGTTACTCGCTTTTGAAAATTACTAGTCCAGAAAAATGTTGAATTAAACTGAAATTTGATGTCTGAAGCAATGGTGCAGTGTCGCAAATAGATTCTCTGTGACTAGTATACGGTGTATACTGTCTGGTTCAGTTTTCCTTGTCTTTCTACAGTTACACACACAGAAAGATCATTACAGGGAAAGGACAAGTAGCCAGTCAGACAGATATATACATTAAATTTACAAGCTATCTCATATTTTACATCCCATCTCATACTTTGGTAAAGGTGAATAATTTACTTCGTAATTGTATCCTAGTAGAAGATGAAGCAAAGAGAAGGTCAACCCAGGGGAAATGGAGGATGATTGTAAAAACAGAAGGTATGGATCAGTTGTTTAAAAGATGGGGATGTAAGCTGGTGATGCAAATTCCTAACTCTTAAAATTAGAGTTTTTTTCTTTTTGATACCACATGTTAGTATGATAGTAACGAGTAATTGCTTTTATCTGTCTAGTGGTAAGATTATTTTCAGGTTTTCCAAGTAGCCTACTTTAAATCAAATCAGGACTCATATCATGTACTTAGTAGACAGGAAGGTCAAATCATTTAACTCCAAACCTGCTTTTACCCCAGGTTACTTCTCTGAGTTTGTTTGAATACCTATTTTTTTTCTTTTGTCATGGAAATATGAACCATAAAACTATAGGACAGTATTTTAGAGATCACTTTCACAGAATGTGAAGTTAAACTGCACATTGTAAAGGAGTAATAATCATGAAATAATAGTTGCTGTGTACTGGAAGCTTCCTCTGCCATTCACAACATTAAGTTAATGTTGAACATTAAGAAGTTCCTAAACTTGATTGTTTTCATGTCTCATTAAATTTTTCACAGCACTGCTAGAGCCACAGTTCTGTTTATTAAATAGTGAGGTCCAAACACTAAATATTTGTCCTAACGATTCTAGTAGCTGTTTGCAGAAGTAATGCAAATAAGTTGAAAAGAACTTATTTCCTTTGTAAATAATGAGTTATTTCCTTTGCAAGTAACCAATGTTGAGTGTTGAACAGCTTTTCAAACCTTGGAATTAGGTTGGACAGCTCCATCCTTATTTCCTGTTCCATACTGATTTTGGAGTGGTGCTTGCTGTTTATCAGAGTAACCACTGAAAACCCTGGTCTACAAAGATATGCTCTGCAACCTAATGTTAAAACTGAATTCTACGTCATGGTAATAGTTTGGGAAATGCCCAACACGTTGAGTATCTCCATGTTTTCCTTCAGTTTAAAAGATTCTGCATCTCTTCTGGGAGTTTGAAGCACCCTGAAGCATCTGAGCATACAGTTTAGAAGATGTGGCATTAGACATGCTTTATATCATTTAATTCTGTGTGTGGGTTGTGCCTTTATCTCTATTTCATAGATATGGAAACAGGCTTGGAGAGATTAAATAACAGGTCCAGTGACATAATCTTACTATATGATTGTTTTCACTGTAATTATTATCTGTACTTTTGTGAGGGGTATTATTATGGGATTGGAGAATGAAGAGCAAAAAAGAAGGGAATGCCAGTGGAAGATTTTAAAGTTCAGAGTGAAATGGTGGCATTTTCTAATGAGGGAAGTGTTAAACTTGAAGTTTTTGCCTACGAACTATTAATATATTAATATATTAATCATGGTTTGATTTCAAGTTAGATCATTTTTTAAAAGTTTCTTTGCTTGGCCACGTTAAATGTCAGGTTTTAGAATTTTGGATGACAAGTGTAGTAGGTGGTGATGACAAGCAGTATGCAGTTGTTGTTTTTTTAATTGCCAAATGCTGCCTGTCAGCATGATTTGCCCTTTAGATATGTTGCAGTATCCTATGCCTTTTTAAGAAACATTTTCAACTTGAGGGAAGAAATGACTTTTTATAGTTGACTTTTTCTGCACAGAAAAGATGAAATTTAGACCTGTTATATATCACTTTATGTTAGGGTTGCAAAAATTCATTTTCTCCTTGTAAATAATTTTTGGTGTTCATATTTAATAGAAGGGAAAATAAACAGCAACATAAATATCACACTTAAAAAAAATCAACCTAACTTTTCTATCCTGGGCCAGGTAGCAAGATTAGCTTATTAATGTAGGGCCAAACCAGTAGTTCCTAAGTGTTTTCACTCTCTACCATTTAACTTTGCTATGAGGAAATAAATGGCAAAGGCAGAATTTCTCTCACTGAACAGGAAAACCCTTTTATGTGACTTTTATTACATGATTGCAGGTCTGTCAAATACTTTAATTTGTCCTATAAAGTACAACTAACCTGAACTATAACAGGATTTTTTGCTTCTGACCTTGATGGTCTAACCAGAACTGGATTTACCCTCCCACTTTAAATAACAACAACAAAACAAACACAATATATGAAATAATTTTCAAACATTGAGCATAGGAAGCACAAGACACTGATCCCTGAAGGAAGGGAAACAAATGAGGTAAACTATGATCATTCCATCTTACTACCAGAGACCTTCCAGGCTGCAGAAGCAGTAGGGAGCTTGGGGAAGCCCAGGCACCTAGAATTCTCAGGGCTGAGTACCAAAGAGCAGACAGCTCCACAGAGAGCACCAGATATGTATATGGCTTCCACATGAGATTCCAGCTGAGTGCTGAGTACCTGTGTATGAGGTGGAGAGAGGCTTTACTGCCAGTTGGTTATATGATCTTGGATGAGTCACCTAACATCCAGTCTTTACAATCTGAAAATGAGTAGCTTGGATTGCATGATCTCTAGATCTTGCACTAAAAGCTCTCTGGTTCTGCACCAAAATGCTACCTGCATGCAAACAAGCTGACCACAAACTGTGGTGCATGCAACCACAGGCAAATTATGATTCTAGGAAGATCATACTAATTTTTAATCTTGTTTTTACATTCTTTCTGACTTTTTTTTTTTTTTGAGAGGGCATCTCTCATATTTATTGATCAAATGGTTGTTAACAACAATAAAATTCAGTATAGGGGGGTCAACGCTCAATGTACAATCATTAATCCATCTCAAGCCTAATTCTCATCAGTCTCCAATCTTCTGAAGCATAACGAACAAGTTCTTACATGGTGAACGAATTCTTACATAGTGAATAAATTCTTACATGGTGAACAGTACAAGGGCATTCATCACAGAAACTTTCGGTTTTGATCATGCATTATGACCTATAAACAATCAGGTCAAATATGAATATTCGTTTGATTTTTGTACTTGATTTATATGTTGATCCCACATTTCTCCCTTTATTATTATTATTTTTATTTTTAATAAAATGCTGAAGTGGTAGGTAGATGCAAGATAAAGGTAGAAAACATAGTTTAGTGCTGTAAGAAGGCAAATGTAGATGATCAGATGATCAGGTGTGTGCCTATGGACTAAGTATTAATCCAGGCTAGACAAGGGCAGCAAGACATCCACGGATGCAGAAGATTTCTCTCAAAGCAGGGGGGTGAGGTTCTGAGCCTCACCTCTGTTGATCCCCAAATTCTCACCTGATGGCCCCCCTGCGACTGTGCCTGTCTTAGGTTGTTCCTCCCTTGAGGAATCTTACCCGTCTCTGGCTAACCAGTCATCTTCCGGGGCCATACAGGGAAATGTAAAGTTGGTAAGTAAGAGAGAAGCCATATTGTTTGCAAAGGTTAGCTTTTTACTTCTTTGCAGATTTATGCCCTGTGGCTTCTATGCCCAGCACTTGTCTCGAGGTATCTTTACCACCTGGAGGAATTACGATACTCGGTAAATTTGATATGAGGCACGAATTCTATTTAAGGGTTGTAATTAGGAAGGAAGAAGAAAAGCTATAGATGTAGCATATGAAGGAAACATGGGAGGATTGATTATTTCTTTGACATATCTTCTTGTAGAGTACCTTAAGTATGTATAGGTTTTAAACTACTAACTAATTTGCACACACATATTAACATAATAGGAATACGGTGACATAAACAAAGCAAATCTATAATTACCATCCATCTCCAGTGAAGTCAAGAAAACCATTTAGGCACCCTAGGCATTTGTGAAAATTTATCTATGATATGATGGATATTGTCCAACTGTACTTGAACCATCAGACAAATTAAAGCAGCCCATTTCTGGGATCTGTTCACATCCCATATGTTCTTTTAACCATAGATAGTCTATAGTCATGAGATTTTGGAGTGCTACAACTTGCACCCCTCCCAACTCCTGGCTGAGTTCCAACAGTACAGATCCAGTCAAATTCGTTGCTTTCTGACTTTTTTTTTAGCTTGGTCTTCTATATTAGCCGAAGGACAGTCTATTCCCCATCTAGAAGTTTTGAGCCAAGCAGAATGTTGATACTGGATAGCAGGACCTTCATTGGGTAGGTTAATCATTTAGCTTGAATTATTATAATTTATCAGAAGTTGGAGAAATGTATATTTAAATTTAATCCTCAAAATACCATTTAGGTTAAAAACCATTATGACTTTTAAATTACCCAATGATCTTAGGTAATGGGTTAATTTTGTTTCCTTCTGTTCAGATGGTAGAGTTAGCAATGCAGTTGTTATTACCATGTGACAATTATTCTGGGTTTAATAAGCCCCTGTTTTAGAGTCACAGCTCATGGAAATCAGGGAATAGGTATATGATTATGTTTCCATCTGAATTTCTCTAGTCTGATATTCTGCTTCATTATTTGCCTTAAATTCTAATTTGAGGAGGTAGGGTTTAATACCAGCAATGCTGAGTAACATCAGCTATGTCATATGACAGACATAACATGATAAAAGTAAGCCACTTCGGCAAAAAAGGCTGTCAAATAGTGTGATAGAGAACAATTAGCATGTCAGTTTTTGATAGAACAATAGGTATATTTTTACTCTTCAGTGTTTTTTGTAGTCTATAAATAGATCATTTCTACAGCTCCTATTTTCATTGCTTTCCTGTAGCTTAAATTGGAAACATAGGTAAGCCTGCCTTCAGTCATGAATTTGTTCAGTTAAGAGAACTTTGAGAAGATACACACAAATAAAATAATGAATGAGTTAAGTTACCTGAATTAAGCTGTGGAGTATCACTACCTAATGACTTTATGTAGTTTTAAATATTTCTCAACCTCTTTTATGATGAGCAAAGTCAAAGTTACTATTTTTCAGAGATAGTTTCAATGGAGTATGTTAGTAAAGCTAAGTTATTTAGGATGAATGTAAGGTAAACATTTATGACATAGTACAGCAATATATACCCTTTCTGGGGTCTCCATTCTGGAACTACCAAGTCTTTTCGGATTTAGTATGTATTTATTATTTGATGAATATATGAGAGCCTTGAGAAGAGCAGGCTATGGGGTCATTCTAAAGGTTGTAGGACTTCTTGCTCCCTTTCAAGTTGCAAAGTCTAAATGCCCATTGAACTTTGGACTACTATTACTCTGGTATAAGCAAATTGGAAGAAAGTACCCCTATGATCACTTAAAATTCTAGTAGCCTCTACCCTCTCACCGACTAGTCAGTTATCTTCTCTCCTTTCTGAATTTATCGAGTATGCCAAAGACTGTCGTCAGTGTAAAATTTTTGATCATTTTATTTTTGGGAAATATCAAACATACATCAAAGGAAGAGAGAATAGTGTCATTGACTCTCATGTATCTGTCACCCAGCCTGAACAATTACCAACTCATGGACACTTGTGTTTATTTACATCCCTATCCACTATCTCCCCCTCCCTGTTTTATTTGAATTAAATTCCATACATCATGTAATTTCATCTATAAGTATTTTTTTGGGGGGTATCATTAATCTACAGTTACATGAGGAACATTATGTTTACTAGACTCCCCCCATCACCAAGTTCCCCCCACATACCCCATTGCAGTCACTGTCCATCAGTGTAGTAAGATGCTGTAGTATAAGTATTTTTATGAGAATAAATTTTATGGCATGTATTTTATTTTACCTTACATTCTATTCTGTGACCTTATTCATATTCCATATTTACTAAAAGTTCTAATGAGGTTAGGGAGGATATGTTTAAAAATATAATTGTAGATTTATGCTTAAGATAGCTCTGTGTTCTCAGGAAATGCATTCTCATATTAGAATGAAAAAGAAAAAATTTAAGGTGTGAACGAAAGATACTGTTGAATGTGACAGAGGAAGAAGAGTTTTTCCCTTTAAAGTATTGATAGAGTTGGGTACCGTTGATCCCCAAGTTAGAGAGTAACTTCAGAAGTCCGGCTTTGCCTTACTTTACATGTTTAACAGGTGAGTTAAAGAGGTGCCAATCTCCTTACCTTAGCTGAACTGCTAAAGATCTTGATCAGCTGAAAACAGTGGTCTTCTTGGACATTAATACCTACTTGTAGTTAGAGAAAGCAGTAATTTTGTAAAAAGAAAGGTTTGTTTTTCCTGGCTTCTTGTTTGTTTAATAATACCAGTATGAACAAGAGAAAAAAAATACAAACATCTCTATAAAAAGCAATCTGTTCTCCTCATTGGAAGCACAGCAGATACTTTGGAAGACAGCACTGGCAAGAAAGTGACATGAACTTTCATTTCTGCTCATTCTTTCACTTTGTTTTCCTCTGATTGCTACACACGCTGCCATTTAATAAACTCTACTAGTTTAAATGCTGGTTAGAAATCCCTTAACAATGCCTGTCTTCCCCATCCCCATCTTCCACTCCCACCTTCATACCCTGCCAGAGATAACACATTTGAAAATTTCCAGCCATCACTGTGAGGAATTGTTAAACTTTAATTATGAGGGCATTCAGATATTATCCATGATAAGATAAAGTTTATCTTTTTATGTACTATTTTAAAACTAACAAAACACATCCCCTTTTGTGCTGCAGCATCTCAGTTTGTTTTGCCTATTGGATGAATATTAACAGCTACAGTGTTCAGAGTCTCAAGTTATGTTAGTAGTGTGTTGAGATGCAAAGAAATGAAAGCTGGTTTTTATTGCTGTTAGTATATGAGTGAGTGTAGTTTAAAATAAGGAGTGGAAAGAGGTGTACTTCTAGTCAGAATGAACAGGGAAAACTTCAAGAAGGAAGTGGCATTTTAGTTAGCTTTGAAGGATAGGTAATAATTGGAAATGAAAAGATGACTAAATGACATTCCAGATGGAAAGAGCACTTTGAACAAAAAGAGGAGAGGGGAAAGGGTGTGGAACATGTGGAGGGGATGGCATGCAGCGTGGGATGCAGGTGGAAAGTATTAGAGGAGGAGGGATGGAGTAAACTCTTCACAAATGCTGTTTTACCTAAAGGTTATACACATTATTTTAAAATAGAATGGCTTTCTTATTTTAAGTGATCTCTTTATAGTGGAAGATCCTCTAATTATTTTCTAGAATTGAATTACCAGAGAGATGTGACAATAAGTCTAATTAGATCTCCCCCTCTTACATCATATGTTTCTCTGTATTTCACAGAGTTTTATAAAATAAAGGAATCTTTTTTCCCCATTAGGAAAAATATATGGGAAAGAGATAGCATGATATTAAAAGAGTTTATCTTAGTGCTGTTTAGAGATAAAAGCTTCTGAATTTAGGAATATACCCACATAGTTTTCAAATTTATTTTCTCTGGTTACATTAAAAATTTTTTTTAAATTTTGAAATAATTACACACAGAAAAATTGAAGTTCAGTACAAAGCACTTTTATTCTGAACTGTTTGAGAGTAAGTTGATAAAATGATGCCCCATCACTTACAATATTTCATTATTTATTTCCTAGAAAGATACTTCTGTATAACTACAATATAATCATCAAAAAGTTAAACACTGTACTTCTTTCTAATCCTCATACTGCATTCAAGTTTATCAGTTGTCCCAACAATGACTTTTATAGCAAAAAGATCTAGTTTAGATTTGTGGATTCTATTAGTTCCCATGTCTTTTTGTCTCCTTAAAGCTGGAAAAGTTCCTCAGTCTTTGACATTTATGACCTTAAAACTTCTGAAGATGACAGCCAATTTAGTAGAATGTCCTTCATTTTGGGTTTGTCTGATGGTTCCTTATGCTCAGATTCAGGGTATATACATCTTGGCAGGAATATTACAGAGGGGTGTGTTGTGTTCTTCTTATTGTCTCCTGTCAGGTGGCACACAGTTTTGACATGTCCCATTACTGTTGGTATACACTTTGATTACTTGGTTAAGGTGGTGTCTGCCAGGCATCTCTGGCACACTTTTTTTTCCTTTATAATTAGTAATTTAAGGTGAGGTACTTTGAGACTATGTAAATATACCATTCCCATTAAGCTTTCAATTAATGGGCTTATTCAGTGGGTTATAATCTGTTATAACTCATTTCATTGCTCAGATTGTCCTAGGTTCCTCCGTAGAGGCCCCTTCAAGCTAGCTTCTGCATGTTTTTCACATGTCTCCATTATTCTTTGAATGCTGTCTTACTTGTGGCACAAGAATATTTTCCAGGCTCCCCTTGTCTCTGCCCTTGCCCTGGAATCAGCCATTTCTCCAATGAGTCCTATTCCTTTTAGTGGAGAATGGTATTGGAAAGTAAGATCTGGGTGCTACATGTGCTCATTGCTGTTGGGAGTATTGCTGATCCCAGGTCCTTTCAATGGAGAAAACTTAAGAAGAATATGTAAGTATGTATGTATATGTGTATGTAATTATACACACTCATTTATATCTCAGTCTAGAAAACTATGAGTTCACACTGGCAACTCCAGTTCCAATCAGTACTGCAGTGTCCATTCTAGTTTTCTCTCCCTCCATATTTGCACTCCACTTGTGTGACAGTGAGAAACGTGGCTTCCATTATCCTTGATTATTCCCCTATATGATCAATCAACCACTCTTCTGTTGCCCATGTAGCCTCCTCTTCCATGTGGGTGCCCTCCTCAGCCCACTGGGATCCCACTACCTTGTCCTGGGCTTCTCTCCAGTACACCCTGCCCTACCCACTCTTCTCAAGCTCCAATATACTATACCAGGCCACTCCCAATATCTTTGGGTAGATACCACCCTCCTCACCAACTCAGACTTTTCTCATGCCAATCAGCCCTTCCCCCTAGGAGGATGCCCTCTTTCCCCACCTCTGGCTTAAAATCCATGCACAGGGCCATCCTCCTTAGTTTGCTTGGGCTCTGACAGCCTGCAAAGGACTTCCCTCCACTCTCTCCCAGATCTTTAATGTACTTGTTTAAGAATAGGGAAACATCTACTGTCCTTTAGATAAAAAATGTGTAGGAATAAGATACTCAGTTTTCTCTTATGGAATCGAAAGTATCTGGAGTTAAAAGTGTACATGGCTCTGAAATTACATTCACCAATTCACTACACATAAAATTATTGCCCTAGTTATTGCTAGGGCAATAAACTAAACAGAGGCCCTCCCCTCATGAAGCTGCATTCTCTGACTCTGGCTATTTAAGGTTAGACAAGTTAGTAACAAATTAGTAACCTCTCTAAGCCTGTTTCCTTATATGTCAAATGGAAATAGTAGTTTTGCTATGAAGTTGTTGTGAAAATTGAATAATGCATGAAAAATACCTAGCCCAGCATTAGTTACTGTCATAATCATCACAGAAGTAGTATACAAGTACCTTAGCTAAAACATTACTCATTGATCTAAAAATCATTTTCAAATTTCAATTAGTATTTTGAGGGGAAACAAAAATATTGGCAGAGCAAATGACATATCATCTGCTTGCTCAATTATTTTTCCTTTCCTTTAGCATACTTTTATCTAAGAATATGCACTTTAGTTTAAATTGTGTGCTTGTATATCTGTCTGTCTCGTTTCTTGAGTCTCAGAATATAAGAGGGTGTAAATAAATAAGCAGCATGACATTTGTTTGCATGTTTGAATAAGTGAGAGTCTAATAGATGGGTCTTCATTGGGCCTGGGAGACATGATCTAGCCATGTAATTGGAGCACAGTTAATGAAAAGGTAGTTATTAGGCATTATTAGAAAGGAGAGCATTTTGTTACATGGTAATTTAAGTTAAAAAATGACTTTGTTTCCTGAGGTAAGATGATGAATTAATAATAAAAGTATTTTTTCTTTTTAATTCTTACTACCTGCTGATATTGAACCCAAATGATAATTGCTACTGAAAGTGATATATCTTGTGATACCTATATTAGTATATTAGTGATGGTATTTAAATACATATAGCATGTAACCAATAAAATCCTAGAATATTTGCCCTGGAAGCCATGCCTTCTACTATCAGAGTTATAAGAAGTCTCTTAATGTTTGTTTTTGTGTACATGTGGCACTCTTAATGAGGCATATTTAGGGTAGGCAATACTGTTTTACATTGTAAAATATAATTCACATGTAATGTTTTATATTGTATGCCTTGCCATTGAATGTTAATAACTGCTCTAAAAACACATGGGATAGTAATAATAAAAATAAGAACTCTAGTAATGTAGAATGAGATACAAATCCCCGTAACTTTAATGGCTTGGTGAAATCATCCCCACTCCCATTTTCATACTGGGTGATTTGATAAAGTTAAAAATCCACACTTAATGAACATACTGTAGCAGTATCAGGTAATTGAGAGATTAGTCTTAGTCTCTGCTGCCAACTAGCAAAGCACAACTCATTCAGAGGCAGAAGTGGGATAACTAGGAAGAAGACTTAAGAGCAGATGAAGCAGGCACGGAAAGTGAGATGGTTCGTGGAAGCCTGAAGAAGGACTCTGAGGCAAAGGGAAAAAAATCTCTAATGCAAACTACTGAGGAGTATTAGGCAAAGCAGTGGGCTGACAAGATCTCCATAAAGATCACAGTAAAAGATTGACAGGAAGTGGGAAGGCCAAAAGGATCTGCTTACATGCTTTTCTAATGTGGAGGGCACAGGTGTAGCCAAAATGGACTACGATTCTGTATCATAGTTGAGGAAGGACAGGAAAAGGTGATGCATGCAAGAGAGAGGAGTAAATAAGGAGTGAACCAGTCAGCCAAGAGGTGAGTTGGGGAGTGTGGGATAGAGTGGATGAGAGGGCAGTAAGAAGGGAAGAACTGGAAGGGAAAGGAGAGAATGGGAAGGGTCATACCTTCTGGATTCGTGGGCTTTAGAGTGTATTATTTATGCTTGTCCATTGACATACTAGCTGTAGTTTATATTTCTTTGGTTCTTTGTCAAATTTTTAAAAGTGTGTTTTCTAAGAACTAGGAATGGGTTTCCTTTAAAAGTTTCAGGGTTTGTTTTCTCATTTTCTCAGTAGAACAACCACAACAGCCTGCTCTGGGGAAATTATTCTGTGTTATGTTTATTAGCAAGATAAGGTTAACTTTATAGCAGAAGAACTAAATCAAGACAAAAGCCAGACTGAAGATTTTCTCTTCCTATGCTAAAGTCTTCAGTCAAGTATTGCCATCAGCTTTCCTAATTTAAACATTTGTCAGTCTTCTGTGTGTCAAGCACCATTCTAAGTATCAAGGATATAAACGATGAATAGTATGGAGTTCCTGCCTTCAAGGAGTGGGGTGGATAATGAGAAAGGCAAGGGAAGATTATATCATAAAGAGGGAGCTCTGTGAAAGAACTGTGCCTGGAGAAGTAAAAGTAAAGAAAGGTTTCAAAAAGGGGCCTTGTACCAATGCTTTTATAAGGCTAATAGAATTTTGCCAAGAGGCAAAAGTTAGATAGAGCAGAAGGGTAGATCGCTGTGCAGAGGTACAGAAATGTAAAAAAGCATGATTGGGCAATGGTGTGAGTTTGATTTGGTTAGAGCACAGGATGTAAGGGGTAGGAGGGAGGGGGTAATGAAAAATGAAGCAGAGGAAGTATGCTGGGATCAGATTCTTCTGAGATGCCCTGTGAGGGAGTTGGGTGTCCTGTAGGCAATGCTGGTGCTTCTGTGGTACTGGCAGTAAGACAGGCGAACAGATAAGTGGGACAGAGCAGAAGGGTCAAAATAGCCTCCAAATATGGATATTATTATTATTATTATTATTATTATTATTATTATTATTATTACTTTATTAGCCGTGCTAAGGAAAGGCCTCAAAAAATTGGCTAAAAACTCAGAATTTTTCCTCTCCACAGAAATCTTCAGTAAAAAGCGAAAGATTTATGCAATCCGAAGAGAAACCAGAGTATAAAATACGGATATTATTAAAGGCTATTCTTCAGATCAGTGGGAGAGGATGGATTAGTTAATAGATGGTGCTGTAACAATTTGCTGACTCTTTGGAAAGAAAAGTTATTGGTTGAGGAAATATTTTATGCATTATATTTATGTTTAGAATATCAAATTTAGGCTTAGAAATTTTAGGTTGAAGCTCCAGTTTTATAGCTAAATGGAATCTGACGTTTCAGGGCATTTTTCTCACCCTAAAACTTTTTTTTGTAGCATCTGCAGAAAAAGAGGCAATCAAAAGTACATACTCCAAAGTACTGGATGCATATGGACTTTTAGGTGTTTTACGATTAAATCTTGGTAAGTTTATTAATTCAATATAATTAATCTTTTATCATTTCTATTTTCATAACTGTAGATTTGAGAGATACTTATATTGTTTCAAACTCCATATTTAAGCTCTAAGTGGTACATCTTTTAAACGCTAATAAAGCTTATCTTGGAATAACGTTTGGTGACCGGAAAGGCATGCTGCATGCTCCAGCTCTTGTGATTTTAAGTTCCAGAAGCAGTGTCCTCTTTGAACACTTTCAGGGATTGCTATCAGTTGTCAAAGGAGAAGTTCAGGGCATTGCCTTCTCTTTGCTTCAGTGCATTTAGGAAAAGATGTCTTAGTGGGAACCACACTGATTTCCCCAATTTATAGTGGGAAGGACATCTGCTTTGTATTCAGAACGTCTCAGTTTGAATTTTTCTTTGCCCCTAATGTTATCATGGGTTGCAGAGTAACCTTTGTGATTACCAGTTTGGTTGTCTACATTGGTGTGACTCGAAGTACCTTTCCATGATTGTTTTGTTATTGGACTGTGATGAGATGAGGAGCTTGCACCATCATGCAAATCAATACATGGCTTCCTTCATTGATAAAGTCTTACTGTGAAGAAAAAATCATCTAAACTAAATGGTGAATTTAGTGATGTAGTTGATTTCCATTCTGCATCAAGCACTTTTTCTCATTGTGAACTGGTAACAGTTCATGGACCATACTTTGAGGAACACTGGCCTATAAAATGAAGAATGGCTATTCATTATGAATCTATGATATGTAAAGCACTGTGCCTAGGTGCTTGTGTGGTTCCCACTTAAAATTGTCTTGGGTAATCCTCACAATCCAGTGAGATTTGCCTTAATCCTGTTTTATAAGAGAGGATATCTCAGGTTGGTTAGCAGCATGCTGAACTTGGTCTAGAAAATAAGAAGTGGAGCCAAGATTCAGGGCCACTTCTGGCTACATCATGGTCAAGGTACACCATGGTTGAATTCTACCATCATGCTAATTTCATAAGATTTTTGTCAAAATTAGATGAAAAATATCAGTGGAAGTTTTCCTAAACTAAATTGCTTTGTAAATTGTTATCAGGGACTTTTTGCCTACATATTATCAGCAGCAACAGCTCACATTTATATAGCATTTTTTTCAAGTTTACTATTTACAAAGAACTCTCACATTCATTGTCTTACCTGAACTTCCTAACAGTCACAAAAGTAGAGAAGACAAATTGTGTTTTTTATTTGAATTATTTTATATACCTACAGGTTAGAGAAACAATTTCCTATATGTGAGATCATTCATTCTACTAAACATACTTAAGCAAGCATTTTTTCAAACTTTTTCAACTTCTGCCAAAATCTAGTTGTGAACTTAACACATCATGATAAGTTTAAAATTACCACAGTGTTAGATTTAAAAAGATGGAGACACAAGAAGAAAGTTGGAAGAAGCTTTGAATAGTTTGAAAAATACTGGGACTTTTCATCCAATTAAATTTTTGGTTTTTGCAGGTGATATTATGTTACATTATCTGGTCCTTGTCACTGGATGTATGTCTGTTGGAAAAATTCAAGAATCTGAAGTTTTCCGAGTTACTTCTACTGAATTCATATCACTACGAATTGATTCTTCAGATGAGGATCGCATTTCAGAAGTGCGAAAAGTTTTAAATTCAGGAAACTTTTATTTTGCATGGTCTGCATCTGGAATCAGTTTAGATCTTAGTCTTAATGCACATCGTAGCATGCAAGAGCACACAACTGATAATAGGTTTTTCTGGTGAGTTTGTGTTATATTTTTTCCCTTTGTAATCATGTGCTGTGTATTTTGGTGATTTGGGGCATAGGATGTTCAACAGTTATTTCCAGAAATTGCAGGGATGGGTTGTTGATTGAGCACCCTTCTTTCCTGCTACAGAATCCTCAACACAGTATAGCAGGCATCCACTGTACATTTATTGAAGTTGTAAGTGACATGAAGCCCATTTACTCTCCCTGATCTAGCCTGACCTTTCAAAATATATATTTCAGAAATATATTTAAAATACCTTCAGAATTATATTTAAAATACTTATTTTAAAATTAGGAATGAATTAGCTGTAAAAGAATATACTGGGATAAGTTTAGTACTATAATACAACTTCAGTAGGTAACTGATATATTCATGATTGTGCATAAATATGTTTTACTTAAATATGCACAAATGGTAAGTATATAAATATAATTAGTATTGTTTAATTGTAATAGACCAAATTTCTAGTATAGTGGTTCCCTTGTGCTCAACCAGTATCAGTGTTGATTTTTTTCATTAACACCATGTACAAATTGTATTCCATTATGTTTACATGTGATATAAGGCCAAAGTCCAGGACTCTGTTCTTGGCCTCCCTCAGTAGTTCAGAGTCCAGGTGTTCCCTCCTGTATATTTCCTTACCCTCACACTTTTACCATCAACCTGTATGGTCCTTGAGTAGCACATTAAGGTCTGACCCATTTGCCCTGGATGTCAGAGAGCTCCAAGTCAACAGCAACCTTCCTAGGGTAGGAAACAAACAATTGAAGTGCAAGAGCTTGGTCACCTTGTAGCTCACATGGAAGTTTCTTGGCCCAGAGTAGTGGTATGGGGGAGAAAAGAGGGCAGAATGAAAAAAGGCTTTAAGAGCACTGTAGTCAGAGATTTGGTGCCTAGATGTGGGGGAGAGGAGAGAAGGGCTGATAAGGCAGATGCGTAGACATAGGGTCCTCTCTGCTTATGTCAACCCTATACTTTCTCTGATGGAAGAGGCGTTGAAGTCCCTGAAAAAGATAAAGGTGTTGCAGCTGGGCTTAGGGTAGTTGTCCTTACTTTTCCCTCCTGTTCTTTCTTACCCAAAATTTCTTAGTTTGAGAGATAAAAGGTTTTCTGCCATAATTAGGAATCTAAGCAGGTTTATATACCTTGGCTAAATGATCAGCAATCAAGCATATTTGCTAAACTTAATCAGTAGAAATTATTTATTTATCTTTTCATCCAATTAAGGGTAATGGTGGGGACAGATTTAGATAGCAGATGGAGGGGGTTTATGTAGTAGGAGACAGGTTGAACAAAGGGGAGACTGAAACACCAAAGGTGAGTTTTGCTCATTGTATGCTTTCTACAGTTTTGCTAAGGATTGGCATTCTTGAGCTTCACTTTGCATAGAAAAGTGAAAGCTAAAGAATTCATGCTGTGTAACCTTGTAGAGCTTAACAGAAATATTTTCCAGGACACAGCCAAGTAAGTTTTGTAGCCAAAGAGTGGCAAACACCTATCTCAGAAACCCAGGTAGTTTTCTCTGTTGGAGATTTGAAGCTGCTGTCAGTCGAAAGTTGTTATAAATTTAAACAGAATTAAAATAGCAGCACATTGACGGCAGAAAAAAAAAAGATAAGTAAAGAAAACTGACAGCAGATGGAGAAACTCTACTAAACAAATGCATAGGATCCCACTCTACTTACATAGGGACAAGTAAGTCCCTTATACTTCTGCTGTGACATGGGACTTGTGGTGGTATCTAGACATACTGGGTCACAGTCAGTTTGAGCTTTGTCTGAGATCAGTATAGGTAGTAATAGTAAAGTATGGAAGCTTAAGTTGTATTTTTAAAATAAATAATGGTCATCAGATTTAAAGTTATGCCAGTAGTAATTTCATCCCTCATTGATATTCCAGTGTGCTTTCTTGAAGGATAGGAAGGAGTGGGCTATGGCTGATTAACCAGAACTGTGCATGACCACCATCTCTCTTCATCTCTACTTCAGCCTATTATGCTCTATTAAAACTCAAAGAACCAGGTTTCAATTTTACAGAAAATTAACTTTTATAAGGCATCTTGTTATATCAACTAATAGCAGAAAGAAAGTTTTCTTTACAGCCGTGTGTTTTCCTTGGTGGTAGGCTGCTAGGAGCTTCCAGTTGTGTTTTTCAGAGGACTAAGGTTTAAATAGAGACCCCAGAGGAGGTGGTGAGCAGGAGATGATCAACCTGACAGGACTCCAGCCACATCCCTGCTTTAGCCATTGTGACTCTGCTTTTCTCTGTTTCCTTATCATCGGTTTCTTCATGTTTGTTTGAATACAACTTTTGCCCATCTGTTACCTAGAAGTTAAAAGTATTTGGAGCAAGAGAAACTCTAGGCATGCATTAATAGGGTAGCCACTAGTCCATCTGGCTATTTGAATTTAAATAAATTAAAAGAGAACCTTGCAGAAGTCAAACCTTAAAAGTAGAGCTTTATGAAATGGGGTGGGGATATGTGTGTGAAATTTTTTGCAAAAGTCAGGTTGTAAATACATTATATAAAAAAAACACAGAAATAGGCACAGACAATAAAAACATAATGATATGCATCTTTCTGCAGACCATAGATCACATGCCCAAGAATCTCATTTTATAGCCCTATTCTCATTCCTAGCATAGTAAATGTAAATGAAGTGATATAATTTAATAACATTAAATTAATGTTCCAGGAACACTGTTTTAAATTACACTGTGTTATCTAGTGCTCAGTCAGCTAATATACTTATTTCTTTTTCTGTTAGGAATCAATCTTTGCACTTGCACCTCAAGCACTATGGTGTGAATTGTGATGACTGGTTATTACGTCTCATGTGTGGGGGAGTAGAAATCAGAACAATTTATGCTGCTCATAAACAGGCGAAGGCTTGCCTCATTTCCAGACTAAGCTGTGAACGAGCTGGGACCAGGTTTAATGTCCGGGGAACAAACGATGATGGTCACGTTGCTAATTTTGTAGAAACAGAACAGGTATATGGTGTTTTATATTGTTTAATTTATGTATTAGATGAGAGGTACAGGAAATAATAGGTAACAGATTTTTATTTGATTCAGAAATCATTTTGACACTGTAATGTCATTTTTTCGTTGTTCTCAGCTACTTACTGGCCTTAAGAAGGTTTCTCTGAAACAAACTTATTTATGAACAAACTTAGGTATGACTTTTCAAATAAGTATCAAGACTTTTACCAATTAGCATGACATTGTTAATGCTGTGTGTTTTAGTATTGAATTTAAAAACCTTCATGTATAGAGCTATATGAGTTAAGTTTTTGTGTGTGTGTGAAATTAAACCAAATCCAATATATGCACTATCTAAAATTAAAATCTGTGATATTTTTGCCTATGTAACTATATAATTGTAAAATTAGTCCACTCCCTAAACCCATCTCAGTTCTTTAAGTTAGTTTTGAAAAATATAAAAAGCTAAAGAAGAAAGTTAAACAAAACATACAGGTATGTATATAAAATATTTAAGGTTTAAAAGGAATTCTTAAAAATGAAGTTTGTGATTCTTATGCTTAAATTTTTACTATTTTCTTGGTTAATAATATATAGGAAAACAATCACTAATTCAAAAAAAATCAAACATTTAGTGTCCTATTTAGGATATTTTGTTAGGATAATTTACATATGAGAGATTGGTCACATGGTACAACTAGCATGCAGTAGATGTTAGTAACTTTGTCTTCTAAAGTACGAGTAACAACTTTGTGGAAATATTTTATTATTTTTCTCTGTAGGTTGTGTACTTAGATGATTCTGTTTCCTCCTTCATACAAATCCGGGGATCTGTTCCATTGTTCTGGGAGCAACCAGGGTTGCAGGTATATGTTTGACATTATTTTGTTTTCTTTTTTCTGTTGAATATTCTCCATATTTTCTTAACTTTCAGTATAGTTCATTAGTTCAGTGGGTAGTCCTATTATTCAGTCTAATAATATTAGCTGGATTCACAAATGAGGGTCTTAAGTATGGAGTTCCATGAACTTAGATATTTTTTCTTTACTATTCTTTCAGATAATCCCTAGACATTCAGATGCTGTATTTAATATTAAAATTTTGATACTTTCATAGCACATTGATTTTCAAAGTGTTACCATATTTACTGTATCAGTATCTGAGTATTTAAAAATTTAGTCTCTTTAGGTAGAAGAATATAGTAGTTAAAAAAAAAAGCTTCTGAAACCAGATTTCTCAATTTGGATCCTTACTCTACCACTAATTAACAATGCACTTGTGAGCAAGTGATTCAACCCCTCTGTGCCTCTCTTTTGTTATCTGTAAAATAGGAATAATAATATTAGTAGTACTTACTCCACAAGGTTGTTGAAAGGTTGAAATGAAAAGTACTGAGAAAAGTGCTTGGCGCACAGGGTAGCACCAAGTAGGGTTAGCTACTATTGTTATCAATAATATATCTAATACTAAAATTTACTTGGAATTTTTAGTGACTTGATCTTTAATATGTTCTCTGGCTTGCTTTCTGATCTTTTTCTTTTTTTAAAATTTTCTTGATACAAGTATCTGATCTTTGAAATACAAGATTTTTTTCATGTAAGGACCTAATACTGGATTGCCCATAATAGTGTGATTTTGCATTTTATTTTTATTCAAAACTCTTTAGTCCCTGAAGTGTGTTATTTTCATTTTAGGCTTCTAGTACCTATTTTCTATTAAATTTAACGCCTCAGCCTCTAGTATTGAGAAAGTTGACAGAAAAAAATCTTGCTTCCTTTGTTCACAGCTGAATCTCTCTTATATTTTAGGATGGTTTTTGTGGAGAGAGACTGCAGACCACTTGAACCTTTTCAATAATCCAGTTTATTTAAGACAGGCCAAGAATTGCTAACCCTGTGTTTAGCAAATGAATTATTGCATATTATAAACAAAGCTTTTCTTTTTTTTTTTTTGTGCATGTTGACTTTTGCTATGATTAAATGCATTTTTCTGGTCCTAGGTGGGATCTCATCGTGTCCGTATGTCAAGGGGATTTGAAGCCAATGCACCTGCTTTTGACAGGTAAGACACATTATTTTTACAAAATGCCATAAACTTATGATATTGTTAAACAGTGAGACTAGTTGTTATTATATTTACTAATTCATTTCAGGTTTTTTTTGGTTATAAGTAAAATTTCTTCTGACTCCTAATTTAACTGAAAGAAAGTGACACCTAGTGTCATGATTTTTAGGGCTGGTAGCCCTAGGTGTGTGGGTCTTCATCTCTTGGCCTTAAAACATCCTCTTTGTTTATGCTGTTAAATATGGTAGCCATTAGCCACATGTTGCTATTAAGCACTAGACATGTGACTAGTCCAAATTGATATATGCCCTAAGTGTAAAATACACACTGGATTTCAAAGTCTTTAGTGTGGAAAAAAAAAAGGAATGTAAAATATCTTATTCATATTTTTTTTTACTGATTACATGTTGAAATGATCTTTTAGCTGTATTGGGTTAAAATATATGTTGGTTAATTTCACCTGTTTATTTCTACTTTTTTTAATGTAACTTCTAGAAAACTGAATCTTTGGCTCATTTTATATTTCCTTTGGATAGCGTTCCTCTCTAACCTCTGGAATGGTTAGAAGCTGGAGAGAAAAATGTCTCATATTTGGGGCCATTTTTCTTAAGGCTGGAGCTATTATAGACATGTCTGAGTACTCATGGAGTGTATGATGTCCTTACATATGATGTGCAGCCCTGTGCCTGCTGCCCTAGCTGCCTTCCCAGTCAGGCTAGATGACTTTTGTTCTCTCTGCTTGTCCAGCACCAGCCTCTTAGAATGAGGAGGTAGCTGGATAATTCCAACAGCTCCAGTATAGGTGGAAGTTTCAGTGTTGGTAAGTCAGAGAGGAAATTGCATTAACTGAATTTTCATAAATTCAGTTTTGAGACCACGTGGAATGAATTTATGTCCAATTTTGCCAGTTCTGTGAGTTTAAAATGCTGCCACTTAGCTTCTGTTTAATAATGGATTCCTGTTTGTTGAAAAAATTTTAGCTTATCACTTGACATATGTGTATTTCCTTTCTTTAATAGGCATTTTAGAACACTAAAGAATTTATATGGTAAGCAAATGATAGTAAATTTGCTTGGATCTAAGGAAGGTGAACATATGCTAAGTAAAGCTTTCCAGGTAAATATGATCATTTTTTCTTTTGTCCGATGGGCACCATACCTAGAATGGTATAAAAAAAATAATATAATGCAATAATAATTAGATTCTTCCAGGAAGTAAAAACTTCTTCCTAGAAAAAGTTAGGTACTTGTTGGAACCATTAACTCTTCGGGCTATTAGGAAACAAGGTGATATTACCAAAGTTGGTATTATGGAAAGCTTTCAAGGCAATTGACACAGCTTTCTAAAATGTGCTTGTTTATATTGTGGAAGAGCAGAGAATACACTCCCCTAAATGTTCTGTCACAGGTAGAAAGGTACCGGGCAGTTCCCTCCTTCACCTGTTCATTGCCTTGCCTGTTTCCTAGAAACCACAGTCATCGTTTTAAACCTGTGAATTTGTAAATAATGCATTTGTATATATGCAAGACTATATCCTCTTGTACTGATGAGAGAACACTAGAGAATTTCAAGTAAAAAAGAACCTAAAGAAGCACCTGACTTATAAAGGAAAAGTGTTTTTCATAAGTGCTGTCCAATGATGAATTAATGTGTAAATGATGGTGTTACATAAGATTTTAGGTTTAAATTAAAGAAAATGGTTAGAGAATATTTTCTAAAGTTCAGTCTAATGATGTCCAGACGTAACTTAATTATTTGGTTATTTTGTCATGAAATGTTGTCAAAGCAGATTATACTTTGGAGAATAAGTTGTTATCCTAAATTTTTAAATATTTGTGTGTATTGAATGAAAGTATAAAATGAATTTTCATTCTTTGATTTTGTTTTAAAAAAATAAGTTACTTTCTTTTCAGATTCTTTAATAGATAAAAAGTGATTAAATTTGTATTGTATAAAATGAAGTACTGGTGGTGAGAAATAATTTTTCATTTTCCTAATCAGATGAGAATATTATTCAGGTTCCCTGATATTAATTATGTAACCTAATCGTTCAGGGATAGTATATGAGAGAGAAAGGTGAAGATGCTATTAGGTGTCAGCAAGTAGTTTTCCATTATACTTCCGGGTCCCTGAGAACTTTGTGAGAATAGTAAGACTTCAAGGGACCACGCTGAGGGTTAATTTAAAATACAAGGTTCCATTTTAACATCATACTGATAAGATCGTATTTAGTTAACATTTAAATGAGTATTTGCCTTTGTACTTTCAGAGTCATTTGAAAGCTTCTGAACATGCTACTGATATCCAGATGGTGAATTTTGATTATCATCAAATGGTTAAAGGAGGAAAGGCAGAAAAATTACACAATGTTCTTAAACCTCAAGTCCAAAAGTTTCTAGATTATGGATTTTTTTATTTCAATGGAAGTGAAGTTCAAAGGTTTGACTACTCTGTTTCTCTTCTCTTTAAATTGAAACTTTGCTATAATTTAAAAATTCATCTTAATTTCCTTTTTTTAAATCAAAGTTCACAATTAAATAAAATACCTTCTTTTACTACACCTGATTATAGGCTTGTTTTTCGTTCCTGAGAATTGAACATGTAAAATAATAGCTTACATTATTGAGCACATAGTGTGGTCCAGGCATTGCACTTAGTCTTTACAAGTACCAGTAACAAGAAATGTAGGGAGAGTTCATTTATTGTCGCCATTTACATTTATGGAAATTAACGTGTAGGCTATACTCTACCCCAAACTGCTTAACAAGGAAGTGTCAGAGGTAGGATTTATCTGGCTCCAAGACCTCCTGCTGTTGTCTATGAAGTCATTATTCTGCTTCTCTGAACTGACAAATGTTTAGAGGAGAAAAGTATTGAAAAATTTGTTCAGATTATATAGGTTGAGGTAAACTTTAGTGAACAAAGCTCAAATTTTTAGTTTTTAGTGTGTACAGCAGTCAGTATCAATGTCATAGAAACTTTATAGGTCAGTAGAGATGAACAAATCTTAGGTCTTAAAAATTCATTTCATAAACATTTGATTATCTTTTATATGCAAAGAACTATGGGGTTATAAATCTGAATGTATGTTAAAGGTCCTAACTATTGGCCTAATTAAAAATAAGCAGGTGAGAATGAATAGATAATATGTGATAAAGAATATAACAAAGCGTTAACAGTTACAAAATCTAGATGGTGGGTATATGGATGTTCACTGGAAAATTCTTTCATCTTATTTCCTGTTAGAAAATTGTAATAATAAAATGTTGAGGGATAAAATGGAAGCCACATTTTAATAACCTTTATTTTTCTCATTTTGTCTTAGTTCTATTATTTTTGCTTCAAGCTAGCTATTTAACTTCGCTGAATTTGTTCCAGATGCCAGAGCGGTACAGTTCGAACAAACTGCTTGGATTGTCTGGATAGAACAAACAGTGTGCAGGCATTCCTTGGCTTAGAGGTAAAAAATGAATGAAAATATATGTATGTGAGTTGTATTGAGTACCCTTTTCTGGTGCTTTTATAATATTTATGTTTCTCTGAACAAAATGAAGTTACGCTTCACTAAAGGCACTCTTCTGGGTTTTTTTTTCCAAATCCCTTTTCATTTAAATGTTCCCTTTACCTATTCTAAATATACTATTTTAGTAGCTATTTATTTCCCTCTATTGTTCCTTAACTTTTCTTTTTAAAAAAGGTGCTATTTACATTATTCTAATAACTGCTTCTTTTGCCTATCTTTTGGGAAAAAAATTATATGTGTTTATGTATATGTATGTATACATTTGGCCTTCATTCTTTGTGTTGTCTTTGAAAAATGTCTTCCGAATTGGGGAGTTCTGTTTTTGCATGTTCAACCCTATATAAAAGATTATATTTTTGTCAGAATTTGTAACCTACTGCAGTTTAAATGGCATTTTCAAATCAGTAGTTGCAAAAAACAATAGAATGAAAAAGCCATTGTTGGTGAGGATGAAAGTTAATGAGATTCAACTTCTTTAACAAAGTGTTCAGAAGTGTTTTTTCCTTTACCGCTTAGCCCTCACATTCAGTCTAATACAGACACAGTGTCAACTGTTTGATAAACTGTAGCAATGCTGAGCTTTCTACATCTTCCCTATTATGTAACAGTTAGGGTCATAAGGCCATGGTTGGTCTTCACTTAGTTACATAGAAACTTAGCATAGTTCTCAAATACTATAAAGAAAAGAATAGGAAGTAACATATTCTTATTTCCTCTGGTGAATGATCTTAAATTTGGCCAGATAATTGGTCAATTAAAGTTATTCTGCAGCTCAGGTTCTTTCTCTTTCAAAAGTGAAAGTACAGTGTGTAGAAGTCCGCTACAGAAACATACTTTTCATGTAACCAAATACATTTTACTCTTCCCTTTTTTGAAATCTGTCATTGAGGTTTATCATTATAATTTACTTAGAAAATAGGATGGAGACAGAAAAGTGAAAGCAGTCATTTGCCATTTGGATTGAGTTTATCACATGGCTTGGGATTGTTTTGAATTCTATTTTTAAGAGGCTGAATGGATTTACTTAGGTTCTGACAGCAAGCATATTAAAATACTTGGAAGTCTTCATTGAAAGTATAACATAAGTTTTCAGAATAACTTAGTTTACTCTCAACTGTTGGTAGCTAGGTGTAAGAATACTCCCTAGAATTATATACCAATGGGTTGACTGCTTACATAATTTACTGCCGAAGTAGACAAAACTAAACAAGTAGTGAAGGACCACCTTTTGCCCAATTCCTTGAAGAACAGGAGATATGAATGATAAAAGAGATGCTGGGGCTTATTTTTTATTCTCCATGGTGGCAAAGACAAGCTCTGGCTCAGATGAACCCAGTTTACTGTTTTTCTATGTTATTTTACATTTTGATTCCTCTATAAATATGGGTAATCACCATACTTAGAGTAAGATAAAAGAAAACACAGATGGGAAGTAACTAAGTAAAAATGCAAGGCATAGAATATAACTGGATTCCAAATAAGAGAAGTAGAGTAGATAAGGATTATGCTTTGCTTTGACTCTGACAGATTTCAAGGCTAAAATTTATTCAGCATGAAGACCAGTAACTTTGTATAGGCTTTTATTGTCTGTGATGAAGGAATTAGTAGTGGCCCAAGATCCTTGCATTCCTTGTATGCTGTGTTCCCTCTGGCTCTCCCTTACAACATTACTAATACAGATTTTGTATACAAAAAGCTATCATAACTTTATTTAGAGATAAGACTTAATTTTCTTTATTTTTTGGCAACAATTCAAGAGCAACTCTTTCTCATAATTTCTTGACCTTAATTACCCAAATGTATAGAACCAAGTAAAAAAAATTAAAACTTATTATTTCTATATATATTTAGATAAGCTAGGTAAATATTTCTTTCTGCCTTAATGCATGCTGTTGAATAATTAATTCTTTTAGGTGAACAAGGTAAACTAGTCCAATTTATTAAGATACTTTAATAAGATTAATTTTATCATTTGACCAGAAAGAATTTCTTATTACTATGAGAAAATATTAAGTTACTTGTAAGTTTCATTGAAAAAGTTTAAAAAATTTAAATGGTGGAAAATAGCACCATTCGCTTAATAAATTTATGTTTTCAGAACCTAGTACCACATAGTCCTATAACAGTAAGTTTTTGGTATGATTCTGGCAGTTCTTAAAAAGTCACATCACAATTAACAGTTTAATATACTTTAAAAAGTTTCTCCTTTTCCATTTTAGATGCTAGCTAAACAGTTGGAAGCTCTTGGCTTAGCTGAAAAGCCTCAGTTGGTGACTCGATTTCAAGAAGTTTTTCGGTCAATGTGGTCTGTGAATGGTGATTCAATCAGTAAGATATATGCAGGAACTGGAGCCCTTGAGGGAAAGGCTAAGGTAGATCTGGATCTATCATGAGATTACAAAAGAACCTCTTTTTCCTGTCTTAATAAAGCTTTTAAATGGTCTCTTTTTTAAATCATAGTTTGGTTTTCATTTAGGTATCTGTTTCAGAATTCTGTTTATGCTTTTATATCCTCTTTAATACTTCCTCCTATAATGGATACTAAAGTGATTGAATGGGAGATAGTTATTTCTCTAAGTTTGAGGAGTTATGTACATATGCCATATTTAGTTGTTCATTGATAATCCATGAGACCTCTATATGTATAGCTGACATTTTTTTTCATGACTTTCCTTTGCATCTGTTTTACTTTTTATATTGTCTATTTAATAAATACGATTTTTTTTAAACTATAGCCTTCTTAATAAAAGTCCCTGTCTATTTGCTTTGTGTCCCTAGTACTTGACAGTGCTTACCATTTAATAGATGTGTAACAAATGCGGGTGGACAATTTCTGCAACACCTACTGTAAACCCCAGTGCTACTAGAAATTGATTAAGTTCTTATTCTTTTACTTATCTTAAGTTGAACAGGAGGCTATCAAAATGTGCAAAAGAAGTGTGCGATATAGATGGAATTATAATTATGTGCCGCATTGTTACTTTGTAATTGCTGGTATTATCTACAGACTACTTTCTGCTCTAGCATTTGTCTTTTATTGAGAGACTTTGGAGGCATACTTGAGATATTTTTCATTATTTTCTATACTTAAATACTGACTTTTTAAGGCTCCTGGCCTCATTTGAATGTATTAACATTTTACATCTCTACAACTCCTCAAATTTCCTCAGGAATAGAAGCAAGAATGCATACAACTTTCATAGTTCTCATTCAGCCCCTTCAGTGTAGCAACTGAAATTCTTTAAAGACCATTCATCATCTCTAAGTCTTTTTTTAGTTTCCAAATCTTCCTCCTCTGCTGTGCTTTATAAAATACCTTGCCCCTTTCCAGAGCTATTGGCCTTAACTACAAAGTTCCTTTGGTTCAATTTCCTAGAAGTACTTGTATTGACATTTGCAAATATTTACTACTTAAATGGTCCCAGCTTTTGAAAACCTGAAATTGTTAAAACTTCATTTATTCCTTAAAATAGAGAACATAATTCTTACCATTAAAACCTGGTTCTCTACAACTATTGCTTAAAATATTTTTTTATGTTCTTCTGCCTTTTTTTTCTGTGGTGACTAAGACAATATATGTGCTGAGGTTACATATGTTTTCAGTGGTATTTTATATATGAAATTTTATA
Source organism: Manis javanica (assembly GCF_040802235.1). Classification (NCBI taxonomy): domain Eukaryota; kingdom Metazoa; phylum Chordata; class Mammalia; order Pholidota; family Manidae; genus Manis; species Manis javanica. The sequence goes on along the minus strand of NC_133158.1, from coordinate 51,477,996 downwards.
TATTAAATATACTAGCCTGAATTGAACCAAACTCTAACATCTGAACTGCTTTCTTTTCCTTTCTCTGGGTTCCTTTTGATTAATTGCCTGATAATGTGAATGGTGAGTGTTTTTTCACGTAACGTATTTGCATTTGTTATCATACAGGAAGAAATACCATTTTAAGCCTCAGATTTCTGTTATGTATTTAAGGAATGAAAATTACATATTGCAATTTGAAGTTTTTTTTCTAAAAGGCAAGAGTTTTTTTAAACAATCATTAAAATCAGTAAGAGCAAAAGAAATCTTTATGGTAGCTAGCATGCCTAAGTAAAATATGTCTTCACTAAAAGTTAATCTCTCGCTGTAGGAATTGGCATAGGTTTATTATTATTTATATTTACATAGGCCATAAAAAGACCTAAAGTAGACAAACTGAAGTTTACATATAATATTTATGAACTGTAATTATAAATTTCTGTTTAGTCTAGACTTTCATTCTTATGTTCAGTTTTAGTTTTAACTAATATAAGTTATCTGGGAGTAATTTCAGTTGTATTTTTCTACTGCTGAACTTCTTTGAATTTTTTTAAGAGTATGTAAATGCAGTGTGTTCTTTATTTCTCCTACTTCTCTTCACCCATCCCATCCTCAAGTCTTAAAGTTACAGCTTAAGGAGTAATTTGTTATAAATAAGTACACCAGTGTATTTCCTTTATAGTACACATTTCTAAACATTTACTGCTCCAAAATCATTAGTGGGTGCAGCTGTGGCACTGAACTTTTTCCATTTCTCTGCAGAGATGTTGTCCAAAAAGGGGGTGGGAGGGAAACAGTGACATCTTGAGGAAACAGTGACAGCATGTTAAAATGTGATGATTTGATTTTCAAAATAGAATGATTAGGTTCTTTTTACTACAGTAAAGTCATATAATACTGATTTAAAGTATCAAAATGCCAGCTGAGTAAAATCATTATGTAGAATGAAAGTCCATGTTCTTTTTCCCCCCAACAGGCTGGAAAGTTAAAAGATGGTGCTCGTTCTGTTACTAGAACAATTCAGAATAACTTCTTTGACAGCTCCAAGCAAGAGGCCATTGATATTTTACTACTGGGAAATACTCTGAATAGTGATTTAGCTGATAAAGCTCGAGCACTTTTAACTACAGGGAGTTTGCGTGGTATGTGTACTTATTTTATATTTTGATTATTTTGTTATTTATATCTCTCAAAGTTTTAAGTAAATGTAAATTTATTTACATAATTTTTTTAAGATTAAGTTCATTAAAATAGTTTTGGGAGGAATTTCTATGAATGTAATTTTTTTTTAAATTGTGTTCTCCAGAGGAAGTTTTCTCTCTTAAAATGTTTACAGCTTCAGTGGTATTAAGCCGTAAGGTGAGGCTCACCCATGTTTTCTTTTATAGATTATGATTGAGGAGGTAAATGGTTTTAAGTAATTCTAACTTTATGTAAGGCAGGATTTTATAGAATATTTAGCTAGTATTTCAGTAGAGTATTCAAAAATTAATTATCTAGAAAACAAATACTTATTGAGAAAACCAATACCTATATTGGTTATTTTGCTAATCCTCACTCCAAAAGTTTCTGTAACTTGGTCTTACCTTTTAATTGCTATTGTTTGAATACCAGCATTAAATCATATTAATAACTTAAAATATTGCTTATTACCAGACACTTAACTATTCCATTCTAATGTTTGACATAAATATATGGCTGTCAGGATGGCCTTTTATCTTTCACTGTCTGTTATTAAAATCAGAAGAATTTGAGCTCATGTCAGTGAGCATATATTAAGTAATACTGTAGGAAAACTCAAAATTCATTATACAACTTAATAAATTGGACTTGCTTAATTCCATATTCTTTCTATTTTAACTTTTCAGCATTCTGAATCTGAACATTTTTATTTCTTCTGTTATCCCCAAACCAAACCTTTCAGTTTTCCTTAAGCACATAGGAGAAATTGTTTCTCATCAGTTTGGATAACTACATGGTCAAATAGGTTATCAAGGATTCTTTCAGAATTCTACATGATGCTGAAAGTAGTTAATTACAGTCAGCTCCATGGGGATCTGTAAGTAGGCTGGGGAACTGAAACCTACTGTATCCCTTAAAAACAAAACCTCCTCTTACCTACTGCTTCAGGCTTTCTTCCTGGCCTCCAGCAGTACAGACTTAACGAGTTCGCATTTTATCACCTCTTTCCACCTGTTCCGACTTGGATATGGCATTAGTAAGCAACAACTGAAAGAAGCAATTGAAGGAAAGAAAAGGAGAGGCGAGGAACCTAAGAATTCCCAAACTTGCTCATCAGCTTTTTGGTTTCCTGCACATTTTACTATGTGTAAAATACACCTTTAAAAAAGTACTACAATTCTGCTATGACTCTTGTTTTGTGAATGGGAATTTGTTCCCAAAATGAATGCTATATTAGGGAACATTTGGAGCATAATGCCAATTCTGCATTAGTTAATGTATGATTTCACCAATGATAACAGTAGGTAGATGCAGGAAACTGCACCCAGAGGAACTGAAATGGTGGAAATACATAAAGCACACATACACATCTGCATGTACCTCAAACATCTGTCTGCCTTAGTTCACGAGGTTTGTTATGAGCCACATAATAACGCATCTGGTGTTACAACTTTACATCCAATTTCAGAGACTCCTTTGTCATTCACAATTACTCACAAGCTGCAACCCTCTTGATGTGTACTACTACAAACTTCACGTCTTTTTCAAGATGAAGTGCCATATTAAGGAGTATTAGCATATGTAAAATTGTGCCACTGTTTTTAATTAGGTTCCTATCTTTTTTGCCATGTCATTCTTCAACTCGTTTAAATAGTGTGCTCTAATGCTATTTTTCCCATAAGCTCTGTTTTTGTGGGAATTTGTACACTTTTACATAGCATGGTGATTTTTTGGGAATATGTTTTGTTATAACTCAACTACTTGTACTTATCAACTGGTGAGTCCTGGAAAGAATACTAAAAGATGTATATTAGAGCAATATCTTCCCATATGTTCAGTATCCTTCAGCCTCTTAGGTTTTCAGATTCATATTTTCTCCCACATGTATGTGCACATGCACACACATACACAGGAGCAGCCTGAAAAGCAGGCCTAGGACCCTCTGTGAAACTCTGGACATCACTAAGTCACTATAGGATTTTTCTTAGATGCAGAGGGTTTGTATCAGTTTATGTCACTTATAGTCATCAGAAAAAAGGAGATCATCAAATTGACTTAAAAGAAAAAAGTGAGGCATCTTAGAATGTTTTGTCATAACACTTGAGATGTTAACTATAACTTACTGTTTTACTAATGGTTCTTTGTTTTCTTCTTGATGCATCCATAGTTTCTGAACAGACATTACAGTCAGGTACAGTATAGAAAATTAGTCTATAAATAAAAGCAGTCTTTTCTTTATTTTTCTCAAGCTGATACTGTAAATAAATAAAGCCATATAAATGGAAACTTTCTCTTATCTTGCCCTCAGACCCTAACAGGATAAACTGATACCTTGCTTTAGTCTGAGAGAAAAATTTTACGTTTGAGAAAACTGGGTACTTCATTTAAAAGGAAATACACAATGCTCTGTCTTCCTGTAGCAAATGCTTAGTTCCAATGAAATACAAGTCATCTAGTTTTAATTTCACTTCTCTTTTTCATTGAACAAACAGTGTTAGTGTTTTACCTTATTTTTAATGGATTAATGGAAAAAACCCAGATGCGACTGTTTTGGATTAATTTTAGAGTACTATCTGTGATATTTGTGATTACTCCACAGTGTTTCACACACATATTTCAAAAGGCATTGACTCATTTGCCTGTATTGTGGATGAAATGTTTTGTGTAAATCTAAGACATGCAATAAAATATAATCTGAAATCTTTTAACAAGCATCAAGATTTCTAAAAAAGTTAGGAGAGTTAAGTGTGTAAGACCCAAAGATCATTATTTTTCTTGCCTTTCCTATTCAAGGCAATCCCAGGCCTTCATTTTCTGGACAAGAAGACAAGCTTGTTTTTAAACATCTATGGCAAAAGGAACATAAGCTAAACTCTTGCCAGAAATTTAGAGGAGAAAGACATCTTTTCTTCCCTTCTCTTAAGATTTGTTTAGCTTAGTTATTCTGAGTGCTTTGAGAAACTACTGGCTTTTGTTTTTTTTTCTTTTTTTGAGAAGAATAGAGGAAGAGAGCACTTGGATATATTTTTGAGTTATGTTTTGTGTTATATAATGAAATTCATTTTCCGACATGATGGTATTTAGGGACGGACATCTGTTTGAACATAGTCTCATTCTTTCTGACACATAAAGGTGCTAACCAGTTAAGAATAAACTAGGATTTTTTTTTTTAACTTTTCATTCCATTTGTAAACTGACTTGACTTTATTAGTTCACACGTTTTTGTTCACACAACTTATTATTATTGTCTTACTGAATATTTTAATCATTATAGAACCTGTGTTTTGATAAGAATGGATTACAGAAGTAGTTTTCATAGTAGTAATAATGGCAGTGACTTCAATTATAAAGACCAGTGATAAACCATTATAATAGAGAGTAATTTTATCTAGGTACAGCCAGATTTCAGTTAGCCATACCAGCAGGTCAGAACAAATAATACGTTTTCCTTACTACCCAATACCTTATACTGCTAAATCAAATCAAATCAAGACGGCTAGAAATCTGCATGTTTACCCCTGGGAACAGTGGGAATATGCTTATCATCTATAGCAGCACCTCTCTCAGGGAATTCATACGTCATTTTCATTATAATACTAAGATGTTATTTGTCTTTTTCACTCATATTCTGTCACAAACTGCTGTATCTTGGTATCATAAAAAAATAATAATAAAATAAGATCATGTGGTAAAAGGTAAGAATCATTTTGATCTCCTCTTACCAGCTAACTGCCAATTAAGTATGTATGTTGTTTTTAGACTGAGGTTCTGTTAAGGTTCTAGCCACTCTAAGAATTTAACTCAACCAAAATAAAGTGTGATTTAGAAGAAAGAAGATAGGTGATGGTCAAAAAATATACAGGAGAAAAATTGAGGATTCAGAATGTATTGAACATTCATTCATTCAACAATTACATAGTGACCACTTAGTATGCACCAAGCACTCTGCTAAGTCACAAGGGATATTGCAGGAAACAAAACAGACCAACACTGCTGCCCTCATGTAGCTTTCATTCTTGTGAGGGGAGACAGATAGTTACAGGATAAATAACTAAAACACATAGTCTGTAAAGGGTGATAAGTGCTATAGAGAAAAATACAGCAAAGAGGGAATATGGAGGGTTAGAGACAGAATGCAGATTTTAATAAAGTGGTCAGGAGATTTTTCACTGGAGAGTAAAGACCTGAAGGAGGTGAGGGAAGAGTGTTGCAGACAGTGGGAATGCCCAGTGGTGGGAGCCGGTCTGGCATCTTTTTGAAAGAGCATGGAGTCAGGTCTCTGAGCAGTGCCTGAACAGGGAAGGGGTTGTATATGAGGTCAGAAAGGCAAGGTAAATTGCTTAAGACCTTGTAGACCATTGTTAAAGACTTTGGCTTCTACTCTGAGTCAAATGAGAAGAATTTAGTAGTGACTTCATTTTCTGACATGTTATTATTGTCCATAATTGTATTTTTGCCAGGAAGCCATTGTTCATCAAACCACCTGTCAGTTACCCAAATCTTAAACTAAATGGGTTCAGCATAGCCCAAATAAGTGTTTTTAAATGTTTTTCTTTGGGGAGAAATAAATTTATATTTTTACCAGCATCAAAATAAAGTTGTATGAAAGGCAATTGTTACAGTCCTAAAAATGTACATTATCTAATTCTGTATGTTATGTAATCATGTACCACTTCATCAAGACAATGATTTGTGCTGCATGTTTTATACTGCTTCAATAACTTTGTAATAGCGTTTTTATTTTGGCTATTGGATTTAGTCAAATTTCTTTTAAATTGTTTGGTTAACTGCTTTGTGCTAGGCTTTATGTTCAAGGCTGGTCTCTTTTTGTGCCTGTGCATGTATCTTATGCTTGTTTGTACTTATGATGTAATTGTACTTTCCAGGCATCATTTATCAGTTATGAAAATCAATTTTTATAAGTCATTTAATGCAGCTAACCTTCTGTTGTTTTTGATTAGCATCTTCTAAAGTATTAAAGAGCATGTGTGAAAATTTCTACAAGTATTCAAAGCCCAAGAAGATTCGAGTGTGTGTTGGAACATGGAATGTGAATGGTGGAAAGCAGTTTCGCAGTATAGCATTTAAGAATCAGACACTCACTGACTGGCTTCTTGATGCACCCAAGTTAGCTGGCATCCAAGAATTTCAAGGTTGGCTTTTTATAAAATATGTATTTAATTAATAAGTCCTGACACTGGTTTATTAATCTAGAAAACAAGTGTAGCAGTTCTACGATATGCATTACTTTATAAAAGAAAATTGGATCTGTAAATTTGAAGGCCAACATTTTTGTAATCAGGTGTCCTGAAATCTTACTTCTTTTTATTCTTAGATCTTTATTTTCTGCTTTAAAGAAAACATAATGATAAAATAAATCTTATTCTTGGATATTTGATTCACAGGAAATAGGATCCATACATAGATACCTTTAAAGATAAAAACACATAAGAAAAATTAGTTGTTTTTATTTTTTCAAACTGACACAAAGCAAGCTTATTTTATAACTGATAATTTTTCAAACCTAGAATGTCCCATTTTTCAAATCTAGTCTTCTGCTTGGTTACTAAGAAATATTCAGGGTAGATGATGGAAAGTCTTAAAAATCTTGTGATATTTGTTGGCATTTTATGACTTAACAGTACTAATACATTCTTGTAGAAACTTGGTACAGACAATTTAGTAGCCAGACCAAACATTAAGATGGGTATGCTTTAATTAAAATTTTGATTAGAATCATGAACTTAAGGCCTTCTTTTTTAAAGTCAACTTTAATTCCTTTTTACAGTGTTACACATTTACCAAGTATAATATATGAAAGGTAATGTGTATAGGAAATAATGTGACATACAGATTTTTTTTTTTTAGTTGTCTTTAATCAGTCATCTAAAACCCTGGGGTTTTCCCAAAACTTTTATTAAAATGCCCCTTTTCTCTTACGTCGAACCTAAGTTGGAATTGTAGTTGTAATAATAATAAAATAACAATGAATACTACAAATCTAAGTACTTTACATCTATTCACTTAATATGTGTAACAGACTAGTGGCATAAATACTGTTATCATTCCAATTTCACAGATGAGGAAACTTAGACACAAGGAAGTGACCTGCCTAGCGTTGTGCATTAGGTAGTGGCAAAGCCAGGATTTGACCTCTGGCAGTGGTTCCAGAGTCATTGTACCACATGGCATTTTATGTGTGAACCTGGGGAAGTTGCTTAGGTTCTCAAAAGTCTCGGTTTCCTATCTGTGAATAAAAGGCAAAAATAATGTGTCTCATACGGTGTTTGTATGGTAAATGAGATGATACATATATAGGCCTTGCACATACCAGCAGTTAATTTTTTTTTTCTCTCAGTATCAGTTAATAGTACTTACAGACTCTTTCTAGCTATTTATCTTCACTTCTCAATGAGGTACCCCAAGTACTCTTGGGCTGCTTATCTCGAGCAACTTCTGTTCTCTTTTAGTCCTTAACAGCTATGAAAGAGAGTTAATGGCTGGAACAGAGGAATATGTCTTCACCCTTGGATGTCTTAATTTTCCAGGAGTTCCTCTACCTAGGATATAGCAAAAAGATCAAGCCTTGTGTTTTCTAATTTGAATGTGAAAAATCCCTCCCAAATGTTACCTTTGAGATGGTTTTGCAACCACTTTATTATTTATGCTTTTTCTGAAGAATTCCTTTACCTCTAAAATTTGATTCACTTCAGCTCTTGAGAAGTGGCTTATTTCTCTGTTGTCCATGGTACAAACATGGTACAAAAGAGTTTTTTCAAAATGATTTCTGAAAGGATTTAAAGATTTTTAAGGAAAACAGTCATAGACAGGCAGATTAGGATGCCTGAATAGAAAGTAAATTTAAAGTAATTATGTCCCACTCATGGGTATTGCCTTTAGTCTTAATGTGATTAAACATAAAACACAAAAATGGACTTTTATGACATTTGGTGTTGATCTTAGTTGTGTTAGGGATGGGGGTGCCATTTGATTAAGGCTTATTTTAAAAATGTTTCTTGGATGCTTAATTGTAGATAAAAGAAGTAAGCCCACTGACGTATTTGCAATTGGTTTTGAAGAAATGGTAGAGTTAAATGCTGGAAACATTGTGAATGCAAGGTAAGCCAGCAAGGTAACACACAGGAAAATGTTCTAGTTGAGGGACATGCAAGACAGATAATTAAGTAGTTCTTACAAGGATAGATTGAGATAATATATGTAAAGATGCTTCTTAAACTGTAAAATAGCAGTTCTCAAACTTTTTTTTACTTAAGGATCTTTCTATACTCTTAAAAATATTGAAAATCTTAACTTTTATTTTTGTGGGTTACATCTCTTGACATCACATTAGAAATTAAAAATTTTAAATTTAAAACATTTAATTATTTGAAAATAGCAATAATAACCCATTACATGTTAACAGAAGTAACACATTTTTTTTTCTGAAAAGTAACTGTTTTCCAAAACAAGAATGTACTGAGAAGGATGCATTATTTTTTACTCTTGCAAATTTCTTTAATATCTGACTTAAGACAGCTGAACTCTCACATCTACTCCTGATGTTAGTCTGTTGCAATATGTTGTTTTGGTTGAAGTGTATGAAGAAAGTCACATAAATATGTGGTTGGAAATGGAAATATTTTAATAGCCTTTTCAGATAGTTTCTTCTGGTACTACACCAAAACTCAACAAATAGCAGTTTCTTAGAGTTTAGTTGTAATATGGTATCTGAAACCATAGCAGTGAATTTCTTGTGCTCTGTTATACTAAAGTTCATTGTTCTATCTTGTACCCTTGCATGATTTTGAAATATCATGTATTGGTCATTTGGAAAATATTAGTTCACTGAGTTATATAGATATTCCCAATTTTGACACATTGCATTATAAGATATCAACACATCATATTGCTTACAATAATCACTGATCTCATCAGCAAATTCTTCAAGTATCTGGAAGCTGTCCAGATCACAATAGTTTTCCAAAATTCCCATTTTTACTTGAAAACTCAAATTTTATCATTGCAAGTAAATACTCTTGGTTGTTTCCCTTAAGAAGACAGGCTTGGTTGAAAACTCTTTGCCAGATAACCTAAGTCTAAATAATCATAGTTTGTCATAAGTTCTTTTAAGTAAAAACTGTATCCATGAAAAACAGGGCAGCTCAACTCTCGTCTCAGACTGTCAAGTGCTTTTCCTCGAAACAACCATCACTTCACTTTGTGGCACACATGCATTGTACATTTCCTGGTCATCCCATAGAATGTGAAAAAGATGGGACTCGAGGCTTAAGCTCTGATGACATTAATGTTACTGCTTCAGCAAGAATAGTCTTAGGTGAAATGCATTATTTTAGCCTCAAGTGCACGGCAATGAAGACTATAATGAATATAGTAGAGTTTGGTGCTGGGTTCAGTCCAAAGCATCAGCACTTCTACTTACTTCTGCGTTTGTACCATCAAGCAAATGTCAGGCAACAGTGATGAAAACAGCAAATGTCTGAGTAGTGTTAGGAAGGTAATTCTGATCTCATGGGTTTTGGGGACCCCCCCACAGATGTTCTCAGACCATACTTTGAGTACTACTGTTCTGAATCCTTACTACAAATACAAATTATTTCAGTGAAATTTAAAGCTGAGGTGTTTTAAGAACATATACTTGCTTTTAAAGTTGAGTGTTTTCCATCTTTTATGAGATTTTTAAAGATTTTTTCAGACTAAAATTATTCAAGTATGGCATAGTCATCAAGCTTGCAAATGACAGGGCTTTTTCTTAGCCAAAGTGAATCAACAGTTTGTACAGAGAAGTAGAAAATAAATCCACCTTCATTCATTTTGCTGTTTAAATCTCTCTCCTGAAAGTACATATTCGGTTCTTAAAATAGAACATGCTCTTAAGGTTCCTAATACCAAATGTTTCAGTTGTTTGTCTAAGTAGAGCTTAATCAAATTATTTAATTAAGTGAGGATTATTCCTTCATTTTAACCAGCATCAATTGAGCACCTACTCTAGGTGCTAAAGCTACATTAACAAAGCAGACAAAAATTCCTACCTGTGTAGACCTTCTACTCTTGTAGAAGAGATAGACAATAAACAGTAACTATAATAAGTATATTATATATCATGTTAGAAATACAGTAGAAAATAGAGGTAAAGGTGATTAGGCATGTGGAGGTGGGGAGGGAAGTATGTGTGGCTTTGAATGGAATGGTTGGGACAGTTCATTGAGAAGACGACTTAAGAAGCAAGCTGAAGAAAGAAAGCCGTCCTCATTTCAGAATCCAAGTCACAGTGGTAGGATGATGGCAGATACAGAATCCACGTTCTCAATTTATATTTTGAAGGTGGTATAGCATATTGTTAGATTAGCTAGGTGGCTGTGAAGGTCATTGTGGTTTACCACTTAATCATTTCTGTGAGCTGGAACTGCAAGAAAAATTTTTTGCTCTCCATTGAAGTTCTTGGGCACAAACTTACTACTCTGAAAATAAAGAGAAAGACTCAAGCATTTATCCTACCTTCTTTGTATGAACTGTGTTTCAGAGTAATTAAATAGTTAATACAAATTTTTATAGAAGAATTCCAACTTACTACAAATGCCTATGGAGTGCTAAAAATAAGTCAGCATTTGAAACCCCTAATGAGATAATGGCACTGATCATCAACAGATGCTAGAATCTTAGAAGGAGGATTAGTGGAGGAACTTTTTATTATTAAAAGAGTTGATTAGATGGTCATGATTTGAACAGCTGATACTTGGCTGTGATGTAAGCATGAACACACTAACCATGAGGTTATTTTTTGCCAAAGCAAATAAATAAAATTAAATGTGTTTCTTAAACAAGCTTCTACATTAAGCAGTTAAACACAAATGTGAAAGTTAGAGTGGCAAGTTAAGATACCATGAAGCCACATCAGGTGAATCCAGACTGTTAAACATTTTCCTGACAAATGGCCCAGCTTCTGAAATCATAAATGGAATTAAAAAGGGAGCGGAGTTGGGAGGGCTAAGAGACCGTTAATGAGTAAGAGAAGTTCAAGATACCTAACAAGCAAATGCAGTATGTGGGCCTTATTAAAGTTGGTTTAAAGCTTTAAAGAAATCAACTGTATAAAGATGTTTTTTGGGTAATAGAGAAATTTAAATGTGAACTGAGAATTAGATGATACTAAGGAATTGTTAATATTTAAATGTGATAATGGCTTCATGATTATGTAAAAATAAAAATGTCCTGGTGCAGAAGAGATGCATAAAAAGTATGTATGGGTGAAATGGCATGTGTCTTAGATTTGGGTTAAAGTATTCTAGGTTCACAAAAGAAGTGAGGAGGATGGAAGAAAAAGATGAACAAAATGTTCAATAAGCATTGAAGCTCGTTAATGAGTAGATGATGGTTTTACAGTTACCACTTTTTTGAGTAAGTTTAAAATTTTCCAAAATAGGTTTTTAAAAGATATCAATTATAACCCGGAAAAATACAGAAAAGGAGGGAAATATATCTGGAACCATATACTTGTCTGTTATCCTGATGAATACTTAAGGAAAAAGTAAAATGTACAAGCTTGAGATCACTTACATGGTGAGCAGTCGTTAAAAAAGGAAGTTCACATTTTCTTTGTAAAGGAGTAATAGATTGTTGAATGCGTGGTGTTCTTTTGACTAAATTTTAGGTTTTCCTTTTTAAAGGAAACAACACTCTGCAGAGAGATTTCACTGTTGGTGTGGATTTCATTATTTTTCTTAATCTTACTAAATTTTGGGGACATTAAAGTTTAATTGACAGTTGTCTTATATACTGGGGTGTATTGTCCATATCTTTTAAAATATTCCCTTTTTAATATTTTCTGGTAGCACAACAAATCAGAAACTCTGGGCTGTAGAACTTCAGAAGACCATCTCCAGAGACAACAAGTATGTGCTGCTGGCCTCTGAGCAGTTAGTGGGCGTCTGCCTGTTTGTTTTTATCAGGCCACAGCATGCTCCTTTCGTCAGGTCAGTAAAGAGTGCTATTATAAGGCTTTCTACCTTCACTTAACAAGAAAAAGGTCTAGGATGTTTGCTGCTTCAGAAACACTCACTCATGGGTCTTGTATTAAAATTTGTTTTTGTTTAGAGGGTCACTAAGTTTCACAACACTGTTTCACAACCTCACCCTTGAAGTGACACAATGTGTCATGTATTTATGTAGTACACATTCCTAATTTCTTGTGCACATGAAGCTTGAAATTTCAGGCCTTTGATTTAGAGTTCTCTGTTTTAAAGGGATGTTGCAGTTGATACTGTGAAGACTGGAATGGGAGGTGCAACTGGAAATAAGGGAGCAGTTGCAATACGAATGCTGTTCCATACAACAAGCCTTTGCTTTGTCTGTAGCCACTTTGCTGCAGGGCAATCTCAAGTCAAAGAAAGGAATGAAGATTTTATAGAAATAGCACGAAAATTGAGTTTTCCAATGGTAAGTTCTTGCTGCTTATTCTTGAAGATGAAGCTTTGAAACCTACTTCTATTTACCCCAAATTCTATATAGTTTTTGCGACTTTCAGATAGTTCCTAGAAACATCAACGATGTTCACCTAAATAGATATTTCATGTGTTGTGTTACTAGTATTGTGCTAAATAAATAGGGCCTGGCTGGCTTGGGGGAGGCAAGCATATCTGAAACAAAGGAATAGTTGTAAAACATGTTTTAAATTGTTTTGAATTTAAAATTCCATCTCCTTGCTTCCAGGGAAGGATGCTCTTTTCCCATGACTATGTATTTTGGTGTGGTGATTTCAACTATCGAATCGATCTTCCTAATGAAGAAGTTAAAGAACTCATAAGACAGCAAAATTGGGATTCTCTCATAGCAGGAGATCAACTTATCAATCAGAAAAATGCTGGACAGGTATATACATACTTGAGAAGACGGGAACCTTTGGCTATGAAACACATTTAATCATAGTGTTGCCTTTTAAAAAAAAATTTCTTAGAGTCTCTCTATACTTAATAAATATATAGCTATTGTATAACAGATACAGAATTACCTTTCCTTTAAAAAAAAAGGAAAGGAAAATCTATGTTAATTACCAGTAGGGAAAATATATTGTGTCTCTGTAAGATTCACTTTCAAGTAGAAAGAGGGGATTTTTGTCATTGCTATTTTTTCAGTAGTAGTGAATTTAGAATTTTAGTCTTTAGGGTTACTGTTTTTGGCTTTGAGATCCTGTCCTACTTTGCTTTATTTTTTCTTTTGTTTTTCATATCATCTGCCTTTTTAAAACTTTTGACCATAAAATTTTGGAGGAACTTTCTAATTTTTTTTTACTGTAATACATGATTGAGTCCAATTGATATGGTTGTCAGACTTACGTTCTAACACTTAGGGCCCCACTTAACTTAGGACTCAGTTCTGCATTTGAGAATAAGACATCAGACTATATGATTTCTAAAATCCTTTACTATTCTGTCCCTTATAGCTTAAAGGTCTGATGGAATTCCCTTATTCACATTTTTGTCATTTGTTTTATCAAAGATTGAATGTATACATGAAAAAGTCTTTGGTTATTTTTTCTTAAGCTTTGTTCCACTTAATTAGGAATCATTCCTAATTATGAGATGCATGCATATTTTGTGTGAAAGTCTCCACATAATAGATCATTAATGCATGGCTGCTGAATGAAAAATAATTTTCTTGCCTTTTTAAATAACTTTGTATATATTTTTATTTTAGATTTTTAGAGGATTTTTAGAAGGAAAAGTAACCTTTGCTCCAACATATAAGTATGATTTGTTTTCTGATGACTATGACACCAGTGAGAAGTGCCGCACCCCTGCATGGACAGATCGTGTCCTCTGGAGAAGAAGGAAATGGCCTTTTGATAGATCAGGTTGGGAAATGGACTTCATTGAAATGAGCTAGTGCAAAATTTATGAGGAAGAAGGGAATGATATAAATATCAAGGGAGGAGAGCTATTGTTTTCAGCAAAGGTTATCTAGACTAGAATAAATAATATTTAAATATAAAATATAAAACAGATTTTTAAAAACATTCTTACATTAATTCTTCAGTTTTTAAGTGACATAATTTCATATAAAGAGAAGCAAGAAAACATTTTATAAAATTTTCAGTTGAATGCTGATTAAGGTTTTTAACTTGAATAAAGTGGTTTGTAGATAGTATGAACTACTGCTTGTTTGTTGGATTATTTATAAAATACTCTTTGCTCACAGGCCTTTAAATAATCTCAGAAGTAAAGCATAAAATAACTCCACCCCAAATCTTTCCAGCTTAGAGGTGTCTAGACTTTCTGCCTGTTAACAAGTGTATCTGGCATCCCAGCCTTAGACTGTTATGGAAGGTAGTAAAGTGAAGATAGTTCCTTGCTCCCCATAATCTGTCACACTCACGTGGCTTCTTTTGTGTTCTGTTTTTTTCTGAGTGCAGCTGAAGATTTAGATCTTCTAAATGCTAGCTTTCAAGCTGGAAGCAAAATCCTCTACATGTGGACTCCTGGCACTTTGCTGCATTATGGTAGAGCTGAGCTGAAGACTTCTGACCATAGGTTTCAACAGTCTCAGTATTTCTAATGGTGCTTGAAATTTATTTGAAACATGCCATGTTTTAAACATTCTAACATGTCTCTTCCTTTATGTCTTAAGGCCTGTTGTTGCCCTGATTGATATAGATATATTTGAAGTTGAAGCTGAAGAGAGGCAAAACATTTATAAAGAAGTAATTGCAGTTCAGGGTCCACCAGATGGGACAGTGTTGGTCTCAATCAAAAGTTCTGTACCAGAAAATAATTTTTTTGATGATGCTTTGATTGATGAGCTTCTGCAGCAATTTACAAATTTTGGTGAAGTTATACTCATAAGGTGAGTAAAACATTTATTGTCCAATAGCAGCTCATGATTCCTAAGAAGTATTTTCTATGCTAGAAATTGCTTTTTGTAGTGTTTGAATAGTATATGAATATTTTTATTTCCAAACTGTAAGAAAATCATACTATAGAAACGTTACTCAAAAAGCTCATGGATTTTGAAACTGAACTCTCTATTTAGAAAGTTTAAAGTTGAGTAGTAAAACTTCCTATGAATAATTGATAATAAAGTATGCATATGTATAGATGTGATCTTTTAAGATTCCTATATGATAATAATATATAACAGAGCCTTATAGCAAGATGAAGCTGTGATTGCTATTCTTTTAAGGAGAGATAGGAGTAAAATATAATGACTTTTCCCCTTCAGTTTAAAAAATTTGATGTTTTAAGTTATTTTAAGTATGCTTAATTTACACCTAATAAGAAGTAGCACCACCAGTTTAACAGTCAGGAATCATCCATTCCAGTCTTGGTTTCTGTCACTGACTTAACCATCTGCCTTTTGCAGAACCAGATGCCTCTTTCTCAGTTAAAAAAAAGTGTTCTCTTCCAAGTGTACAGCAATTTTGAGAAGTTGAATTATGTGGGTATTTGAATTTCATAGGGAAGAGATACTATTTAATTTTTTTCATCTGCTGGGTTATGTGTTATATAGATATTTGATAGATAAATCTCTAAGGAAGAGCAGAGGAAAAATTGAAGAATCAATTCTTGCTTGTAATCTAGTTGGGAAGATTAGCATGTGTGTAATGGCTTCCTGAGGTTCTAAACAGAATAGTCCACAGAATGAAAAGTGTGGTTTCTGTAGAATGATAACAATGCATAAGAAAGCTAGACTCCTTTCACAAAGTACATGAGCAAATACAGAAGAAATTGTATTTATACTTGTCTCAAATTTTTTGACAAAGATCTACCCCAAAACTTTAAAATAAAACAAAAAATTTTGAAAATCCTAAGGCTCTAGGAAGAGAGTACATAGTAAAATTTCCCAAGTTTACACAGGATAGTAAGCCATGCCAAGTGCAGAAATGTCAGACCCCCCAAGAGCAAAACATGGACTGTGTGAGTGGGCAGCAAAGCAGATAAGCGTTTTTCTGACCAAATGTAAAATAGCATCCTGGGCTGGAGAGAATCCAATGTGTACACAGAGAAAAGACAATGTGGATACAGGAAAAGGACCTGTCTTTATAACCCAGTCTTGCAAGAACTTGGTGTTAAATTGGAGCCAAAAGATTGGAGCCAAAAGCTTTCCCCACAGTGTCTGTCATCATTAGACAAAGTATTGGTAAAAAAACAATACATTACCCTAACATTGTGAAACCACAGGTGCCTCCACACCTGGCATACAATTGTCGTTACACCTTCAGACAACCAAGTTAGACTAGAAAAAACATGATGAAGGTGAACAAGGAGAGACTACTGACACCAGTAAGGCTAAACTGATGATTACTTTTTGCTCTAGAATAAGACAGCCTAAAGGAGTAACTGAAGTCTGTAAACCCCTTTATATGTAAATAAGAGATGCCCTGGAAATGTAGGTGGGGCATATTTAGACACTTTTATTAATTGGGAGGTCTATAAAAAAAGTCTAGAAGCTACTACCCTAGTGAGTGAAAACAAGAAGAAAATACAGCTTCTAAAAGGACCTGTATAAATCCATGGATGTTAGAACCAGAATCTCTTCTAAAGAGTGTATAATGGGCACATTGCCAATTAAAGATAGGATCAGGAAATCAGCCCTGCTGTATGACTACAACTGCTTTGGTACCACTATCAAAGAACAAATACAGTAACCTTCCCTTATCCACGGTTTCACTTTCTGGGTTTCAGTTACCCATGCCAGTGTGGTCCAGAAGCAGATGATCCTCCTCCTGACACATATGGTCAGAAGGTCAATGGTAGTCTAATGCTGCATCATTTACCTCACTTTATCATCACAGAGGCATTTTATCATCTCACATCATGACAAGAAGAACGGTGATTACAATATAATAACATATTTTGAGAGAGTGAAAGACCACATTCACACAACTTTTATTAGAGTATAGTGTTGAAATTGTTCTATTTGATTATTAGTTATTGTTAATCACTGTACCTAATTTTCAAATTATATTTCATCTTAGGTGCATATGTACAGAAAAACATAGTATATATAGGGCTTGGTGTTACCTGCGGTTTCAGGCATCCACTGGGGGTCTTGGAACATACCCCTTGAATAAGGTGGGGGCTACTGTAAAGTTTGGGGTTGGGGTGTACAGAAGTAGCACAAGTGCAACGTTATAGTAGTGATTCTTTGGAGGAGAAATAGTCTCCATTGCCAAGTTTGGAAATGATACCCCTCATAGTATTTAGGTAGGAATGATGGGCCTGTGTCTTTCAAGTGATAGCATCCTACAACTCAGTAACTTTATGTCAAAGAAATTGAATCACACCTTGCTCATGTTTATTGTAGAAATCTGCTCCAGGCCTTGACTTAAACAGGATAAAGTACTTGTACATACTTTTGTTTTTGGCCTTTACCTCTTAATATCTGTAATCCGTACTTTTGAATCCTAGGTTAAGTGTGTTTGTGTGTGTGTGTGTGTGTGTGTGTACATTTTCCCTTCTCTCATCTTTGAAAAATCTGCAAGTATTGCTGGACTTGATTTATACAGTTGAGAGTAATTCAGAATTATTCCTGTGAAAAAGACTGATAACATTATAATCTGTTTTATTGTTTGCATGATAATATTATATATTAGTAATCATCTTTGGAACTTGTTCCAGTGTCCTTTTTATCTTTTCCTTTTGAGGGTAGCAAAGGCCATTGCAGTCCCAAGAAAGTAAATGGCTGTCAATGAATAAAGACAAAGACCATAAACTAAGCCTCCTTGGGGCCAGTTTATTTGATTAATTGATTAATTGATTGATTGATTGATTGATTGATTAAATGACAACTGCCTATATTTCTTGGTCAAAAGAATTTGCTTCGGGGGAAGTTATTGAGACAGTAAAAGTATGTAAAATACAGAGTGCTGGACAATGGGTCAGGAGAGTTGGATTCTAGCCCTTTAATAAAACTTACTCTCCTCCTAGTATCACTTTGAATAAGCAAGCCACTCTGGTCCTTTCTTATCTTGTCAGTGAAATGAAGGGTTGCATTCGAGATCACAAATGGAGGTCATAGTCCTATTTTTTTCTGGCAGATTGTTTTATTAGCACAGTATTTGGGAAGATTTTGAATTTGAGTGCTTTTGAGGGGAGGAATGCCCTCTCTAGGTCACTACTAGCCCTACTGCTCTCCCTCTGGTTTTACTTCCTGACACCTGTAGGCCCCTTGTTAATCAATCGTCATTAGACTAGTATTGGCTTCTTATATCTAAGGTGTTAATTATATTTTTATGTTTGTTTTTCTCTTTCTTGAAGATTTGTAGAAGATAAAATGTGGGTCACATTTTTGGAAGGAAGCTCTGCCTTGAGTGTTCTAGGCCTAAATGGTAAAGAGGTAAGGTAGCACTTGGTGGTTTTAAACCATTCTGAAATTAGGTGTTTGAAGATTATATTTTTGTAGATACAATCAAGAGAGTCTAAGTGTATTTCTAGTTCAGGAGGTAAAAATACCTTATTGTATGCTTTAATGTTTATTATTTAGATAGCTTACTGACCAACTTAGAGTTATTTTGGTCCTTCCTGGAGATATTAACCATTGATATAGACTAAGAAGAAAATATGATTATCACCTAATTTTATTTTTATTGTATTTTATTATATGGAAACTTTAAAATTTTAAATTGGGATAGATATTTGGGCTCATCTTTATGGAAAAGAGTTATAGCAAATGAAGAAAAAGCTTTATTTACATTAAAAACAAAGAAGGAAGATGCTCATTATTCTGAGGGACTTGTTTTATTGGCTTGGATGATGGTACCCAGGTATCTTTGTTAAGTGTAGGTGAAATATTTCCCATATAACAAATCCATCCCATTGAGGCATTGTAGAAACATCTAAGTAATAGAGATACTCACTCCTAGCCTGTGATTTGCAGTGTTACTGATGGGGGAAATTTACATCAGTAGTCTGGAATAGTTTTACTCCTATAAAGTGCTATGTCTATCAGTTTTTTCTGAATGCTTTTACACAGATCCTCAGTTTCTAAGTATATGGTTACTAGACAGGGTAGACTAAAATGCAGGCCTAATTTCTCCAACAGTGAGCAACTCATAAGGGATTCCTTGAGCTTCCTCTTCTGTCACAGTACTTCAGCTTCCTTGGAGAAAAAAATTTCCATGCATATGAAATTGCTTTATAGGGTTTTGTTTGTTTTCCCTGAATGTAATAACAATACTCTGAAACAAAAGTAGATGAAGAAATACAGAAAAGTATAAAGAAAGAAATAATAAAGACCATTTGTAATTCTACCATTACAAATTAATTTCTCTTAACCTTCATATGTGCATAAAACAAATGGGATTTTATATATATACACACTCATATAAACACAAATGGGATATACGTGATACCTAACATCCTAATTGATACTGGATAATTTTTAATGTTTAAACTATTTAAAAATTCAGTATATGTGAAACAATTAACTTGAATGGAGTTGAGCTAAATTAAGCCTGTACTATCACATAGTATAACTTTATTCTAAGATAATTTTCATGTCAATGAATTTTTATTTTATATCTTTAATTCAACTAGTTATTGGGTCGAACTGTAACTATTACTTTAAAAAGTCCAGACTGGATCAAAAACTTGGAAGAAGAAATGAGTTTAGAGAAAATTAGTATTCCACTGCCATCATCAACAAGTTCTACCCTACTTGGTGAAGATGCGGAAGTTGCAGCTGATTTCGATATGGAAGGTCTGTTGATTGACCATACTTACTTCTGTTCTTGTAGTAAAGGCTTCCTTCCCATCAGTAAAGTCTTAATGTCCAAGTTTACCCTTTTCTTTCTTCTGATAGCACACAGCACACAATTAGATTATGTTTTGCACTATATTGTGTTTATTTTGCTTGTACCTAGACTTCAAATGTATTTGCCATTCTGCCATTGAAAGGTTAAGACCTCTACAAATGTTAGTTATGTGTTTGTGTGATAACCACACAAATTGTTATTTTTGGTGTGCGGTTTGGTCCTACTAATTGCAGCTAAGGTAGGAAAGCAGAAGTTCAAGGTGTGTGTTCTAACAGCAGGAATGAGTTCAAGATAATTATTACAAAAGAGAGTATATTTCAATATAATGTAAAAAGATTCTCAAGGTGGCTAGGACACATGCATTTGAAACTGAACTCACCCATATTAATGTAAACATTTCAAATTTTTTGTTGGGACAGGTCTGTCTAGATGATAATTTGCTTAAATGTGATCAAGAAATGCATTTGCTTTCTAATTTTATATATTTTATATATTATTCTAGCATAGTTTACATTAAAATGCATATCTTAGCTTAATAATATAACGGTATATCATATTGTGATACCATGTGTATAGATAACACAGTTAAGATTGGAGCATCCTCACCAGATTATTGCTAGTTTTCACATTTCTCTGTTCATTTGATTATTTAGTCCATGCGTTGATACAATACCTTTGATGTACTGCTAGGTGCTGGATTTGACAGGTGTCATCATTGCTCTTCCAGAACTCAGAGTTTAGGGGGTCTTACACCCAAGTAAGCATGCAGCTATAATCAAGTGACATCACTGCAATAATGATGCTTCATGAGAGAGTTGTCTAACCTAGATTTGGGAAGTGTTTCCCAGAGAAACTGAAATTTAAGTTCAGAATCTGAAAACTGGGTTAGTATTAAATTATAGCAGGTAGAGACGGGTGAACCTGGAAGAAGGAATGTGCAAGAGCCTAAGGGGAGAAAAGGATCTGAGTTGATTATGCAAGTATTCATTTGAGAAGATTGACAAGGAAAAGGGATACAGAGGAGGAGCAGGTGTGGGATGGAAGATGAACTGGGTTTTCAACGTATTGAATTTGAGGTATCTGTAGAGTCTGTTGGGCCCAGATGTAGGCTCTGGGAATGTGGGTCTGGTATTCAATATAGAACCCTGGGCTTACCAGGCACCTCTAATCACAGTAATAAATGGCATTCATTAGCTTGGCCAGACGATTATTTAGAGATGAGAGAGAACTGGTCCTGGGATCAAAGTGAAAAACCCACACCTTAAAGATAGGTAGAAGAAGGCTGCCTATAAAAGGAAAATGAGAAGAAATAACTAGAAATGTCAAAGAGCCAAGAGATGATAGTGGCTTAAATATCAAGGAAAGAAATGGTAACAAGGAAGTAGTCAGTGGAGTCCTGTGTCACAGAGATGAGAAATGAGGACCACAACTTCCCCACTGGATATAATAACAGGGAAGGAGGCTGTTGGTGACATCCATGAGAGTAATTTCAGTGGAGTGATTAAGCCAGATGGTGGTAAATTGAGGTGTGGATAGAAGGTGGAGAGAGTGTCTACAGACCTCCCTTGAAGGGAGTTTGGCTAACATGGGAGTACAGGGAGAGAAGAAGGCAGCTGCACCAGGGAGGATCCAAGGAATGTTGTTTTGAAATGCAAGAGGCTTAAGAATGCTTGTTGCTCCAGAAGGGCTGATGATATTGGGGAAGGGCAGGGCTGAGTAAGTGATAGAGCAGAGTCACTGGGAAAACAGGGCCGGTGGAACGCCATTTGTTCTATCCATAAATGAGTGTCAGCCATGTGAGTAGACTCCAGCTTGGGAGCAAGTTTTTGAAGGGGGACTCCCATCCTGAGACTTCTCTTTTCTCTGTGAAGTTTTTCTGCCAAAATATAGCACCCACAGTATCAGGAGACTTAAAGCTCCAGAGGAGTAAGGAGGAGAGCCAATCAGGAGATTGTGTAACTGCCAGGCAGCTTTGGGAGCCCATGAGGCTGAAAGTCACAAATTTAACGTGACTGCAATCGTCAGGACCAGGTGGTTTTCTCAAGCAGCAGCCCTCTGCAGCCCAAGTGCTGTTGTGGATAGCTTAACCGGTGAATTGATGCAGGCGTGATGAGAACAGTGCAGTAGGGAATAGCTGAGGTGCAGAACCATAGAATCTGAAGACAGATACAGAGACGCGAAGTCAGGCAGGGGCTGAAAGTAGAGGGCTCAAAGGCTGGGATCCTAATGAAAATGGAAGAGGAAAGAGTAACTAAGGCTGGGAGGTAGTGGTCAGAATGAAGCGTTGGGAGTATTGTTTCAAAGGCAGAGCCG
Organism: Manis javanica; assembly: GCF_040802235.1. NCBI lineage: Eukaryota > Metazoa > Chordata > Mammalia > Pholidota > Manidae > Manis > Manis javanica. The sequence continues at coordinate 51,455,717 of NC_133158.1, read as the reverse complement.
TTCTGAGTGGAGGAGAGTGTCTGTAGGCATAAGACCAAGTCCACTAGGGTTGCCCATGTGGACTTTGATGTCACCCAGAAAGATGGTAGGACCCATATCTTGCCCTCTGCTTAGTGCTTGGTGAATGGATTCAAGTGACAGAAGAATGGAGACAAGAGATTCTGACAGTGGGGATATGGAGGGTGTTATGTAAATTCCTGATGGTGCAGCCTCGAAGAAATAGGCCTTTTTGTTCAAGACTGGAAGATTAATGTTCTGTATTTGGAATTTGGTTGCAAGGGCACCCTGTCCCCATTTCCCAACCCTGAGGAAAGGGGAAATAAGGAGATCTCAGAAGAGAACCAATCCTCCCTGTTCAATTAGAGCAAAGAAGGTCTGTGTTGAGTGGAGGACCACTGGGAAAGAAGGAGTGAGGAGACTTTCAGGGAAGGTGTGTGGTTGTCAGAGCCTGTCTGCTGTATGGCCAGCCCTGAGTTGAGGCAGGAGGGGCAGTTCCATAGAGCAGGTAGGCAGGTAACTTTCAAGTTAGCCAACAGTGAGGTAGCTGCTCGGTGGAATTTTGAAAACTGTCCAGTCAACCTAACTCCAGGTGTTAAGTCACCACTAGTATCCTGTTGCTCTGAGATAATAGACTATTTTAATTAAATTTGCTGTAAGAGCATTTATACTAATTCTAGTTTTATACATATAAACTTTGTTTACATGATTAATCCATGCATGTTGATTATGTCATGTTAACATGTGTATTTTGTATTTAAAACCTAGATTGGTGGAAAAAAAATCTCTGAGGAAGTTGAAATGGTGGTAACCTTGACAACCTTGCATTTCTTTAGGTGACATTGATGACTATAGTGCTGAAGTAGAGGAAATTCTGCCTCAGCATCTCCAGCCATCTTCAAGTTCTGGCCTTGGCACGTCGCCGAGCTCTTCACCCCGGACCAGTCCCTGCCAGTCACCTACAATATCAGAGGGGCCTGTACCTTCCTTTCCCATAAGACCAAGTCGAGCCCCATCAAGAACTCCTGCGCACCCAGATCCACAAAGTGCGTATTTTATTTAAAGTTTTGTGTAACTTTCCCGAGCTGGTATGTTTGATTTTAGATGGTCAATCTCTGATGCCTTTGGATCTGTACCACATTTTCTGTGCATCCAAAGGAGACTTTGTAGATGGTTTAAGGCCTAAATGGAAAGGAAGCTCATTGTCACTGTCACTAGATGAGATTTTTCTTCATCCTTTTTCTGTGTGGTCATGTTTGTCTGTGTCTTATAATTGGTGATGTTCTAGTGTAGTAAGCACCCATAACTCTTCAGACTTAATTGTATATCTGTATATTACCTCTGTTTTAGTATGAGGCGAGAAGAAACAAAACATATTTTTAAAAATTCAAATTTGTAGTCATTACTCCTTCAGAGATCAAATACTTGTCTCCTCTAGAAGTTGTTAAATTAAATGATTAAGTCACTGTTCCATGCTAACTGACGTCTTCAGAAAATATCTTCCATTTCATAAAATTCTCTAATTCTCCTATACTGCTCTTGGAAAACTAGCTTCATTAACTAAATTCAAAATAAAGCTGAGATAGAAAATAAGAGACTCCCAGCAGACTGCTGTTGACTCACCTCAAACAATACTCTGTGCCATTTTGATAGGGCCACCTGGTAAATCGGTTTTCAGCACCTGGGGAGCCCATTCAGAGCTAGTATGATTGCGGCCGTGGTACCAGAGGGTAGTTTAATGGCAGAACTGCTTATGTCATTGATAATAAAAATGAGTGCCAGTACACTATAGTATGATATTATATACTGATTTACTGGGTGGCCCTATCAAGATGGCACAAAGTATTGTTTGAGGTGAGTCAACAGCAGTCTGCTGGGAGTCTCTTCTTTTCTCTCTATCTTAGCTTTATCTTGAATAGTACAAATTTTGAAAATTAGCAAAATAGACTTTATCATACATACATAGGTGGTAGCATATGTTTGTACTCATACCCACCTAGAACCTGATCTTCTCACCTAATGGACTTTCTTAGTTGACACTGTGCCAGCAACACAACAGCAAAAGGACTCTCCCCAGGGATTAGAGCCTAGGCGGCCACCGCCTCCCCGCCCCGGCGCTCCCCCTGCGCGTCCAGCTCCCCCACAGAGACCACCGCCCCCTTCAGGTAACTCCCTTTTATTTCCATTTCTGCTACAGTTAAACTTCTCCTCTGCTCCATTTAAAACTGTTTTGCATGTTTTCAAACCTCTAGCTTCTAGGTTTTATTATTTCCCTATCATTTTTGCTACCTCTTCAGCTTTTCTCTAAAGAACATGGTAGGTGTGGTGGAACAGGTGAAAGATTGTTTCCCGACTAGGTCTTTGTACTGTGTCTTCATAGCTATCTGAATAAGCAAGAAGTGTTTGCTTTGTTTTTGTTCATTTGGTGTAGTTGCACTAATTTCTGTACAATGTAAAATTAGAACTGAAGAGCATGCATACACTTGCTGTAAAGTTTTATATATTTGTTTAAATTTTTTTTAAAACTATGTTGTTGTTACTTAAATTCTTAGAAGTGTTTGCATTAAATAATAGCTTTTTTGTAGTGCCAAGATACTAATAATGTAGTTCCTACATGATATTTGACATCATGAATACTATTATGAGTCTTTGACATTTCAATTTTTATTTAATGTCATTTCCTTTCTGCTGCATATTTTCTTATGAACTATAAGGGGCTAGGAGTCCTGCACCTGCTAGAAAAGAATTTGGAGGTAACAGTTTATATTTGTTACTATGTATGCATCTTGGTTCATTAATGTTTGGGAGTTTGACCCCTATAATTGAAAAACATTTTAGGTTTGTTTGCTAAAAATTGGAATGAATGACATTGATACTGTCCACTATATTCCTGTTAAGTAAAAGATTAGAGCTTAGTTTTATTAGTGAATAGAACTAATAAGGGCTTCCATTTTCTAGGTAGACATTGTTGAGTATTCATCAAAGTCTGATACACTTTTTCTAAATACAGTCAGTTTAATTATAAAGATGTAATTCCCAGAAGTCATATTTTTTTAAAAGGGACTCGGGTACAGTAATAAAGACGATTTCCCAAGTATTTGATTAGCGGTGCTCTAGTACATTACTTTTCTTAGTAGCTCAGCAAATCTGGTGATTAGCAAAATATCCTAGAAGTGCAATTTAAAGTTATAATAATTATCTGAAATACAGCTTTCATTTTGCATGGCTTTATCATAACTTCTCATAAAACTCATACCTCATTTTTTTTAATGTAAGAATAATTTTATTTCTCAGTAAGGAAAGTTTTATTAACAAATGGATGGTTTTTTGTTTATAAAGTGTAGTTTATTTGGTTTACATGAGAGCTCATGATCCTCAGTTGGAAGTATACATTTACTACTATTCTAATTCTCATGAAAGGATGAGGCAAGTTCTCACCATTCCACACACTGGATTTTATAAATCTAGTTTTAGTATTATTAAGCCTTACTGTACATGTGTGGTTAGTCTTTTTCTGTTCTTGCTACCTAATGTGAGTGCTGACCAGTTCCTGTGTTACTACAGATTGACTCTGCTTCTGTGTAGATTTTAATGATGTGTATAATAAGGATAGCTCAGTTATGTCAGCATTACAGCTTCTGCTAAATACTACTAGATGATCATTTTTCCATTGACTTACAGAAAACATTAATTTTTTCCATTGCAAACTCCTGCTATTTATATTTTCATGATAAATTCTATTTATCTTCTTTAATTAGAAAACAGCTATAGAAAATAAATGTTTATGAATTTGTTAAAAGTTTAATCAATTCAGTGACTCATTTAGAGAATTCTTTACATTCATAATTCTTTTATGGGCAGAAGTTTAAAATGAAATTGAAACTTTGTAATTTTTTCCCTTCCTGATTGTCAAATAGTAAAGCTTCTATTAATGATTTAACTGATTTATTAATGATTTGAGTAACTGAATATAATGAGATGATCATAAAGCAAAGGCTTTCATTAAACAAATTTTTTAATTCCTTACTACTAGTAATCTCAAATATAAAAAGAAACCTCCATCCTCTTTCTACTTTTCTGTTTGAGGAAAGGGAGGATTCAGCTGGGCTAGGCACCTTAAGTCACTTTGGTTTGTATTGATATTGTTGAAGAAATTTAAAGCAGTAGAGAACCTTTTTGCAAAAGTAAGTTTACTGCAGAAATTGTTTTGTGTACCTGCCTTTCATTATGTGCAGGTACACAAAATACCTGAATGAAATACAGCTTCTCTTCTTTCTCTAGAAAGGTATTGGAGCCCCTCCCAGTCCTGGGTAGCTGGGCAAGAGAAATGAGTTTCTCATTTTCTTTCTAAATGTCAGCCCCTGCAGTGTTTAAAGGCACACTAAATCTCTACTTAGTTCAACTAGAAGTGTCCACTCCCCATCCCATGTATATCTTATAACCTTGTATTTTCTCTCTTTTCATTTTATGTTGTGTACAGTTTCTAATGGATATCCATTTCCTTGAAATTCTTATGTTGTTTTGCGTTCTGTTTTGTATATATTTTATACAGACTCAGGATGTGAAATTACTGTACAATGTTAATTTTAAAAAGAATGCCTTCAAGTCTTTTCATATAAGTCAAATATGGAAATGTCCTCTACTACCTCTGAACTTTTAAAAATTAATAATTATAATTAAACCCTATTAATTCAGGTCCAAGAATATATTTTGTGGGTGACTTCAGGTAACATAAATGTTTTTGTGTATAATGATACTGAACTAAATTTGCTTAAAAGACCATTAAGACTGGAAGCCATTCAGTAAGATTATAGTTACTAAAGGGCTGATGTTTTCACATAATTGCACTTGAATTTCCTTTCAAAAAGAGTAAATTGTAGATGCCCCCATTTTGGTCCCACCTACTTTTTGTCTCTAAAAGTAATTTATTTCATTTTTTCCTTCCTACCTTTCTAATGAGTTTGAACACATTTTTAACACTGTTTTCCGTAAGGCAGATACTTAGTAGAGGTGCTGGTCTCCTACCTTGATTGTAGGATTTTGTTACAGAATGCAAAAGATCTCACTGGGGAGGATGGATGGGAAGGGAGGGATAAGGCTGGGGGAAAAAGAAAGGGGGCCTTACAATTAGCATGTATAATGTGTGGGGGTGCATAGGGAGGGATGTGCAGCACAGAGAAGACAAGTAGTGATTCTACAGCATCTTACTATGCTGATGGACAGTGACTGTAATGAGGTTTGTGGAGGGGACTTGGTGAAGGGGGGAGTCTAGTAAACATAATGTTCTTCATGTAATTGTAGATTAATGATAACAAAATGAATTTTTTTTAAAGTATAAAAAAAAAAAGAAAGAAATGCAAAAGATCTCATCACAAGATTACATTATCCATAATGGCATTGACAGTATGAAGCCCTAAAACACTGTTGTTATATGCCCTTGTGTAACTTGGAAAATGCAGTTCTATTTCTCAGGAGCTATTTGTCTGCTAAGTTCTGAGAAGCAGTAGTACCACCTCTTGTCACCATTCACACAAGCTGACCATGTGTTTTCAGGGTCATAGGAGAGAACTCTGTTGGGAAAGTTACCTTAATAGTGATGCCATGACTGAGGCATCAGGCTGAGGGCTTAGCTGTCTCCCATAGATGTCACTATAAGTATTCTGATTTTCCCTCTTGTGGTATATTTCATTCAGGACTGATAACACCCTCATCATTATCTAAGGCAAAGTACTTCTGTTACCATCTCATGCTGTGTTTCTGCTGCTAATAAAACATCAGCCAGCTGATGTTATGCAGGGTTGCTTTTTTGTTTACTTATGACTAATTTTTTTTCCTTCCTGCTTCAAAGCACCGAAAAGCCCTGGAACAACACGGAAAGATAATATAGGTAAAAACACTTGAATTTAGCTATTAACCTTAAACCTGGGCCATGAGTAACACTTGGGATATAAGTACATGGTTTCTTATTTCTTTCTTTAATAAGTTAAATGTATGGTGTGCTGTCTTATTCCAGGACGCAGTCAGCCTTCAGCTCAGGCAGGACCCACAGGCCCAGGACCTGCTGGATACAGTGCAGCCAAACCAGTAGGTGACACCTAGCTTGGCAGCCTGGCAAGAGGTCAGGTTCTAGGTTCCAAGTTGCTACTAGACAGATGGTTATCTTGGAAAATCATGTGACCCATAGAGGCCCCCATTCCCTTATCTCTAAAATGAGAGAATTGCGCTTGATGATCTCCAAGGTGCCTTTCAATAAATGCTAACATTTTTTAACATATTCTTCAAAAATAACTAAGTATGCTTCATTACTTGAGTAAAAGTGATACACTTTAATTATGATCACTAAATATCTTAGAATCTCTAAGTCTGTGAAGGGATGACATTTGTATAACCTGTTATCATATTATCTGAGTAATGTGGATATAAAGTCATCCTTCAGTAAGAAGGATTTAAAAAGATTTCAGGAAGAAAATTTATGATGGGCTCTGTATACTAAAACTAGTTCTAATGGTATTAAAAGTAGGAGAGCAGCTAGTGTAGTTTAATATAATACTGGTAGTTTCTATATGTTTATCATATGTTCTCTTATGTAGATAATTGTTCTGTTATTCACCCAAATGAAAATTTTCTTTGGGATATAACAAGTAATTTTTAAAAAAGAAAGAAAATGGAAACCGGTAGTTAGTGACTTGGGCTAATCTAGTGGAGCCTAGGACTGCTGGGAGGCGCCCAGTTGAGGAGTGGAAACTGGGAACTATAATTATCATGGGAAATTTAAATTGTGAGACATTAAGAAACTACTAATGAAGCTACTTCTAATATCTAATAAGAAATTATCACAAAATTTCTAGATATAAATTTTTTCTGTTGTAGCTGTCTATGTAACATCATTCTAAATGTCCTTTACTGTTTTCAGTGTTACACTCTGAATTAAAATGTCCATGGAATGTACCTTTAAATTATTTATTTCTCACTCTGCTTTTTTCAAAAAAAGGAAAATTTCTATTCACTGATTCATGCACTACTTCCCACACAGTTTAGTTTATTCTATTTAATACTTTAAGAATAGGGAAAACAAGTGAAGATTTTGTGAGATTACATTCATAACTTTTGCTTAAAGTAAGAAGTATTGGAGGCTTAGAGCCTTGAGCAAACTTATGAAAATAGAAAATATATTTTTCATCAGTGTGTTGTTCATGTATTTAATTTAGCATGTTGAGGTAGTCACTCAGTTTTTACTTAGGTGTTTAAAAAAAAAATTCAGTATGGTTTTCCTTAAGCCTTGTAGGGCCCTGCAGCTCGTCAGAACTTTGGACCCTGGCTTTATTTTCTAGCTTTGTGGCCTTGGGAAAGTTGTGTACATCTTCATCTTAATTTATAATAAAGATGATAAAATAATAGCTATGGATATTTGAAGGATATTTTGAAGATGAAATGGAAATGCCTTTATAGTGCTTAATTATGCCTGGTACACAGTAAACAGTAAAAAATAAAAAGGAAGACTTGAAGCCTTAGGACTAAATGACTACAGAGAGAAATTAAAATGTCAAGATGGGAGATAATACCGGAAGGGAGATTGAGATGCAAAAGCAAGTATTTCACAAACTCTTCATCTGTTGAAAATAAGTAAATGTCTCAAATGTTCTCTTCCTCATTTTCAGGCTATTCCACCCCGTGCTGGAGTAATCAGTGCCCCACAGAGCCAGGCTCGGGCATCTGCTGGAAGACTGACTCCTGAAGGCCAAAGCAAACCCCCAGAAGTACTGAAAGGTAGATGCCACCATGTTCAGAGATACCAGCTTTGTTCTGTTCTCTTTCCTCTCACTTTGTCTTTGCCTTTTCGTTTCTGTCGTCTCTCACCTGCCACAGCTGGATACAAACACGGATAGCCTACCTTCTTTATCCATAAGAAACGAGGCTACTTGGTGGTAGGGGTGGGGGGACCAGAATCTCCTATTGTTTCACTAAAGGAAGGACAAAACATGGTTTTTCTAGAAAACACCTAACCTCTGAACATTAATTTTTTAGGTCCAGCTCTTCTTCCTGAACCCCTGAAACCTCAGGCTGCCCTTCCTGCGCAGCCTTCTCCACTCTCACCACTTCAAAAGATGCAGGAGCCTCTTGTCCCTGTGGCAGCACTTACACCCCAGTCCGCCCCCCAGCCACCACCTCGGAGCAGGTCGTCCCACACCTTGCCTCCAGAACCTCCATCACAACCGCAGGTAAGCCCCACTGGCAAAAATGTCAAAGATGCCTTTGGAATAGCCTTGAACATACTTTTTAAATTATTAGCTTTTATAAGAAATAAATACAAAATTCAATTTTCTTTTTATTTTTGCCTTTTGGTAGTAATAGTATATTGAAATATGACTTCAACAAAATGAGTGTCATTTGGCATCTCAAACTAGTCACATAACAAATGCACGGTTTAGCTGTTTGAGGGTTTGGTTTTTTTGTTTTTGTTTTTCTCTTGCTTAGGATTCTTTATGGAATCCCCAACTGATTCCCAGTGTGTATTACCTTGTTGGTATTTCTGACTGGGTTTTTAGTTAATGAATTGGGATGAACAATAATAGTTTGTGTTTCTTATTGTTCACAGCTAATATATTAGTTTTGGCTTTCATTTCTTAGAGAGGCAGGCAGTCAGACCAATCCCTGACCATTGGCACTGTGGTCAATTTCCAGTAATCAGAGAATAAATGCTTTTGTTCCTCCAGATGCACATAGTAGTTCTTTTCTGTTGTGGAGCTGGCACTGGGGTTCCTCAGTTATTTCAAACAGTTTCAGTCATTATTGGATCAGTTGAGATGGTTTGGGCATGCAGCAGCAGGCTTATTCGCCAAATAAATAAAACCACCAAAATAATGGCACCTCACTGGTGTCACACAGACAACAGTGCCATTGCCTTAGTGGGTGAAAATCGTAGGATCATAGGGACTTTTGTTATGCCAGAGTGTTCTCACATTGAAAAGATTTCTGGTGCATATACCAAATTATTTTAATAATAGAATAAGCAGGCAAGTTAAATTGTTTTTGTTTGGATGCTATTTTACTTCGTTTTGTTGTATACATTTCAGTAAAATTGTTAAAATTTGTTAACTAAGTACACTTTTGTTGTCTAGCCTTAAATTTTATTTTATTTTACATTTTTAACTTGAAAATGCCATCAACACCAAAGAAATATGTAGTTTCAAAAGGCTGCTTTTAACTTTGGAAAGATCTAAAATACAGAAATATTACACATTGGCAGTGTCCCTTAAGCAGTTATAAATAATAGTTTGCATTTATTTTTACAGATATCTGGGTATGTCTAGCTAGTTGGCAGAGCTTAACAGTTTCTTAATAATTGTACATGGTGAAAAACAGATACTGAAGTAAATATGACTCAAAGCAATATTAATATTGTTAGCGATTAGCACTTATCATTAGATAGTCACATTTGTAAAAGCTGAAGGAAGATATATAATTGAGAAAAATAAAATGTTCTTTTAAGCTGATAATACCAAAAAGTATTCTATAATTTTTCAAAAGATTGGGGATGTTGAAGATACATAAAAAATGTAGAAATCCTTCAATAATAGATATATCAACAAGAAAAACCTATTATTCTTTTCTTTCTGCCAGTCCCCTTCTAGTGAGTCATGAATTTTTCTTCTCACTTTCTTAATGTGTACTATTGTATTTTTTTTTAATGTAATTGGAGGGCAAAAAACTTTCAAACTAGCTTTTGTAGAGCTTTCTATTGACTATTTTAGACCAGAGAGTGAGTATCCACTTTACAGTTAAAGTGAACCTTTATTCTTTTTTTTAACTTAATTTTTTATTAAGGTATTATTGATATACACTCTTATGAAGGTTTCACATGAAAAAACAATGTGGTTACTACATTTACCCATATTATCAAGTCTCCACCCATACCCCAATGCAGTCACTGTCCATCAGTGTAGTAAGATGCCACAGATCCACTGTGTGCCTTCTCTGTGCTACTCTGGTGAACCTTTATTCTTAAAGTCCTATAATGACTTAAGTATTCTTAGATCATTACGAAGGTAATTGCAGTATTCTGGAAAACTTCAGAAAGAGCAAACTGTCAAGTAGGATTACAATTTTCAGTAGAAAGTCATCTATGACACAAAAATACTACAGGAAGAATATCCCAGTGACTGCCATATTATCATTTTCTTAGATTATTTTCCATTGTTTTTCATGGGAACAGGTGATAATTTGGTGCAGACAGCACATGTTTTGTGTATGGCCTGGTAGATTGTGTTCTTGAATCTTATATTCATTTCATCAAAAGTACCAAAGATGTTTGTTTTAAATTCGAAATATTCTTCTTGCTAAGTTATTGATATCAAATTCCTTTGAACATGATACACACATGCACTTTTTTTGGGGGGAGAAGGGGAATCTTGTTTGTGCGTAGACTGTCTTTGTGAGGGATAACAGAATTTTAAAAATCTAATGCAGTGGCTATATATTGAAAAGAATGAGATTTTAAAATATAGAGGTAATATTTTGGTAGTAATATGAAGTAATCTTAGTATTGAATACTCAGTCACTTTTTCAAGTCTTCATTAATTCTGCCCAAAATCAGCAAGGTCTTTAAAACATAAAAACTTGCGTGGCCCAGCTTTACTTGTTACCATTACCAAATACCATCACATTGCGGTTAGGGCTTCAATATATGGATTTGGAGAGGACACAAATATTCCATTCATAACAGGCTGTTTAAAATATTTTAGGGCTCCAAAACCTATTTGGAATAACAAAACTTTGAAATGGTCAGTGATCAAACTCAGGTATAATTCAAGTTTGAGCCTTAATTCAACAATACATTTTTCATTCAAAATTACAAAAGAAATTGGAATTATCTTTTGAATTTATGCTATGATCTGCAAATATCATTGCTCTCAGATTCTGTATATAACACAACTAAGGTATTTTGAAGACTGATTTCTAAGGGTTGCTGGTTGGTCTCAGATTGTCCTCCTAACTCTTTCCTTTGATGTCTGTGTTCCCTTTCTCAAAGCAGGAGCAACCATCAGGGTAACAGGTATTGGATTATTTCTCAATCTTATATGTGCTTTTCATCTGTCTTAGCACATTAGATGTATGAATCTTTTGCTTCATACATCTAAAACTTCACCCATTTTTAAAACCACCTGTCCACATTAATAAGTTCTAGTACCATACCATAAAACCTGCCTTTTCTTTTCTTAGTACCTTGAATTTTTAGGAACCATTTTAGTCTTGCTAATGCTTTACCATTTTTGCTTTTTTTTTTAATGAAAATTAACAAAACTAAAAAGTGTGACTTCAAGAAGGTAAGTTTTAGGTATATGAAAGTCTTTTTGGCAAAACCAAATGGATTCTTGGTTTTAACAATGGCCTAATTACAAAAATATAAAATGTAATTTTTTTCTTAGGTTTATTTTGGGAAATTATTTTCAAATTTTAGTTAGCAAGATTATTTTTTGTAAGGAAGAATTGATTATCTAGGAAGATTAAAAATTAGTATAACAGAATTATTTAAAGGTCCTTCCAACACCTTTCTTTGTAAAACTACCACCATTCTTAATGTCATCACAAATCCTGCTTAGGTGATAAATTAATTCTAATAGAGAGAATGGTGGTATGGCTCTGATGATCATTTCAAGTCTGATTGAGCAAAATGACCTTGCTTCTATCAAATTATATTTTAATTATTTTAACTTATTTTGAAAAAATTTTTAGATATGAAAATAAAGATATTTAAATGTGTGGCACTTACCTGGCAGGGGCCTACTACTTTAAGCTGTGCAAAGCATAAAATTCTCCTTTCCTGTAACATGTATGTTGTGGACTGTTCTATCTGCCATGGGAGAATTGGAAACCCAATCAAGAGCTTATATTTTGTTATATTAATCATAAATAATCCAGAGATTGTTAGTGTAGTTAATTATAATTTTATGTTTTCTATGGCAATTGGCCTCTCAAGTAGATTTCCATATATAGGTTTGCTTACCTTTAATACCCTTAGAATCAGTTTAGAGCTGTGACATGTTTAGTTTTTAATTTTTTACAACTTTATTGTCATATTGTTAAAGATATGCTTGTTTATTCAGTGATAAAGTATGTTCTAGGACAATTGAATAAAACAATGAGGTGCTTGAAAGTTACTCACTTTATTATGATATCCACAGCATTTCCTTTTGCAAGTGAATAGCCTTCACTCTTCCTACCAGAGCACTGTTTCATAATATGTAATTACATTTTATTGGAACTGCTGCTCTTTTTTTAGCATTCTTCATGAAAGGTTTATGATTTTTGCTTCAACAACTTGCTAAATTCATTGTGGGTAGTGCTCCAGTTTGTTACATTGCTAATCTTGAGCTAAAATTTCCTGTCTTTTCCAACCCAAAGGTTTTTCCTGTCTTTAAATTTGGCACAAATATACAAGTCATCTACCTAATTTTAATAATTATGTAGACGGTTTTATTTACTTTTTTCATTAAAATGAAGTACCTCATGAGCTAAATTTGCTCATAAAGCCGGGATCATAGTTCCATTTCCCATAAGAAAAATTGGCTTTGCTCGGTCTCTCGGCCATGCTACACTCCTCTTTTGAATTAAGCAGAGTGCACATTTTGTATGACCATAAAGTAAGTCAGAACACTGCTACCAGTAGGAGTTCACAGCCAACTCTGTCACCTAGCAAGGACTGTGTACCACTCTAGGCACAGCTTCTTTTAGTTTTAGAATTATTATACCACAGAGAAAATGGGATTTTTACCCCTGGTTTTAAAAATCATTGCATATGATTATTAACTTATGATTGATCACTAATTATTAATGATTATACAAATGTTTTAGAACATTTTTATAAGATGAACAAGGTCAGTTAAGGGATATTGTCACATTCACATAAAGTTTACAAAGGAGAACTTAAAAGGCAAAGAATGCCTTGAAAATTAATTTTAACAAGTAGAAATGGAAAAGATGCATTGTCTTCAGCTTAAGAAATATACTAATAAAATTTTCATTCATAAAGTTGGATTTCCATAGTAACATTAACTTTAAATGAAAATACATTTGAAAGAACAGTGAAACCAAATCATCATAGATGGGTGTTGGAAGTTTGATATATAGATTTAACATAAATTCTAAATATGGATTTCTTAAATGTGTGCTAACATTTGAAGGAACTGGGCATGAACAAAACTCATTTGCTAATTCTGTACAGTTCCCCATTTCATCATATCAGTACTTGCATGAATGAAATAAGCTCTATTTAATTTCCTTGGGATTTTAAAAGAAATGTATTTAATGAAAGTGTTTATTTAGTAGGGAGTTTTTAAAGAAAAAGAGTTTAGTTGTTTTACCTTACTTAAATCACCTGAGTAACAAACTACACAAACCTGCTTTTTACTTTCAAATTTGTATACTTTCTCCAAAAAATGAAGAATAATTGAGACAGAAAGAAGGGGTATTAAATGTGTGTGTGTGTGTGGGGGGGTGTATACCACACACATAAATACATTTATATATTTACATTTATTAGGCAGTGCTGTCTTTTCCAGGTAAAAAACGGAGTCTCTGCTGTCAGACTGGAATCACCGTTAAAGAGTGACCCATTTGAAGATCTGTCATTTAATCTGCTTGCTATATCAAAGGCTCAGTTATCTGTTCAAACGTCACCTGTTCTAACCGCAAACCCAAACACGTTGATTGAGTCACTTTCTGCAACCCAAAGTAACATTAATACTTTGAGTTCTATAAGTTGCGTGTCAGCAGTGCCTCCAATACCAGCCCGGAGTAAATCCCAGGAAAATACACGATGTTCTCCAAACCCATTTATTACCACCTTACCCAGCACAAATCCTTTCACTGACAGGACTGCTGCTCCTGGAAACCCATTTAGAGCTGAGTATCAAGAATCAGAGGCAACTTCATTGTTCTCCAAAGAAGAGCCCATTGCTAAGAGTTCTTTTCCTCCTCTGAAGCCTCTTGGTCATAACAATACTAAGCCTTCATTCTCACTTGATGGTTTTAAGGACAGTTTTGATTTGCAGGGCGAGCCTACAGTAAAAATTAGCAATCCAAAAGGATGGGTAACCTTCGAGGAAGAAAAGGACTTCAGTGTGAAAGAGAAGTCACCGTCAGCTTGTCCAAACTTACTGGATAATCAACCAGGTTCATTTTCTGGCTCCAGCGTGACCTTTGATGATGCCTGGAACAACAGTACAGATGTTTCTTTCTGTGTGTTGCCATCAAGAAGACCACCTCCACCTCTGGTCCCTCTGCTTCCACCTGGTACCACCCCTCCAGTAGATCCTTTCACAACCTTGGCATCTAAGGCCTCACCCACTGTAGACTTCATGGAAAGATAGTGGATACAATAGAAAGCAGTTGTTTTTTAGTTTTGGCAGGATAGAGCCAGAACAACTGGGCATTAGTTATTCATTATGTGCAATAAGTAATTGTTAAGTGTACTGATGTTATGAAATACCACTATTTAATGTGTTCAAAGTTGGAATATGTGTATATTGGAAATAAGGAAAAAATCCTTCTGATTAACTGGAGTTTTGGTGTGTTTCTGTTTGGATAAGTGAGAAAGCATAGTAACCATAAAAAGTGCTCAAAACTACTTTAGAAAATAATCCTTATTCAGAAATTTTATCAGTCTTCTCTGAAGAATCTCAAAAAGCCCAAACAACTTCTAGCTGACATTACTGCCAGCCTTTTCATACTTGTTAACAATTGGTATTCATAAATATTTACCAAAGAGCTATCAAACTTACACTGAAACAGAATTTTGAAAGGCATTGCTTTTTAAAAAATGTGTATATATGCATAAACACATATATACACTTAAATACTTACAAAACTCATAATTTAAATTCTAGAATATAACTGAGGCCAGATTTTTACCTAAAAGTTCAAACAGTACTTTTTTCAATACTTCATTATCAAAAGGATGGCTATAAATGAAATATAGGTAGTTCACTAATTTTCATCCAAAACTAGAATAATCTCACTATAGAACCAGAATTTTCTACCATTCCAAACCCCACCCCTTCAAACACACACATAGCATACATCCTGTTACTTTCCACTCCAGCACCTCCATGTGCTTTCCTCTGGGAGGAGGTTCTTGCAGCTGGAAGCACATATTTTGTGGTCACTGTCATGTAGATGGACACTCCAGCCCTTTCAAAATAGCACTGTGGCCTTATCTGTTGGGAAAGCACGTACCAGCTAACCTAGTCCAATGAGAATGTTAGCCTTACCCGCAGGCTCTCCTCTGTGCATTCAGGTATGTGTTACCCATCTCTCTCCCGCACTTTCCATTTGCTGCATTTGCTCTGGAACTTGTTAGCAAGGAAGCAGCAGTCCTCAGAGTGCTTTAAATTACTCAGTGTCTGTTCTCGCCCCTTAAGAAGCTACATATCACAACTATGATGCTGCTTTAAATTTTTTAGAGGCTACATCTCAAACTAGCTGTGGATTTTATCTCCTGCACTGCCAGTATGCAACCAGTCCTGCTTTTATTTTACGGAGAAGTACCCAGAAGTTTTACAGAATGTTGTATTTTTATGTCATTAAGTAATCCCAATCAGAAAACTTGAGCAATGCTGTTTTGTTGTCAGTTTAAGTTAAAATCATCTTTACTCATTAAGGTTCATATTAATGTTCCTTTTACATAGAGTTGTATGTGTCCACCTAAAGTCCATTGTCCACATTTAACCTGTAAAGGTGTGCTTTGGCAGAATATCAGAAAATTAAGTTCCTGGCTAAGAATGTGTAAAATGTAAAAGCACAGCAAACTGCATTGCACTTAACCACATAAAGAAAATCTAGTAGGAAAAAGCACTTTTCTAAATGCTCAAATGTTACCAAAATACTATATTTATAGAAGTAATCCTCTCTCTGTTAACAGCCATGATTTGTTGTTAGAAATAACTCTTGTGAGTTTTATATTGTGCTTTTTTTGGGGTTCTGATCATTTCAGCAGTAGTATATTTTAAACAGCAGTATTATTATAAGCAGTGCGCTTCAAAATGTGAATTAACTTGTTGAAACTGTGGCTCTAACATCTATGTGATTAGTGTATATGGTATTTGCTCTCCATTAGCAAAATAATTCATTATAAACCTCACTAGTGCAGATTGCAGTTCTATGAGCAATGTTTCCTATTGAATATAAACTACTGTCTAAAATACACATATCATGCAGCAGCTCAGCCTTTATCAGGAAAATTGTGTTTGGCAAGTTGCTGAAAGTGCACAGTTATGAAAGAAAGTTAAAGGTATGCTGCAAATAGCCATTCTTCTATGTATTATTAAAATATTTACCAGTTCTGTTAAAAGCAGAGCAGACATTAGACACTAAGGATCTCTTTGTGAATTCTTTGTTCTCTATAGTAGATTGCTGTTTATATGTAAGAATTTTATTGCTTATGTGGCATACAATATTTATATACTTTACAGAAGTACAGTACTGAAGTCAGTGGTACACAAACATTCTGTACATATCCTGTGAAGTGTGCTGTCATATGAAATAAAAATACCTGTCTTTACCATATTGACTACTTTGCTCAAAAGGGAAGAATTTTTCTCAGCCATTTTCCTTGAACGTTACAAGTTTAGTGACATACAATAGCATACACAGGTTTAGTGACATTTGGGGATTACCTCTTATTGTCATAACTGGTATTTTAATTCAAGGCCTCATTTTCATCCATTTTACTTCTCCATTTAATACTTATCTAAAAATAAGAGGAAAGATATTCTGAGATTACAAATCATCATTTAGGTACCCGAGCCTGATTCTGTAAGAGAGGCCCTCATTCAAAATCTTGTTGGCTTGAACATAACACATGAAGCATGAATGTTTTTCTAACCATAGCAAAAGAAACAGCTTGGGGTCAGAGGGGAAAGAGGCACAGGAAGAGCCAGACAGAAGAGACTGGCCACGGAGTTCCTGTGATTATTGCCTTTTTTTAGCCCTAGGTGTTTGCTATTCAGAACGATAACCTTGATTCTTAAATAGTTCAATTATGTTCATTAACCTCTGATTAAGAAGTTACAGATACAGAATAATACACTTTTAAAAGATTTGTATTTGAACATAATTGTGGGTTTATGTGCAACTGTTAAGAAATAATATGCAGAGATCCTATGTACCCTTTATGCAGTTTCCCCAGTGGTAACATTTTGCAAAACTATGGTATAATACCACAAGCAGGACATTAACAATGACATACAACACTCCCATCACCAGAGATCCCTCATGTTGCTCTTTTCCCACTACCCTCCCATCTTACCCTGTCTTTTGTTTGCAATGTCTGACAACCCCTAGTCTGTTCTACATTTCTATAGTTTTGCCACTTTGAAATTTACATTACATAAATGTAATTATATGGTATATAACTTTTCAGGATTGGCTTTTTTTTATCATAATTCTCGAGATTGCATCTATCAATAGTTAATTCTTTTCTATTGCTAAGTAGTAGTCCACAGTTAGTTTAACTGTTCACCCACTCATTGAAGGACATCTGAGTTTTTCCCAGTTTGGAGCTATTATTTAAAAAACCACTACAAACATTTGTGTACAGGTTTTTGTGTAAACATAAGTTTCCATTTTTCTGGGATAAATGCCTAAATGCCCAGAGTGCAACTGCTGGGTCATAGGGTAGTTGCATGCTTGGGTTTTTCCAAAACTGCCAACCTGTTTTCCAGAATGACTACCATTTTACATTCCACACAGCAATTTATGAGTGATCCAATTTTTCCACATCCTCATCTGCATTTGCTGTTGCACTGTTTTTTATGTTAGCTATTTTAGTAGTGGATATATCATTGTGACTTTGTTTCTTTAATAGCAGTCATGGTGAGCACATTTTCATGTGCTTATTTACCCTCTAATACCTTCAGTAAAATACCTGTTTGTATCTTTTGCCCACTTTCTAAATGCATTCTTTTCTTACTATTGTGTTTTGAGTGTTCTTTATATATCCTAGATACTTGTCCTTTGTTTGGACATGTGGTTTACAAATACTTCTCTCAAGTCTGTAGCTTATCTGTTCATCCTCCTCACATGATCAGTAGCCAGATCCTGAGATCTACAGGTCCACAAACTAACTACAGATGGGGGATTGACACAGGATAGCCAAACTCAACAAAAAACAGACATAGAAATCAACATGCCTGTTTTACTAATTTAAAAAAATCTAAGTCTGATTATATCAAGATTTAGCAAACATGTAAAAATGGGGACTCATACTATTGGTTGAGAGGGTAAATTGGCACAGTAATTCTAGAGAGCAATTTAACAGTGTCCAGTGAAGTTCATATACTCCAGCACAAGAAGTTTGACTTATAGAGAAACTCTAGTATATGTGAAACTGGTGAAAACTAGAAATAAACTAACCTTCAACAGGGGAATGGAGTAGCATATTCATATGGTGCAATACTATGAATTTCATAGCAGTGAAAGTGAGTGGATAAAATATTAGTAAATCTATTATGGAATCAAAGCAAATTACAAAATGATACAGTATGATGCCATTTATTTAAAATTTAAAACATGGCAAAGCCATAGGGAAATGTGTTAATGGTATAAAAACATGCAGGACAGCAGTTACCTCAGGAGAAGGGTTAGAGGGGAGTAGAATCAGGGAGGGGTTATGTGGGAACTTTAATACGTTAGGTCTTAAAAAGTGACTTTTTCTTCATAGAAAATTTTCTCTTTACCACTCTGGCTTCCTGATACCTAGCAGCCATTATGAATAGCCAATCATCTGGAACCAGAGTTTTAATCACGAATGAAATGCTTCAACAAATGGCCCTAAGATGCCATTCATCCTAGAATGGCAACAGTACCTAAAATATTCAGAGAAAATAAGCCAAAATGCACAAGACCACACAGGTGTCATCTTTGTCTTGGAATTCAGAGCCCACTTGGGTGGGGGTGAGACACCAGATTTTGTCATGATTTTTGATTCCTTAAACTACACAGAAAAAGCTACATATAAATTTGAAAGACACGACATGTGAGAAAAAAAGACCTTAAGAGAACACTGAAAGGAAGGCAGTAAAAGTAAAGTTAGGACTGCAAAGTCAAATATCATTGCTGACAAGGATTAAAGATACTGCAAGGGCTTGATCTGTGGCAATTTGGCAGATTTTCCACCATATGATTAATAAACTGTATTTAAACAAAACTGGATGGCCAGTGCATGAGTTTTCCACACTTTTAATTTAGTAAAATTAGTACCCACAGACTCTAATACATGACTGGTGAATACAGACATGGAATCAGGAGAAATAAAGGGACGACCTTATGGCTAGCAGCTGGAGCTGAGAACCCAGTAGGCCTCTATCCCTCAGTGGGGAGAGACATTTGCCAATCTGACCAGCACAAGTTCCAGGGTCTGGGTGACCTCTGCCCCAACAGTACTAGAGATGAAAACACACCCCCTCTCCCTGGGTTCCATACCCATTCCATCCAGTATCAGTCTAACAGCCTTCCCATGAGGCCCTGGATTGGCTTTAGGCATATCCAGGCCAGTAGTCACACCACCACTCTGCCCCCAGAGCCCTGGGGAATGCAGAAGGCCAAAGCTTCAGGAATACGAACTAGCAGGTGCTTGCAATGTTCAAATCAAATCCTACTCTGCAATGGCCTTGCGAAGGAGGTAAGCAGGGGGCGAGGCCTTGCACTCTAATAGCTTTGTTAGCGCCTTGTTATCAAGGGCTCAGGTCAGGTTACCCACCATCCAATCCAAAAAGCTAACCACAGTTTGATTTTCTCTACACCTCTGTTCGAGTTTGTCTTGTCCGTTTATTTTTGTTTTGTTACTTACACTGGAATATAAGCTCTATCAGAGCAGTGGCCCTGGATCTGCCGCGTGTCCCAGGCGCCTGAAAGAAACAGCGCTTGGCCTGACTGCCCTTCTGTCAGAACTTGTTGGACGGTGGCCGGCTGGATGGTTTGGGGAGGGTCACTCCGGCAGCAGCCAACTGAGCCACCCTAGACGTGTGCCTCCGCATCTACCCTCACAGAGCACGCGCTCTCCCTGGCGCCTGGGCGCTAGGAACCGGAGCCGAGGGGACAGGGAGCAGGGACCAGCAAACCAGGCTCGCCTCCCAAACCTCCGGGCGCAGAGCAGCGGGAGGCGTTTCCGGAAATGCCGCTGGGACCCGGGCGGCCCCGGGGTTGCTGCTGCGTGGCACAGCCCCACCCATTCCCGACCTGGCGGCCTCCCTCCCACCCCACCCTGGGATCTCGGGCAGCCGGAGAGTCGGCTGCGCCTTCCGCACTCCCGGCTGCCTGGTCTGTTTGCTGGTTTCCCGGACAACAGCCCTTAACTGGCGCGCGGCCCGGCGAATCCGGCTCGGCGGGTGCGTGCGGGACGCGCGGCCCTCTCGGACTGTGAAGGTCGTTGCCAGACATCACCGGGTCTCCGCTTCCCCACCCGCGGGTTCTGATCTAGACCTGGCGGCCCTTCAGACTGTTTCTTTGTTGCTCCTGGCAACGGCCACTTCCGGGAGCAAGTGACTCCGCCCTTTTCTCCATAGGGCGGGGGAAGACCAGGGTTCCGGTCTCTAAGTAGCCGTTAGTCGGTGGTCGCCGTCTGCTCCTCGCGTTACCGCAGGCTGCGCATCCCCGGCCTTCTGCCCGCCTCGGCGGGGCCGCGGGGCCACCATGGTTCTGCTGCACGTGAAGCGGGGCGATGAGAGCCAGTTCCTGCTACAGGCGCCGGGGAGCACGGAGCTGGAGGAGCTCACGGTGCAGGTGACCCGGGTCTACAACGCGCGGCTCAAGGTGCAGCGCGTCTGCTCAGGTGCGGGCCGGGACCGGGGAGCCGAGCCAGGGCTCGGAGGGGAGGAGGAGACGGGGCCATTTGGGATGGAGGAAGTTGGGTGGAACCCACAAGGCTTTCTCGGACCGGCGCGGGTCAAGTTGGTGGAGATTTGCATAGATGGACAGCAGCTGGGCTTGAAATGGGACACCGGGGTTCGCCGGAGACGCAGAGAGGGCCGGCGACTCGCGTGGAGACGCGACGGGAGAGGCCTAGAGCGCGCAATGCCCGGGCAAACAGACGGAAATGGGAGAGGGCGGGGGAAGCACCCGGAGGAAGCCAAACCGTCGGGCCGAAGAGCTGGAGCAGTGGAATTAAACAGATGCGAAGCGAGCAGATCACTGGCCCCAGTGCCTTTAAAAGGTGGATTTACTACTTGGAGCCTACTGAAGTGGAGCGGGTTGTGGTGCGGAGCCTACCCTGGGACGGCCCCATAGGGCGAGGAGAGGGTGGAGAGGCGTGGTGTTTTCCCTTCTCCAGGGAACACAAGCCTGATTCTCCTGTTACAGCGCTTTGGTGACCCTCCTCTAAACGCCAGGGCAGCGCTGTCCGCTGGAACTTTCCACAGCGAAGAAAGGGTTCCCTGTGTGTGCTGTGCACTAGCCCCATGGGGCCCTGGAACACGACCAAGGAACTGCATTTTATATTTTATTTCATTTGAATTTAGGTTTCAGCAGTCAAGTGGGGCTAGTAGCTACTGCATTACATAGCACAGTTTGACATGGTGATGCTCCCGGTGTTACCTGGAATGTTACTGAGTGGTAGTGACTATAAAAGTGACTTTTGTACCATGCAGATCTCCTTAAGGTCATGGTTTTATCTTTATGGGGCATATGTATAGTTTCTTAGTAAAAAATACCGATTCCAAATGTTACTTTTAAATTAAAGTATATGGGGGAAAAGGGGACTCAGCTTCTGTTCTGTAAAATTATCAATTGAAAATGTGGTGCTGAATGTCAGCAGTCATTTTAGTGAACTTAAAACCCATTCATTTGTTCTTCAGTTGTCAGCAGTTGTGAACTGTGATTCAGGCAGGCCCCAGAGCTCTGAAGACAAGGATGAATGAGACCAGCCCCTTGCCCACCAGAGGTTTAGAGTCTCATGAGAGAGACCATAAATATCTGTTTTGAGTCACACCATTTGTTCTCTAGTGTTTATTTTTATTGTCATGGGCCTCCTGGTGTCTCATACCCGGCTATGGGAAGACCTAGATCATGTAAAATTCACATAGCCTCTTTCATGTAAAAAAAAGCAAAGAAGCAAAAACAAGCAATGTTGCAAGATTAAAGTGTGGATTCGTTTTGGGGTGAATATATATGAAACAGGAGAAATATCAAGCCATGCATTTGAATAGTGAACATGAATACTAGAAAACCAAGATCTTGTCCTGTCTCTGTCGTTTCGGAAGGGTGTGAGCTGACTTAAATCTTCCCCACTAATCAGATTTACATACATCATTTATAAAGTATTTCTACAGAATTCTGTGTAAAATAGCAAGCCTGAGCAGGCCTCATATGACACTAAATCAGCTGTAAATTAAGCAAGATGGGGATCTTGATAACTGTCTTGCCTATCTCACAAGGTTAGAGATAATCTTTGTGAACGCACCTGGAAACCCCTAATATCCTATGTATGTATTCAGATTGTGAATTTTATCTCCTGCCTCCTGAGTGCCAGGTAGTACAGAATAGCAC
The DNA here is from genome assembly GCF_040802235.1 of Manis javanica. Taxonomy (NCBI): domain Eukaryota; kingdom Metazoa; phylum Chordata; class Mammalia; order Pholidota; family Manidae; genus Manis; species Manis javanica. Next base: position 51,433,181 of record NC_133158.1, on the reverse strand, counting down.
AGAGGATTAGACAGCTGCCTAGGGCCATGGGTGAGCTTCTAAACTCTGCTTCTCTTGATCTAGGATGAATCAGTGACCATTTGTGAAAGGTCAGGGGACAGATCTGGCACATAGCAAGTGGTATGTCAGTGTTAAATAAAATAATGAGATGATGGGCAGGACCCCTCTCCTCTAGGAGGAGGTATAAGGGGTTATGGTGATAATTGTGATATATATTGTTTCACTTTCTCTTATTTTTCAGAAATGGAAGAATTAGCAGAACATGGCATATTTCTACCTCCTAATATGCAAGGACTGACTGATGACCAGATTGAAGAACTGAAATTAAGAGATGAATGGGGTGAAAAGTGTGTACCCAGTGGGGGTGCAGTATTTAAAAAGGATGACATTGGACGAAGGAATGGGCAAGGTAATCCAGCGTTTTTCTTTGTGTCCATGACTGAGTATAGCAACTAGTATGAAAGGAGTTCTTTAAGTTGCAGAGTTGGCCTCAGTATTGCTGTACAAACTTATGCAATACTGCACTGTGGAGCTCCTTGTGATAAAATGCTAAGCCAGACTAAATTAGGTGGGTAAAGGAAGCATCTGTCTCTTTGCTCTTACTAAGTTGCAGCTATCTTTTAAATACATCAGATGAACCTATATGAAATTACATTTGTAGGTAGCAAGTGGTTGAAAATTGGCAGTTTCCTGTGATTTAGCCTAATAGTTTTTGGGGGATAGTCATTGAAAGTATTGAAGGTTGTGTTTTGTTAGAGTTTGCAGATCCTGAGGTTTATTTAGAGAGTGCGTGATGGAGGAAATCAGTGTCCGCACAGTGGTCTCCACTTGAATTGAAGATATGCTTCTCTTTTGTGCAAAGCAACTTAGTTCATGTCAGAGCACCATAGAAATTATCCTCCTTTTGGTATATGGTTGATCATGTAGAATTCGAAGGAAAAAAGGATGATAATCCATTTTGATAGTTTATCCCTATCCCTATATAAAAAAGCTCCATTTAAAAGACTATAAATAAATGACCATTTAATATACACCTGTCTACCATGCCCCAAAAACACTGTTAGTAGCAAAAGAAACACAAACATATCCTTACAAAGCCTTTACGTGTCCCCAAAATAACATATGTTTTAATATTGAAGATAATAGGAATCTCTACTTCTATTTCTTTCAAATTTTAACCTGGAAAATTGTTGGTTGTCTTCCACATCTTTCATACTTAAGCTCATTCTCAATTTGGAGAGATTCTTTGCTTCTAAGACAGAACTGTGTCAATGAAGAAAATAATAGTTATCTCATAAGAACCAATTCATTATTCATCTTTAAACCAAAACTGCCTTAAAGTAGCCATTTCTACTTTAATACAATTTATGTCTCTGGTATGTTCAATGTCTAATTAAAACTGTTATTTATTAAAAATACAAGGTTTAAGAGATTTTCATCTGACTTCTCAAGGCCAGCTTTGTCTAAATTCTATACTTGTGCTTTCTCTCATTTCACTTACTCCCCCACTCAGACAGATGGGGTTAGGATAATCAAGAAGGGTTTTAAAGACAGTTGTTTCTCTCCCTCTTCTCTTTATTTTTATAGCTCCGAATGAAAAAATGAAGCAAGTTTTAAAGAAGACAATAGAAGAAGCCAAAGCAGTAATATCTAAGGTTAGCTTTCAAACTCTACTCACGCCTTCCAGAGCTAACTGTCAACCAACTTTAAAAAAAAATTTTTTCCATTTTCTCTTCTTTCTTTGTTTTTGCCTCCCAGAGGCAAGGGAAACAAGCCTGTTTGGGTGGGCCCTACCCTTTCCTTTTCATGAGTGTGACCACTGTCCTGAATCCTTCCAGTTTCTACAGGTCAGATGAAAAATGTTATTGGCTGGTGTAAATGTGGTTCACATGTAGGAGGCACATAAATTGAAGCATATGTGATTTAGTTTCCTTGACCCTTTTGAAGAACTTAAAGTGAATTTTGAACATGTGGCCACATAGTCGCTCTGTAGATACCTGATTGGACACAGCATGTGTCTAATTAAATATGAATTCGTTTTTTGTAATTGTCATAAAGTATTTATACAAAAACTTTCTTAGAAGGAAAAACTTAAGTCATGCCACTGGCATGTGGATCGTGTGACTCTGGAGGAAAAGAATATCAGGCTATTTAAAGAATCGTTATTATGATCAGTTGCTTTTATTTACTTATCGCTGCTACTTGTTACTACCACCTACAGTGCAGGTCTTCTCAGGCCGGAACTGCCTTTTCTTTAGCTCCTCCCAATTCACTGGGCAAAGCTCTTGTTTCTAAGCCAACACTTCCCAAATTCTCCAGGCTCTTAACTAATCCTTCGAGTTCTTCAGGAAAGATGGCTCTTCCGTGCCTGTTAATACAGGAAAGTCCTACAAGGAAGGCTTTGATTCAGTCCATTTGCAAAATGCATTTGACTGCAAACCTTTTTCTTTTTTAAGTAACCTAATATATCTTTATATATTTATTTTTTACTGTTTTTTTTTAATTAAGGTATCATTGGTATACACTCTTACAAAGGTTTCACATGAAAACCATTGTGGTTACTACATTCACCCATATTAGTGAGTTCCTCCCACCCCATTGCAGTCACTGTCCATCAGTGTAGTAAGATGCCACAGAGTCACTTCTTGCATTCTCTGTTCTGCACTGTCTTCCCTGTGACCCCCCACACCATGTGTGCCAATCATAATACCCCTCAATCCCCTTCTACCTCCCACACCACCCACCCTCCCTCACCCCACCCCTTTCATAACCACTGGTCCCTTCTTGGATTCTGTGAGTCTGCTGCTGTTTTGTTCCTTCAGTTTTTGCTTTGTTCTTATACTCCACAAATGAGGGAAATCATTTGGTACTTGACTTTCTCTGCCTGGCTTATTTCACTGAGCATCCCTCCAGCTGTATACATGTTGTTGCAAATGGTAGGATTTGTTTTCTTATATGGCTGAATAATATTCCATTGTGTATATGTACCATCTTTTCTTTACCATTCATCTACTGATGGGCAGTTAGGTTGCTTCCGTATCTTGGCTATTGTAAATAGTGCTGCAATAAACAGGGGTGCATATGTCTTTTTGAATCTGGGATCTTGTTTTCTTTAGGTAAATTCCTAGGAGTGGAATTCCTGGGTCAAATGATACTTCTATTTTTAGTTTTTTGAGGAACCTGTGTATTGCTTTCCACAATGGTTGAACTAATTTATATTCCCACCAAAAGTGTAGGAGGATTCCCCTTTCTCCACATCATTACTAGCATTTGTTGTTTCTTGTCTTTTCAGTGTTCACAGTTCACAACTGCTGACAACTTTTCAGTGTTGGCCATCCTAACTGGTGTGAGGTGACATCTCATTGTGGCTTTAATTTGCATTTCCCTGATAATTAGCAATGTGGAGCATCTTTCATGTGCCTGTTGGCCATCTGAATTTCTTCTTTGGAGAAGTGTCTGTTCATATCCTGTGCCCATTTTTTAATTGGGTTATTTGCTTTTTGGTGTTGAGGTGCATGAGTTCTTTATATATTTTGGATGTCAACCCCTTATCAGATCTGTCATTTATGAATATATTCTCCCATACTATAGGAGGCCTTTTTGTTCTACTGATGGTGTCCTTTGCTGTACAGAGGCTTTTTAATTGGATATAGTCCCACTTGTTCATTTTTGCTTTTGTTTCCCTTGCCCAGGGAGATATGTTCATGAAAAAGTTGCTCATGTTTATATTCAAGAGAGTTTTGCCTATGTTTTCTTCTAAGAGTTTTATGGTTTCATGACTTACATTCAGGTCTTTGATCCATTTCAAGTTTACTTTTGTGTATGAAGTTAGACAGTAATCCAGTTTCATTCTCTTACATGTAGCTGTCCAGTTTTGCCAACATCTGTTGTTGAAGAGGCTGTCATTTCCCCACTGTATACCCATGGCTCCTTTATTGTATATGAATTGATCATATATGCTTGGATTTATATCTGGGCTCTCTATTCTGTTCCATTGGTCTATGGGTCTGTTCTTGTGCCAGTACCAAGTTGTCTTGATTACTGTGGCTTTGTAGTAGAGCTTGAAGTTGGGCAGCATAATCCCCTCAGATTTATTCTTCCTTTTTAGGATAGCTTTGGTTATTCAGAGTCTTTTGTGGTTCCATATGAATTTTAGAACTATTTGTTCTAGTTCACTGAAGAATGCCATTGGTATTTTGATAGGGATTGCATTGAATCTGTAGATTGCTTTAGGCAGGATGGCCATTTTGACAATATTAATTCTTCCTATCCATGAGCATGGAATGTATTTCCATTTATTGGTGTCTTCGACTGCAGAACCTTTTTTTAAAAAGTACTGATAATAACTACTAACATCCAGTCAAGTCAGCCCATCACAGAACGTGTGAGGAGAACAGAGGACTCTGCCCTGCACCCTTCACTCACATTTTTTTCTGTGGAAGTCCTGTTCATTTATATCGCCTCTGCCCTTTGCCTGCCAATATTTCTGTGTGTTACTGCATAGTTCACAGAGAGGTTTCCAGGTGGTCCCAGGGCTTTGCAGCAGTAACTGGCCCAGCATGGCAGAGCTCCTGAGTGACTGGGCCTGGCTTCACACCCAGGGCCCTTTGCATGCTGCCCCCAGAAGTGTGCATGCATCGCTGTCCCCTCACCACGCTCTGCCACGTTGAGGCAGTGAGCACTGTGGGTCAGAACATGGTGGGGCGAGCAGGGGAGGGTTCGAGTCCCAGCACCTTGGGACTTGAACTCCTTCACTCAGGTTGTATAAGCAAGTGAGAGACAGTGAAATATCCAAACTGTGTGGCTCCTCCTGAATGGGAGGAGCGTGTCTATGCAACCCCTTTACCTGGGAACCCACTCTCTGCTAAGGGTGGGGGACCAGGTCAGTCTGCCTGAGGCTGTGCTGAGTTTCTCCATCCCCTAGCCGGGCATGGGGCTGGCATCACTGCCCTGGGTGGGTGGCGGAGCTTTTATAGAAAAGGACTCTGAGGCACCCCTCTGTGGTAATAGTGGTGGTGGTGGGCAACACCCTGCAAGCAGGAAGACTTCCCGGAGGTGCCCCTCTGTCTGGGGCCCTTCACACTGTGCTGGTGGCGTATGTCTCCCATGGGGATACATTTTATTGGGATTTATGACTTAGGGAGAATTTCATAAGCTGCCCTGGGAGGAGGCAAGTGGGGGAAGACATGGGTTTAGGGAGCTTATGTCTGGGCCTCTGGGACCTTCCTCCCTGGGGGCCTTGTCAGCCTCGGGCCTCAGTCCCTACCCAGCCTCCTAACCCAGGACCTGGGCACCCACAGGATGGTCTGAGCCATAGCCAGGTCGCGGACGCCTGCATTTCCTGAGAAGCAGGGACGTTCGGCTCCCTGCCACCTTATCCTCCACAGTCGGTCAGATCATGCCCCCCATTACGCAACAGTTCCGTCAGGGACGCCCTGACGTTCCCCTCGTAGTGCGGGGTCTTACCCACCACCAGCCCTTTGGCCAGAGCCTCTGCCCTGCCATGGAGTCCCCACCCACCCTCTTCCCTAACTTGCTTCTTTGCCTTCCTGGGACCAATTTGTCCTCTTAATGCTCAGCAGGCCCTTGAGGCCCCAGGCTCTGAGCCCCTGGATGGCCTGTGCTAACCCACTGCCCGCCGCCCACCTCCCATCTCCTGGGCCTGGAGGACCCAGGGGGGCCTCCCCAGCCCTGCTTTCTGCCACCCCAGCCCCTGCCAGTGCTGGGTGGCCGCTGGCCCTTCTCCCTGCCAGAAGGCTGGCCTCAGACCTTCTCAGGGTCCATGGACTTCTGCAGTTGTCTGTCCAACCTGCGAGTTGTCTCTTTTCCTGCTTCTTCCTCTTCCTTCCCTGGAGACTCTGAGTATTTGGTGTCTCTGGCCCTTGGGCTCTCTCACAAATCTGCTGCTTGTCCGGAAATCCAGGAGGGGTGATGTCCGGTGTTTCCTGTGGGCTGTGCTGAGTCTGAACGCGCCTGTCCTCTTTCCTCCACCTGAGATCAGTGGTGTGCAGCCTTCCCTTTTATACCTGCCCTGTGCCCACCTTTGCCTCCCAGCAAGCTGCTGGGAGAAGCGCATGATGCCTCTGAGTCCTTGGCCCCTATCCCTCTGAGTTTCCTAGAACCTGGCCTCTCCTTCCCCCCAGAAATGGCCATCTTGGGGCTACCAGTGACCCCTTAACCAGCAACTCCAGAGGCCCCTTCTCAGCCTGACTCGTGGCTCCTCTCTTTGAACCATACCCAGGATCCTGCTCTATTCCCATTCCCTCCCAGCTCTCTGAGTGCCACTTTCTCTACCCTCGCCTCTGACGCATGACATTGATCAAAGTACTTTACCTGTAGCCCTCTTTGCCTTCCTTTCTGCTTTCTCCTCCAGCATTTATCATTTCTCCCAAAGCAAATTTTACCTTTCTGCAGATAACCCTTAAAACTCTGTCCTCTACCCCTGACATCTTCCTTCACTGGCCTTCCAACTGGTTCCTGCTTGCTTTTGCCTGAAAGCCCAGCCAGCACTTGACTCAAGTTTTCTGGACCAGCTCATGGACTCCTCACTCTCACCCTCTGTATTCTGTACCCGAGCAGCAGCGTCTCTGCAGACTCCCGTTTCTATCAACAGAACCGCAGTGTGCGTTAGACAGGCTGTCACCCTCAGTGTCCCCCTCAGCATGTCCTTCTCTGTGGTCTGCATGCCTTAAGTTCAGGCCTGTACCGTCTGCTCCGTGATGCCTCTAAAATCCAAATCCTTTCATTTCCACCACTGCCACTTTATTTAATAGGGTAGCCTTTTGTGTTAAGACACAAGTGGGTGGCCTACAGTTGAGTTCAGTTCAACTCTACATTGCGCAGAGTTGGCACAGACCCCACAGGTGAAAGGACAGGTTATCCCCAGGACTCTCTTACTCAGGCACCAGGCAGCCCTCCCTTCTGTCTGACTTGGCTCTGGATTTGGAGGTTCCCACAGCCCCCTTCAGATTCAGTGATTCACTATGATGACAGAGTGCCCCGCAGGTGCTCTATGTACTGTTACAATTTTGTGACAGGACACAACTCTGAAACTGGGAGAGATGCGTGGGCAGGTCTGGGGGCAGGAGTGTGGGGCTTCTGGGCCCTTCCTCCTCCGTGGTGTCCGCGCACTCTCTTTCCCAAATACCAATGTGCTCTCCCACCAGGAAGCTCCACTGAGCTTCGATGTCCAGAAAGTGTACCAGGTTTCATCACGGGCATGAATGATGAAATCCTTGGCCATGTGATCACATTCCTCTCTCGCCTCATTTCTCCAGAGGTAGTGATAGGGGGTCTGAAAGTTGCAGTCCTATCTACTCAGCTTGGTCTTTCTGGGGAGGCCTTAAGTGAAAAGATCACCTTGTTAGCATAAACTCAGCTCTGGTCAAAAGGGGCTCACTTTGAGTAACAGAAGAAGCCACTCCTATCACTGCAAATTCTGAGTGACTGTGAAGCTCTCTGCCAGGACGGACAAAGACCGGACAGAGTGTTGATTATATCTCACCTTGCCTCTGTGCCCCTGTCAGAGGCCATTGCCTCTGTGCCACCCAGTCTCCCCCTGCTGGGTCCATTCTGCACCCCTGCAGGGTCAGTCTCTCAGCATCACCAGTCCTTACTGCACAGTCAGTCACTGCCCAGCACCTCCCCGTAAAGGCAGACCCCCAGGCTGGCCAGCACAGCTGTTCAAAGTGAGCTCCAGGCTGCCCTCTGGCAGCATCTTCTCTTCGCCTGCCTGCCCCAAGCAGTGGGGCTGCGTGCTGTGACCTGCCTCCCTTTGCTTCTGCCTGTCCTGAAGCTCCCTGTCCCCTCTGCACCTGGTCACCCCACTTAGGTTTTAAGGCCTGCCTGAGGTCCCTCCCCGTCTGTGGGGTTCCCCGCTCCTCTCCCATCTCTCCCACTAGTCTGGGTGCCCTTCACTGACTCCCAGCTCGGTGCTGCTCAGCCTGCTTCCTGTCTAGGCTGCAGTGGGCGTGGCTCGGCCCTGAAACAGACTGGTCGCTTTGATGGTGAGCACCCTGGGACTCCGTTTGTTGCTCTGGCAGCATCTGGCAAGGGTCTTGTTTTGTTTCGTTTTTTTTTTTATTGAAGTATCATTGATAATACAATCTTATGATGGTTTCACATAACACAGTGGTTTCAACTTTCACCCATATTATCAAGTCCTCACCCCTTCCTTGCAGTCAGTGTCCATCAGTGTAGTAAGATGCTACAGAGGCATTGTTTTCTCTGTGCTATACTGCCTTCTCCATGACCTACCTATATTGTGCGTGCTAATTATAGTGCCTCTTAATCCCCTTCTCCCTCCTCACCTACCCTCCCCATTTCCAGTGGTAACCAGTGTCTGCGAGTCTACTGCTATTTTGTTCCTTCTGTTTTGGCAAGGGTCTTGTGCAAGAACTTGGTAAATATCTGGGGAATTACCAGCACATTGTAGATAATGATCCCTGTCCACTTTCAGAAACAAGTGGAGGCCAGCATCTGTGTTACCATGGAGATGGTGAAAGATGCTCTGGACCAGCTTCGAGGTGCAGTGATGATTGTTTATCCCATGGGGTTGCCGCCCTATGATCCCATCCGGATGGAATTTGAAAATAAAGAAGACTTGTCAGGAACTCAGGTATGTGGCTATCGGACATTCTGTGAGTTCAAATCCCCCTCAAAGAACAGAAGCCCCTTACATTTGACCCTCTCTTCTGGATGCAGTTTTTTGCTTTATGCCCAGCTTCCCATCTGGTTATGCTGGGCTTCAGGGCAGGGTTCTGAATTCAGGGAGGACCCTGAAGGTAGTACTCATGGTTGAGGGCTTGGCCCCCACACACAGACGGGCAGTAGAGAGGCTTTGTGAGGCTGCCCATCAGGAGTAACTGAAAACAGTCCCATTTCTTGGGCCACTGGAAAGCCAGATGCCTAATTTGGACCTGTTGGTCCCTTTGCGTGGAAGTTTGTATTCTAGCCTTACCTCTTGCATCCTGTCATTTTCTGCCTTTATGTTTCCTTTTCCTTTGTTTTTCTCATTTGCTCCTTAACCTATGGGACAGGATCTGTTTCTCTGAGTGATCTTCAATAGGTAGAATCTGCAGACACAAACAAGGCCCCATTATGCCTCTATCTGCGATCCCAGCCGGATTCCAGTGTTCTTCCCAGTGCTATCCTAAAGTCCATATAAGAGGAGCAATGTTAGGATGTGGGTGCAAATGAGATAGGATCCTCCCCGCTTCGCAGAGGAAGAAGTTAGCTGAGTCAGGGCCAGAGCTGAACTAGCTGGGAAGGTATCAAGGTGGCTGAGGGCTGGGAGTAGGCAAGGAGTCAGTGCTTCCCCTGGGGGCTGGGGACCACCATGCTGCTCCTGCACCTGCAGGGGGGCCTCACCTGTGGCCTACCCTGATGATCTTAAAGTGTGTTGTTTCCGTGGCCCCAGGCAGGACTCAATGTCATTAAAGAATCAGAGGCAAAACTGTGGTGGGCAGCCAAGGAGTTAAGAAGAACAAAGAAGCTTTCAGACTATGTCGGCAAAAATGAAAAAACCAAAATTATCGTCAAGATTCAGCAGGTAAGTATTTTTGCTTTAACATGTCCCTATTTTTTACGATTTTGTTTTAATTTGGGGGGATGCGCCAATGTTAATTTCAACTTTAGAAGGAAGGTTACAAATAACTAAAATTATTTCTTGACATGAAAAGTACAGCCTAGAGCACTGATTTCAAGTTTTCGAAGGGCTGACACTATAAACGAGGAGTTAGAGGCCTGCGAGGGTGTAAGCGGAGCTCGGCAAGGCGCTGGGCCGTGTGCTCTCCTGATATCACTGTGTCGCCTGCGGCAGCCGTGGTCCCACAACTCTCCCTGTGCCTCCCCCACTGCACCCGCAGTGCTGAGCTGGAATGGCCGTGACAGCAGCCCTCAGCATCCGGTCTCCATCCACCCAGCGGCCGCAGCACGGGCGCTGGGGTCCAGATCTCCAGTTAACTTGCCCAGGATGGTCAGACTGGACGGCCCACTTACTGTTAGCAGTTGGCCAAGGTGGTTGGAAAACATTCCTGTACCTTCCTGGGCCATCCCTGTAAGAATGCCTTAATCCACAGTTTGCTCTTCGCTCATCTTTCAGAGAGGACAAGGCGCTCCAGCCCGAGAACCCATTATCAGCAGTGAGGAGCAGAAGCAGCTGATGCTGTATTACCACAGAAGACAGGAGGAGCTCAAGGTGCGGGCGACAGACGGGTTTAGAGAGCCACGCCAGAACCTCACCCCATGCCTCACCGCAGGCGCTGGGGAAGCTGGGGCGCACGGGTGGGGGCATTTCTATTGGCTCAGCCTCTCCAGGGCCGCCAGAGCCGCTGGCCGCCCCTCCCTCCAGCGCTGGGCTCCGGAAGTGCCCTGCTCCCGGGAAGGCGGGGAGCCAGGAGCTCGCCTGTGGGGCCTCTTGTCTCTGTGTTGTAAAACACTTTCCCAAAATGCCTTCCTGAGTAAAACAAATTTATTTGCAGAAATTGGAAGAAAATGACGATGACTCCTGTTTAAATTCTCCATGGGCTGATAACACGGCTTTGAAAAGACATTTCCATGGCGTCAAGGACATAAAGTGGAGGCCAAGATGAAGTTCCTCAAACTTACCGGCTTCCTCTCCTGCAGGCAGCATGGTGAGAGGGTACCGCCTGTGAGAGGTGCGGAAATTCCTAGTCTTAGTGTTTCTCTCAGCTTGAATGTTTAAGAGTTTGTCAAGGTTTTAGAACTTAATAAATATATACTCAAAATAATCTGCCTGTAATATTTTTTTTCAGGAACAACTATATAACATTTGAGGTTTTTCTGCGACAAAATACTAATGATGTAATGACAAACGTTTTTTCTTCTGGTGTCTTTGTTCTGTGTTCTCACGAGAGCTGTTGTATTGGAGGAAATGGAAGCACCTTTTCTCCAAGGCGAGTCAAGTATCTTCTGGAAGCTGCGGCCGTCAGTGGCCACTAGGGGCTGCCCGACTCCCACTGTCCCTGCCACTGCCTGTGTGGATCTGTGGGAGGCTGTTCTCAGTCTTTGCATGTTTCTGTGTGTCTAATGGAGCCTCCACGGCTGGTGGTAGTGCCTGCTTGGCCTTGTCTTCTGGTGTAAAACCCACATCTGGATGGAAGTTGGACTGTGAGTCTAACCTGGAAACTGAACAAGTTCTTCCACAGTTTCTGGGCTTTTCCTGAAAGTGAATGCTATCCTGGTAGCTAATGGATGGTTCTCCCTAGTGGGCTCAGGGACCGTGGTCCATAGGCCACTGTGGCTCACCTGCCATCGTGATGGTTTACTAGGACACCTTTGATTTTAAATACCCCAACTCACCATCCCCACAAACACTCCCACTGCAGCAGCTCCAGCACGCGCAGACTGCCGGTGCCATGAAAGCACCTGGACACCCTGTCGTGCTTGACTGGGTCTGTAGGCGCTGTCCCCATAGCCGGAAACTCAGCATGCCCACCCACAGGGGAAGTAAAGTGATGGGCTCTCTCCCCGCCTGGCCATCCCGCGCCCCTGCTCCTCTGCCCCCAGACCCGTGCCTGCCACAGAGATGGAGGTGGGTATGGGTTCCACCTGCTCAGGGCAGGCTTCCCTGGGGGTGGGCCGGGGCCAGCCACTTGGTTCCCAGATCAGGTCCCCTTGTGGGGTAGGGACCAGCCTCTTCCCCCTCTGCCCATCTCCATGGGTCAGAGGAAGTGGAAGTCGGAACACAGCAGCCAGACCCACTGAGACTGCCCCCTGCCTTACAGGGAGGACATAGGCCCTTGGCAGAGACTAGACCCTCTGGAGAGCAGAAAGAGCCCCGAGCACCCAGGACGTTCCGTATCTGTCCCTCACCTCACCACCATCTCCAGGTTACTTAGGGCAGTGCCCCGTAACCTGTTAGTAGGATTTCTGTTGTTCCACAGTGTTTTCTAAAGTGAGTTGTGGCCGACTCCACATCTTGATTGTACCTTACTCTTTTGGCTGATAGTCAAATTTTGTAAAATCAAATTTGTGTCTATTTTCTTTTTGATTTTCATTTTAATTTAAAAATGTTTCCATGAAAAATTTTTGTCCTTGGATGATGTAAAGTTTGTAATAAGATTTTATGATTCTATTTGAGGCACATCCTGCCTCTGTCAATGTGTAGTTTATGTGGATCACACAATACACACTTGCAAAGCATGTTAACATGATCAGAGCAGATCTTCTTAAGAACTATTGCCGTGTCATTAGGAGTTCTTGTCAGCTCAGTGGAGTATAAGCGCTTTATGCAACCATGATAGGCACTCTGTTGCTTCATATAATCCAAGGTTAGCAGCCACGTAACTTTGGAGGACAGAAATCACTAGACAGCTAGCAGCACGCTGCGCTCCTTTAGAGAAGACACATGAAGATAACAATCCTCTCTGTCTGCCCGTCTCTACCTCAACCTGAGCTCTCCCTATTGAGATGTAGCCGCTCGTTGGAATGTAAGCCTGTGAGCAGCCCCTTTACAGCTGGCTGTAACGAAAGCAACCCCAGTCTCTAATACCCGCTCTTCCCACCATGCTTATGTGGATTAATTCACTTTGCATCCACCCACTGAAGAAGGTGGTGGTCTGAGACAGATGACCCGACTCATCTGTGGTCACATCGTGAAGGTAGAGCCAAAAATCAATGCGTCAGCAGAGGTCATCTCGTCAAATGGCAGGATAGATCAGCCTTAATGTGGTCTTGGTGTAACTTTCTTTTTTTAAAAAAAATCCAATACATCTTTGGATCAATGTTGAAAAGAATCCAAGGGCCCGGTGTCTGAACAGTGCCAGCCGGTGTCCACAATTTTGTCCTTTTAACACAACTTGTGTTCTCGTGGTGATTTCATGGAGACCAGGAATGCTGGTAATAAAACTTTACGCTGCCTAAAACTCTTTGGACCAGCAAACCAAAACACTGGGCAGGATTTCTGCTGCAGGATCACTTGGTTCCTTGGCAAATGCTCCGTGAAGAATGTGCCATCAAGCTTGAAATTAGCTGCCACACGCTTGGGGCACAGTAGCCATGAGCCTGTTGGATTCTCTCACAAAGCCTCAGAAACCATCCCACAGTGCTCGGAGCTGCGCAAGGGCCCTGGAGGCATCAGTCCATGCAAGTCCCCCCTGGCCCCAGCAGGAGCTCAGGGAGATAGAGTTGCTTCCCAGGAAAAGCTCAATATGAGATGTCATAGTAATACAGCTGGCATTGATAGCTCACCATTTCCCAGACAGTTGCACTCTGTGCTTCGTGCGTATTTTCACATTTACACCTCACAACAGCCAAATTAGAAACTGGTATTATTGTCATTTCACAAGTATGGAAACCAAAGCCCAGAATGTGCCGAAGATGAAGCATCTAAAAATCCACCTGCTGGTCCTAGAGTCTGCCGACCACTATACAGGAAGTTTATGTTTATGCCTAATGTAGACACTAAACCACATGCTAGTGACCAGTGGTGAGTGAACATCCAGAGAATGTCCATCTGTAAAGGGCCCAAACCGAGAGTGTGCCTGCTAGGATGGGCAGGTGGCAGCCTTTGGTTACTTGAATGTCTGAGGCCAGCAGTGATGGGACACAGGCCCTAAGACTGCTCTGTTTCACTGACCACCAAAAGCGGGAAAAGATACCTAAGCACTCGGCCTTGTGACGCTTGGCTCAACCCCAAAAACCACTGCCTCAGATGATAGAAGTCTAGGGGTGGGTCCTCCCTGGAGGAGAGACCCCCGCCTGCTCTCAGGCCCAGTACACACAGACCATAGGATTCTTCACCTAAGGATCCTGGGTCACTAGCATGGATTCAGAAGTTAGTAGATGAACAAATTCCCACAGGCTAAGTCCTGGCCTGCCTATAATAGATTTGAGTTCTGTACATTCAGAGCAAGAAAACAGTCACATCTGTCTTGTATTTCAGCAAAGAGGCAGAATTCCAAAAGACCACGTAAGCTGGCATGTCATAAAATGCAAAATGGAAAGCACAGAAAACCCCATTTGTAGTTTTTTACCTAAATCCCTGAGTAGTGATGGCCTGTGTTGGGTGGCAGCACTGCTCAGCAGCCACAGACCATAGCCACAGTCCCTCCCCTAAGCCTCTCCTGAATACACTTGGCATCAGCCCACAGTACCCAACCCATCCTGTGACCTTTCCTCAGCTCATTGAGAGAGGCTGACGCAGGTGCCCCAGCACAGTGAACATGAGAACAGCCCCAGGGCCCTTCATTCTGCCTCTTCATCTACAACAGCGTTCTGAAGCAAGACGCAGCCTGTGAGTGACTTGGGTGACATGACTGTGGTGCTATGTCCATGGGCCTCCCCATTCTCCTCCCCCTGCCCCACCCCAGAATAGGCAGATTCCGCAGCCCATGGTTCTTGTGGGGATCTCATTTCTTGTGATCCTGTTTGCATTGTGCTAGAATGCATCCCACAGGCTCAGAGCAGCTGTATGTTTTAGTGGTAAATTAGCAAAATACAAAATGCCCTCATAGTTCTTGATATCAGAATGCAAAGACTTACAACTAAATCACTTATGATTGTTGTGAAATAGAAGAGATGGAGATAAAACTATTAAGGTCATTGATATGCAAGTCAAAATCCCAAAACCAAGAGCTGCTCTGTTAGACCTTCACAGGATGAACCCAGCCCACCTGGACAGAAATCCCTTCTCTTAACACCTTTACAAGCTGGAAAACTCTTGGTGTTTCTAGAGGGTAATTTACATTTAACTGATGAGAGAGTTTTGACTGGCATACATCTTGATTTTCCTTGGAAGTAAATAGGATTAAAGATTGACTATATGATTTTAATTGCTTTATGCAAAAATTGGTGAATATTTCAAAGAAACGTTCACAGCTTGTGAACCCAGATGCGTTCTGGGCTGTTCAATGGAAGGAAGTTTATATAAAGCTGTGGGAATTGTAGCACTTCCTTGGATACAAACACAGTCCAGATACATTAGCTCAAGATTTTGTTGTGGTGAGAAAGAGTGTCAATAGCTGGAGACCAAGCGGACTCTCAGCAAGAATACGTGGTGGTCAAGTAAAACCAGAGGGACAGACGCCACTTCCTGGCTGGCTCTGGGGGCTTCAGATTTGGAGAACCAGACACTCATAAGCAGTAGCTCCTGCGGAAGTGATGGAGCTGTGGTGGGCAGGGCAGGTTGATCACAAACCAGGCCCACGCAATAAACCAGAGCTGCCAGAACATGCATGGGTAGATCTCCAGGAGCTGGAGCGCCACCTTTTCTGTGGAGCTGATTGTGCATCACTGCTGAAGCGAGACCCCGCGAGTCCTCTGCCACCTTCCCTGAGAACTGAGGGATTTCCAGTCTGCCTGGAGAAGCAGGCACCACCATTTATTCCTTGCGAGCTCCGCACATGGTTCCTTCTGCCCTTGCCTGTGGTCTCCCCTGGCCTGGGGGAGTCCCACACGTGTGTGTGCAGATCAGTTCTTAGCGCGTTGTCTGGGGGATGTTCTGGGAATCTGCATTCCTCTGTGTACCTCCTTGTCTCCAACACCCTGTCCTGGGAGCTCCGTGGCCCCCCAGCTCCGTGTCTTCAGCTCAGGCCGCCCCCTGGCTCCCCTTGGGCGGGAGATACACTAAGACAGTGTGTAGGGCGGCACCGCCCCTCTTAGCCAGAGGTCAATGTCTTGAAGACATTGTTTCATACTTTCTTCAGTTTTTTAGTTGTTTCAGGTAGGAGGGTCAATCTAGTCTCTGTTCCTCCAGTTTGGCCAGAAGTACAGTCTCAGGATGTACCTTTTAATCAACTATTATGCTCACTAGAGATCTACTGTCATTAAAATACCAATGTTTAAAGAATTAAAATAAAATAAAGCACATCAAAAAATTATACTAAATATCATTTGGTTCTAGGTGACTGAGAAGGTGACCTGGGGGCTTGGGGTACTATGTGGTCTCCAAATTGGACCGCTGCCTCTAATTTCTCCCTGCTCCAGTCTGCCTGAATTGCACGTGAGCCCCTCACCAGCTGAAGTCACTTCCAGAACTCCTCTTTGACTTCAGAGTTCAGCCCAGACTCCTCATTCTGGCAGGAAAGGCCAGTCCTGGGTCACAGTGCATGCTTGCAACCCATCTACTGACTGGCCGGCGCCATAATCAGGGTGCAGTTGGCCATCCCATGGTTCCCCACCCCCATATGTGACATAGGACAGCATCATTCCCTTACTGCACGCTGTGTTCCAGCCACGTGGAACAGGCATCCTTCCTGTGAACAGCAATGCTGAGAACTGGTCCCCTAGCCCCCAACCTCCTTGCTTAACTGGCTGATGCACCCATCCACCCATTGCTGTGAGGTTGGCTGCCAAATTCCCACCATGACCCCAGTCCTGGGGAACAGCCGTCTGCCAGACAGGAGCCACCTCAGCGGGGAGGGTAGCACCTCTCCCCACCAAACTCCCCATGCCAGTGACTGACTGAGGGCCAAGCTGGGGCTCAGAGCTCAGGGGAGAGGCGTGTCCACAGCCCTGCTGGGCTTTTTTCCCTGCTCCATCCTGCTCCTCCCACCCTGCGGACACCCTCCTGTAGTGAATCTCTTCACAAGAATCCCCAACCAGCGTGCTTCTAGGGACCCTGACCTAAAGCATTCCCCCAACGGGCTCCTTATTTCTGGTCTCCACGCGTGGCTTCTGCTGCTGCCTCTCCCCAGGGAGGCCTCCTCCAGACACACATCTGCCCAAGCAACTCCTACCCACACTTCAGGGGCCTGCTCAGTGCCCACCTCCTCTGTGAAGCCTCCCTTCACATATAATGTGACAGAGACAAAAGCAGATTCACCTGGTGGCATTACCATCCTGAACAAAACTCACATTTTCCAGCTTTGCACTGAAGTGTAGCTTTGTGATTTCTGGCCAGTGGGCTGTGCATGGACACTTCATGTCAATGGTCTGAACTCACAAGAAATGGGCTGAGGCCTGAACGTGGCTCTCCATGGCATTGCCAGGGCTCCTGCAGCCATAAGCTGGATCAGCGGGACGTCAGGGTGAACAGAGATGGGCAGGGACCCCACAGTACCAGGCTCTCATCCCTGACATGATGAAATAGAGTGAGCCCCCCTTGAATTGGCCAGGATTTAGCCTTATTTTTGCTTATCATTTAACTAGCCCCACTCTGTGTCCCCCCTTCAGGCTGTTCTTGGGGAGGCAGAAACCATCCTGAGGTCAGTCACCTCGGCATTTTGACTGCATTTGCTTTCCCAGGTGAGCTTGTCTGCCCAGCACTAGACACGTGTGTTATCTAGTTCTTCCTAAACCCATGGCCTTGACCTTCTTACTTATAATACAACATAGTAACTAAAAGCCTGCTATTTGCCTCCCAATGGCAATTTTTTTCTTTGCCCTTAGTAAAAGTGTGCTACTTCTTAAAAAGCTGAACACAATGCTACTAATTAAAACACTTCATTTCCCAGCATTCCTTATGGCTGGGGGTAACCCCATGAGAAAGCTCTGGACAAAGTAATTAAAGTAAAGAGTTGGGGTAATACTGGGACATATCTTTAAAAGTGACTTCTTCTTCTGTCTTTTCTGTCACCTCAGGTGTGGATGTGATGGCTGGAGCTCCAGCAGTCATGTTGGATTATGACCTTGGGAAAGCAACGAGATAGAAGGAGCTTGGGTCTGTGACACCAGGAGCCACCACCACACTCAGGACTGCCTGTGTGTGTTCTTCTATACCATTAAGTCACTGTTTTCAGGACTTGGTTACCTGCAGATGAACCCGATGTAATTGGGAGAGCGACATAACACATCTCGTCCCCTCACCACACTGGGCGCTGTTCCTGCAATGCTTAACAGTGTAAAAAAGAAAAACCACAATCAGAACTGACAAAGTTGCCTCGGGCTCTGGAAAATCAAGATGGACTGAGCCAGTGCACTGTGCTGGAGTATGGGAAGGCAAGAGACCCCGCCCTGCCAGAGAGAGACAGAGGAACCCTTCCAGGAGTCTTCCTGAGTTCCATCCTTTAAAGAAGAAATGACCTGTCAAACTGATCACCGATGTGGGGATCACCTACTGCTTCTGAATCAGCATCTAATCTGGCAACTGCTTTTTCCTCTGAGTATTTTTGCTGGAAGTTTGAAATGGTCAGTTATTCCTGCAAGCACCATTCGACCATGTAACACTGAGAGAGGAAGAAACAGTAAGGAGCTGATCTTTAAATGGGTGACTATGAGGGGAGGGGGAGGAGAGGAGGGGAAGGAGAGGAATTTTTGATTCAGAAAAAAACCTTTTTAACTCTGAACTTGGGGCAGTTGAGCAGCACCCCTTATGCAGCAGACACAGGTCAGTTTAGGCATTTGGGGGCTTGCCTGTGATGGTGGCAGGTAGGAAAGCTTGGGTGAAGACCGCGGGCTCATGCTCAAATCCTTGCCACCTGTGAAATCCGAGGAAGTCACTTTACCTTCATATGCCTCAGTTTCCTCATTTGTAAAATGGGAATGATGATAGTATTTAATTTCATAGGGTTGTTGTGAAGACAAAATGCAATACTCTTTGTGAAACCACTTAGTGTGGCAAAGGGAGAGTTCCAAACATTTCAGTCATTATTCACAGTTTCAGGAGATGTGACTTGAGGACAGTCAAGTTTCCAGTCAGGTTTCCTCCAGAAGCTAAGTGATAACTGATTTCCCCTGGGCTGGGAGCTCAGCATTTCACAGCCTGCCTCTCAGGACACTGGCCTCCTGAGGAAAGACCTCAGGTTGGGGTCCAGCTGGGGTCTCCCTTAGGGTGCCTGCCACAAGGTCAGATTTCAATAGAAAGTTGTTGAATGAGGCACAAGAATGGAGAGGGTACCAGGTCTCGGTGTGCCTGCTCTGCTTGGGGACCATCCCAGGTGGTCCATTGTGCCCTTTATCACCAATTTTGATGTCCCCAAGAAGCCCAAGACTCCTGAGCACCTCTCATCCTGAACCCCTCCCTTCCCAGCCTCCACTGGTCCCGAGTCCTTCCATTTGGCCCTCAGGAAACTGGTTGCACCCCCAAAATTCTTGTCTGCTCACCCTCCCCTTAAATGCCTTTCTCCCCGCATCCCACCTGAAGCCTTTATTGCCCCTAAGGACCCTGCTGTCTGAGCAGCCTGTGGGGTGGGGCTATTTCCCTCCCACACCCTCAGTCCCAGATTGGTGGGGACCGGTGTCCTGTGCTCCTAGATCAGCCTTCCTTCCTCCTTAGAAACCTCACCTCCAATACTTCCCCAACCCCTTGGGGTCTTTATATGGTTCTGTTTGCTGCCCCTTCACTGCTCAATATATAAACACCCCCCTTGCAGACCTTGGGGCACCATTAAAGCACCCAGCAGGCCCAGTCAGCTCCCACATGCCATACTCTATGGCTGGCAGGTTTGTCGGGCAAAACCCCAACCGTCATTAAAAACAACATTCCAGCTTAGCATGGCAGAGACAGCCCCACAGTCAAGGTCATGGGGGTGGAGAAGAGCAGGTCCTCAGGCTCCTCACTTCAGTGCCAGTGTCACGCCTCCTCCCCATCCTGTCCTGCTTCCCAGTCGCAGAGAAAACAGAAGCTGGTCAGAGGGAGGGTCCCTGCCCTCCCACCACCGCCTACCCCCCACACTGGGTGTCTGTCCCCATTTCTGTTGCCAAACTGTGCAGGCCCCCACCAAAGCCACCTTGGGCCTGTTCACATGATTCTTTCCCCACCCTCTGCCTGTCTTCATTTTCCCCACAGCACTGACCCATTAATAGACAAATATGTGGTAATGGGCCCCATCTGAAAGCAAATCCTCTCTGTCCATATAATGAATCTGACCATCAAAAGGCGCCTTCTGCTTTTTGCTTCCTCAATTAAAATGACAAATTGGAATATCACATTTAAAGAATTCCCCAGTCTAGCATTTTGTTCTGATTATTCCTTTTGTATATATATATATATATATATAAAGCCATATCCAAGGACACATGGTTTTTAGGAATGCATGGCTATTTCAACCTTAGGAAATATTAATGTAACATATTGCCTCAATAGGTCTCAGGAGAAAAATCATATTTATTTCTGGGAACACTACGAACATGTTTGATAAATCAATACCCATCCTTGATAAAACAAACAAAAATAGCTCTTAGTTATCCCTCCAATGGAGGATACTTTCTCAACATGATAAACAACTCAAAACAGCTAAAGTCACACTTAACGTTGACATACTTGAGCAACACTTCCCAAGGGTGTCCTCCAGAAAATGGATCTGGAGTTTTATATATAAAATGTTATCATGGTGTGTTAGGGTAACATAACAAACGCCAGTATTTCAGGGGCTTCATACAATAGAAATGTATTTCTCCCTCATGTAAGAGTCCAACGTGGAGGTTTCTGGGTAGTGGACAGTCTTCTCCATGGAGTGATGCAGGGACTCAGGCACCTTTGAGCATATGGACCCACCCTTCCCCGGGGCCTTGGAATTGGCCTGCAACTGGTGGAGAGGAAAAGAGAGGATGGCAAGTGCACCCCCACTTCTCAGTTTCCCCGGCCGTGTCCCACATCACTTCTGCTCACATCCCAGTGGCCAGAGCTGGGCTTGGGACTTTATCTGTGACATGCGTGTGAAGGAGACCATGAGGGGGATGGGAGCAGCCCCAGGAGGGCCAAGGCATTCTTGTTTGTAGTTGGCAGAAGGCAGAATTAGGACCCCAGGGAGGGAGGACATCTTGGTAAAGATCTATCAGATTTTAAATATGCACATCCTTTGACCTCATGATTCCACTTCTAGCAATTCTTCCTACAGATGTATTCACCAATGTGTGTAATTTACATTTTAAGGACATATCTAGTGTCTTAGTTTCCTGTGGCTGCTGTATCAAATTGCCACAAATGTGGCAGCTTCATAGAAATTTATTGTCTCACTTCTTCTGGAGGCAGAGATCCAACATTAGTATCACTGGGCCCAAAGCAAGGTGACAACAGGCCCGTGTTCCCTCTGAAGGCTTGAGGGGAGGGTCTGTCTTTGCCTCTACCAGCCTCTGGGTTGCCAGCATTCCGATCTTCACATCACCTTCTCTGTGTCTTTTCTTCATCTGTATCTTCCTCTGCCTTTCTATGGACATTTGTGGTTGCACCTAGATATCCAAGATCATCTCAAGAGTCTTAGTCTAATTGTAGCTGCAAAAACCCGTTTCCCATACAAAGTAACATTTCCAGGTTCCACAAATTAGGACCTGATATTTTTGGGTGGCCACCATTCAGTCTGTTACACCTAGCAACCCTGAGGCAGCAAAAGATTGGAAACATCTAGAATGTCTATCAAAAAGGGCTGGATGAGTAAATCATTGTACATCCATACAGTGGAACCACCTGCAGCCACTGGGCGGAGCAAGGCTGTGGTATATGTGCAGAGGGAAAAACCAAGGTGCAAAACAGGGTGTCTGCCCCGTGCCCTTATTTAAAAAGAGAAATAAATATGTGGGTGCTCATTTACTCAAAGTACATTTGTGGAAAGATCTACTAGAAACTGGTAACAGTGGCCAATTTTCGTTAAAACAATAGGGAAGCGGGGGGGAGGGATGGAAGGGAGCCATGCGTTTAGGAACATTGCACTTTGTGAATTCACCTATTCAAATAAATGCAAATGCCAGTTGTAGCACACCCCTGTTCATAGCAGCACCCCTCACAATAAGCAAAAGGTGGAAGCAGCCGAAGTGTTCATTGATGGGTGAATGGATAAACAAAAGGTGGTACATCCATACAATAGAGTATTATTCAGACATAAAAAGGAGGGACATTCTGACACCTGCTACAACATGCATGAACCCTGAGGACATTATGCTCAGTGAAGTAAACTGGCCACAGCAAGACAAATACTGCAGGATTCCACTTACATGAGTTTTGTAGAGTAGACAAACTCAGAGACAGAAAGTAGAAGGATGGCTGCCAAGGGCAGGGGGAGGGAGAAACAGGGAAGAGCTCTTCAGTGGGGATGGTTTCAGGGCAAGATGAGAAAGTTCTGGAGACAGACGGTGGAGAGGGTTGCACAATAGTGTGAATGTACTTAATGCCATTTGCCACAAGAAAAGCAAAGAAAAAATCTAGAAGCCAGTTGTAGGAGTATAGTAAATGACAAGGGAAGATAGCTGCAATGTTGTAATGTGTTGTTGCCCAAAGAAAGCAGCTTACCAAAAACAGGTAAATATAACTTCATTTATTTAATAAATGAATAAAATGGCACATTAAAAATCTTCCCTTGGACTCTTCATCCTGCTCTAGCTATTGCTTCCCTTCTCTGCTCCCCTTTATAATAAACAACCCTTGAAAGACTTATCCGTGCCTGCCGCACCTGCCATCCCCTCTGTTTTCTGTTGAACTCACTCTGGCTGCACCCTTGTCCCCACTGATCATGGACGTGGCTGCAGTCAAGGCCACGGCCCCCCTCCTCCACACTGCCAGCCCCCGTGGTCAGGCAGCTCCGAGAGCTCTAGGTGACATTTAACACAGCTGAGACCCTCCCCTCCCATAAAGGTTTCCCCTTTGGGTCTCCTCCCCACTCCCTGGCCTCAGCCACCCCACCTCTAAATGTTGGGGATATACTTAGGCCATGGAACATGGGGCTAGGAGTGGCTGGGGAGCCCTGAGTCAACCATTGACAGATCCACTCAAGTATTTGTTTTCATAATGTTAACTTTTAATTTTTCAGGTATAAATATCAATGTTCATATGTACTTTTTGAATTTTGGTAAAATGCACAGAACACAAAACTCATCATAGTAACCATTTCTAAGTGTACAGCTCACTAGGATGAAGCACATTCACATTGCTGGGTAGCCGTCATCACCACCCGGCTCCGGAACTCTCTTCATCTCGTAGGAGAGGGGAAAGCTTGGCATCTCTGCCTTCATATTGTATCTGTCTCCTTTGCTGCTTCATCTTTGGGTCAAAAAGCTTCTGCTTAGCCCTGCAGCTCTGCACGTAGGCTGGTTAATCATCAAAAGGAATGTTGCTCATGACTCAAGATGGATGCAACCAGCCCCTTCCCCAACACTCACCTCCCCAGGAGGTAAAGAAGTATGTGCCAGAATGATGACTGCGTTGTCCAGGACTTACAAGACCATCATGGCCAGACCCACGGCAGCCAAATGACTGGAGTCACCTAACCAAGGACAAAGAGTGCCACAGCCCTCCTCAGACTTGCGCTGACATCCAGATGTCTGAGGCTGGTCGTCACCATCTCACCTCAACCCCCATCCTGCTCCCCCTTCCCTGTTATAAAAGAAGCATCCCTGAGTTAGGATGGCGCCTTAGGACATTTGTCTGCCATCTTCTTGGTCTGCAGGCTTTCCCAATAAAGGCACTTTCCCTGCCCCAGCACCTTGTCTCTCACTTACTGGCATGTCATGCGGCGAGTGGCATGAGCCTGCACTAGGTATAACCATCTTGCAAAACTGAAACTTCGTCTCCAGTGAACACTCCCTCCCCTCCCCTCTCCCCCAGCCCCTGGCCGCCACTGCCAGCTTTCTGTCCGGGGTCTGAGGGCTCTAGGGACCTCTGGTGAACAGGATCACATGGTATTTGTCTTTTTGTGATGGGCTTATTTCACTGAGTATAATTTCCTCAAGACTCACCCATGGTGCAGCAGGTGCCAGAAATCACTTACTTTTAAGGCTGAGTAATATTCCATTGTGTGGAGAGAACATGCTTTGCTTATCCACTCATTCGTGGACATGTAGGATGCTTCCACCTTACCACTATTGCAAATAAGGCTGTTATGTCAGTATATATATTTTGTATGTAGGAATTACATATAAACATACCAGCACATCCTATTAGATGTTTTTTCTGTACACAAATACATTATTTCTACAGTTTTCCTAGATGAGCTTTGGAATATAGGATTTTTAAAAGACATTACCTCCTGTGATATTCTGTCTGTCTGGTGTCTCTTCCTCAGGGCACCGGAGGGTGAGGCAAGCTGGGAGCTGCTAGGGCCCGGTCTTGGGGCAGGTCTGGTGCTGACCAGGAGAGATGGCTGGGGAAACACCTTCTCCAGGGAAACCCCAGGGGGCAGGAAGGCTCCTGAGCCAGAGCCCACCAGGCAGGCACAGACATGGTGTCCTCCACCTCCTTCCTGTTTCCTTTTCATTAAAGACAGACAAACTTCCCTTGATTCTGTGTATTGACTCCCTATTGGTGAAGAGAGTGAGCAGAGAAGGAAATCTTTTTGCTTTTTCACACAATGTCAGGCTTTCTCAACAAGCAGTGGGGGAGGGAGAGAGAGAGAGAGAGAGAGAGAGAGAGAGAGAGAGAGAGAGAGAGAGAGAGAGAGAGAGAGAGAGAGAGAGCGCACTGCGGCAGTGCAGGAGTCAGACACCCCGGTGCACCCTCAGGTAACAGCTGCTGCTGGCTACTGGTCATGCGGGCTGCCAGCCTAGCCCTGCACAAGTACTTTGCCCTCCTGACTTCATTTATTTCTGGCAACACCTCTCCATGGTGGTACTACAGTGATCTCCGTTCCAGGGAAGGCCCAGAGGGTCAAAAACAGCCACCAAGGTCACACAGTTACCACGTGGCAAAGATGGGATTTGAACCCAGGTCAACTGAAGCCAGTGCTCACCCTACTGCTGGTCCCTAGTCAAACTTACATATGCCAATTTGCAAAGTGGAAGTAACACCTTACACCCTGGCCACTTCACAGCGTGGTTTTAAGGATTGAGAGAGATGATGCACACATGCAAGCACATGCATGCACACAGACACCCATGCATGCATGTGCATGCACATACACGTGCAGCCCACATACACACCATACATGCGAATACATGGGTGCACACATGCACACAGCCACAGAGACACCCATACACAGCGCACACACACAATCACACATGCACACATGCACATGCAGGGGTGCATGCACACAAATACATGCATGCACGCACACACGCACACATAGACACGCATTCTGTTTGTCCTTCAAACAGCTAATGATTCTGATGGAAGGAGCAAATGAAGAAATGAAAGGACTAGACCCTGTTTCCACAGCTTGGACGCAGGGAATCCCTGTGAGAGGGAGAGCAAGACTCTCTGTCTCTGCATCGGCATTGGTGGGGCTGGAATGTGCAGGTGCTGATGGGTCCTCCCACCCCACCCCCATGAAGCCATCTTGCATGAGACCCAGGCACACCCTCGTGCTGGAATCTGGTGAGGAGCTTAAGCTGAAACAAATGACAACTTGTTTACAAAGGAAAATTTAAACAGACCCCACTGAGAGTGGGGGTGGGGAGTCCCAAGGGGATAAAATGGGAGCCTCACCAGGCGAGGCCCAGGACTGGACCACTCCCAGCAGCCACGTTCAGCTGACCAGCCTGTGGCAGCCTGGACAGGCCCCAGGAACCTGGCCATCTCTATAACTACCATGTGCTCTTTTTCCCTAGGGTCACATTCCAGGGAGCACCGAAGAGGTCAACCTGACCTTTCATAGTTCAGCCATCCAAGTGCAGAAAAGGGCATTATTTGAGACTGAAAAGGTGTATTTTACATTCACACACTTGACTTTCAAGACCCTGAATGAATTTTGCTGAAAGAAATATTCGCTTTTGGGTTCAGTCCAAGTATGTGAAGTTTCAGTCCAATAACCTTTTCTCTTTCTTTTTAAAAGAGTATTAAAAGTAGCTGAAAAGAGAGATTTAGAAATGAATGGCTATTTTTCAACATGTCTTATAAAATGAAAGGGAGCAAATGCTATAATATTTCTAAGAGACATGGATTCAAGGAAAACAAGATTTAGAACCCAGCAGCTGTTGATTGCAATGTGACATTTCTGTCCGTGTTAGCCTCAGTATTCAACACCGCATAGTCAGTAAGGGGTTAGATTAGGGCAACCACCCATCCCAATTGCCCAGGACTCCACCTCGGTTTTAACACTGAGCATTCCACGTTGCAGAAAACCCTTGGGTTCCCAGCAAACCAGGATGGTTGACCACCCTTGTTGAGGTAACTGTGGATATGGGGAGTGCCCGTAAAATACCACTCCACCGCCCAGGTGGCCCAGCTTTCCTGTCAGTCTGATTGCCTAGTGCCTCTATATCAAGGATCATATGTAACGCCAAGTGCAGATATTTTAAGGGGCTTGAGAAATAACTTATCCCACACCCCAGTTCTAACCTGGAACCCACCCGGCATTGTTGGGACTGATAAATCAGGAGTGGAGACCAGGGCAGAGGTCTGTGGAGGTCCGTGGCAACAAAGGCCTAGATCATCCCCAGAATTCGAAGCAGGCAGCTAAGGACAGCCACAGGCCGTGCTCTAACCTTTAAGATGCTGGAAGGCAGAGACTTGGCCTTCTTCCTGCTAATATTCCTCGTGTTGGCCAGCTGCCTGATGCAAGGAACCCTTAATAACTAGCTACTGTACTGGAGAGGGCTGTCATGATACAAATGCAAAGGAGTGCCTGTATCCATGTGTGCAGGTGGGTGCACTGTGGGTGCACACATGGTGCATGCATGGGGGAGACAGACACAGAGATGTCAGGAGGCAAGGCCAGGGCTCAGCATAACCAGCCTCCACAGTCCTCCCAATCTGCAATAACATCAAATGCCCTTTCACAATCTTCCCCCAGTGCTGAGCTGGGAGCAGGTAAATGTTGGCAGCTGTCATCCCAGAGTTTGTCTCCAGCCCCCATGCTCGCCCAGTCTCTCTTCCACGTATGCATTCGGGCTAGCATCTCCTGGACAGCTGCCTTGGTGACTCCCCGTCTCCCACCTTCTCCCTGCCGCCTTGGGCCGTCTCTCTAGGGGCTGGTGGATCAGCCTGTCTCCCAGTTACTTACAGACTAAGCTGATGTGGCTGGGCCTAGTCTGCATCCTCTACCGACCCTGTGCCTTGGACCAGTTGAAAGCAGAATCCTGGGGCTGCTCTGAGAACGTTGCTCCCCCACTGGCAGCTTTTCAGCCATCAGAGGTAGTGGTGCTGGGGGACATCTTCCCAAGAGTCCACTGGGCAGATTTCTGCTGCCCAGGCCCCATGAGGTGGTTGTGTCTGTGGCTGTATTCCCTCCAGCCAGCTGTGTCCCAACACTAGCTTGTGAGAACTCATGGCTAAACATTGAGGAACTTTGCAAGCTGGTTATTAAATGCAGCCCCTATTAAAAATTACATTGTATCCTGTGGGGTAGGGAAGGACAGCACAGCTGAGGCACAGGTAAAGCAAGACAGGTGCTGAGGATGCTGAGCAGGCGAGGTGCTGCCCCCCTCTCCGGGCCACCCCGCCCTGGCTTTGAGGGAGGAGACTGACAAAACCCCAGCAGTGAAAGGAAGCGCCGGGCAGAGACATGTTCCCAGCACTGTGATGGTGGGGCCCCAACAGTCATATTCACTTCGGGACACTTCAAGGAGGTGGGCAGCGGGGAGGGGACCACAGGACAAAGGTGGTGTCTGGGCTTTGACAGCAGGAAGCTGGCAGCAGGCTGACAGCCGAGCACAGCTGAGGGGTCAGGACAGTGAGGCTTGGATGCAGGCTGCTTGAGGGGCAGGGACCCTTGGCTGGGGGATGCAGCCAGTCAAGGGGACCTGGTGGGAAGGATGCTGGGAGAATAATTACCTGACTCCTCCTCTCCTGCCGGGGCCCCCCTCTGGCTGAGCCCAGTGGGAGGTGGAAGGGCAGGGGAGATGGTTGGCATGCTCTGGGCACACTGCAGGGAGGAGCAGAGGAGGGCATAGAGCAGGTGGGGGCTGGGGGCAGGAAGCCCAGGCACCTGCCAACCAGCACCTCCAGGGGAGCTCCTCTTAATAATGCAGATCCCCGGGCCCCACACCCCAAGATTTGGACTCAGTGAGTGTTGGTTGGGGTTTTGGAACCCCAGGGGCTGCAGATGGCCTTGCCTGAGGGCCAGGAGTTATTCTTCGGTATTGGGGGACCCTGGCCGGGAAAGGCAGGAAACTAAGCAGATGAAGGCGGTGCCGCCTCACGCCTCCAGAGAGCTGGACCGTCCAGCAGCCTGCCCTGAAGCTTGCACACAACTTCCTTTCCCTTCCTGTTCTCACGCTCTTTGGGTTCCAGGCACAGGCCGACTGGGGTGGGCAGCCTGGGTATCTGCCCACAGGACTGGTGAGAACTGGGCTGAGTGGCTGTGAGCAGGAGTGTTTGGGGGCCACCTGGATCCTGCCTGTCTCCATCCCTAGGTTGGCCTCCCCTCTACTTCCTAGGGCTGGCCGGGCAGGCCCAGAACAGCCTTCCGCAGTCCTTCGCCAGGCTCTGCTGTGGCCTTGCCCTCCTGCAGGGTCCCTGCCTTTGCTCCTGTGTGTGTTTCTGAAGGGGCAGCTTATGAAGGGAGAGCCCTGACGTGGGCCAGGAGGGGTCTGGGGCCAGGGCCTGGCTGCTTGGAGCCTCCCTGGACCCTGTGCCAGCTCTCTTCTGGGATGAGGGCATAGGATTCAAAGTCTTGGCGAATCCTGGCTCAAGTCTGCACAGGAGCCCAACTTGGGGCTGGTCACAGAAGTGCGGGTTGCCCTTGAGCTTTCCAGAGCTGAGCATGTGCCAGGGACAGATGACTGACTCCCAACCTGCGCAGAGTTCACGTGGTATGAAGCAGAAGAGCCCAGCGCCATGGGTCAGGGGAACAGCAACTCTGACGACATCCTGAGGCCCCAGCTCCAAAGAAGCTCAGGCTGCTCAGCCTGCCCAGCTGCTGGCAGAGACTCATCTGACCTTTGATCCCCAGGCCAACCTTCCCTCCTTGCAGGCGAAGCTCTGGCTCTTACCCTCCCGCAGTGCCAGCCCCGTCTGCACCCCCACCTGTCTGGTTTCCCTGCCCCTGATCTGGAGTGATTAATTAATTCTGTCCACGCTGGGCCCTTAGAAGGGCAGGGCTGTCCTCAGAGGCATCTTTAGCAGGAGTGCAGACTCTCTAGAACATGACCCCTGCGTTCTTCATCAGGAAGTCCAGCTCTAAGACCAGAACCTCTGACTCTGACTCTGCCCTCTGAGTGAGCCAGCGCCTTCTCTGCTCCAGAGCACTGGGGTTCAGATGGAGAGGTGACTGCCCTCACCACTGGGCGGTGGGCCCAGTTCCAGCTTGTAACCAATGTGTGCGGACAGGCGGGGTGGAAATACAGAGCACTCCAAATGGTCTCTTCAAGATGCTGTCCTTGGGGCCAGCAATCTCCCGAGCACTCTCTCACAGTGCCCTGTGTCTTCTCTTCATGGTGCTGATCACAAGTGGTGGTGTGTCTTTTATTGCACTTATTTGTGTAGCATTCATTTCTCCCACTGGAGAATTTGTGCACCCTGAGGACAGGTACAACATTTTGTTCACCGTTGCATTTCCAGGGCCTGGCACTATGCCTGGCACAGAGTGGAGTTTGGTGGAGATTTGTAGAGTGAATGAAACATGAATGAACAGACAGAAGGACAGATGGACACGGCCTCAAAAGAAGGAGAAAAGACCAACCTGCCATATTGGCTCTGAGAGCGGGGAGCCAGTTCTCTAGTGGAGCTGGGAAGTTGTCACAGACTCTAGTTATGGCTAATGCTTCCTGATCCAAAGCTGGTCATGACTAAATCTTTTGTGGGTTTGAATTGGCATGGAAGTAAGCCCTGATCCCAGAGCCTGGCAGTGAAAGGTGCCACGGAGGGAATATAGAGGTTGGGTGCGTGGCAGGAGATCTGTCACATTTGCTTCATGCATCTGCGACTCTGTTGTTAGCTGCATATGTGTTTGTAATGGCTTTATCTTCCTGCTCAATTGACCCTTTTACCACTATAGAAGGAAAGTACAAGGGAAATTAGAAAATACTTGAAGATGAATGAAACCAAATCAACACACCAAATTTACGGGATGCTGCTATGGCAGTGCTTAGAGGGATATTTATAGTTATCAATGCCTATATTTAAAAAGAAAGACCTCATATAAATAGTCTAACCTTCCACTTTAGGAATCTAGGAGAAGAAGAGCAAACCCAAAGCAATCAGCAAATGGGGAATAAGAAGAACTTAAAAGGAAGTCAATGAAACAGAGAATAAGAAGACAATAGAGAAAAAGAGTGAAACCAAATATTGGTTCTTTGGAAAGGTGAAAAAATTGACAAACTTCTGGCTAGATTAACCAAAAAGATGGGAGGGAGGAAGAAGACTCAAATCACTGAAATGAAAGAGGGGACATCACTACTGACCTCACAGAAATAAAAAAGGATTTTAAGGGAATATAATGGACAACTGTATGCTAACAAATTAGATAAATTAGATGAAATGAACAAATTCCTAGAAAGACAAACTACTGAAACTGACTGAAAAAGAAATAGAAAATCCAAATAGACCTGTAACAAGTAAAAGGATTGAATTAATAACTTAAGAAATCCACAGAGAAAAGCCAAAGGCCAGACGGCTTCATTGGTGAATAACTGCATGATGCCTAGCACAGAGCTTGGCACAGAATAAGCTCCCAGTAAAGGTTACCTATATTGCTACTATTTTTCCATTGCGTGTTCAAACTGCATTGCGTTTCTCTACCATCTCTTGTTTGATTGTAAACTCCTTGAGGGCAGGAAATCTGTCATTCTTTGAATTCCAAGTGCCTTGCTAATGCCCCAAGAAAGGAGGAGAGAAAATAATGTGAGAATTTGAAAGAGGCACATGTCAGATCCCAGTTGGAGGAACCTGGAACTGTTCGTGGAGAAGCAGTACCTGAGATGGGCTTCAAAGATGGGTAGGAATTTGTGTGGCATGAAGGGAGGGAGATGCCAAGACGAAAGCAAGCAAAGGCTAGCGGAGGCAAGGTATTCGGGATAGCTTCAAGGAGGAAGGATGTTTAGAACATCTCAGCCCAGAAACCCCTCTCTGATCTTTCTATTGAGGAGAAAACTCCCTGTTTAAAAAGCCCCCTTTAATTGTGCCTTTTGTCTTTGACCACACGCTTTACTTTGTGCTTCTTTGAAGACCCTTCTCCTTTCCTCACTAATGATGAAGTTCAGCATCAAGTCATTTTCTGGTACTTCCCAAGAACCCTAAAAGGTATGTGCCATCATTATCTCCATTTTACAGATAGGGAAACTGAGGGCCAGGGAGGTTAAGAAGTTGTCTAAGGTCCACAGCTAATGAGTGATGGGGGTGGAATTTGAACTTGGGGCTCTGCCTCTTGACCAACATCTTTGAGGAGCTTCAACTATGGTACC
Organism: Manis javanica; assembly: GCF_040802235.1. NCBI lineage: Eukaryota > Metazoa > Chordata > Mammalia > Pholidota > Manidae > Manis > Manis javanica. The sequence continues at coordinate 51,402,074 of NC_133158.1, read as the reverse complement.
CTACTGACCTCTGCATTGGATTTTGCTTCTGGTTCCATTTACCCTCTCTTTGGAGAAAGTGTAAGCCAAGAGGTTTATGAGGATAAAGATTGAAGAACTGTTTTGATGCTCTACTAGAAAGCCAATTGCTCAGCCGCCCAGGAACATCTGCTTCCAGGGCCAGCATGGTCGTCTTCCAGAGTCTGTTCTTGATGTGGGTGTGCACATCTCTGGTCCCATGCCATGTCAAAGGGGTGGTGGCTGTTTGGGGCACAGAGTATGGACACATGAGCCATGTGATCCACATGTAAATATGTGAGGCCCTTCACAGGGTGGGACAGGTAAAGTGGGAGAGAAAGGTGGGCCAGGGGCCAGAGGCTGAGAATGGCCTCCTTATCCCTCCCCGTGCAGCTCCATCTTGGTACCAAAGCCTCAAGAGTCCGAGAATTCTAAATTAGAACCTGATCTCTAAGGTGGTTCTAAAGGTGTACTTGTCAAGGTACAAGAGAGAACATACTTTGTGTAACTTCATTTTAGCTTGATCTACAACATTTTAATATTTGGCTGTAGGGTCCATGAGAGACTCCATTTCGTCTCTCAGACCCTGTAAATGTTAGGGGCAGACCTATAGATTTCTATACACACATAGAAAAATATAGTTTCTTTTTGAGTATTTTTTTCTGTTAAACAAATGGTATCATAATCCATGTATTATTATTTTATAAGTTGTACCTTTCATTTAATAATGTGACTTCAGGAAGTGTTCATGCCAGGCCATAGTGAGCTACTTCAGTTGAAAACATAATACAATGCATCTTCCCACCCCGACACCATCTGGAATTCTTCCCTAGACATCTTCAATAAGAAAAGAAGGTCTCTTTCTGCATGAACTGAGTGATGTAGGAAAGACTGACCGAACAGCAAGGTCCATGAGACAAGCCTGTCGCATCTGTGTGGTTTCCCCTCAGCTGACAGCACACGCCTGGGTCTCCCAGGGCCTGGTGGCTTTAGAATCAGAGGTCACGTTCTAAGGAAGGAAGTTCAGGAACTCAGGATTGGGAGGCAACTCTCTGGGTGTGCAAATTCTTCATAGATTAGTAACACATTCTCTTGCTAGGTCATTGTTAGTGAGTTGGGAACGTTTTCCTTTTTCTTTTTTAGTGAAGTAATGTCATGATTTTACACATGCCTCTAATTGCAGCTCCCTCCCTTCCTCAGAAACTAATCGAGCATTTTCCAGGTCAGACTGGTGTGTAGTCATCTGAACAAGTCCCCTTCCTCTTGCCTTAATCTTTCCCAGGCTGGATTTTGTCTTTGAAACAATAGGAAATGACAAGGTCTATTTTTCTTTTCTTGAAAGGACGCCATCAGTGGAATCATGAGTTGGAACGGAGAAGCACAGGGAATTAACATGTACCCCCAACCGGAAGTGACCAGCTTTCCTCCATTTGTCCTGCTCAGTCCTGTTGTCTGAGCTCAGGATGTCACCCGCAGTTTGCTTAAAAGCAGGAAGGCGGCATTTTCACTTCAAGATAAATTCCCAATTGCATTTTCTGCTGGACCAATCTGAAAGAAATGCAATTAGACTGTGAGCAATCTTCAAGCAAAGATTGGGAACTGTTCAAAAAGGTCTCTGCTGGAAATTATTCATTGAGACTTTGACATACATTTGCACTGGCGACATTAATTGCATCTTAAAGCACCCATAGGAGCCAGTCACCAAGAGAGCTTTCTAAGAGCAGTTATTTTAATTTCTCCAACAGAATTAAGCTGTAACTGGGTAATTTCTAAGATACTAAGACTAACTGGATAGTAAGCAGCAACTTCAAGATCAGGAGCAATTACTATAACAAGAGTCAGAAGCTGCAGGTTTGGGGACAGGACCAGCCCAGTACTGGCTGCGGGTGGGCGGAATGGCGAGTCCCTTGCCTGCTCTGAATACCAGCTTTTGCTTCTGGGAGATGGAGGGATCCTTGCCAAAGTGCATGATGCTGCCCTCACAGCCAGGATGTCAGACAAGTCCGAAGCCTGCAGCACAAACACCCTCCTAGTGTCCTGCATCCCACTAAGTTTATTTCCTATGCTACCCCTCACTCTGCCTGTTCCCCTTCCTGTACATGCCACTCCTTTCCCCCGTCCTCTCCTGTTGCTGTCACTCATCTCTCCATCTCAGGCTTCCCCAGTAAATTTCTGCTCATTCCTTGAGGCCCACATTGAACACTATTCTAACAAGCCTTCCCCAGTCCATTAAGTGGAGGCATAGTCTCTGTGCTCAAGGGCCACTTGGTTTGACCATTTATTGTCAGTCTTACACGCTGTCTTGTGAAGTTAAATATCCTTAGGATAAAGAAAATGGCCTGCGTGGGCTCTGCTCACAGGCTCAGCGAAGACAGAAGATACTGAAGGGAAAGGAGGGGAGATGGGGTGTGGTCGTGGTGGGCCCAGCTGGTGATGCCCAGGACGTGGAGAGACAGGGCCCTGGTGTGAGGACAGCCTGGCCTGAGGTTTCTCTGGACTGTTCCTGGGCATGCTGGTAGCTGCTGGGTTGGGAGGATGATGGCCGGCCCTTCTAGGTAGTCATACTCTTCTCTGGGGAAGCAGTGGGGGATGACAGCAGCACGGTGCCCAAAGAAGTGCTGGTGGCAGAAGCTGCTGAGGGACGAGTGTCCAGGGTAGGGGAGATGAGCATGGCTCCTGAGGCAGTGACTCTGCAGGGGTTGGAGCCCACAGAGGTTGGGCTGCAGCCCCAGCCCTGCATCTGTGTAGGGGGCATACCATGGGGCCGGGGGATTGGACGCTGGGGACATTGCCAGGAAAGTGAGCAGAAGTGGGACCAGGTGGTACCTGGCTCCCATGTTCCTGTGCCTGGGCTTTGATCACACCCTAGGCTGGTAAGACCCAGGGAAATATCTGCTCCTTCTTGTTACAGTGAACTGGGCACGTGTCTCTGCGTCTGATTTAACACCCGTGTCTAAGTTAATGTGCCAGCTCAGCATTGTCTAACAGACATCCACACTGCCCAAGACACTCAGAATGTGACAAGTGCAACTGAGGAGCTGAGTGTAAACTAATTAACCTATTTAATTATAGATGTAGTGACCACATGTGGCTCGGGGCTCCGTCCTGGGCAGTATAGCCTGGGGTTGTCAACATCTGCCATCAGATGCCACCTCATTCACTCTCAGGGGAGCCTTGCTCAGCACCCGCTGACGAGGTGCCCATGATTGGCAATTCCCAAAGAGGATGTGGTTATAGCTGGCTTCCTGAATTCTCCCTTATGTGGCTGATGTTATCATGGCTCTTTCTTGCCTTATTTCCAACTATAGCGCAGTCTGTCATCTGGTTCACAGGGCACTTAGTTGGAGTGTTTGTTTAGGATTTAATCTCCAAGGCTATTGCCCAGTTTGGGGATGGAGTTTGGCCAACCCTGCACTGGTGGTCAGGCTTACAATGGGCTTCTTAAAACCAAATGGCCATAGTTCCGGGTTTACAACTACCCTGCCAAAACCAGGCCCCGCCTCTCAGGTCCGGGTACGGGAGGCTTCACAATGGACTTGGCTGCAGAACCCAGGAAAGGTCAGGCCTTGACACTTTCCTCCGAGCTCTGCAGACAGTCATGCCTCCTTACAAACTCCTCTTGATAGCAGGGCTGAGGGGGCAGCCTTGTTCTCTTTCCCAGCAGCTTATTCTTTTTTGCCCTGGAATTCTGCCAGATGCCCCAAGTGCAGTATAAATGGTATAGCCTTGGCCAAGCTGCATGCTTCCACTAAGGAGGAAGAAATAATTGATGCTAAAAGCTTACATTTGCTGTTGTTTTTATAGGGTGTGAAACATGGCCACTCTCAATACCAGCAGGAAGAAGGTACTATTATTATGCCCATTTTACCAATGAGGAAACTGAGGCACAGATAGGAGACCTGGAGGCACCTGGAGACCAAGCTTGGACCAAGTCAGAGCAGAAGCTGAGAGGCAAGAAGACAGCACAGCAAGGGGCCCCTGCAGTCCAGGGCTGGGGCAGAGGTGTGCCAGTCTGGTTGACGTCAATGTTCCGGGCCTGGGTGGGGTAGGGAGTGGGGTGACAGCTTCAGAGCAGGAGGTCCCCACCCCCACTAGACAGTGTGGGCTGCCGGGAGTGGGAGTGGCCCCAGGGAGAGTGGGTGAGAGCACCTGCATGGCTCCCCAGCCTGCCCAGGAGGGCTCAGTATCGGGCCCTGGTTCCCCAGGTGACCTGGCACAGGCACTGGTGTCCAGGGACCCACAGAGAAGCGTGGGGGCAGACTGGAAGAGGCCTTTTGGGGCACCCCTTTCCAAGACTTACCAGAAGCCAGGCTGACTCTTCCCAGACAGCACTTGGTAGTAGGAAGGGTCCCAATTATTGCTTCAGGCCTGGCTCCCACTGAGGCTGTGGGTGACATTGTGCCAGCAGTGTGGGCCGACAGGAACGGACACATCCCCCAGGTCCACAGACCCCTCACCTGGGATGTCAGGTCAGTTTCCAGAGACAGAGATTCTTGCATAAGGGATTTATGGAGTTAGTGCTCTCGGGAGAAATACTTGGAAGAAAATCGCTATGGTCTGAATGTTCTTGTTCCCCCCAAATTCATATGCCAAACTCCTAGCCCCCAAAGATGATGGTATTAAGAGGTGAGCCCTTGGAGAGGTGACTAGGTCACGAGGACTGAGCCCTCATAAATGGGATTAGTGCCATTATGGAGGCAGCTCCAGAGAATGCCCTTGTCCCTTCCACCACGTGAGGACACAGTGAGGAAGTGCCGCTGTGACCCGGCACGAGGTCCTCACCAAGAGCCCACCACCTGGCGGCCTGAGCTTTGGCACCTGCAGCCTCCCGAACTGCGAGAAATACATTTCTGTTGTTTATAAGCCACCAGTCTGGGTTATTTGGTTACAGCAGCCTGAATGGACTAAGACAGAAGTGGCGAGGGGATAATTCTCCGCCCAGGAGAGCAGCTGGGGCACTGCAGCCCGGGCATGGGGATCTGCTGGGCCAGCAGGTGTCACACCCTGCCCGCTGGCGCCCAGTCAGCAGCCGTCTGCTTCCAGGCTGCCCAGCACCCGTGTGGCACCTGGGTGTGCACTCTTCTCCCCGATGTGGCGTCTGCGAAGCAACACTCAGGGAATCCAGAGGGCCAGGTTCTCCAGCAGGCGGCTCATGAACTGAACATCAGTGTTACAGCGAGTAACTGAGGTCGTGCCGTGTGCAACCTCCCCCTGAGGGCTGGCTTCTTCCCGCGGGACTTTTGGGACCCTGTGGCTTGGAAACAGCTGGGTGTCTGCTGCCCAAGATGCACAGGGTGGAGAAGTAGCAGCCTGAGGGCGCCACACTCCACCTGGGAGCTTCCTCCCACCGCCAAGCTCCTCAACACCCTTCATCCAAACTGGTTTGGTCCTTTCCCTCCCGGGCTTGGTGCCCACGCAAACACATTCTCAGCAGGGCCGCTCAGGCTCTGCCCATGAGAAAAATGTGGCATTCTTCTTCGGGGCTCAGGAAATGCAAATAAAAACTCACCACATTTGCACAGGCCAAAGACTGACCTCCGCCTTGGCAGGCCTGTTGTCCAACCTCCCCGGGGGTCCCGGAAGGCCTGGGGGTTGGGGGAGAGACTCAGCTAAGGGGAAACTCACCATGGCATTCACCAAAAGCTTTGTGACTGGAGTCAGTGTGGGCCCAGCTAAACCCTCAACTGCTGTGTTCTCTGTCAGGCCCGAGAAGAAAGTCATGAGATGGACAGTTTTTATGTTCATGGACCAGAGATGTGCTGCTTGGGAATCAGAAATGGAGACAACGGGGACAGGCTGCTCTGGGAGCTGGGACAATGCCACAGTGTTCTTTGTTGGGCTCAGAGAAATGAAAGGACAGAATTCTTTTTGATTAGAACAAAATCCTCATGAAAAAGTGAGACATTGGAGCCCATGTGCTTGCTTCATTCCCTGCTATGGCCTAGAAGAGGTTTGTCTCCATTGACAGATTCAGCTCTGATGATACCCCCAACCCCACCACCTTCTCGCAATGCCCTACATCATGTCAGGAGGACTCAGGTCCCTGGAAGTCCTGAGGAGTTTTAGCCTCTGCCCAAACCTCCCCAGCCTGCTGTATGATACCCGTATGCACCTCTCCTGACCAAACCACCCACTGGCCATCTTTTCTGGGGTCAGTGTAAGGGAAGCTCATTTTGAAATGGCAGAAGCAGGGGGCAAAGAGGGGATGTCCCTCCCACCAACCTTCCCTCCCCCTTCCCTCTGTCGAATGGAAGCCACGGGATTTCTCGCTGACTGTGGTTGCCATTTGGGTTGAAGTTTCACTACTGTTAGGATACTGCACACAAATGTTTATAGCAACACTATTCACAGTACCAAAACCAGGAACAACCCGACGTCTCCCACCAGATGAGTGAATGAACAGAAAGTGGTCTATTCTTATGATGGCCATAGAGAGGGATGAGTACTGATACCTGCTGTCCCATGGATGAACACTGGGGACATTATTCTGAGAGGAGCCAGGCACAGAGGTCTGCCCATGGTGTGATTCTGTTAACATGAATTCTCCAGAGCAGGCGAATGCATACGGAAAGCAGATTGCAGCTGCCAGGGGCTAGAGGGTGGGAGGAATGGGAAGTGCTGCTTAATAGGCAGGGGGGTTATTTTCAGGTGCTGAACATGTTTTGAAACTAGATAGAAATGGTTGCACAGCATTGGAACTGAACCAAATGCCACTCAAAATGTTGAACTTTATAATGGCTAATTTTACTTTACATGAATTTTAATAGCCTAAGTGATTGTGTCCTCCTCAAACAAGTATGTTAAATCCTAATGTTCAATGGGATGATATAAAGAGGTGAGGCCTTTTGGAGATGATTAGGTCATGAGGTAGAGCCCTCATGAATGGGGTAAGTGCCCTTACAAAAGAGGCTTCAGAGAGCTCCCTGCCCCTGCTGCCATGTGAGGACACAGCAAGGTCATTTATGAACAGAAAAGCTGTCTCTTACCAGACCCTGAATCTACTGGCACCTTGATCTTGGGTTTCCCAGCCTCCAAAACAGTGAGAAATAAATTTCTGTTGTTTATAAGCCACTCAGTCTAAGGTATGTTTGTTATAGCAGCTTGAATGGACTGAGACAAAGTGAATCAGAAGAACAAACAGGACTGGAGCCCCTTCCCGAGCAGGGAGGCAGGGCTGGTTGGTGAGCCAGGCCCCCCACTCACACCCATCCTCCTCTGCACTCCTCAGATAGGCTCTTTATCCTCGGGATCTGAGGGACTGAAAGAGAAATGCCTTCTCCCCATGGCTGTCATTGCTTAGGTTCCTGAGACAACAGCTAGTTTTTCCTGATCAGCTCACAACTAAGTCAGCTCCAGCACTTTCCACCTGGGAAATGGGCCCCAATGCTTAACTTGTCAGCCTTCCTCTTCCTCATCTGCATATGTCTGCTTGCAGGGTAGATGTGGTAATAAAGTCAGATAAGGCTCATTCATAGTGGGCATAGGAGATGAAATAACACTATCATCGTTATACTCTAAGCCCTACTAGGACAGAAAAGAAAAAAAATCTTTTCTTATTCAACTCCACAGTTATAAGCCTCCTGTCCACCAGGGGGAGCCATCTAAAGGAACCCATCACCAGTTCCCCCAGCAGGGATCTGTTTCCTTAACTCCTTTATCTTCTGCTCCTTCACCTGTCCCTCCCAGCAATATGTTAAGACCCATTTTTTGCAAAGATTTGAAAGGTATCCACTTGATCCTTGCCTACTGGTGGGTAGCCTGGTGGATGGATTTTATCACTAGAAGCTCTGCGGTTTTAATTCTAAAAAACTAGAAATTGGCAAAATTTTACTATAAAAGGCAAGAGAATAACTATTATAGGCTTAGTGGACCATACTTTATTTACAAAATCAGGTTAAGTGCCTGCTGTCTAAACAAAGCCATGAGCTAAGAAACATTTTTACATTTTTAAGTGATTGATAAAAACCCCAAGAAGAATGTGAAAATAAAATCAAATTTCAGTGTCTATAATAAAGTTTTATGGGAACACAGCCACATTCATTCATTACATATTAGCTATGGCCACTTTTGTGCTACACTGGTAGAATTGAGCAGCCATGGCATGATCCATAACGTCTAAGATATTTATTATCTTGCCCTTTGAGAAAAACTTTGCTTAAATAATATCAGTGATTAAAACCCACCTCTGGGGAACACTGTAGGTGGATTCAGGCCTGTTGTCCTGTATATCAGTATAATTCTTTTATGGATATATATGCTCTTCTGTTTACTCATCTGTAAAATGGGGATGGTAGCACTATCTCATGAGGTTATAGTGAGAATTGAATGACAATACACGAAAAGCAGCTAAACAGTGCTTGGCATTAAAAGCACTAAATAAATGTGAACTCTAATTATGTTAATGTATAAAAATGTATTTAAATCAATACAGAAAATAAAGACTTCTTTCCTCCTAATTTATTTTGAAATGTGCTGTAAACAGTTTGAAATGTCCCTTTAATAGCTTCTGGCTTCACCAGTATTGGATGACATGAGAATTTCTCCTTCATAGAAGGTACAAGTGAAACAGAACCAGAGGGGCATTCTGTATCCTTCCCTCTGCGGAAAGTGTGACCACGTCAAGATGCATCTGGTTTTCAGTAGAACTGGCCCATGTTTCTTGGGAGTGAAGTGTCCAAGCCACTGTTCATCCATATTTCTTGGATGATTTGTTCTCTACGCTCAATCCTTTCGGCCAGCTCTGCAGCCTCTATGGAACTATAGACAGGATATGAAGTCCTACAAAACCCTGACATTTCTCCTGGAAAATCAGAGTCAGAGGAGTCCTCCTCTCCCTGTTCTTCCTCGCTGTCCTCCTTCGCCTTGTCACTTCTTAGCTCCCTCACCAGCTGCAGCTCCCGAAAGTCCTTGGTGCAGGACACTCTGATGACCAAGGCACACAGCGTGAGTGCCAGACCGATGCAGACACTGGACACAAACAGCAGGGCTGCTCTCTCAGGGTGCGCTGCGGGAGGAAGAGGACATGTCAAGAGCTGGGAGAAGCAGTCAGGTTTTACCAGTCCAAAGTCCCACAGCAAGAGATGTCTGCCCAGGCAGGCAGCTAATGCAGGACGCCAGTCCTGGACACCGTTGAGACCATCCTCCCCTAATTGATCATATACCCCCAGTGATCACAAAAAACTTTTGAGCATATATAGTAAATATATATATGTATATGAGAAGACACATTGCACACACAGAAGCCAGATCCCCTGAGTCTCAAACTTAGATCTGTCACACCTTAGCTGTGTGGCTCTTGGCAAGTTATATAACTCTCTGTACTTCAGTTTCCTCATCTGTAAAATGGGGCTAATATCACCTTCCTGGTATAGAGTTGAGTTCACTTTTGCAAAGCTCTCAGAACACTCACTGACATAGAGTAAATGCTCAATAAATTGTTAGCTATTATCATTGGTAGTAAATTACAAAAAATTTTAATTCATATATAAAGTACATATATATGAATGTAAATATGAATACAGTAGATGTTAGCAAAGGTTCATTTCTTTTAGATTAAAAAAATGTAAACAAAAGTTCTGGTAGCTTTTCCTACATCGAAATGATTCTATAGTCATAAGAATAGAAATAGAAATAATGCTAATTTGTACTACGCACCTTGTCTAAATCCTCACATATGTTTAATCCTTACACTAACCCTGTGCAGAAGGGACTAGCATGCTCCTGTTTTTTAGTCGTGTCTCCCTTGAGGCGTTAACACTCTTACTTTGGGAAATCATGATCCAGCAGATGCTCATAATACAGATCAGGGGTTGGCAGATGTTTCCTCTAAAAGGCGAATATCGTAGCACAAAAGCAGCCACAAACATTGAGGGTGTGCCTGTGTTCTGATAAAACTTTATTTACAAAATAGGCCTGAGGGCCATAGTTTGAGGACCCTGATGTAGAGGCCCAAGCTGAGGTCAGGAAGGGAAGCCACTGCCCAAGGTCGGCTGGCCTCTTTTTCTGGAGCCAGGACTGGAACCCAGATCTTGAGGCTGTGCGCTGATTGTGGGGTGTGCGTTTGCTACCACCAATATTTGCTCAGTAGGTCCCAACTGAATGGCTCCTCCTGCACGGCCTCCCAGTTTACTACATGCAGATAATGAAGACTGTTGTCTTCATTGTTTCTGTCCTTCCCCTGAGATCCAGATTGGAGTTTCGTAACTCCAAGTTGTTAAGTTTCACACACAGTCAGGGCTCCAGCCACTGTGACCTGATGGGAGGACATCTAAGTAGGACACATTACGTTCTTGAGAGCTGACACTTCTCCAGCTTCCTTCACTTGCAGCTCAAGTCACTGGTGGAGTTAGTGGACTCAAATGTTGTGCTATCACCCCTCCTACTAAAATCTCATCACTCTCCTTAAGACACAGAATCTTAATTCAAATTGATGTTGGCTGGGAAGGGCCGGTAAGTTGTATATGTAGTGCTCTTAATAATATATTTTTCCTAATGGTCAAGATATCTTGAAGATTTGGTCAAATTCTTTATAAGAAAAGGAAGGGCTATTTCCATTTCTGGGAGTGGAGGTACAGCAGTGATTGGACTGACATTTGGGACAAAGTCATTAAACAACAGTGAACAAAAAGATGCCAATACCTGAGACTCTGATGCAGGAGGCAAACCTCCTTCCTCCTCCCCTGCCCCTCAGAGCCTCCACTGGGGCCACACGCGCCGCTCCTGAAGCTCCTCTCACCTTCCTTCTCTCCCAACCGCCCCTCCGTCCCTGCTCCCCCCACCCCCGCCCGCTCTGAACCACCAGCCATTGTCCTCAGGGCCCCCTGTCCTCCTAGGGCTGTTCCGGGCTTTCCAGGCGGACACGTCTATCTCCTCCCTCTCCTTGGAAAGCATAAGCCTTGAGCCCCATGGGCACCATGCCTGTAACCATTGCCTCGGCAGGTGCCCCTTCAGAGTGCTGTGGACGGGGAAACTGAGTCCCATCTGTTCATGACCTTTCCCAGCCAGCCACCCACAGCACAGGACAGGCCACCTCAAGGTAGAGAGTCCATGATGACTAAGCTTCTGGGAACCAACTGTCACCCACAGCCCCTTTCTCTCCTCTGCCAAGGGGCTATTGTTCGCAGCAGTGGTGTGGAGGGTGGGCCAGGTCCTCGGTGACAGCCAGAGCATAACCAGGACTTTGCAAGTACCTGCTGAGCAAGTATCACAGGAGGAGGTGATGTGGATCTGAAGCGCCAGGCTCAGTGGCCTGTGGGTGGAGGCTCACGAGCTGGCTGCCTTTCTTCCCCTCTCTTTCTCCTCTCCTGGGAAGAGAGGGTCTGGATTCTGTTGCCAGGAGAGCTCCTCACTCATCAGACCCCGGGTGCCTCTTGGCTCAGGCACACCTCCTGACAAGTGGTCACTCTCCAGGCCACGTCCACACTAAGTCCGCTGAGATCCAGTGATCGGAGATGGGGAACACGGGCAGCCCTTGGCGAGCCTGCTGGAACGAGGCTTCCTAGTCATCTGCATCACTAGTTTGAAGCCTCAGAATCCCCAGATGTTAGTAGATAGGCCCCTGGAGGTGAGCTGGCCTGTCTCCTCCTGTTGTAGCTGTCTGACTCATCCAAACCCACCAGTTGGCTGGGACCCCGAGCTCGGGCCAAGGCTCTCTCCACAGCCCCAGGCTTTATACTAAACAGGTGTCATCTGTTTTCTAGAATCAATTGAACCACTGTAGGCATTTGAGACCCCTTGTCCTAGTATATATTCTGGAAAAATAAAGATGCTAGTCTTATGGTGGCTAAATACAATCTTCACACTGTGATATTGTTGGTACTGTTCTCAATTTAGCCTCAGTTCATCACCGGCTCATGTGAATGACTTCAGTATTATCAGTGGGAATCTCACAATGCTGGCCTGTGGCCTTTGAGGCCCGTGACTCTTAGATGCCTGGTGTGGAGCCAACACAAACCCAGGCTCCAGCTTATCTGTGTCCAAGTGAGACACTGAGAAGCCAGGGCAAGGGTTCCATGGCCTGTGGCCCTGCTACTGTTGGGAGAAGGCACCCAGCATATTGGCCCCAGTCTGACAGCACCAAGGGATGTGGTAATAACTTTCTGTCATGGGACCAAAGATTAGGGCCTGTGGGAACACACAGCATCCACAGCTATGTGACAAGGTGGTGCTGATGCCCATGTCCCCGCTGACAGGGGCTCATGTACTTCTGGCTTTGGAATGTGTTATTATATTTCTATTTCAATGTGAGTTTGTCTGATATCCTAGAATGCCTTTCATATAAAACAGTGATGCCTCCTCAACTCAGCAGAAGTTCTGCTTTCTTACCCATGGCCCTGGCAAGCGCGCGCACGCACACACACACACACACACACACACCCCTTTACAATCCTTGAATTTCAAAATTTGTCTATGAGATTCTTCAGGCCAGATTCTAGAAGGAATTCAAAGAGTAGGCCTATATTATTGGGATGAGGGTAAATCGAAACACTCCTAAGAGGTCTCACTATTGGGGAAATAACCTCACAAATCATTTAAGTAGCCAAAAGAGAAAGTCAGGGACCCTGGACATTCTCATGTCCATCCCACCAACCTCTGTGCTTCTACACTCCTGGACAAGCCCCTAGGTTTGGGTTTCTAACGTGCTTATCCCCCACGCGCACTTGGCTGCACTACTGTGTCAGGCTGCTTGCTGGCTGGCCCGGGGGAGCGTCCTTTCAGATTCACTCCGTCTGCTGACTACCTGGCTGGTGTTGCTGGAACCTGCCCTGCATGCTTGGCTCCCAGCTGCTCTGGCCAGTGGCCTCTCCTTCAGGCTGGTTCTTCCCCATTGCCTCTGGAGATGAACGTGGCTAAACAGCCCCCAGTGAAACCACCTAGCAGCCCATGAAGTCCTTAAATTTCTTAAACAGAAATACCTGTAAATAGCAAAGGGGGTGGTAATAAGGTGTAGGATAGCCTTGCCGTCTGTCACTCATTACCAACTTGCGGTGCATCGAGGATATGCCAAGCACTGCTGGGCTCTGAGAATCAGAGAGATAACAAACATCTGCCCTTGAGAGCTTACCATCTAGTGGAGTGATAGGCACTAAACAAATCAATCCCTCCTGTGATTTCTGAGAGTGATGGGCAGGATAGACAGGGATGGGAGCAAGCTAATTCAGGCAACCTGAGGTCATAAGGTGTCCATCCCTCAAAGTTCACATACTGCCTGATCAGAGAAGCCAGAGCACAGGTCTTGTATCTGCTAAGTCTGAATCCTGGTCCTGGTGATGTCCCTGCTCTGACCTCAGGCACATGGCTCACGTCCTTGGGCCCTTGCTTCCCTGTGTGTAGAATGGGGAACAGAGTCCCCTCTCTCAGGGTGGTTGCTGTGTATTGAATTCTGCCCCACACCATTCATGTGTGGACGCTTAACCCCCAGTGTAACTGTGTTTGAAGATGGGGCCTATAAGGAGGTGATTAAAGTTAAATAAGGTCATTAAGTGGGGACCACTCCAATAGGATTAGTGTTCTCATAAGAAGCAACACCAGAGAGCCCTCTCTCTCACTCCCTGCCGTGTGATGACACAGCAGAAGGCAGGTGTCTACAAGCTGGGAAGAGAGCTCTCCCCAGAAACTGAATCTGCCAGTACCTTGATCTTGGCCTACAGCCTCCAGAACTGTGAGAAAATACATTTCTATTGTTGAGGCTGTCCAGTCCTTGGCAGTTGTTATGGCAGCCGCAGCTGACCGAGACAGTTGTTGAAAGGAACCGACAGGGCCACCATGGCTGCAGCTCAGGAGCAGAGTCATCACAGCCTCCTATTAGCCAGTGTTCTTTATTGGAAGAATTTGTGTGATGCCTTTTCTGCAAGAGCTCTCCAAGGACTTTGGAAAGAAAGGGATATTTCTGACAATAAAAATCCTTACATCTCTTTGACAGTTATTAGGAACAGCCAGAAATGAAAATGCAAGGGTGGTTCAAAGAAGAAGAGATTCTCAGAGGAAACTGACAGCAGCTACACAACAGACACCCAGGAGGAACATTGACAAAGGGGGACGATGGAACAGCAGAGGACCCTCCACCCAAGCCTGTCCTCTCTATCTCCTGTGTTGAGATGCTTCCTTAAGGCTTTATTGTCCTCTAAGGAAGGCTCACCTGAAATAGCCCAGCCCTGGCATTGAATAATAAAGCTTGGTGCATTACATTAACATGTGTTGTACAAATGTCTTCAGAGCTTTTGGCCTCCCTGTACTGAGTCAGGCAGGTACTGCCCAAACTTGCAGTATCGCATGCCAAAATATAGCCCATCCCAAGGTGAGCAGAGAGCGCGGTGAGGAACGATGGCCTGCATGTACCATCCCCTCACTGACAAGCAATTTTGGCTCCACTGATGAAGGAGGGCTGAGTCCGATCCTTGAGGGGAGGATTATCAGGGGAAACCTTGGCAACCATGAGAAGTAACTACTAGGAACTCAGAAAGGGACTCTGCCTTCACAGGGTATGACCTGTTTTGTTTACTAAGTGATTTTTTGGCTTGATTTTTTTCCAGTCACATGTAGAATTCAATAATCCTATGCCCTTCCCAAATGTTAGAGCTGGGAAATGCATTCCTCAGGTTCCTACTTTTCAAAGCAGAAAATACCCATTGAGCCCAACTCCTAAAGAGTGTGACTTCGACTGTTTGCTCCCTCCCTGTGTAGTCCTTTTGTTGGTAGCCTGGTTGGGATGTACCTGAACTTCAGCCTCTGTGTTTCTAGATCTTAGAAGATTGCGGTTATTGTGTCAAACTTGAAGCCATTTTTCTCTAGCTATCTGATTGCTGTAATTAAACAGTGCATTTGTTAGTGAGACTTTAGTAAATCCAGTAGTATTCTAGGGAGCTTTGATTCATTGACCTACCTCTAATGTAAGCAAATGCTGCCAGAGAGTTGCTAACAATAACTCCATCTTTCCTCAGAATGCTTGGTTCACGTGGGTCAAAGTTTATACCTGTTTCATAAAAAATGCAAGACCGATTAATTGCAGCTGATCCCAATACACCTTTTGCTCCTCACCTGGGATTGCCATAATAAATAAAAAGTCATAGAAATCAAGTAAATGGCCTTTAACTAAACTGCAGAAGACTAAAGCATTTAGATAGTAGTTTCCAAAAATATTAAGTGATAAAAGGGATTTAGAAATCCTATAATGTGTTGGTTCTGACTTTAGGTGTTACTCGTCCACTCCACTGCAGAAGGGAACAAATTTATTTTCCCAAGCTAAAGGCAATGGCATTCATCATGCCTCTGGGAGGCTTCATAATGTCTCACTTAACCACAGAGCTGCTGTCTGCTCTGCTGACCACAGATAAGAAGGCCTTCAATTATGGAGGGAGGCTGTGTTCGTTACTTTTTTGGAAATGACAGCAAAACACAGGGCAGATCTGGTTTCACATGCCTGGTTACACTGCTTGATGGAGCTTAGTGAGCCCCCAGTGGGGCAGCCTAGGGACTCTGAGGACTCCTGGGAATGTCAGACAGGGAGAAGCCTTCAGGGGGACCATGATATTCATGGGTTCTGGGTGGGATCCTTGCTAGAAAGGGCAGTGAGGCTGAGAGATGCAGAGCCTGGTGGAAGCTGGTGTGACCCCAGAACATTAACAGTAGTTATCTCTAAGCTTTGAAACTTAGGGGTGAGTTCAACTGCTTGGTGCTTTCCAGTTTCCCACATCAAGAATACTTACTTTTATACTTAAAGGGAAAGACCTCATAAATGTAATAAAAGTAACAAAACAAACTCTCAACACTGCAAAGCACAGTATCTTAGGTAGATGCTTTACAGGAGTGCTGCAATTACTACGGGAGCCCCAAGGGTCTGAGCTCCATCCTAGATTTGATAAGAAAATCAAAATGTTCATCCCTCCTACTTAACAAAAGTCCAGTGAAAACCTAAAGAAGAAGGTGGCATGTGTATGGTGGCCTGCAGGTCCAGCCTGGCCTTGCCCCCCATGTTCTTAATGGGATCATCTTTCCAACAAGCTCATTGTATAATCCAGGAACCCAAAATTTACTTCTGAGCAAATATCTTTTCCCAATGTGATTTTTCTTCCAGAAAATAAGAGGGGAATGGCAGAAGAATTTATTCTATTTATAATTTAAAAAGCAAAACAAAATGTTGGCCACTGTTTTTCACCACAGCATTACCAGCACCAGAGGTAGGAGCTCAAACACAGCTCCTGACAGGGTTTTTCTTTCTAACCACTGTGCGCTCCTTCTGGGCTCACACGGGGCTGTTTGCCTTAACTTAAAGAGAAATGCTGGTAGTAAGCCATAAAAATTACCATATTCACCATCTTCCTGCTTCAAAGAAGGTTTCAGGTTAGCAATGGCTGGGTCGATCGCTGTGAGTATGTTCTTGGGAACTAAAAACCAAAGAGAACTATTTTAAGGGTTTTGTACACTTATTTCTTAAATGCAATGTAGATAAGAAAACCTATTATCAAATCAGCACATACATCACTCACTCTGCTCATCAGAAGCTCCCACCCACAGACCAATGGTACCTGCATGATCATCAAATGTCCCAACAAGGGAAAATTTGGGACCTCTTTTGCAGCATTAAAGCAACAACAGCATTATGGAGAACAAATAAAGAAGATATATACATCTATCCAACAGAATAGTATGGAGCAGTAACAGGAAGAACGCGTCTGTGCTACAACATGGATGAAACTCAAAACCACTGTGTTCAGTGGGAGGAGCCAGGTACAAAAGACCATATATTGTATGATTCCATTTATATCAAGTATCCAGAAAAGGTAAATTTATACAGACAGAAAATAAATTCGTGGTTACCAAGGACGGGGGGTGGGAATGGGGACTGTCTGCAAAGGGCATGAGGGAACTTTTGGGGATCGTGGAAATGCTTTAAAGTTGGAGTGTGTGGTGTTCTGAACATTTACTAGAAATCAGTGAATTGTTTTTACTGAACACAGGTGAATTTTAAGGTACATAAATCACATCTCAATAGTGCTGTTCACGCTGAACATGAACTTCTCCTGACATATAGGCAATATAACTGGAACCAGCTCAAAATTCACCACTGACCTTTCCTGCTCCAACTCTGTTTGATTTCCCTTGCTTCCATAGTAAGCCTGAAGAGTACTCCAAGACTGTTCTAGAACAATTCTCTAAGTATTACAAGAAAGGACAACAGAAAGATGAGGAGAGGAAGACAGCATAATAGACTCTTTTGGAAGGTGGTTAAAAATTCTGCAGAAATGACCCTAAGAATAAGCCACCTGGATGTCAAGATCCCCCAGCAAAGTAGACAGAGGATCACTCGAGCTCAGCTGAGGGCAGAGCAAGAATTCTGAAGGCCAAGTGCACCAAAGCTGGCTGGGAGAAGGGAGAGGAAACCAAATATTTTTGCTGCTGAAAATTGCTTATTTTTGTTTGTACTTTAGCCCAGCTGGTGTCTGGGAGAAGTGATAACAGGAAATAGAAGTAAAGCCAACACAAGCTGTGCAAGTTCAATCGCACTGAGTTTTTTAAAAGCTAGTAAGACATCTTCAGCAACAAGAAGATCTCATTTCCTTTCTCAAAGTGCTTAACTAAATTCTTCTGGGGATGTCCCAACATCCCAACATCCCAACAACCAGAGACCGTTCTTAAGTTGTGAATTTCCCACGCATAGGAGGCCCTGCTGCCTTCATGCCCATCTGCAGTGAGGGTCACTCTCTGGGGTGGCATGGTGTCGGAGGTGGAGGCAATGGAAGAAGGTGTCCAGGGCCCCTGAGGAATGCCCCTTGGCTGACCTGAGACCAGAGCATCACCCCAGAGAGCCAAACTGGATCGCCGTGGAGTGCTGTCTGGTGACATTGCCTCTCAGTCATTTCCCAGCCCTGAGAAGGATGCCTCTGACTCCCTGGTAGGAGTAAGTCCTCCTGGCTAGGAGTGGCATTTCTTTCTCGTGTCTGTGTCCTGGCTTTTTCTCAAGATGTGGACCAAGGGCAGCTTGGCTCTCAGGAAATGCTGAGGCTTTACAGATTGAGAAGGAGGAAGGGCTCGGAGAAGAAGGGCATTCTAGGGTGAGCTTTGCCGAATAACGAGGCACTCAAGAGTTACCTGTATGTGATTCAGGCTCATGTCAGGAAACCTGCCCCTTCACATTGTGAAAATGGCTCTGATAGTGGGAGAATCTTTTAGGACCTTTAGGTGTCAACAGACCTGTCATATTCTTGCATCTTCTCATTTCAAGAATGAAGATGGGGACTGGAGTGTGATTTATTACCACCTCTCAAACCCAACCCACTCCAAGGGATACATTTGTGAAAACACTAGCAAACCATGCATGGAGCTCCACCACGTGCTGGACTCTACGCTCAGCATTTAAGCAGTGCATCTTGTGCAATCCTTGTGGTGACCCTGGGAAGACGGGTATCACTCCCATTCATGCAGATGGGAAAACTGAGACTCAGAGATGCACTAATCACCTAGTAAGATGTACAGCTTCAGCTCCTGGTCTCATTCACACACACCCTTGATCTTTCCATGATGCCGTCTTGTCTGTACAGCCTTTGGGAACTAGATAAAGGATTACTTTAAAGGCTCATAAAGATGGCAAAGTGATTCCCACTTGGGCAGTCCCTCTGAATCTGTTTAGGTAAAACTAAACAGCTGATTCCCATGGACTTGAATGGTTCAATACATTTGGGCAGGGTCCCCATCTTGAAATTTCTTTTTCCTGAGAAATCTCCTGTGTCAAGCTTGGGTCAGTGGAGATTTTAAGAAAGAAGCCACCACAGGTTGAACTCAGAGCTTAAAAGAATTTTTCACATCAGAGACAAAATGGCACCCATTTCTCAGACTGCATGGGCACCTCCAAATCCTGGTACACCCCATCCTGCCAGTCCCCAAACCCTAGCACCCCCATCCCTCCTACCCCTCAACCCAGGTGCCCTCTGCCTGCCCCATCTCCTGGGAGGAGCTGTGCAAGTCCTAGGCTGAGGTCCACACATTCCTTGTGGCTCTAAGGGATTGTCAGGGTGGGGATGCTGGCTATGCCTCTGGCTTGGTGACCCTCGAGGACCAGTGGCTGTGGGTTTGAGAGGAGCCCTTCCTGCAGAGGTGGGGGGTAGGGGACCTGGCTGAGTTCCCCAGGTCTGCCTTCAGCCATTAGGAGGAAAGTTCCAGCATGTCCAAGAAGTGTGACTAAGGGTAAAATCCGGAGGGAAAAGAGGACCTCGTCCAGCCATGCATGCATGACAGAAGAGGACTCAAGTGATGCATCTCTAAGCCAATCAATATCCAAGTGCTCTGTGGTCAGTGGTTTGACATCAGCCAGACATGCTGCCTCCAGGAAGAAAAGCAAAAGGCCCACAGCCTGTATCATTCCCTGAGATAACAGAGATGCTCAAATTCTCCGCCAAGCCTAAAAGCTGTGCAGCAAAGACAGCTGTGATTAAATGAAGCGCTATAAAACAAGGAGGAGGAATGTTCTTAAAATGCAAATAGATTTTGTCCCCCGAGAGAACCTTTCCGTGGCTCCCTGCTGCCTTGCCAGGAGCCAAGCCCTCATCTCCCACCCCTTGGGGCCTCTCCAGTCCTGCACCAGGGGCTTGACTCCTTTCCTTCTGCCTGCCCTTCCCTCCTGCCCACCTTCACTTTGCTGGCTTACACACCTGGCCTCACTTGCTTCAGATGCCACCTTACCAAGGAAGCCCTCCTGGGTCCCCCAAGTTCCCAGAGCCTCGAATTCACTACATTCTATTCCTACAGCCTGTGAAGGGAGGGAACATATGGCTCACGGAAATTTCCCTATCTCCAAGGGGTGCAAGAAGGGTGAGCCAGGGATGGGGCACCCCTGACCCCAGTCTGGGTCATATTGGACATGGGTGGCATGTAGAAACAAGGGTCTCCACAGCAGGGCCCACTTGACATTCAGCGCTTGTCCATGATGGACACCCCCACCTCCCATGTGGGGTGTCCCCTGGGTGGGCACAACAAGATTGCTGGTAGGACAGCAAAGCCTGCTGGAAGCTGCGGTTAGAAGCAGGGTGTTGTGGTGGCCCTGCCTCAACCCTCTTACATAAGAGCCTCTCCGTGTGGGTGGAGGGTCGGCGTGGCCCCTGTCTGGTGGCTGAGTATAGAATCATGTCACAGGGTCTCCGGCCAGGCTGGATGAAGGGAAGGGCACTCCCTGACCCCAGCCCGGCTGAGTATATATCTTTAAGTCAGAAAGTTGGAATTAACGTTGCCAGACTGCTAGTCTTCATTTTGTTAGAACTGTAACATAAAAAGCACTTGGGCTGCGGGGATGGCTGTCTGCCTTCCTGCCCAAACTCAGAGGAGGGCCTCTGCAGAAGGCGGGTGGGAGGTGGGGACAGGGGCTGAGGGGGAGGAGGCAGGGATGCTGGGGGGGCAGCCGAGGCAGCCGCCGCCTTGGGCTTTCTGGCTTCAGCCTCACTGAGGCTTCTGAGCATGGCCTTGGAGTCAGACACCTCCCCATCCCAGCTGTCTTTGGGTCTAAAGGAGCCCAAATTGGTCCCTTCACTCACGTGCAGAGCCCAGAGCAGATTCGCTTAGATGTTAGTTACTGACCCCCCAGGACCCTCCTCCTTTCCCTTCACCCCAAAGCCCCTCCTGTCCGCGCCTCCTCCTCCTCCAGCTGGGATGCCACTCGCTGGGAGGCAGCCCTCTGTGGCCTGTGAGCCTGGGGGACCCTCCTCCCCAGGCCCCGCTGGAGGGAACCACCCCCCGCAGACAGTGTCCCTGAGCACCTTGGCCTCTCGCCTCCCGCCCCAGGACACTCGCTTCATGTCTTCTCTCTCCTCCTCAAAGCCCTTCCGTGTCCTCTCCACTCAGGACCTCGTCTCACACTAACTCGGGGCGGACAGCGGCACCTGGGCCTCCATGCCCTCCTTCACCTGCCCCGGCCCCGTCCTAACACAGGAAGTCCTTCCTTCCCACCGGCTCAGCTCAACGCCCTCTCACCTTCTCCAGCCTCCAAGAGGTGGTCCCTTCAGCATCTCCTGGGCCTTTCGCCCTTCCGATCGGGTCTCAAATCCACCTGATTTCCACCATGTCTCCAAGCCCTACTCTAGTCCAGGTCACCCCCTGTCACTAACTGGTCACCATTTCCATCCCACCCCAGCCTGCACCCCCCACAGCCTGAGTGGTCTTTTAAAAGTCCAGTCACTGTGGTGGCAGGAATCCCCTGAGGACACCGTCCACTGGCACCTCCTCCCAGGCCACAGGGTCTGGGTACCTCTGTGCTCTCCCACTGGGTGTCCCACACACTGCCAGTGCCCTGCCAGGCCACCCTCACACCCAGCTGCAAATCCACCCAAGGGAAGGTCCTCACACCACGCCCCGAGCCACATCTGGCCCTTCCACCGGCGTCTTCTCGCACTGAGTCCTGCCTTCACTGAAACGGCATTTATCACAATGGCAGATGACAGAATTACCTGGCTATTTGCTTAATGCCTCTCTCCCCTCCCCAACAGATAATTCCATAAGGACAAGGACTGTGTCTTTTTTTTTAAACTACCGAATTCTAAGAGCCCGGCAGGACCCCTGACATGGAGAAAATGCCCACAATGCTCGGAATGAATGAATGAGGGAAGAGTAGCTTGAACTGTGACCCATGACCCCAGGCCCAGAAGCCTAGCTTCTCTTAGTTGAGAAAAGCCCCACCTAGGTAGGAGCTGTTTTTGCCTCATCCCTGAAGGTGAGTTGGGACAGAGAAGTGGGACAAGGGTCATGCCATTGTAAAATCTATTTCACCTGCTAAAACGGCTCAGCTTATTCTTTAACTTAATCTAAAGGTTGTTCTTCCTCTTCTTCCTTCCCCTTAATCAATGAAGTAACTTTGTAACCAGGACAGGAGATAGACCTCTGAAGTGTAAATGAACCTGTGTGGAAAGAATGCCAAGATCCAGGTCAACAGCCACCTAATAACCCTATTCTTAAGACAAAACTTCAAAGCAATTATGAATCACCTGTATACATCAGGCCTGTGGATAAAAAGAGAGTTCCTGTGGCCAGGATTCTCACCTGGCTGTGGTTGACTAGCTCACTGCACACCTGTGGGCAATACATGGTTATTGACTCTATAAAAAGAGTTGGCTCAGTGCTCTGGGGATGCGACATGGTGACAGGGTTGCAAGGCTGCAGGAGAGCAGAGCAGAGCAGAGGCTGGAGTGGTGGCAGCGCCGAGGACAGAGGCCCAGAGGACAGCTGTGCAGGATGACTGTGTAGAGAAGCCCAGAGGACGGCTGTGCGGACAGAGGGGCCCAGAGGCAGAGCCAGCTTGCTGCATACAAACTCGCTCTGAGTGAACGAGATTTTAGTGACTGACCTGCCACCTGGAAATAAAGTTGGGTATAAACCTTTCACCCCAAGAACGTTTTGCTGTCATTTTCTTTGGTCACACTGAATCCATAATGAACTTGCCGGGGGCTGAAACCCATTGGCAAGACAATGCCTTATGCTTACTCTTACCCAAAAGGCCCTATAAGACCCCAAACCCTTATGTACCCCTAGCCTCTCTCCCCTTTTTGCAGGTTGCCCCCACTCCCCTTTCTTTAAGTGTGTACTTTTTAAATAAAGCCTTCTCACTGCTCCACTTACTGCATTTTTGTCTCTGCACTCTTCCAGTGGTGTCTTTGTCACTTCACTATTTCATTATTTAGACTTAAGCACTAGTTTTCTCTCTCTCTGTTCTACTCCAGATAAGTAGGGAAGGGCTACTGAGATCTCTAATTTGGGCTTGCAAGTTCCTGTTGCCTGGGTGACCCGGGCAGGACTGCTGCTGTGCGATCACGCTCTTTAGTAGCCTGCACTGAAAGTCTCCTTTCTTTGCCTATGGGAAGTTCTCAGAACATAATCTGACTCCATCCAGTGCTCTGTGGCTCCCCCCAATCCCAGGGTGCTAAGGGACTTAGTTCCCACACCTGCAGATTCAAGCAGACACTGGATGCCAGGTGACCCTGGCTTTAGGAGTTGGCAGGGGATCTGCCCTATGCTGAGCAGGAGTTCAATGAGCTTCCCCCTCTGCCCTCCGTTCTCCCTTGCTCACTGCTGCCATTCCCTGCTAGTCTCACTTTAATGAATTCCTTCCTTACCTACACTCATCAGGTCTGCTCGAGAATTCTTTCTCATTCAGAGTCAAGAACCCTCCCCTGTCCAGGCTGAGGTATCACCTGGTATGCAGGGAAAGGCCTCCCCAGATGCAGCTACCCGGCAACTAAGGCACAACAGGAAATCCACCTGATCTGCACACTAAGCTCCTTCAACCCTCCACTGGAGGGGCCTGATGTTACTAGAACTTCAGAATGATCTGTGTGGCTCCTTGGAAAACCTCAGCCAGGATGGGCTCAAGGTGCTTTGGCAAGGGAGCAGAAGAGGCTGAGAGCAGGTGAACTGTGGTCCTGGATGTAGGTGCGGGGCTAGTATTGGGGCAATACACTTACGAGTCCCTTCACTGTACTGATTACAGCTTGAATACAGCAGAGGACATTTTTAGCTCAGGATATAAAAAGCTGGGGATGCAATGGAATGTCATTCAGCCAAAAAAGGAGTGAAGGATGGTATGTGCCACACAGAGATGAACCTTGAAAACATGCTAGGTAAAGAAGCTGGTCCCAAAAAACCCCACAGAGTATGATTCCTTTTTATATGAAATGTCCAGAAGAAAATCTGTAAAGACAGAAAGTAGACTGGTGGTTGCTTGAGGTGGGGGTGAGAGATAAGGTGGAAGGTGACTGCTGAAGAGGACATGGTTTTTTTTTGGGGGGGTGATGATGAAAATGTTCTTAAATGAACTGTGGTGGTAGTTGCACAGTTCTGTGATATACTGAAACCACTGATTTATATGCTTTGATAGGCAGATTGCACAATCTGTGAATTACATCTCAATAAAGCTGTTACAAGAAAAGAAAGCTAGAGTTATCTGGCAGGGAGGAAGTTTCCACAAGCACAGGTTCTTCAGTTGTGGTACTCTTTGCCCTCCCTTTGCTTCTATGCTCATTACAAAATCAAAAACAAAAAAAAAAACAGTCCACGTGTCAGGATTACAAACTGCAAAGCCACAGGACCCGCAGAGCACAATCAATGCTGATTCGCTTTTAGGCAGCTTGATAAAATTAGAATCTAGTAACCCAGGCATTTCATTTTACTATGTGAAGACACTAGGAAAACAAGGGGATGCTGTCATGTAACATTTTAAATTGTTTAATGGGTGAGCATTTGCTCTGCTGACTGAGTGCTGTGGGGATGTAGATAAATGGCTGTCGGCAGCCTAGGGTTAGTCATTCAAGGCCTAGACGCAGGACTGGAAGGTGAACTAGGAGCCAAACGATACTTCTGGGGACTTGCGTGACATACCCACACACTTAAAGCCTCCTGAGAGTCCAGATTAAAATCGCTATTCTCGGTGACAGCAGCTGTACCCCATTGGCTTGCTCTTCTCCCACCCTTCCCATTTGCTGCTAATCTGATCGCTTTTAAAACAAATTTTGACCAAAGAAAATTCTATGGTTTATCTGCTACAAACATCATAAACAAGAATAAAGGACATTTATATAATGGCTCGTGAGTATCTGGGATGACAACAGAATTTCCGGGGTGGGATCATTTGTCCCGTTGCACAAAAACCCCTTGCATGCACAGGATCACCGCCTCCCACAGGCTGGGCCTTACAGCAGCCCATGGAGGGTACATTCTTACCACATGCATAGGTGACGGTGAGGTATTTTTTCACTCCTGGCAGACAAGGGCTTCCGAAATGGTGGTTGTTGACAATGATCTTGCATCTTTGTTTCCCGTAGCACCTCCCAGATAACACTTGCAAAGCCGAATAAGACAAGCAGTCTGAAAGGCAGGGAAGAGCAAGGAAAACTTTATGTTATGGTCCACATATGGTCACCACAAAGCTGATGTTACTTACTGTAAATAAAAACACCGAGCTGGATTTCAGATCTCACGGGGACAGTTTCTCTGACTATTTTCTCTCATTAAAGCACCCAAGATGCCTTACCATATAAAGCATACAGGCTAAGTACCCTCTGGGCAGAGCTGGCTTCATGGGCATGTGCCAGAAGGGCCCTGAGCTGACTAACACTCTGCTGTCACCATCATGAAATTCTTACATATTTTTGAGTAACGGGCTCTGTGTTTTCATTTTGCAGTGGGCCCCGCAAATTATGTAACTGGCCCTGCATACAGAACAGACAAAATGTGTAGGACACTGAATGAAGATTCTTCTTTCTTTTATGATCTTTATGTCTCTTTAAACTATTTGTTTATTTTGAGAGTCTGTCTCTCCTATGGGAACATGAGCTCCAGGAGGACGGGGACTATTTCTATCTTGTTCATCATTTAATTCCCATAGCCAGGCCCACTGAAGAAACCCAGTAAATAACTGGTGAATGAATGAATGGATGGATGAAATCAACTAATAAACACGAGGACATGTTTCTCAGCAGCCTGGCGCCATGTTTTCACAGTTAGCACAGGTGACTGAGCACACATGGAGAAGGCACTGTGCTGTGTACTGTCAGAAAAACAAGTCAGAAGAAGCCGATCCCGCATTTGCAGGCTGTGCGGAAAGACAAAACCCACACGTGTGACCTCATGTTAATACTGTGAAACAGGGAGTGACTATCGGCACTAAGTGGTCCAGACAGGTGGGAGACTGCAGTGGGCAGGAGTGGTCAAGACAGGCTCTGTGGAGCAGAGGGGCTTGGTCACAGGGGAGGGGGCAGGGGTTGGGTAGAGGCAGGCAAGAGAAAGGCATAAACACCAAGGCCTCCCATACGGGAGTCCAGGGGGCTGACCAGGAGCTGGAAAAGCAAGTGTGGGCAGAGGAGCCATAGGGAATAAGCCGGCAAAGGGAACTGGAGCAAGACAGGCTGAGGCTGCCTTTGAATGCTCGGCTAGAGATGGTGGACTTCATTCTGCAGGCAACAGGGAGCCTAAGGAAACGGCCTGATGCCGTCATCCTTGAGGGGCAGTGCACCAGAAGCCCTGGGAGAGAAAAGGAACCTGAGGCATGAGACCATTTGGGAAGCAATTTTAATCATACTTACTGGGAAGGGTTCAGGGCTTTGGGAGTGTATTTTAGAGGCCTTGCAGAGTTCAGTTCCCTTAGAAGCACAGCTAAGTTTCTGTCAGGCTCTGTTCTCAGCCTTCGTATGTTAACTGATTCAGTGTCCACAGCAACCCTATGGGATAGGTTGCTCATTTATATTTTTATGTTTATTTATATATATAGATTGTTTATGTTACTGTGATATTGTGATTAGTAATTAGAAATAAATATTTGATCCAAAGTTTCTGGCAATGCCCATAAAACCCTTGGAATTTTCAGCGAGGAGAGTGACCAAGGTGTCTTCTGTTATGATAATGAGGCAACTCTTAGAAGCTCCTGAGGACAGGCCCCAGGTGCCAGGGAACCAACTGTGGCATCAGAGGGCTGGAACTCTCAGCTGCACCCTCCTGCCCTCAGGGAAGCGGAGAGGAGAGGGGCTGGAGGTTGAACCAATCGTCAACGGCCAGTGGTTGAATCAGTCGTGAAGCCTCCATTAAAACTCAGAAGGACAGGGCTCCAGGACCTCCAGTGGGTGAGCGGACAGAGGCATTGGGAGGGAGGCAGGCTTCCAGAGAGCGCAGGGACTCCATGCCTTCCCTGTACCTTGCCCTGCGCCTCTCTTCCACCTGGCTGTTCTGAGTTATGTCTTTTTGTAATAAGCAGGTAATCTAATGAGTAAGCAGATTTTCTGATTCCATGAGCCATTCTAACAAATTAATAGAACCCAAGATGGGGGTCATAGAAACCTCTGATTTATAGCCTGTCAGTTAGTACTTGTAACATTACCTGGGCTTGCAACTGGTGTCTGAAGTGGGTACAGTCTTGTAGGACTGAGCACTTAACCTGTGGGATGTTACACTGTCTCCAGGTAGATAGAGTGAGAATCGAGTTGAATTATTTGACAC
This sequence comes from Manis javanica, assembly GCF_040802235.1. NCBI lineage: Eukaryota > Metazoa > Chordata > Mammalia > Pholidota > Manidae > Manis > Manis javanica. Next base: position 51,375,119 of record NC_133158.1, on the reverse strand, counting down.
CCAGCTGGTGACAGATTTGCTTGGATATATAAAGAACTGGAACCCCCCAAACAATGAAATTGATACCAGAACCTTTGAATTACACACACACACACACACACACACACACACACACACACACACACACACACACACACTATACAAATACATACATATAAAGACAGAGAAAGGAGGAAAAGAAAGTATATAATACACACTTTTTAGCCTTTTATATATATATATGTTATCCTTTAGCTATATATATATATATAATGTATAATCAATTTTGCAGAGGAGGAAGCGGACACAGTTTACATAATCTTCAACAGCTCAAGAGGGCAACGGGGTCTGGACTCAATGCCCCAGCCAGGCTCCAGAATCTGCAGGTTTTAGCCTCTGAGTCAGTAAGAGTGGGCAGTTTAGAGGGCGAGATGATAAATTCATTAAACAAACAAACATAAACTGCTCTGCATTTTGGAGGATAGGGACCTTTAAAGAGAGTGTTGAGATTGGAGATGTCTGGACATTCATGCCTGGAGGGCGCAGGGGCTGATGCTGAGGAAGCCCGTCCCTGGGAATGTGCAGGGACATAGCATCAGGGACATGCCACAGGCACCAGCAGCCACAGGACTTGTGCTGTCTGCTCACTTCTCATAGCTGACAAACTCCTCCGCCCTCTAAAAACAAAAGCCCTGCCCTCCCCATATCCCAGGACCTCTCTCCAGCCTTATCTCTTCCTTCCCAGCCAGGCTTCTAGAAAGGGTCCTCTATGCCCCCTGCCTCCTCTGCTTCCCGGCGCCTGTGCCCCATCCATTCCTCCACGCGCTTCCGGCCCATGCACGCCCTGGCTCTCTGAGATCACAGCGACCTACTGCTGTCCTATCTGCGGTAGGAGCCAGTCCTAATGCTTGCCCATCTCTGGCTGCGGGGTGCCTGAACCCTCTTGCTGAAGGGTTCTTCCCCGACCTTGGCTCCCTGGTGCCCTTTTCCCCATCTGTCCCTGACGCCTCCCTCCCAGCATGCACTGCAGGCCTGCCCACCCCACGGGAGCGCTCCTGGGCCCGGGGCCGGGGCCCTCCCCCCCCATGCACACTCCACAGCGAACCTTGGGGAACACCCTTCAAATTGCACCGCCCGCGTCCGTTGCCTTCACCTTCCCCCCAGGAACCTCTAGGACCATCTAGATCAGCACATAGTGTCTCCTGCCCCCTCCCCCCCACCAGCACCAAGCTCCTCTCCTACAGTCCTGCTCCCTGACTGGTATGACAGCCTCAAAGGAGCCCCCGCCGGAAGCCTCAGCTCCTGCCCTCTCCCCACACCCTTCGTCGTCTGCTGCTCTCTCCCAGGATCCCTCCTTCCTTTCACTTCCCCAGACAGGGCCACCTGTCCAAACTGTCACCGTTTTGTTAAGTCTTTAACTGCTCCCCCCACTCCATTTCCTTCCACCTGCAAAATCCCGTCAGGCCAGCATGCTCTTCATAATCACATCAACCCAGGCTGGATCCGGCCCAGCCCCCCTGGCTCACCCATAAGATTAAGTCCAACTCCACTGAATCGTGCGTGAGGCCCAGCGTGATGCAGTCACCTCTTCCACCGCCTGTTGACGTCCTTTGCAGCCAGTCTTGCACGGGAGCCTGTGTCCCCACCCCGCAGGGCTCACTGCAGCGCCCCAGGGCGGCCTGAGATCCTCACTGTCCCTGTACTTTTGCCGATGTTCTTCTGCCTCCTTGGACACCCTGTCCCTGCTTCCTGTTCAGTAGACACCTTCCCTGTGACCCCACCCCCATGCTGCAGTTGGCAGTGTTCTTCCCTGTGCTTCCTCTCTTCCTTGCAGATCTGCTAGTGCAAGGCTCTATGTATGTGCTCCTTTGTCTGTCTCCAGACTAGATGGGGAGCACCTGCCCCTGCACCCTTCAGGCAGCCTGGTGCTTGACGAATGCTCAAAGAATTCCAGAACAAATGCACAAAGGTAAGCTTACAACCTCTATCTCTTTGGAAACTCCCCCTGGGCTCTAGAGACCTGCTTCCATTGCCCTCACCACCAGGCGTTTGAGCTAGCAGCTCAGAGGAAAAGTCTCAAAATGGATTACTTGGGAAGAAAAGAGAAGGGGCACACCAGCAGTGGGGTACAAGGTGTATGACGAGTGAATGTGAGATACAGGGACCCATACAGAACCAGAAGCAAGAGAAAATGCTATGGCTTCACACCACGTTCACTGCAGCCATATTCATAATAGCCAAGAGGTGGAAACAAACCGAGTGTCCACAGGCAGATGAATGGATAAACAGAATGTGGTATAAGCAAACAATGGACTATTATTCAGCCTTAAAAAGGAAGGAAATTCTGACAGTTGCTACAACATGGGTGAAGCTTGAGGACATTACGCGCAGTGAAATAAGTAGGACACAAAAAGACAAACACTGTATGATTCCACTTACACAAGGGACTTAGAGTACTCAAATCCACAGAGGCAGAAAGTAGAATGGTGGTGGCCAAGGGCTGGGGGAGGGTGGAATGAGGAGTTAGTGTTTAATGGTGACAGAGTTTCAGTTTTGTAAGACAAAAGAAGTTCTGGAGATGGGCTGCACAACAATGTGAATGTACTTAGTACTAGGGACCTGTACACTTAAGAATTGTTAGGATGGTGAGCTGTATGTTATCGATTGTTTTGACCACAATTGTAAGAAAATCCCACAGTTTAGCTGTGAAGATTAAATTAATCAATTTTTATAGTTAGAATACTGCAACGTGTCAGCTATTATTAATGAAAGGGAAGGAGAAAGGACGAAGGAAATTAAGAACGTTGTGGAATGTAGTGTAATAGAAGAAGCCTTTGATCTACCAAGGCCTTGTCATTATGTAGAAATGAAGACAGTGTGGTGCTCCAGGACAGAAATATTACTGATAGATTGGAAGAGTGGAACTGGAGATTGAGCTGGGTGATTACAGGACTGTGTATAGGACAAAGGTGGCAGAGCAGTGGGAGCCAGGCAGAGGATGTTCTATACATAGTGGTAGCACACACCCGGTTATGCATAGGAAAAAAGTGGGATTGAGTCTCTGTGCAAAAATCAATTCCAGATGGATTAAAGACTTGCATGTGAAAAGCAAAACCTTAAGAAAAAACATAGGATAACATTTTTTGGATCTTGGAATGGGAAAAGAGTCCTTAACAAAATACAAAAGCAGTAACCGAGAAAAAACAAGACCATTTGACTGTTAAAATTAGGAACCACTGTTCACCAAAGCACACTAAAAAGAAAGTGAAAAGATAAGCCACAGATAGAAGATATTTTCACTACATATAATCAAAAGATTTTGTGCTTCTACAAATAAATATGAAACAGACAAAGAATCTACCTTTTTAAATGGGTGAAAATCATGAACAGGCATTTCACAGAAGAGGAAACATATCTGATACAATGAAAAGAAACTTAGTTATATCAGTAATCAGGGAAATACAAATTAAGACCACAATGAAAATATTATTTTACACCTTCTAGATTGGTAAAAATGAAGTAGTCTAAGACTACTAAGTGATGGAGATGTGTATTAGTGGAAACTCTTGAATATGGCTAGGGGGAGTATAAATTGTCCCTGGGACATACACTGGCATCTTTTAAATTTGAGCGTTTTCACATCCTAAGACTCAGCAGTTTGACTCCCAGGAGAATTCGGGCTCACATACCCCTTTCCTGAAACCCTTCAGAATTCACAATTCTTCCAGTTTTAGGAAAGGAATCCTATGCATTGGGGTAGGACACACACTACACCCAACACCATGGATGAAACATTGAAACAATGTTGATTGGACAAGTTAGCTCCAGAAAATCACATGCAGTCAGGCACCATTTTTACTAGCCCACAAAACAGGGAGGGAAGGAAGGAAGGAAGGAAGGAAGGAAGGAAGGAAGGAAGGGAGGGAGGGAGGGAGGGAGGGAAGGAGGGAGGGAGGGAAAAGAAATACAAAAAAATAAATATGTAAGAAACACACCTACTTAATGTAATAAAATAAATGTGAAAAGGGGAAAGAAATAACCACAAACCTTAGAATAGTGGTTATCCTGGAACGGACAGGATGCTGGGACAGGGGATTAGAGGCATGTTATTTATAGAATTCTAGTTCTTTGGGAGTATAAAGCATTACATTACTCTGCTTTGTAATTTGCATAGGTGTTACATAGATTATTTTGTGGACATCAAATATGAAAAAGATTTTAAAAATAAAAAAGGGACTCTTAAAGCCTCTTTTCCAAGAAGGTTTTATGAAATCTCCCAGAAATCTTTTAGGTTAAATGGTGTAACTCCGGGAGGAGAAATCCCAGGGCAAAATACCTTTGAAACTGAAGTCAGTCAAAGAGAGAAAAAAAGTTTAAATCCTGTTTATTGCTTACAAGCAGTCATCCCGTCTCTCTCTCTCTCCTGCTGTGGAAAAGCAAGCGAAATACTCCCCCTAACCTCTCAGGTTCAGATAAGCCCTCTTCACCCCTTGGAAACACCTGTTAATACGGAGATGCACTAAAGCCAGGCAAGAGATTTTGGAAATATTGCAATTTTACCCACAAATGGAGACCAGAGATGTTGGAGGTAAGGTATCAGGTAATAATAATGCCATAGGAAAAAAAATGTAAATATTTATTTGTGGGCATACTGTGCCAGAAATGTCCCACAGGGACACAGAGGAAGAAGCAATGTCTGTTAGGAACTTGAACACAGGGAAAGAAAAGGAAGTTAGGAGTGGAGAACATCAGGAAGATCAACAGTCCCATATCCATTCTTTCTGCCTGTGGTCTCCTTACAGTGATCGATTCAAACAATGCTGTCAGCTTCTTAAAATACAGCTCTGATGATCTATGTCCCTTTCATTTATGCTGAAGCCTCATGAGGTGGATCCCCGAGTCACTACTTGGAGGAGAGCTGCCCAGGACAACTGTCCAAAGCCCACTGGACTGGAACATGAGCAAGAAATAAACCTGTACTAGGTTAAGCCACTGACTTGCTTGCCATAATAGTTAACATTATCTTGGCTAATGCTTAACAAGGCTATGTAACTTGTCCAAGGTCTCAACTTTTGATGGGAGTGTGGGTTCTAGATCCTTATTCGGTTGACATAGAAAAATGTACCCTTAAATATGATTTCCCTACTTAGACAAGAATGGGGAAAGATATTGGTAGGTACAACTTAGTTTCATCTCAGTTGTTAGACACAACTCAGACATCTTAGCAGGAGAGAGATGACAAAAGGCTGGGCCATGGTGAGGAAGGCATTAGAGGCTCCGCTCAAGGAGGCAGGACGTGAGGAGCCAGGACAGTGGGATCAGAGAGGAGGTTTCTAAGGGAGAGTACAGTGACTGACGTAAGGCAAGTTTCAGGTGTGATGGAATAGCTGGGTTATGTACGGACACAGCGCAGCTGGAGGGAAAGAAGGGGTGGAAACTCAGGAGAGGGAAGAAGCCAGCCTCTGACGTTTGTCTGATGGATTCACAATGGGCCATGGGGGAAAGTGGGTTAGGCTCTGGAAGGATCTAGAAGGGAACAGACATGACCACTAATGCTTGTGGAGTAAAAAAATCACCAACAGAGCAGAGCTTCTGTGGCTCTAGCTGGCCCCTTGCTACGGGCTCAAGAGGAATTTCATGGGTCCAAGGTAGCCGGGGAGCTGAACTTCCCCTGGGGTTCAGCTACTGGTGGACAAAAGCACACCTCATGGGTGACAAGGAATCAGAGTGAGCTCAGTGGGCCTGATGGAAGGAGAACCAGAAGCTGAAGGTGACTTCACAGAAGACGGGGTAGAGTCGAAATCAAAGCCCAAGGAGTCTGTGGGAGGAAAGGCTCAGAGAAGAGAAGTGAGGGTGCCTAAGTAAGACGAGCTCATGGCCCCGGTGATCTGAGAGGCTGCCGTAAAGACACGAGGACTAACCACGTGAGCCAACCTGGCTGGCACCGCGTCTGACACAGGCAGCCCTCCATAAATAGTCCCTTTTCCAAGAGCACTGGCCTTGAACCTGGTCCAGCGAGCCCCGGGATTGTGAGGGGAACCCCAGAGACCGCACAGGCAGAGGATGCAGGAAAGCCCATGCCCCAGGGATGCTCCACCTTCCCCTCTCATTAATTAGAGACCTGGGAGAGTTCGGTGGAAGGAAGCATCTATGGCTGCAGAGTTGGAAAGATGATGCTGTTGAGGGAAGGACAAACAAGTACATATGTATCACCTACGGTATGTATTTATTTACCTAATACATGTATATGAGATATATTTACATCAATAAAATATATATGCACTCAACAATGATGTATTTAATGCATGAATTTGTGGACTGAAGTGGACACCAGGTAATGCAAGCATCCCGAGAATCCAGCTTTAGAATGTGTTTCTGGTGGGGGTGTCTGGTCCATGAGTTCAAATCTATGCTAGAAAAGCCACCTCTAGGTAACTCAGGAAGCTCTAGCCCCCTGCCAGTCCCTGGTCTGCTCTTCTCATCAACTCTCTCTGGGCTTGGAAGAGGTGCAGCTTTTCTCTGACTGCTTCAGGTGCTCCAGCCTACCAGATGCATTTGCTGAACCTAACTGGGTAGGTCCCCTCGCCAATGAAAGAAAAGTAAACAGCGCAGCAGAAAGTCGGCGAAGCTGTAATGGAGTGTTGTAAATGCCCATCTCTACCATATGCCGGAAGCTTCAGGTGTGACTTTATGAAAAGCAACGTTTCCTCTGCTAGTGTAGGAGGAAGAGCTACAAGCATCATCAGGATCCCAGCAGGCCACCCGTGGTTCAAATTCAGCAGTGTAAAGAGAGCTTAACAAAGAGACTGTTTACGAAGGTGTGAGTGACATACCACAAAGGATGGTGCAGAACCCCATGGCTAGGACAGCAGAGGGATGTTGCCAGTGAAACCTTGAAGAAGCAAAGGCTGTGGTTTCCAGAACCAGAGGGGGCCACTCAGTGGAGAAGGCTGCCACATGGGGATGGGCGTGCAGTGGACAGTATGAAGCGCACAGTGTGGTGTTGTTGTGTTGTGTTGTGTGTTAGTTACTTCAGTGCCTGCACCTCTAATTAGACCAGCACCTCCTGGAGGGCAAGGGGGTGCCTTTCCCCACTATTCACTCAGCACCCGCTATCCACTCATCTCACTGAGACCCTGCATCCCGCCCAGGTAACATGAGGAATACCTTTTCTGCTGTATTTCTGCAAGGTTTATACAAGGCGACTGCAGAAATCAAAGCCCACATAAACATTAGTTCTTCTCACTAGCTGATGCTAATGAAAACTTTTGAATGAAAAGTCTGCTGTGGTTGAGATTCCAGAAGCCCCTCTGCCCATGGTAGCTGCAAGAAGCTGAATGGAGCCACGGGCAAGAGTGTGACCTTGTGCGGATCAGCTGCCTCGCTAAGCCTATTTCCTCGCTCAGGTGATGAAGTTAGCAGAAGGTGAGTCGTTGGTTGGCATGACTATTCCAGAAAACGCTGAGTTTAGAGTGTGTGACACTGGCACCTGATGTATGTCAGTTATCATTATCGACAGGTCACCTTATGTCACACGGGACAATGGTACTTTTGAAAAAGGCCTTGAACAATTTAGGTTCCAAATTACATCTTCTTTCTTTGGTCCTGTTAAGTGAAAACAAGTACACATGGTATGGTAGGATCAGAACTATCCATCAAAGCCCCAAACTTGCATTTAGAAAAAAAGTAAAGAAAAGATTGGAAAGAGAATCGCAAAGACAGGAGTGGGGATAGTTTGGGCTGATGGTAAAGAGGGTTGTTTTCCCCTGTCAGTGTTAAGATACTGTCCAAGTTTTGTGAATTTACATTGCTTTGAAATAAAAAAATATGAGGCGACATATCTTGAAAAGTAAAATAAAATTCATGTCTGAATAAAATACAGTTTTTTAATATGAGAATCTCTGAGACAACTGTTTTCAGAAATGTGAAAGTTTGGGCAAATGTAACGATAAACCTTTTTTTTGTAGAACTCAGTTTGTTCCAGAAGCTATGAAAAATAAATCTAAGAATAAAGACATATCTTTTGCATTTTCTTCCAGTTTATTTTTGGTTGTTACTTTGTGGAGCACAGGGCTGATTACAGAACTTTTGCTGTCTATAGGAGCCTCATTATTCTCTGGTAGTTCTTAGCTAACATGCTTCTCAGTTGAAAAAAAAACCTTAAATCTCAAGATATCTGAAAATGGGAAGAAGTAACACTCTGAACTATGAAATTATTCTTAGAAGTCAAATGTAACTGTTATTGTATTTTCTGTTACAAAGTAAATACGTGTTCATAATTGAAAACTCAAAAAGTATAGTTGAGCCAAAAATAAAAATAATTTTAAATAAAAAATTAAAATTCCCGGTAAATTCCATCATCAAGAAAAAAAAACAACCTTTAAAGAACATCCATCTAATCACTTTTCTCTGTGTAAATGTTTTTCTCCCTCACTGGTATCATAAACATATTATTTTGTGTGCCACTTGTCCTCATCTATTAATACACTTGGGAATGTTTTAATATAAGCATCATTTTAAAGAACTGCCTGGTTCTTTGTGTTATGGATGATATACCAGCTCTACTTACAGTACCTATTTTTGGACATTCAGATAGCTGATTTCTATTTTTGAACATTATAAACAGTTCTTTGTGGAACATCCTTAGAGCTAAATATTTGCACACAAGCACTATGGTTCTCACAGGAATTCTTGGAAGTCAACTGCTTTGTCAAAGGGTATTCAAAATATTAAGACTTTTGATACACACTGCCAAACTGTTATCAGAAAACTTATACCAATTCACACTTCTGCCAGAATTGTATGAGTGCCCTAGAAACCTTCTATTTTCTTAGGACAGGAACCTAACCATATTCTTTCAGACTGAAAGAGGAAGAAGAAGAAGAAAAAACACCTCTCATTTATAAGACCCCAACCCTCTTTGAGCCCGGACGTCTGGGACCAGCCTGATTGACAGAGGCATGCTTTTGCACTCTTAAATTACCCTGGGAGCAAAAGAATTTATTTTGGTGAGCATTGCAAGACCCACCAGTGTGTGTTCAGGAAGAGGTCCAAGGTAATTCAGATCTGACCATATCCTTGTTGACAGTGAGCTCGGAGCCACTGGCAGGATTTTCCTTTGAAAGTGGCTATCTTCTTCCCAGGCTGATTTTGTTTGCACCTCTCTTCCTGACAAACTCCTCTCCACCCCCAATACCTGTGATAACAAGATATTCCACCATTTAATTTTTATTTTTTGGCTATTGTTTAACACTGAAACTGAAGTTAACTTTCACTCTTTACAACCTGTTTTAATTTTGGTGATTAGGCTGGCTGCTCTTAAGTGACGCTGTCTTGGCAGTGGGAGCCCCTGGCACCTGGATGTGGGGCTGAAAATCCCGGGCCTGCCCACAGTTGACCTTGGGATGGCTTTAGCCCAGCCTCTGAGGCTCATTGGGTGGTTTTCACAGTCTCTTGTTAAGGAAATAGCAGAATCCTGGATCCCAACCAGAAAATGTAACTGCAGCAGGAAATGACGTGTCCCAGTGGACGCCCAGCCAGGGGAACTTTCTGAGGCCCTGCTTTCCGAAGCTCACACTCCAGGCTGTGGGAAGGCTCCCTCCCTTCTGTGCTCAGATGCTGCTTCCCTGGTGATCACTAGTGCCAACCGTGATCCATCATGTTCTTGTCTTCCTTTCATTTTTCTTCCACTATATGAGGCCTAAGTTCTGGTGGATCTGACTTGCTAGATCTTTGAGAAATGTCATCAGGTCAGCACCCTCAAAATAAGACACTGGATCCATCTTTGAACTTGTGACAGAAAGATGTCCCTTTGTGAAGATGGGCTCATGCTGGCTCCGTCATCTGTCTGTGGCGTCAGCTTCCCTTTTATTTTATAGCTGTGGTGACCAGCCTTTGTATTCGTTTGCTAGGGCTGCCATAACAAGTGCCACAAACTAGGTGAGCAAAACAGCAGATCCAGGCCTCCTCTTCATTCTGGGAGCTGAGAGCGCAAGGTGCTGGCACGCAGGGTCCTTCTGAGGCCGGGCTCCTCGGCCGTTGTGTCCTCACGTTCTGCACATGCTCTTCTTCTGTGTGTGTCTGTGTCCTGACTTCCCCTTCTTAGAAGGACACTAGTCATATTGGATTAGGACACATATGACCTTGCTTTGACTTAATCACCTCTTTAAAGAACCTCTCTCCAAACACAGTCCCATTCTGGGGTGCTGGGAGCTAGAACTTCACCATATACATTGTAGGGAAATACAGTTCAGCCCACAGCAGCCTTCAGGATGGCCCCAGTGATCTTCACCTCCTGGAATTCATGTTGTGTGTACCTGGCTCCCACCACAAGTCCAAGCTGGTCTGTGTGATGCACACAGAATGGCAGAGGTGACCCTGTGTGGCTTCCTCGTGTGCTTTTGCATCACTTGCTCTGGCAGAGCCACCTGCTGTGTGTCATGAGGACACTCAAGAGACCCTTGTGGGAGAACTGAGGAGGCCTGCCGTCACCAACCAGCACCAACTCGCCTGCATATGAGTGAGCACCTTGGCAGCCCAGCCCTCAAATGACTGTGGCCCGGCCAACACCCCTGTGCCCCCTCACTAGACCCTCCAGGGCCCTCAGCAGGAACTGCCAACTCAGCCACCTGAGAATTCCTGCCCCACAGAATCCATGAGGTAACAACTGTTTCTGTTTGAAACCATTAGATTTTGGGGTATTTTGCTACAGAGCAATAGAAAACAAATAGACATTTTTAATACTTAGAAGTGGGTTATTGGGGTTAAAAACTCCTAAAAATGTGGGAGTGGCTTTGGTACTGGGGTTTGGGCACAAGTTGGGAGGGCCTAGAGGAGACTGTGAGCGAAGGTCAAGGCCTTGAAGAGAAGCCCAGTACCTATAAGCTTCACACCCTGAGACCAAGTGCACCTTCAGGGTGGAACTTCCTGAACAGCAACTGGACACAGGTGTGCCGGACGTCTCCCCTCCTGTCTCCGGGCTGCCCCGGCCAGTCACTGATTTTGGCACTGGGCAGGCCTCCCTTGTCCCAGCTGTGCCATACAAATGTAATTTTCTATGTGTGATGATGGGGAACAGGCTGAGTGCTGTTCAAGGCTAGGGTGTGGCGTGTGATCAACACATCACCGGCTTGGATGGTCCGCATGGGACGGAGCACAGAGGCCCTGCCTGCCCTCCTGCCAGCCCAGGCTCAGAGGCCCTGCTGAAGTCAGGTGTGAGCACCCTTGTGTCCTTGGGAATATCCAGTAGGAGCTTGGGTCCTGCTGCGGACCAGGCCCCGCGAGGACATTCATGGAAGAGTGATGGCACCACACCAGGGCTTGGGGACCCCAACATTCACCTGGGGTGTCACCCTCCCCACCACTACTCAGGACCTTATCTGACATCTGAAGCACAGAATCAGAAAAGCAAGCAGCCCTAGGTAACAAACCCTAAATGTAAAATGTCTAAATGTAAAAAATATTTAGAGAGACCATTTGATACCTATTAAATTGGAAACATGAAGGAAAATCATACATAACTCTGCCAAAGTTGCAGAGAAACCCACAGTTGTACATCACTGTTTATGTAACAAAAGGTAAGTTCAGAAAAAAAAAATTCTGTGGGGGTGGGAGAGTGACAGCAGAAAAAGCATATGAAGGGTTAATATTTCTATCCTCTCACAAGCTCATAAAAAGTGATGAAAAGAGTTAAGATCCCAACAGAAAAAAAAAGGACAAAGCCTATAGAGACAAAGTGTGCAAGTGCAAATACAATCATCACAAACACACGGGAAATGTTCAAGGCTGTTAACATACAAGGAAAGGCAAATAAAAAATATTCAGAGAGACCATTTGATACCTATTAAATTGGAAACATGAAGGAAAATCATACATAACTCTGCCAGAGTTGCAGAGAAACTCACAGTTGTACATCACTGTTTATGCACATAAATTGGTTCAAAAGTTTTTGGGAGGAACTCTGGCGACACACTGAAGAATTGTAAACATGCCCGTGCCCTCTGTTGGTATAAAACTTCTGGGACTTAATCCAGAAGAAAGAAAAAGCTGCAAGCACAAGTTCATTATACATTATTTATCATATTTGAAAATCAGAAGCAATAAGATAATCCAGTCACTAGGGAACAGTTAAAGAAATTATTTACTCTGTTCCTTTAACGGGATATTAGGAAGGGACTGGCATTGTTAGGATTTCGTTGACTACATGGAAAAACACCGATGATATGAAGTTAAATTTAAAAGCAGAACTCAAGTGTATCTGCTTTAGAATCGCCATTATTAATCATTTTATTAAAACTTCTATTGACTAATCCAAATAGAAAACTGTATTTATTAAAAGTATTGTTAGTTCATATACATTAGGACTTAGAATAGATAGATCCCAAGAAAGAAAAATCTTTTCATGTGATGGGTAAAACATGTGACTGAATCTTTTTCTTATTCCTGTGAAACATAATTATGGTGCTTGGGCAGAACAATATAATTGTCATGACAATCATCTCTTAGAAAGAACTGGAAATGCTTTCCCTTCATATCTGAGTGCTAAAGCCGCACTCCACTGTGCTTCCTGATGGTGGAGAGCTTCACTGAGGCCCAGCTGGTCTTTGCCACTTGTGCTTCCAGTGGGGCACCAGACTGAAGCATGTGGGCTGGCAGAAGACTTCAGCTCATGTGCATGAGGAAAAGTACGCACATCACCTGTCAGGGGTCCTCGGTGAGACCCAACCACTCGCCCTTAGGCAATCATCCTACCAAGCTCATGCCAGGTCCTAGGGTTAAGAATAAATTGCTTTTTTTCCTTCTTCAAAGCAATGGGGCTGAGCTACAGTAACAACTGGGAACCAAGAGCAGGGATCACACACTGGCAGCCTATGGACCGGATGTGGCCTGTAGGCATGTTTTATTTGGCTTGCGCAGTGTTTTCAAAGTTGGAACATTTGCATTTTTAAAAAATCCAGATTTCCAGCATCTCATAAGAAGTTGGAAGCTGTGACAACACCAGGCCCACATTTCTCTGGGCCGGCAACCATCTGCCTGCAGGAGCCCAGTGTGGGGGCCTCAGTTAGTGGAGCCTCTGATTCGTCCATGCATGCCAAGGCTCACATGGCCACCTACTCTGTGCCAAAGCTCACCTGGCCACCTACTCTGTGCCAGGCGCTGCTGCACTGCTGGGAATTCCACAGGGAAGGACAGACACCATCTCTGCAGCATCTACCCTCTCCTGGGGTGGCAGACCATGTGCACATAAATGACTATTTCCATGTTATGAAGACAATGAAACAGCAGACAATTCAAAGGGGACTGCAGGGACAAGGTGCATGCTGGCAGGGAGCCTAGGAAACCTCACTGAGGTGACATCTGATATCATTGATGCCCAAATGACTAGACAGAGCTGGCCACAGGGAGATGGGGGGTGAAAACCTTCCAGGCCAAAGGAAGAGCCTGTGCAAAGGCCCCAGGGTATGAATGAGTGGATGACTCCAGAGGTCAGAGGATCAGAGGTCCTCAGCACTCACCCAGAGGTGAGCAGAGTGCAGGCTTCCACATGAGGCTGGGGCAGAAGAAGGGGCACTCTCAAGGGAGCTTTGATGTTCCCTCTAAGCCCCACCACCGCAGAGCACAAAGCCAGGGGGCCACAGGCATTTGCAGAGTGGTTCAGGACTGCAGCTGAGAGCCTGATCCTCAGCCTCACGCGTAGTCAAGGGGCAACGGACAGGAGCCCTTGACTGTGTGTGGCAGGAGGGCAGGGGGAGAGCACTCAGGATGTTTCTGCTGTGTGATGTTGCCAGGGCTCCAGCTTTTACAACTAAACTGCTAAGCAAGGAGCACAGCCTTCCATTCACAGACTTTTCCCGCTGCCACAGGATTATTTGTGGCATTGGAACAGCTGGCTGACCCGAGGATTCCTCCAACTCTCTATGGAAACCTGTCTCTTAGCCATGGCGTCTGCTAACATTTTCTTTGGCTCATTACTTTTCCCTTTAAACTCGCTCTCATCCAGCTTCCCAGGAACCCAAGGGAGTGACCTACCGAATGTAAACTATTCAGCTTACGTACAGATCTACCTACTTAGCTGACCAACTTCCGCAGCTCAAAAGAGCAGTTGGAATAGGTGTTACTTACTGCTGCCTCCCAAATCACATGTGGCGAAGTTAGACTTAGTAAGCCTGAGGAATGGGGTGCCCTGCCTCATTATTAAAAAGTGGAGTCCCTTTTTGTAGAAATGGATCAGATCACCAAGGATGCCTTGTCCAGCCAAAGAGACCAGATGACATGGGAGCCCCTGCAGGATGTTCAGAAGGGCAGTGACAAGACTGGCCTTCTAGAAGAGTGCCTGCAGCCTCCTGGGGAGAAAGGCAAGCCTGGGAACAGGAAGACTCCTGCAATGACCAGACGATAGTCTCTTGACCTAAGCAGAAGCAGGAATAAGGGAGGAGGGGCCGGAGACATTCTAAACACATGCGAGTATCAGAGGAGAGGGAGAACAGAGTCTCAGGAAGTTAGAGGTCACTCACTGGGGCACGGGGCAGAGGATGGTGCCAATAATAGACAATGGGAGGGCAGCCCTACAAGTGCCACTGTCCCATTTGACAGCTGAGCCTGCTAATATGGAGCCCTCTGCCCTGATGTAATTAAGAGCAACTAAATGCCCACTTCTGCCTGCCTTTCTAGTCCACCGGGGCTGCCCACTATTCTCGATACAGAGGCCTTCCCTTCCAGACAACTGGGTGAGGGGCCTCAGTGGCACATGCTCCTTGGGAACTGTTTTTGGTTTTCTCTTTAGTCTGGCCTGAGGCCTCACTTGGGCAGTTCGGCCAGTTTGTGTGTCTATTTTTCCAGATTCAAGATACTGATTGTATATGGATTTCTTTTTAAAATTCATGTGTAACTTCACATGTGTTCCATGAATAACTGTAGCACTGGCCACATTAAGGAGCTCACTGTAGATTTTGATGAATAAAATGCAACTTCTTGGGCTGTTTCCCAGCAGGACCTGTTCTCTCTGGTCACGTGGGCAGAGATCAGGCTAGTTCACCACCACAGATGGGATGTGTGATGGTACATTGTATGTGTCAGTTTGGCTAGGGAATGGTGCCCAGTTGTTTGTTCAAATGCCTGCCTAAATGTTGTTGTGAAGGTATTTTTAAGATATGACTAACATTTAAATCAGTAGACTTCAAGTAAAGCAGATTGCCCTCACAATGTGGGTGGGCCTCGAGTAATCAGTTGAAGGCCACAATTTTCCTCCAGGCTGCAACATAGAATACTTTCCAGACTGCTCTCTTGTGGAATTCAGACTCAAGATGAATATTAACTCTCACCTGAGTTTCCAGATTGCCAGCCTGCCTTGCAAATTTCAGACTTGCCAGCCTCCACAGTTGTAGGAACCAATTCCTTAAAATCAAGCTCTCTTTCCATATGTATATATAGCTCCTATTGGTTCCGTTTCTCTGGAGAGCCCTGCCTAGTAATAATATAGGGTGATGGATGGATGGTCCTTTCAGGCCCATATCATAGACATCATCTCTCAGCTCCAAACTGTAGACTTCTATGAAAGACTCACTGAGCTCTCTTTGATACTAAACAACTGGTTATGGCCCAGGTTCAGAGCCCTGCCCTGGCTTTTCTCTCCACCCAGACACCTAACCCAGGTATCTTCAGGTTCACCCCCTGCCTCCTTCAAGACTGTACTCAACATGCCCATCTCTCTGAAAAACTGCAGCACACCCCAGCTTTCCCTGTCTCCCTGCCCCTAAAATGCTTTTCCCCTTAGCATGTATGCACACCTGGAACACGACATATTAGCTCTTTCATTAACTGTTTTCTTGTTACCTCTTCCACTGCTGGAAGGTCAGTTTCATGTAGACCCTATGTTGGTCACTAATGACTCCTGCATGCCTAGAAACAAGGCCCTGCATAATAACTACTCAGTGCAGAATGACTGAACAACAGATAAGACTTGGGAATGTGGAGCAGAAGATGGGACTATGGTGAGTGGTTCCTCCTGCCCTCTACTTCCCCTCTAATCCAGGGACTGGCCACTGTGTGCGTTCCTTCCTTGGGGATCCAGGGCCCTTAATGCACTCAGACAGCACGCTAACGATGGCCACATAAAAACACGTACCAAAGGGGGGGAGCCGCTCTGCTTCCGAGGAGCAAACATCCCTGTCCTCTGTCCTCCTACCATAGGTCGCCGAGTAGATGTTGAGAAACTTGGATTCATGGCAGTGCAGTTTCAGCTCTTGGTCTTCACACACGGTTTTGTTTTTTAATTCATCTGAAGCAGAAACAAAAGTTGGCGGCACCATCAGCTTCCCTTTGGTGAGCACTGCCCATTCCAAGCCACTCATCTTCCTAAGCTGCACGCTGAGAAGGGGCCCTGGGGAGAGCCCTGCCTGCCCTTGGGCCTCTGACCCTGAGAAGCAAAGCTTCTGCAGAAAGAGAGTGGGGGGCAACCTGCTGGCAATGCAAAGATCCAGGATTGATAATCAACAAGGTGCGAAGGGAGGGGAGATGCCAGGTAGAGAAAGTTGGGGTAGGTCCTGGGAAGGGCCTGGCCTTAAAGGAAGTTTTGCTCTTTCCCCACTTGAGGTCACACATTCCTTAATTGAAAGGAGCCTTTTTTAAATGTTGCCTTGGGATGCACACAGGTAAAGGCTAGGGATCACCTGATAGAAGATGAACCCTTGGAGAGAGCCTGGTTAAACCTCACCACCTGACTTCCTTAGGTTCTAGCGCTCCGCTTACGTATTTAGAAGAGAGATGGCATAAAAGCAAATTAATTCCTCTGTTAGGAAAGGGGAAAATAAGGCATGGTGCCTGTGAAGAGTCCCCCTGTAAGGACTAGGAAGAGCCGGTCCCAAGTCCTGCAGCCCAGGAACAGTGGACCCGCAGGCTGACGTTGCCTCCTGGGTGAGGACGACCTGTACTGGGTCACAGTTCACTTGCAGAGAATTTAGGAAAAATGCATTTGTTTGTTTAATCCACGGACCATAGTAAAATTTCCCTTTGCAGTGTCATGCAGAGTTGACATTATAAACACACCGTTGAAGAAAGTATGGTTTATTGGTTTGTTTTTAAAGAGTACATTGAAAAACCATTCACATCATAAAAACGTTTAATAACGATTTTATTTTTAAAAGTAATGAGCTAACAAAAGACCAGGTTTCGTAGGAGTCTGTGTATGTGGGTATCCAGGAAAGGCAAACCTATAGCTGGAATGCAGGTTAGCGGCTCCCTGAGGCTGAGGGGTGGGAATAAGGAGTGGCAAGCGCAGACAGACACGACGACACTGTTTGAGACGATGGAAATGTTCTCTAGCTGGGCTGGGTGACAGTTGCTCAACTCAGCGCTGACTTGTCCACTCATGAGTGGGAATTTTATGCTGTATAAATCATCCCTCAGGAAATATACTTTTAAAATAACAATAGCTAATATTTATTGAGCACTCCCGCTGACCTAGGTCCTGCTCTAAGATCTTTAAATGCATTAATTAATTGAAGACTCAAAACAGCCCTTCTGAGAGCCACTGCTTCATACACTTGGCATGTTGTATTTTGGATTTTTTAGAAATTGTAGAAGTGATTCATGTATTCTGGATGCTAACTTTTGTCGTTAAGGCGTTATAAATATCTTTTCCTGGCCCGTCTCTTCTCTCAAACTTTGCAAAAGCAAAGTAAAGCAAAACATAAAGGGGACCATGGTCATTGATTTGGATGTGTGGTTCCCTCCCTCCCCCGCCCCTGCCCCAACATTTTGTACGGAAAAGTCATGAAGAACGTGCTAGCCCCACTGATTACCTCTGTCCTAGTTTTTTCTACTTTGAAATGGCAGCTACATAGGCAACAGGCACACCTTCCAACCAAAGGAGACACCAAGAGCTAAGTTATCGGAGCTGCTCAAGTTGCCAAGTGCTGCCTGGGACAGGGGGGAAGCGGCTGTTCAGGGGAAGGTAAACTAGCCCCGGTGCCACCATTACCAAGCCCACCCCCACCCCGTACTGGCTTTTATTTCTCTTATCCACTTATATTTTTGTTCCACTTTTCTTTCCTGGATCGGGGGTGCAGGCGAATCCCAGGTACCTGATACCCCTCAAATGAAAGTTTTCGAATTGCAGTGTGAGGCCCATTGATGAGTCATGAGGTCAACTATGATTTGTGACCAACAATTAAAAAAACACAAAGAATAGTTTAGGAAACATCAAAATGCATCACATGAGAAAAGGATAAACACTATTTTATAATTCTTAAAGAACTTTTCAGTTGTGTGTGCATTATGTTGGGCCAGAATGTGAAATGTGTGCCTTACTCTGCTTTGCAAGAAAACTGATATAGAAGCTCCCACCTGAAACCTGCAGGAGAGCAGAAGCTATAATGTTAAGGTAACAGTGGCCAGTGGGACCCTCATATCCTGGGATTGATGATGCCTAAACCCCAAATTTAAAATATGAAAGAAAACAAATTTCAGATATCAATTCCACCTTTCTGTAACTTGCAAATTCCCAGGCCTTTCTATCCAAACCTGAGAAGCAGCAGCGAGGCCAAACTTTTAGATTATAGAAAGGAAAACTTTTTAGGCTATCAAGATTACTGTTACTCTGGTGCTGGAAAATCTTGGCACCATTCTTCAGTATGTGATGATGAGAACACTCACAACTAACGAAGGGCCCAGAGCAGAAACCAGGCTCCAGATGCTCCCAGAATCCCCAGTGTCTCTAGTACTTGAAAATACAGGAGGGACCATGGGAGAAGGGAAAATCTAAAAGGCGACTAGGTGAACGTTTAGAATGCCCTTCACCCACTAACTAGAATCTTAATAAAACAGGTTAAATTTAGAGCCAAGAAAAGTTTTGTTTTCTTTTTCTAAATAAAAAGAACACTGAGTCTGACCCTGATACTGGAAGATTTGATTTTTTTTTTTTTTTGGTGAGTCCTACTGGCAACTGGTATGAGTTTTTCAGTGCTTTTATGAGTAAATGCTAAATCCAACCAACACCGAAATTTTGCCTGACTTCAAAGGCCCGGAGTGAACACTGGTCTTTGATGCAGAACAGAAGACCTAGGCAGACACACCAAAAAAGCTCAAGAACCTTTCCAGCTAGAATACCCAAAAATGTTAAGAATGCCTGCAAGGGGCAGAGCTTGCCAAAAAAGAAGGTGAGTGGGAGCAGGCAGGATGAATACCAAGCCTTATCCCAGCAAACTGGAAACTTTTCTAAACAGGAATGATTTCTTTCTTTTTTGTTTGTCAGAATTTTTAATGAGAAGAGCTTTTTTAAGGCATGTCATGAAGTGCGTTTACTAGCCACCATCTCTCAGCTGTATTAGAGCCCATTCATTAAATGTAGCCTTGACGCCAGCCAAGTTCACCCGGAGAAACACAACACCTTGCACGTAAGACCTCCAGGGATTCTGTCTCCAGATTATGGGCAAATCATCTCCTGGGGTGGAGGGGCCTGTGAGTGTCATGTTACGCGTTCAGGGGCTATTGCTGTATGATGTTGAGTCACTTGGTTCCTTGGGAGTGTGCTAGTTCACTGTTGCCGAAACAGATATTTCTGAGTCCTAAAAACAAGGGGAATGCAACATAATTACTACTTTTCTTAGAGAGCTAGAATTTGTTTTAGAGCTGCTCAATTTGTTAGAGTGCTTGATGGTTTCATGTTAGAGAAGGTATGGTCAGACTTCCAGATCTGGAAGCCAACAGCTGCATGGGCTTAGAAGGGACAGGAAGGAGAAGCACAACTCTGCTTAAAGGACAATCACAAAGTCTCCTTCCTAACTCTACCAAGTAGAGGGTAATGTGGGTCATTCCCTCCTCCTTAATAATACAAATACACATCTGCATGCCAGCAGGGGCCTTTCAAAGGTGGGCAAGGGGAGTGATCTGCCATGAGGCAAATACGTTATGACTGACAGTTACTTACAATCACCAGTACATAGTGACATTAACATGCAGACAGAGATTTAGTCACTTGTATTGTATTTTAAATTCCCTATAGACAGTGCACCTGCTATTGCCTGCACCAGAGAAGACCACACTCCAGACCCCTGCCCACCCACTGGTACATCGCTGCCTTTCAGTCACTCAGATCTTTAGCAAGAATTCCTTTAATCTGCTTATTGGAGTAATAGCTACCAGTTGCTGAACTCAACTCCATGACAAGTCCTATGCTAAGCATTTTACACACAGCACTGTGATTTTACAGTCCACACAACGGCCCTGTGCAGAACTGCATTATCTTCATTTTATAGCCGAAGCCACACTGAAAGTTTCCGTGCGTGCTCAAGGTCACACAGCACTGCACAGCAGGTCGGGATATAAACCCAGAATTGCCCAAATCCAAAGCCTCGCTGAAACCAAAATTCCCTGAAGAGATGAGATTTAGGGAGGTGAGAGAGCATGGTGCACACTTGGGAAAGATGGTTCTAGTGAGGTTTGCTGGCGCAGTAGCTTTCCAAAACACAAACACACAAACAAGCCCTGATCTGAAGCATTTGTTAATTTCTGCAGTGTAAATACTCCCATCCTGGCAGATTTTGCTGCACACCCGCAGAGCTGGGAAGAGATGCACACAACCGGCTCTCGCAATGAGAGCTGCTCCCCACACCCTGGGTGCGACAGTGGAGCCTTGGGACGATCAGCATCACACAAGGGCTGGAACTGAGACAAGAGGCGAGAGGATGCTCAGGGGGAGAGCTGCAGGAGAGCAGGCAGGGCAGGGGTGGTGCGGGGACCACCCTCACTTCCACTTCCATCTCACGGCAGCAGTAGGAGCCACCTCCCAACCGCAGACCTCTGGTGACTGATGCCCACGTTACATGAGGTGCTCTGTCTAAATATCTGTGTCCCCTAAAATCCATATGCCCAGCATGATGGTGTTAGCAGGTGGGGCCTTTAGATGCTTAGGAAATGAGGGTGGAGCCCTCATGATGGGACTAGTGACCTTCTCAAAGGGACCCAGGAGAGGCTCCTCGGTGCCTCCTTCTGCCAAGTGTGGTAATAGTGAGAGAGCAGAGGACCAGGCTCTCAGCAGACACCAAATCTGCCAGCACTTTGATCTTGGCCTTCCCAGCCTCCAGAAGTGTGAGAAATATTTGTGTTGGTTGTTATCCACCTTGCTGATGGCCTTTTGTTAAAGCAGCTCAAACAGACTAAGACACAAGAGCTCTGCCCCTCTGATCTGTTACATTCAGGGCAGCCAGAAGGGCTCTCCAGCCCCAACCGAGCCCCCTCCCTGCTTAAATGCTGCCCCACAGAGGGTCCACCTCCTGCCTTGCTCACCAGGGCCCTGCTCCAGCTCTCTGGCTGGTGTTCCTTCCTGCTCCCTCCAGCCCCTGAGCCCTCTGGCCCCAGGCTCGGTGTGGTGTGCTCTTCCTGCACCCAGCCGCCACCCCTGCCCTCTCAGCTCCATCACTACTTGCCAGGAAAGCCTTCCCTGAGTCCCTAACCAAAGTCACTTCCTCCTTGGAGCTATTTGCACTGTACCAAGGGTGCAGGGGTCTTTCTTAGACATTTTTTGGACAGATATGGTCTTTCTGGAGAAACTAAAGGATGGGAAAGAACCAGGTATGCGAAGATCTCAGTAAATATTCTCAGGATAAAGGAACTGCCAGCCAGGAAGCTTCTTCCAGGCGTGTGTCTCTTCATATCCCACACCTGGCCCAACACAGTAGGTGCTTGGTAGGTGTTTGCTGCAATGAGATTAGTGAACAGAACTAACCACAAGTGGCCCAGCACTGATTTGTCCAAGGTTCTGCCAGTCTCATGAGGGCCTTTGTGCTTCTTTTAGAGGCTGGTTCTTTTCAACTCTTTATTTTGAAACATTTCCAACATACAGAAGATATGAGAGAACAGCACAATAAATGGGCACATATCCACCACCAAATGTCTCTGGCTGTCAGCACTGTGAACAAGGGCTGCTTCAAAAAGGGTTACCCTTTCACCAGGCCAGGAGGGTAGAAAAGAAAAAGAAGGTAAAGCTATGGGTGTTGCTGAGGGCGTGGTCATTTCCAGATTCAGCCCAGGGAGGAACAGAGATCTGGAAGTGAGTTAGTCTGGTGAGTGAGCCTGGAGTTGATGAGAATCCCTGGAGAGGGTAGGCTGTTCTGCAAAGCTCAGGCCTGCTTGTGGGTGTTTGTGATTGTGTGCACATGTGAGTGTGTGTGTATGTGTGTGACAATGTGTTTGTGTAGAACAGGATGTAGGTGTGATTGTATGTGTGTGTGTTGTGAGTATGTACACTTGTGTGAATGAGTGTGTGTGAGTGTGAATGTGTGTTTGAATGCACAGTATGGGGGCAGAGCCATAGGGGCCGTTCTGAGGTAGCTGGGCCCTAGCAAGGAAAGGTATTTTTGACAAATGCCTGAGTATTTGCCAGAAGGATCCAGAGCTTTCTCCACAGATGTGCACTTGAGATGGTTACACGTGTGGCCCACTTTCAGCAACTGGGCTATCCCCCCAGTGTTTTGGGGGATGCTAGGCTCCAGAGGCAAAAACCAACAGAGAACAAAATGCAAAAAACAGATAACTGTGTTGATTCAGCTGTGCAAAATTTTAACGTTTTGGTTAAATGTTGCTGCTATAACACTGCTTTCTTTCAACATGTTTTTTGAGGATGAACAGGACCCTCTATTGCTGCTTTTACCTATGGCTTCTCTTCAGCAGCCCTGCTGTGCCAGAAAGTATGGCCTACTTGCTGAAGAGCAGTTATTTGGCACCTGTGATGGGTTAAAGCATGAAGCCGATGTGCTTTAGAAATGGCGAAAGCCAACAGAGAACAGTGCAAGAACCAGAATAAGGAGGCCACTCCAGCCAGGCTTCTGCCTGCTTCGTTCCTCTCAGGAATAGGCGCTGGTGGAGGGCCCCGCTCAGATGGCTGGAAGAAGCCAGTTCAGAAACCACGGCTCAGGTGGCAACTGGCCTCTGGGAGGAACACGCCACACTCCAGCTAAGTCTCACAACAAGACTTCCTCAGAGAAGCACGGAGGAGAAGGGATTGCTGCCTCTTGCCACCCCTGACATCTTCAGTGTCGGCACAACTGAGTTCTTCATACAAGGTAGGAGTTTTTAAATTTGGGGGTTTGTAAGAATGTGTGTGGATATGTGGGTGCACACACACACACGCACGCATGCATAGACAAACTAAAAAAAGAGAAACATGCAAAACAGACCCTGATATTTCTATTAACAAGAGTTTCAACGATGGACGAATGCCTACGGGCAGAGAGCTTCCATCAGGAGTGTGAATGAGACAGAGAGCCCCACACCCCAAACACACTGTCCCCCTCGGAAGTTACTTACTAGGTTGGCATTTAAAGGAGACCAGGAGGTATTTACTGCTTCCTGGGCAAAGGTCAGGTCCAAAAACACGGCTATTGACCAGGAGGTGGCAGGCCCGCTGGTTCTGGCATTCGTCCAGCACCTTCTAAAACGAGGGGGTAGAAAAGGGACAGGCTTGAACACCACACACAGGATCTGCGACACCCACACTGGGGCCATGCTGGGCTCTGAGGAGGAAGGGGGTTCCCACAGAGAGCCCAGTGATGCCAAGAGCCACATCTGCGACGGGAGCACATGCATGAGGGCGACTGGGTTGGCCCCCAGTCTCCCTGTCCTTCCCAGAGGAAGACACCAGCTCCAGCAGTGCCAGGCCCCCTGGAAACCAGCCTCCAGCTTGCCTCACCTGGCACCACTGCTGATGGTTTTGGCAAAACTGCTGCATTTCAGAGGCTCAGGGCCCAGGAGCAAGAGCAGAGCATCTCAGGGGTGGACCCGAAGGGGTTTGGAGGTCTCCTTCCGGGGAAGCCCCGGGTTTTAAGGCTGAATCCCAGTCACAGCTCCTCATCCTTAGAAGCTGCCCGACACAGGCCACAGGAGAGCTCAGCATCTGGGGGAGGCCGGGAGACCTAAACCTGAACCCAGGCCAACAAATGAACCCTCAGAAGCTGATTCCCTGCCTTGCTGACCACAGGGCCCAGGGCCCACTTCTCCCCTGAGCAGCATAGTCCTTAGCAGAATACTCGTTTTCCGTCAAACACTGGGCTTAAAAGCCGTCCCTAAATCTCCCTCCCTCCTGATCCTTTCCAGGCAGCTCACTCCTCTGTGACTCAATCTGCTCTTGGGAGCTGAGGGAGTGCCCTCCGCGGGTTACAGGAAGGCCGCCCCTCGCTGCTGCTCCTCCAGGACCCAAACCAGCGGGCCCTGCCCATCACACACAGAGGTCCCGTCCTCAGTTTCGGTTAAAAGGACACCAAGTACAGTAAAAGTGTCCCAAGAGTTTACTTGTTACTGATGGACTGAATTTAGTGCAGTTTCATGAGCTTCTCTGAGTCCCATATTCTCACATGCTTATCTCCCTGAAGGATGCTGGCCCTACAGGTATCACCCATCACCTGGGGACCCAGCAGATAGATGTGTATGTAATCAGGGAAAGGCCCAGGGAAACCAAGAGAACCCCCAGGTGATGGTGCACATTCTCATGGCCAAGGGTCATCACAAAATGACAGCCCTCAGACTACTCCACGCAGTGAAGCCACAGGGTGGGACTCAAGGCAGAGCTGTTTCCAAACTGTGTTAGAGCTGCAAAATGCAGAGAGGGGGACTTCCTGTTGCCACTTAGTCCCGGACAAGATCGGCTGAGGTGCTCCTCTGCAGACATCAACCTTTTCTCTCCTACATTAAGCATCCTCCTTTGGAGGAAGCACCTTGTCTCAGCTCCAGGTGCAGTTTAAAAGACCCAAAGCAAAGGATCTTTTGATCTCTGTACGAAAGAGCAATGCACAGGGATGCTTCTGGCAAATAAAGCCTCTGAATAACATCACAATTTTATTGTCAAATGCTAGCTTGTCTGCCTGGTAACAGGAATGTCCTCTTCCCTTGGGCTGCCTGGCAGAGGCAGGCACCCATGTTGGAGGGGAGGGTGGTATACATGCTTTGGAGCTCCTGGGTGCCGGGGATGCAGACTTTCACAAAGTGGGCACTTCCCCACTGGTGGCACTGACCAACATGTATTTATGCCCTAGACAGGCAGCAGACAGTCTGGGTCCCAGGGATGGTGGGCAGGGCAGCTGAGCTGTGGAATGAGGCAAGGCCAGCAGGGACATGGCTCCTGAGTGGCACCAAGGCGACAAGATGAGTGTAGGGCTGGGCACCTACAGAAAGTAACTGCTTGCCTCCTCTGGAAGCAAAGTCTCTCCTTAGGGCACAGAAACCATGCTCAGGGGATTCATTCAAACATTCTTTTGGCTACTCAGTTGGTGTCTTTGCCAGTCACAGGACTACCCAGTACTACTATGCTTGGAATGGAAGCAAAACATGGCATGAAAAATCCAAAAATCCTTGCATCATACTATCTTCGCTTCTCCTCTCTGGGTCTTAGGCAGTGCTACACAGCATTAAAGCTAATTCCATTTCTCCTTAGTCTTCCTGGTGATTTACCTTTACCCACATTTCCTGTGGCTGACAAAATCAAACTGGTGTGTAATTTGTACCTGCTCCAACCACCCTGACTTCAACGGATTTATATGTGACTTTGGAGGCATTACAAAAACCCGAGTTCAAGTGACTCTGTATCTTGGCAAATTAGTTACACGTGTTGAGCATCTGGGACAGTGGAGCAGCAGTTGCTCAGACAAGTTGAAAGCCATGAGTAAAAACTAAGTCTTAGCAAAACTAAAATCATCATTGATTTGTTAGTTTTGACCTCCTCCTATACCAAATCTTTCCCTAATGCCAACCAAAAAAAGAATGACTCAGCCACCCTGCCCCCAGTTCCGGGTATTATCCAATAGCAGGACAAATCAACAGAGGATACCCAAAGTGGCTTCGAGTGAGAGCAGCTTGGTTACATACAACCAGAGAAGCAAACCATAAAGGAAAAAAAAGATAATTATTGATATTTCCCTCCGTTGCAAGCATTCTCTAAGAAGTTGGTCAGACCTCAGCTGTCTACACAGCAATCCTTCCACTAAAGAAGCCAGTCTTCCCCTCTCTATTTGGATATTGATGGGGGATGTGGGCCTGGAGGATGAAGCACAACGTGACTGTACTTTACTACAGAGAGGAGCCTGCCTGTGAGTAAATGCATACTGCAAGTGTATTAAGGGAGCTGTCAGGTAAGTAGAGATTCCATTTAGACTTGTACGCTAAAGAACCCTTTTGAGAAGCAAACAATAGCGATTTGCATAAATTGTGATTTTTGTGGATCACAAAAATTTTTGTGGATAATTTGTGATTTTGCTTTAAGTGAACTATATAATCAGAAATATATATACAGACAGAAAGAGAGAGAGAGAGAGAGAGAGAGAGAGAGAACCATTTTATCATCTCAAAACATCCACGAAAGGCAGTACCTGCAATGTGGTGGGTGCCACACAGGTTAAGCTGTCTTCCCTCTGGGAGGCAGGCTCCTGGGCATTACACGTTTGGTAATCTTGCCCATAAAATGCTGACTGGACACTTATCGTAGAATGCCGAGGGCACTGTAGATTCAAATGGTCCCCATCACAGGCATAGGCGGTGTGGTTTTGCAGGAGTTTGGTTAGGTAACCTGGAAAATATTCAGCCAGATTACAAGAGGCCAAGGAACTCACCACTCCTTCACAGGTTTCGGAGCAGGAGGACCTCAGCTCCCCTGGGAGAGGGGCTGGTCAATCAGGAAGATGGGGGCCGAAGCTTCTAGAACAGCTCCTCTGGAGGAGACCCCATACCAGGCCTGGAGCTGGGGCTGAAGGAGCAGATGCCAGTTTTCCTGTCTGGGATGGCCTGTTGGGAGGCTCCAAATGCTCTTTCCCTTCAGGAAGCACTCAGGGATTGGCCAGGAGCCAGGAAGTCCTGAAGCATCTCTATAAGTAGGAAAAAATTCCAAGTGGGTGTCCCTCGGGCCTGTAGATGTCTGTCCTGAGGGACACTCAGGTTCTCTCATCTCCCACTAGCTAGGCCAGGCCTTCCTGGAGTGAGGAGATGCTCTTTTATTTTAGAAAACAACTCCTGGGCCTGCCTTAGCCCTGGAGAGGAAAGCAGGGTTGGGCACCCCACAAGGGGTGTGCATCTGCTCTGAATGGAGTGGAAATAGCAGATGGTGGGCTCTGTTATGGGTCAAATGGGGTCTCCCCAAAATCTGTGTTCACCAGGAACTTCAGAATGTGACCTCATTTGGAAACAGGGTGGTTGTAGATGTCATCAGTTAGGATGTGGTCACACTGGAGTAGGGTGGCCCTGAATCCTGTATGACTGGTGTGCCTCTGAGGAGAGACAGAGGGAAGACAGCCATGTAGGGGATGGAGTGAGGCCCCCTACAGGCCAAGGAGCACCAAGGATTGCCGGCAGCCCCCAGAAGCTGGAAGAGGCAAGGACGTGTCCTTCCCTAGAACCTTCAGAGAGAGCTCGGCCCTAGGGAACCTGGATTCCAGACCTCTGGCCCCAGAGCTGCGACAGAATGAGTTTCTGTTGTTTTTAGCCACCCAAGTTGAGGGTCCCTTGTTAAAGCAGCCCTGATAAACTGATACAGGCTCCCACTCCCAGCCTCCCGGGCTACTTCTCAGGTTGGGGGGACTGGCTGTGTGGGGCTTGGGGCTCTGAGAAGCTCTGCAACGGACTGGCAGGCATGGGCGGCCTGGACTGTTTCTCAGAAAAGAGGAAGGAAGGTTGATCCAAAATACAGATAGATGCCTTTCCGCCTTCTCACACCTCAGGAGGTCAGTCGCAAGGTGGCTGGGAGGGGAGCCAGGGACTTCCCGGTGAGGCATGTGGGAGACGGGTTTGGCAGTGCTGGGCCTGTGAGGGGAGGAGGGGGGGTTGAGGAAGGTTTCAGAGCTCCTGAGTTCCCCAACACAGAAGGGCCCAGGCTTGAGCTATTCCTGTTTAGGTATCTTCTCAGAACCACAATTCTCTGCAAAAGGCACCCAGTCCAGCCCCCAGGCCTCCCTAAAAGTCACAATAAAAGGGAATGAGATGGTCCGCTGTAGTGGCTGAACTTGCCAATCTGCAGATGAAGGCTGGGAGTGCTCACTGGCACACTCAGGACAGACCTTAGGTTTCTCTCTGCAACTTTTTTCCTTCCTGCCCTTGAAAACTGTCATAGAATGGCCGAGAAATCAGCTACTCTGAGCTAACTTCATGTAGAGAAGTAAAGTCTAGCTTGAGCAGCAAAACTGACATGAGGCATCAGGAATGTGAGTCTCAGTCCGGCTTATTGGAACATCACTACCCTCACTGTGTAGCCCACCAGGCATCGAGAGGCCAGGCAGAGGGCCCTCGGTGGCCCCAGGGCCGGGGTCAGTGTCCTCCGGGACACACAGGCAGGCCCTGATAAGGCTATGCCTCATGAAAGTTCTAGCTTCTCTGTGGGATCTCAGCACCCCGTTATAAGTCACACCAGGGAACTCAGTCACCCTATTGCAGCTGCCAGGCTGGCTTGGCATCCAACCTGAAGTCCCCAGGCTGGTACCCCCAAAATTGGGTCACTTCAGACTTGTCATTTAAAAATGTTCCTGTCCATCACCCCATCATTCACCAGGATTCTGCTGGATGAGCAGCTGACTCAAATAGTAAATTAATCCTGGGGGTGTGACTTTGGCTTAATGTTTATGGTTTGCCCGAAAGGCCACCTGTTACCCTGGCTAGGTGCATTTACCTGACAAATCCTTTTAAACAAAGAAAGAGAATCTTGACAGCATGGAGCCTGTGGATGACTGACAGGAACAGCTCCTTCCACAGCCAGCCACATCCACACCAGGCTCTCTGCTGAGTGACAGCAGGAAGGGCTCTCAGGAGGGCCACGGGCGCCTGCTCCTTATGGTCCTCCACCGCTGCCTCCTGTACCCCATTCTGATTGGCCTACCGTGTCAGAAACTGCCAAGAGGTCAGGAGGAAGGACAATTAGAACTACCCTTTGCTTTCAGCAACATGGAGGACATCAAGGGTCATTTTGAGAGGCACTTGGGATGGTGAGTGGGGGCAGAAGTATGTTTGGAAAAGGTGGGGGAAACCTAAAATGGTTCATATGGTACACAGAACAGTGGCCCAGCAAAGATGTCCACAGGTCCAATCCCCAGAACCTGTGAGCAGGTTACTTTACATTGTAAAAGACACTTTGCCAGTGTGTAGCTAATGACCTTGAGATGGGGAGATGATCCCTGATGATCTGAGGGGGCCCAATATGACTTCAAGGGTCCTTACACGATGAAGGCAAAAGGTCAACGTCAGGTACAGGAGATGTAGCTATGGAACCAGAGGTGGAAATGATGTAGCAGTGAGCCAAAGAACGCAGGTGGTCTCTAGAAACAAGAAAAATCAAGGAAACAGATGGTGCCCGGAAGCCTCCAGGGGACTGCAGCCCTGCCAACACCTTGATTTCAGGCATCTGACTTCCAGAACCAAAGAGAATAAATCTGTGCTGTTTTAAACCTCTAAGTGTGTAATAATTTGTTTCAGCAGCCCTGGGAAATTCAGAAGAGTCTCACAGTTCCAGAGGCTGAAATTCTGAGATGAAGACGCCAGCCTGGTTCAGTGATGGCGCCTCCTTGCTGTATATCCTGTCACACGGAGGAACTCTGTGCCATCTCTTTCATAAGCCATTAATGGGATTAAGACTCCACCCTAATGACCTAATCACCTGCCAAAGGCCCCAATCCCTAGGGGCTAGGATTTCAACATATGTATTGGTTGTTGAGGCGGGACCCAGACGTTCAGACCCTAGCACTTAGCTTCCCCACACCTTGGTTTCTTGGCTGTTTCAAACAAAACCCTTTATAAAGAACAACTGCTAATGCAGCTTTTTGGGTACAGTTCTCTCTGGATCAAAGGCCCTACCTGCTGGGTCAGTCAAAGATGCTTTCTTCATACTCGTGGACATAGTTTTCACCATGTAGCTCTATATTTGTGGGCAAATATTTACCACCCTGAAATAAGGCAGAAGGGCACATTGTGTTAAGAAATCAGTCCTTAGAGCCTGATCTGACCTAGAAAGTCTCTGTTGATCCCCATTAAACCAGGGGAGCAGGAGAGATGGGCAGGTGTAGACTCTACCAGCAGACTCTACCTTGAGCAGCTTTGCGCTGCTCAAGGGCTTTCGTATAGTTCATGCTTAACTCTGAGAGACCCGCTTTCCTGGTGAATCCCTCCACTGTGCATCAACAGAAGATCCTACAGCTGCAGCCATGGCTAGAACTTCCCTCTAAAAAACATCCTGAAAGGTTTGGTCTGAGCAAATCTTGGAGTGGTTTAGATGAAGGCTTTAATGTTTTCCTATTTGTAAAGGTAGATGCAGAGTTCACGGGACATGAATGACTGAGAGAGGCAGGAGCTCTCCTGTGTCTTCAGAAAGATTCGGGAAGTCACTCATGGGATCATCATACCTACCGCATCCACAACAAAAACCCATATATTCACAAACAATCCAAGAACTAGAGAGTGTCCAGAATTTTCAGACTCCTAGGCTGTATCCCAAAGTGCTCCTCTATAGGGGAAACAAGTAGTATGCAGGGGGTAAGGAGAGGGGGTAAGGTGATGGTCTGGGAGGAGGAGAGAGCAGAGGATTAATACCCCCGAGATCAGGCCAGGGTTCACACTGGGATGAAGGTGTATAACCATGACCATCAGCTCTTGGGACTGGTATCCTCATGTTTCACTGTGAGGATCAAAGGATATAATGCATGCGGCATCTTCTATGAACCATAAACCACCGCACAACTTTAATTTCTTGCTATCGTATTGTAAGTCTTGAAGAACATGAATTTACAAAGCTGTCATTGGTGCCATGAAAACCAAATTACACCCCCAGGAGGCCCTCTTTGCTCTGACCATCGATCATAAGATGGTCAGCTCAGAGACAGGCACACAGCCCAGGAGCCACCCTCACGGTCCAGAAATGTCACTGCTGAGTTTGAAGGGAAAGGAAAATTTTTCTTCCACCTCCTTCCCTCATTTTCTTCCTTCCTTCCTTCCTTCCCTCCTTCCTTTCTTCCTTCCTTTTCCTCTCCCTCTCTCCTTCTTTCTTTTTCTCACTCTTTTTAAAAAAATAATCAGGTTTTTAGAAGTTACTAATATTTAGAAGAAGCTAAACAGAGTGCAAATTCTTCCCCTTTTCCTTTTCTGATGCCAGAGCCCTCCATGAAAGTCCAAATTTCCCAAGGGCTGATGTCGCCTGAGTCACTCTAAGTATAGGATACGGGTGCATCGGTCACTGGCCCCACATCTGCATGCTGAAGTCCCCTAATCATCAGGGGCCAATATCACAACTTGACTTCTGGGAAGAGATTGAAATTCAATTGTATTGTCTGTACAATGTCCCCCTTGGCTTTTTAAATAAAGCAGCACCCTCAACTTGGGTAATGCTTTAGATAAGCGGCTACACCCTTTTATTCACAAATACTCAAAGGTGTTTCTACATGTTTGAAGTTCTTTTCCAGAAAAGGGTGTTTTTCTTTTGTGTTTGTGAGTGTGTTTAAAGAATTGGCAAAGTATGAAGAGGGGGCAGCCCACGTGGCCTTGGAGCAATGAGTCAGTGTTCCTGAGAGGGAGGGAGAGGCCGCACAATGGATAAAGGGCTCCTGGCTGCACACCATGCACCCAAGAGCACTAAGATCAAAGGGTGGATTTAGGCTTTAGTTGAAGTCATTTCTCTAGTCCCAGATTTTGCAAGAAAGTTGAACCTGGAGGTTAATTTGAACAGAACGAGAGCCGTGAACATGCTTCTTAGCTGGCTGAGGGATGACGAAGGGTAGCTATTCCTACTCTTATGTGATGAGTTCAGATCCTGGTCCCAAAACAAACCAAAGAGGGACGGAAGGTGAAGTGGAGTCTAGATAGGGCAGAGACAGTATGTTTTCTCCCTGAGCATGTTTTCCAGTTCCCCCTGCAATATAGTGGGCCAGTGGAAAGTTCTGGCCAAGGGAGAGAGGTAGAAGTGATGTTTGCCACTTATTGGTCTGGCCTTTGAGACCCCTGTGTGATTTCCCACCCATCTTTCCTTATCTGCTGTCACGTGTGGAAGATAGAAGGGATAAGGATAGACTCTGAGGACCCCAAAGATGTGGGAAGCACAAGGTCGAAGGAACCTGGGTCCCTGAATGACTGCGTGGAACACAGCCTCTCCTCTTTTCTAATTACACTGGACCATGGCATGCTCAAGAAATAATCCTTTTTTCTCTTATTCCACTGAGATTTGGGAGTTGTTCATTTCAGCAGCTAGCAGCCTACCCTGAGTACTACACCGGCATCCTGCCAACCGGTACTTGTGTTAAGTAGAAAGCTGATAGGACTTCTTTACTTAAGGTAGAAGAAGCACCAAAACTCACCAGTCACACCTCACTGGTGTGTGACACAGTGTCATTGACAACATTCCACATGACCTTTAATTCTATTGGGGGAATCATATCTTTAAGACCTTGTTACCGAAAAGTTCCAATTGAAATGAGTTAAATCACTAAAGAGATAAAAGAAATTAGAGGTCTCATGAACTAGGCTACCAGTCACTTTTTACAATGCCACCGGCTTTTAAAAACTGCATTAGCAAAGTAGAAAGCAGAGACTAGTGGTGCTGATGGAGTGCTCTAAGGCAGGCAGATTTGCATATACTGACGAGTGTGGGAGAGGGAATGGGGATGTGGGCAGACTGGCATGGTGCCCCCTAGAGTGCTGGCCTGGATAAGAAATGCCAAAGCGGGGGTGACGGGCGCAGGCTACGATGCAGGGAATTCAGGCTGTGGAACTCCTCAGATCAGATGCTTATTTGGCAGACTAAGGGTAAGCACTTTAGATTTCAGTTTCCTCATCTGTAAAATGGGATACTTAGGCCTACTTATAGGGTTGATGTGTAAGTGATAAGTGATGTGTAAGTGAGGCACTTTATATGGTGGCTGGACGCGTCAGTTTCATTCCCTGAGGAAAGCACAGGTGTACTGGAAGGAAAAGAGATTGGGAGTCCAATGTCTGGAAAAGGGAGCCCAGAAGAGGGCAAAGACAGGAAGCACCCCAAATCCACTGCTTCCCAGATTAGCCTTGGTTTGGCCTTAGGACAAAGACATCTGGTAAGGGAGTAAATGATGTTTGCTCTCATATCCTATAAAATTGCCACAAAGGAGGGTTTCATTATGGGAATTATGCCACTAATCATTGGTTCCCCAGGTTTGAGGATGCCATGGAAGCCTTTTTTACAGACATGAGCATGAGGTTCCCTGAAAAAAGCCAGCTAAGTGCTCCTTTGGAAAAGTTTGCTGGCTTCTGATACACCAGTTTTCAGCCTACAAGTTCCTGAAATCAGTTTCCAGCCACTTTTTCTCAACAAACTCAGCAATTCTCTTTGACAATAAAACTGCTTGGTTGTCTTAAAGCTCAAGAAAAGTACTATTTCTGAAGGCATTAAAAAAAAACCAAACCCTAGAAACTCTCCATGGTTGTCATTGTTTCAAGCACCCTTAAATGAATTCCAAAGTGTATATGATTAAAATACTCTCAAATTTCTAATCAGTAATGGAAAAATAACCCTGGAAGTTGGTTGTTAATGTTTGACAAATAAAATGACAACACCCCATGGTTCTCTCTTTGACTTCTGCTTTGAGAAATGAGCGTCTTTCCATCTTCTGGAAGGACCATATGGACTCAATTGCCATTTTCTAGGCACAGAGAGGATACTTTGCCACTTCTCCTGGACTTTAAATATTTGCATTTAACGCAGTTTTCTGATATTCTCTTACCCAGTTATTTCTTGTCTTGCTATTTTTCTCCCAACATCTCCTTGTTTTCTGTTTCTGTACACTAACCCTCTAATTCATCAAGCCCCATGTTTTCCCCTTTAGATTCATATATGCTTGAAAGTGGGTTTTTCTGTGTTGATGCCCGTGTGTGTATTTATGTGTATGGATGTCAGATCCTTGTGCCCCTCTAAGTATTTGTCTGCACACGCATCAGCTGTTGCACGGCTTTCCAGTTCACTCAAACACAAACACAAAGTCCTCCCTCAGTTGGGCCCCTTCTGCCTATGTGGCCTCATCTCCTGCCCTTCTCCACCCTGGCTCTGGCTCAGAGGTCTCCTTGTTTCTTAAAAACGCCATGCACACTCCCATTTCAGCCCCTCTGTTTTGGCTGTTCTCTCTGCCTGAAACCCTCTTCCCCCAAATATCTGCTTTCTCCCTCTGCCCCTTCATGCTGCCCTTTGCTCCAGTATAACCTCCAGTATAACCTTCCCTGGCTGCTCTACAGTTCAGCACACCTCCTGCCCCAGACCCAATTCTGCTGTAGTTCACTGCCTAGAGACATACTGTCAGTTTGTCCCCTTTTGAAAGTAAGCAGGGATTTCTTGCTCTGTCCCCAGTACCTAGGAAGAGGCCAACATATAGCAGGATGGCAATGAATACTTGTTAAATGAGTGAGAAAGTGAGGAAGACCGGAAGAGAGCAGACCAGAGGTCAGCGGGTGATTGGCAGATTCTGATTGGTGCTCAGAGCACCCAGCATCACCCCGTGCTTACAGATCTCACCAGGTAACTGTATTGTCACTATTTAACACTTCTGTTCCCTGACCTCTCAGCATCCCTGCGAACAGACTGAGCAGTGACTAGCGGCACAGTGCGATAAGGCTGGCCCCTGCCCGGAGGTCCCTTTCATGAGCTCCCAGACTGCGACCTGGTGACATTCAAACACACCGATGAAATCTCCTTACTCCTTCTGCCTGGGTACTCCCCTGACCTCAGTAAAGACCCTTGCCTACAGGGGCTCCCTCCTTCCCTCCATCTCCCTCTCCCTCTCTCAGCTCCCCACCGGCTTGGTTGAGGCCACTCCTCCTACATGGCCCCCTGCATGGCTGCCACGCCTCCCTCCTCTAGGATCCAGGAATGTAACAAATCCTTTAATTTCATATGCCTCTCTGAGGGCAATTTCTGTGTTCTGTATGTACATATATGTACTTATGTGTATACATATGCATATATATACAACATATGCATACATATGTACATATGTATATACATATATGCAGAGAGAAAGAGAGTAAAGAATATGAATCAGTTGATTAAAAATTTCTCTATATGGGCTGTGCTGGACTAGAATTACAACCTTATGATTACATTCACTATTTAATTTTGAAGAGGTTTGGTAGAAGCCCCTTCCTGCCTTTCAACCAAAGTTTTCAAATCCTGTAAAAATGAACACCTTGTTCAGTAACCAGGTACCAAGCCTAGCAAGTTACTCAGTGAACACCATCTGGATTAAATCAGTTTAAAAGTAACTGGATCAATCCCCATTTGCCCCAGGATCTAAATGGAACACTTTTTCTTTTCTTTGGGATACAGAATAACCCCCAAACTACAAGGCCCCTTGGTGATTAAGGCAGGGGATTGCCAGGCACTTGATAACTTAATGCAACTTTTTACCAGCACTTAAAACTCAGATATGAAATCTACACTTGATCTTTTCTGCTTGGAATTGGCCAAATTAGTGGCTCTATCCCCATGTACAACAAAAGGCTCTCAGAAACAGTCAGGAGAGCCAACCAACCAGAAGGCCACACACCCCAGCCCCAGGACGGGGGGCAGACAGGTGCTGCCTCCCTGCCCTGGAGAAACCTTTCAACTCCAGACTGCCTATTTCACCTCTGCTTACTTTTAGGATGTACAGGACGATCGAAAGTACATGAGATGTGTTCAAGGGAAAAATGAAGACCTCAGGGCATGCATTTTGCACTTTATTCAGTTAATTGGAAAATTATATAGTGGTTTCCATGTTCAGAATAATAAAGTCTTTTTTTTTTTTTTTTTGGTTTTACTTTAGAGAGGATGATATTTGGTGAGTAGCACTATAAACCTCAGAAAGCTATTGAAAGTCTTTTTTTTTTTTTTTGGTTTTACTTTAGAGAGGATGATATTTGGTGAGTAGCACTATAAACCTCAGAAAGCTATTGGGAAGGTTAAAATGATTGGATTTAGGGCCAGGACAGGTTCCCTGTGCTTTTGACCCAACATGCTTTGCTCCTGGAGCAGTTAACAAAACCAGAGCTGCAGGGAAGTTTCTACAAGTTGAAACGAATGTAAACACCGTATCCAAAAGGCTGAGCTTGGGGACCAGGCCAGGCTGGTGAGTGGCTGTATCTGTTACAGCCTCCTGGTTGGTTCTGCGGAGAATTTTGGACAGGCCATTCAGCTTCCCCCTTCTTTGGTTTCACCTTAGAATTAGGGGAAGTAACTGCATTTCTTCCTTTGTATTTCACAGAACAGGGAAGGCTGGGCAAATGTAAAGAAATACGGGCGCCTGCACGGCAATTAGAATCTTTATATTCGTCCTTAATTGAGTCACTGGCATGCTCACCACAGGCCTGGTTTACAACTTCTTCAGGAGGATCGGCTTCACCAAATGGCCCCAGGGACCCCCACTTTCTTCATCTCCGACGAACTCCTTATTGGTTCTTTCGCATCCTTCCTTCGCTGACCGTTGTTATTTCTAACAGCCCTCATCTTACACTTGCTGCTCTTAATCTGTTGCCTCATTCACGTACCACAATGGAGGGATTCCATCTCTGTCTGGGTCTCTTTGGCAGACATCTCTCCTGCTATGTCTACATTACTTACCGTCACCCGGGCTCCTGTGCCTAGCGAAGGGCTCCTGGCATCTTCTGGATGGGTAAATTGAGGAAAATCTGACTGGATCACAGCTATTCACAGATTCTGTATTTGCAGATTCACCCACTTGCTAACATTTGTAACTTGCGGGGCTTTCCTGGACACAAGAAAAGTTTTGTCGCCCAACACAGGTTTCCAGCTGAGGCAGTTCCTCTCCCTCGGAAAACAGTAGCACTGATGCTTTTCCCATCTTTGTGCTTTGTGGTGCTGAACTCCTGGCTAGTGGTCCTAAGTATAAGAAGGCTGGATGGGCCTGATGGAGAAAACGTGTGTTTGAGAAACCTCATTCAGGCATGAGCTTAGTGCTACTGGCCATGAGTTCAATCAACAATTTTTGCTAAACAAGGTGTTACTAAACAGAAATGCATATAAAACCAGGTTATGTGTTCTGCTAGGAACACTGATTCGGTACATGCTAGTGTTAAAAAGCAGTGACATTATAGAACACAACTACCGTGAATAATGAGAATCAAGCATATTTTATATAAGATAGAGCAGGATTTACAGATCCGGGTGAGTGCTAGCCCTCCAAACGGTTACTCCTTAAATCTAATTCAGACATGCAGAATTACTTTTTGG
The DNA here is from genome assembly GCF_040802235.1 of Manis javanica. Classification (NCBI taxonomy): domain Eukaryota; kingdom Metazoa; phylum Chordata; class Mammalia; order Pholidota; family Manidae; genus Manis; species Manis javanica. The sequence continues at coordinate 51,337,951 of NC_133158.1, read as the reverse complement.
GATTGCCTTCAGAGCAAGTCTGAATGTGGCGGAACTTTATCTTTGATTTACAAAAATATGTAATTATTCATTCCTAATTTTCTTTTTATATAATTTTCAACCTTTAACAAAAAGGCTTGCCATCTCCTGGCTCACTATTATCCCCACGACAGCTGAGCTGGCCAGGGAAGTATTTCGCTTTTGGCTGCACAGAAGGTCACAGAGCCATGGGTGACAAGGCCAGGGCAAGTCTCGGCTCCAGCTTCTGGTCCAGAGTATCTTCTCCTGGTTCAAGGGGCTCCTCACCAACCCTCTATACTTTCTTACTGTATCATGCTTAGGGTGACCCGAAATGTTACAGTAGAGGAAGCACAGGGGTGCATGGTGGGCAGGGGGCAATACAAGCACCTGGCCCACAGGAGAAGCCAGGAGGGCTTCCAGGTAGGAGGTGATGCCTGAAGAAAGAGCAGGAGCCGACCATGTGAAAACAAGCCTCAGGCAGCAGGGCCAGATGTACAGTGGCTCAGGGGAAGTTTCCAGACATTCAGCACAGTAAGTGTGTAGGGTGTGATGTTGGGGACGAAGGCTGGAGGAGGAAGCAGTGTCTTGCTAAAGAATTTTAATTTTATCATGAAGGCAAATGGGAGCTACTGCAGGCTTGTGTACAAGTGAGTGATACCGATCGGATTTGCAATGCAGAGAAATTCTTCCAGTGGCTTGTGTCTGATGGACTGGAGAGATGGGTGAAGGAAGTAAGCTGGCTGCAGTCCTCCAGGGAAGCACTGATGAAAGCCTCAGCTAAGACAGTGGCAGAGGAATGGGGTGGGAGGGATAGAGATCAGCGTCAACGCCACGGGGGTATGACCTGAGCTGTTACACAGGCCCCACACCCAGAAGGCTCCATGCTTGGTTTAATGCTCTGTTGCCACCATCTTGAAATTCTTACCGATTTTTTCTTTGAACTTCTTTTTTGTAAGTGAAGCCCGGTGGAACAATGGTCATGTGCATGGGCAGAGGAGACCCCCACAATATGAGTTGCCACTTTTCCTTGTCACCCCTTTCTCATGTAGCGTTTGAGATACCCTGAGCATAGAATTCTGGAATGTGTCCAGCAAAACTCAAAGTGAGCATCAGAAAGGCATGTTACGTCTACCACTGAGTAAGCAGGATGCTGGCAGCACCCTGAGGCCACCCTTTCCATTAGAATCAGAATTTGCTTTGAATGAAGAGAGGAGATGGCATTGTAAGAGGAACAGGCGAGGGACCTCATCATATCCTTCCTTACTCATGTTATTTCCCCGAGTGAGCCAGTCACTCATGCTGAAAATGACATAAAAAGAAAGAGAAGGACAGCGGAACCATTCCGCCCTTCCTTAAATATCAGCACCCAAAGGGAGAGGGCCACGGCAGAGGGTGCAGCCCATATGCAAAATAAGAACTGTGTACTTTCTGTAAGCCCATATACCCATTAAATGTTCTGTTTGCATTTGACTCACACAGTATGAAGATGAACAGTAAAATCCATGCTAATAATTGAAAATGTTTATTTTTCTTTACTTAGAATGGCATTGAAGAGCAAATGAAAAATGCCATGACAAGTTGAGAGGAAGACCACAGAAGACAGGGGAAAACTATATTTTAGTACCTTCTGCAGCACCTTCTCCTGATTTCTGAATGAGGGACCCCCATTTTTATTTTGCACCTGGCCCTGCAAATTATGCAGCTGGTCCAGACTGAAATGACAGTGATTTAGCTCTAGAATCGGTGGCGAGAAGTGATGAGGATGAGGGGCATGAGGGCCAGGGGAGACTTGGGAGGACTCCCAGGTTGTGATTCTGTTCTGCAGTGTCTGTGGGGCACTCAGTGGAGTGTCCAGGGTCAGAAGATCCAGAGAGAGACCTTGGGGGAGAGAGACCAGCAAGCCAGCAGCTGGTAGGGGCTGAAGCTGGAGAAAATGTGGGCAGGGCAATGAGGGCTGCAGACATTGAAGAGATGACACATAAAGGAAAGAAAGCCCCATAGCACAGTCTTAGAGAGAGGGGTGGCAGGAGGAAGGGAAAAGTTTAGGGTGTCTGTGAAGGAGAGGCAGGAAATAAGATGATGGTTGGGGCACATATTGGATGGTTACTTCTGGAGGGGTTTCATTAGTTCATGTGATGTGGAACACACCACCTAACTTGTCTCATCTATATACGAGGCTAATAATAACAACACTTCTCTCCAGGGCTGCCATGAAGATCAAACGAGCGGCTATATCTGACATGCTCAGAATTCAGCTGTACTGGTTTCCTGTGGCTGCCGTAGCAGGGTTCCACAAACTGGGTGGCTTAGAACAACAGAAATATATTGTCTTGCAGTTCTGGAGGCCAGAAGGCTGAGATGGAGGTGCTGATGGGCCATGCTCCCTCTGAGGGCCCTGGAGAAGGTTCTGTTCTGGCCTCTCCCCCGTACCCGGTGGCTCCTTGGCGTGCAGCACCCTAACTGTGGTCTTCATGGTGTTCTCTCTGTGCGTGTCTCGGTCACCAAATTTCCCCTTTTTATAAGGATGCCAGTCATATTGGATTAGAGGTCACCCTAATTACCTCATCTTAACCTGATTACTTCTGCAAACATTCGCCCTGGGAGGCCCCAGGGGTTAGGTCTCTAGCATATCTGTTTTGGGGGCGGGGACATAATTCAACCCAACCCAGAGAACAAGTGCTCTGCCCAGAGTCAACTCTGTACAAACGTTCTTCTCTATTATTATTACCTCCTTCAGTTCTTGCTTTGTCCAAAGGTATGAGGAAGAGAGCAGAAGGCACAACCTGAGTCTGGAGAACCCAAATTTGTTGTGGCCACAGTCTCCACAACAATGTGATGTTCCTCCAGCAGCACACAGCAGCCCAGGTAAAGGTAAATATAGGAAGTAGGGAGAGGGAACAAAGAAAAGGGGATGACACAATCTGATAATAAGCCAAAGACAACAATGGGCAGAAACATTGACAGCAAAGCAGAGCGGGAAAGCAGCTCACTGCGCTCTCTCCCACATCTGCTCCGGAGCCTGCAGGAGGCATAATGAACCAACGCACAGACTCAACACCCTCCCCTTCTTGACCTCAGCCGATACACTGTTCCCTACATGCACACAGAAGGAAAACTGAGATTTGATCGTTTACTAAAACAAATAATAGGTTTGATCTGTGGAATAAAAGGGTCTTCTGAGCTAGTGGCAAAGTGGGTGCCTTCTGCCAGCTGCAGTCCTGGTGTTCTTTGCCTTACTAAGAATCAGGCCTGCTCTGGAGACAAGTAACAGAATAAGCAGGTCGAATTATCCAAGTGTCACACTGGGCACCATCTTAACAGAATCATTTCTGGGGCTAATGTGGAAGTCATTGATCCCTAAGAAAAAGACAGAGCTGCAATGACAAGGAAATTTTAAAAGTCCACCTGGAGGCAGCAGGGTAGCTCTCTGCAAAGCCGCAGGGAAGCAAAGTCTCTTCCATGCCTCTCTCCTTAATCCGAAGCCCCTTCCAGACTGCATGCTTTCCTGTCACTTAAGCCCAAAATCAGGACCAACCTTGGTGGTAGCATCTCTAGATCAGTTCCCCTTGGGAGGTTCCAGAATCTTTCCTTGTTTCCCCTCTTCTGCTTTAAGAGTTGCTTATCCTGAGTTCAACACCCTTACAGCTTTGCTAGATAAACTGCCAGCTGAAATGATCAATTAGTCTGTGTGAGCACGGCTAATGGCATCCATAATCTAAAAGAGGCTGTGCCCCACCTTCACCAAACATCACAACGGCCTCAGGACTGTGGCCATCCCATACAAATGCACGAGAATATAGGAAACCATGAGGAAACACCAGACAAATCCAGACTCAGACACATTCTATACAATAACCATCTTGTAATCTTCAAAAACATCAATGTCATGAAAGATGAACCCCAAGGGACTGCTCTCTAGGTTGCAAAACTAAAGAAACATAACTGGAAGTAATGCGTGAGCTCGGATTTTCTTTTGCTTTAAATTCCATTACCGGGATGACTGGGGAAATCCAAATGAGGCCTGGACATTAGAAAACAGTATTGTAGCAGATTAGTTTCCCCATTCTCATCATTGTTCTTGGTTATGTAAGAAAGTATCTTTGTTCTTAAGGAAGACACACATGGAAGTATTTGGGAGTAAAGGACATCTTGTCTGTGACTTAAAAAATAAAGCAAATGTGATAAAATGGTAACATTTGGAGAACCTGGGTGAAGGGTATAAAGAAAATCTTTGTCCTATTCTTCCTAATTTTCTGCATCAGAAAAAATAATAAAAATATTTAATTTTTAATAAAGATACAGATTTAAAAGTGTGCCATGTTTTCCAGCAGGTCTCCACTGCAGCTATACATTAGAAACGCCTCAGGAGATTTAAAAGTATCAATGCCCAGGCCACAGCCCAGAGATTCCAAATCAGTCGGCCTAGGGTGAAGCTCCAGACATGGGTACAATTTAAAAAGCATCCTCGAAGTGATTCTAGAGCAAATCCAAAGAAATAATAAACAGCCAGTTCAGCCAGTGGTATTGTCAGGTGAGGCACAGTTCTGGGGTGGGGTCTTTCTGAGCACCCTCACATCTGCTTCTTTTGAGAAATATCCTGGGGACAGCACAGTAACTCAAAACTGGAGCAGAGTCCTGGGTGCACTCTTGGCCCTGCCACTAAGAATCTGGAGGCCATCCTGGCAAATCCCTTACCTGTGCCCAGCCTGGGCTCTCTGCCTTGGGATAAAACTAACTAAGAGCTGCCTCCAAAGAGCACTGACTCAGTCATTCCTGCCTGTCTGGCCCCAATGCCCCAAAGGAGTTTTGCCCAGATGATAGAATGGAATCTTTGTGACATGCAGGTGGCAGATAGGGATTTGAGAGACTAGGGCTGACTTACTGCTGGCAGGTCCTGTCACACTTGGGTGGAGCCCTACAGCCCTCTCTCTTCACAAGGACTCAAGTAAAGGGGCTGGAGGAGGCAGAAGGCTACTCACTAATCCACCTCCAAGCAGCAGGGAAGCAAGCTAGGAGGCCAAGCTACAGAGGGCCAGCTGGGGAACTGCCTGCCCTTCATGAGGAGGGGCTGACCAGGTCTCCATGGGAAGAAGCTGCTAAGAAATATCTGAGGCCTGATCCTAGACTTCAACCTGTGCCCTGCCCTAGACCTCTAAAGACTTCTATACCCTGCTCAACCTTCTAAAAGCGCACCACTCAGAATGGTGGCCTAAGCCACATGTGGCCTCTGAGCACCTGAGATGTGACCAGTCTGAATTGAGGTGTGCTTCAAGTATAAAAAACACCAGATTTCCAAGTCTTTGTAAGGAAAAAAAGGAATGTAAAATATCCCAATACTTTTAAAAACATTGATCAGTGTTGGAATGATAATTCTTTGGGTGTAGTGGGTTAAATAAAATTTACCATGGAAATTAATTTTATCACTTTCATTTACTTTTGCTAATATGGCTAGTAGACTAATGTTGCATACATGCACTGTGTCATATTGCTATTGAACAGCTCTGTTCTAAAGTCTGCATATTGTCCTTTGGCAGCTTATTTCCCTGACATAATTGCATTAAGTCCATGGAGGAAGGAATTAGTATGCCATGGCATCAGCCCTGGGTCCCCAATGCCCTGCAATGAGAACCTCTTCCTTGTGGTTCTCAGGCTTATGTGACTGCAGAACATTTACTTTTCCCTACAGCTCACTGAAGTGCAGATATTGTCAGGTGTTGTCCATTCCTTGCAGCTTGCTTGAATTATAATAATGATAACTATATAAACTTACAACCTAACACTCAACATTGCAATTTTGACCCAATCTGTGCCAGTGAATCACAAACATTTGACATTCTTAAAGTTAAACTCTCAATTACTATATAAGACTGGGCATTCGCCACCTAACAAATCTACCTTCTCACAGAAAGAGAATATATGGGTAATGAAGATAAATAGTGCAGAGTAGTCTCAAGTCTGCGTTCCAGAAGGTTCTACAAGATTCCTTGAAAGTTTGTAGTTTGAGTTTGGATGCATGTCACAATCTGACTATCCTTTAAGGATGAAAGTCCCCTTGCTTTTGTGTGTGTGTTTTAGCTACACACAAGGAGCAATTAATTACAACATACTTTTTTGGTCAGACCTTTCTCATCACAGCATCGAGGGGCTGCAGAGAGCCAAGATGGTTTATCTGTGCTCAGTTTCCAGAGACTGATCTTTTTGTCTGTGGTCTGGTTTTATATTGGACCCAGCCTGGTGCGATCCATGTTGTGCGTGGGGTTGTCATGTTAAATTTCCCATTATGAAAAAACCCCTAAGTTCAAAGACTGTCCCAGTCTTTGAGGAAGTTTTCTGGAAACCAGGAAATAGAGGTTGTAATGCTGAGGCCCAGGGTGCTGGCTGCAGGACCCACATGACTCGTTTGGGTAGAAAGTCACTCCCATCAGGTAGACTGGTGCTTGGCAACATTATGGGGAATTTTCCCGGCCCAGAAACTTAAAACCTATTCACTAGCTGAATCCAGGGATTGAATATGTTGCTTTGGTTCTTTTTAAAGAAATATAGTATATAATTTTTATTAACAAGGTAAGGCAGAGACATAGAGGATAAAATGTGTACTCTATATTAAAATATATGTGTGATGAAAAAAATCACTGTTTAATGTCCTGGGAAAGAAACAACTAGGAAAAGAAATTTTTATTAAAATGTTTTTCCCACTTACTTTTATAACGTCTATAACCAGAAGTAAATACCAAATGCATGAGGCATTTGGAAAATCAATACTGTCTCTAGGCCTGCATTTTCATTAAAACTATATTAAAAGAAGAGCAATAAGATCTTGTAAGAAGATGCTTTGAACATTTATATTATATTATATTATATTATATTATATTATATTATATTATATTATATTATATTATTATATTATATTTTATATTACACACACATAGATACAGAGGGATGGACAGTCAAAAATGTTATGTATATACATATACATATATGTGTGTGTGGGTATAAATATATATATATATAGAGAGAGAGTCAAATATGTTTTTACTTTCATTGCAGGAAGCCACATTTATTTTAAAGACATTTTGCTTGGGAACTTGATGCCTTTTTATAAAAAGGGTGTCAAAGGAAGATGCTCCAATTTCTGAATAAGAACTGATCCTGAAAAGTCCAGTTTTAGCCCACCACAACGGGCAGAAATGAGGAAAGGAGCAAAGCCCTCCTGCTGGACAGCATTCTTTCGCCCACCCCCCCACTTTAACATTAAATCTGAAACAGAGTTCTGACAGGCCTGCTATTTTCTTCAGTGCCAAGAGCCACACAATAGACCTTTTTTTTGGACAATGCTCTTAAAATGCTTCAAGATTCAGATGTACTGAGTCACAAAACTGTACAAATACAGCACACCCATTCCTGCTGGTGCCCTTGCTCGCTCTTTTGGAAAGAGTACTGTATTTTCTGTGTGTTTGGCAGAAGGAAAGAAATATTTTAATTAGAGTGGCAACCTGTTTGAAAGAAGGGTGACAGAGGGGGCAAACTGTGAAAGCAGGTGGCTGTCCTTGGGGCTGGTAGCCTCGGAGCAGGATGGGAGTTATCATTTCAGAGGAATCCATTTGCACCTACTGTTCAGGGAGGGCCCTCCAGTGGTGCTCAGCCCCAGGAGCTGGTAAGTGTACAGCTTGCAGCCAAGTGGCAAGCCGCGCTGCCCTGACAGAGCACCAGGGTTCCCTCACGCATCTGCACTCTTAGAAACCTCTCTGAGTAGGCGTCTTTAGAGAGTGTGTAGCAGGCAGCCTGAGAGGTGAATGCACATTTCCTAGAAGCATCCGTGAACCTGTGTGGTTGTGCCAGCAGCTCTGGAGTGGGGTGTGTGGGGGCGGGAGGGTTGGGGGGTGATCAAGAGTGTGGAAGGAATGAGAGCAGGAACAGAGAAGGAGGGAAGAAAGGCGAGGAGGTGCTGAGGAAAAGCAGGCCTCCACACAGTTCTCCTGACTTTGCCTCTTTTCCTTTTAAAAATTCAAATCAAAATGCCCCTAACTCGTGCCCGTGTGGCTGACGTGGTAGATAGCTGAGAGGTGTTGCAAATGTGTCTTGCTGTAAATGAGCAAACCACGTCAAGCCTGAACGCCTCTCCAGAGGGTATTTTGGTTTGACATTAATGGTGGCCAATATATGAGCTTGAAAGGAGGAGGGCAAAAGGGTCAAAGTCATGGACAAATTCCACGAAGGAAAGCAGGGGACAGAGTGTGGAAGCACAGCTGTGGCTGGATTGCCACTTCCTGGGCTTTAAGTAACGGCACTCTCTGTAGCCTTGAAGAAGAGCATGTAGAACTGTCTCTAGGTTTCCCAGATTCAACTTTGATTTTTAAAACTGTTGTCACCTTCTTCAGATTTCAAAAGTGTAGGAAATAAAACAAGGACAGGTGGGCAGGCGGTGCCCAGCATTCCCGGCCCCAGCACAAGGACTGGTTATTCCTTGTCATGGGGGCTGCCTGTGCGTGCAGGGTGTTTAGCAGTGTCCTGGCCTCCCCTCACAGGATGCCAGCAGCACCCCTAGTTGTGACAAATAAAATTGCCCCAAAACATTGCCTAATCTCCCTGAGGAGACAAAATCTCCCTAGATTGAGAATCACTGGTTTAGACTAAATGTGAGGACAAGCTAAACTTTCATCCAGTAAAGACAGCCATTTACTCTAAGGACCATGTGGCATTTGGGGGGAACACTGACAATCTCAAATAACCTGCTCTGAACAGCCAGCTGTAAACACAGAAGTCTGAAACAAAAGCAGACCTTTTGCCTCAAAGATCTGGTTTATGCCTTTAGGGAGGCATAACATTATTTAAAAATAATCCTGAGGCAAAAACATCCTGGGGCACCTAGCTTCATTAAAAAAAAAAAAAAAAAGATAAACCAGAAGAGAGGAACCTTCACATTTGAACTCTGTGGCTTAGAGGCAGAACAGACAGGACTTGAAGATCTCACGGTGGAATTCTCCACAGCCTGCAGTGACCAGTTCCACACAGTGGGTCCTATAGCACATGGGCCCCTGAGGCTCCCCCTTTATCCCTCCCTTCATCCCAGAGCTGGGGAAGGCGCTGAGTCTTTACATCCCAGCTGACCTGTCCACAAAGCATTTGGCATTGTTAGCTTTGGAAGGTGTGTTTAGTCATTCAGGCCTCAGACAATGGAGGAAGGCGTTTTAAAACTGTCTTAATTTCATAATCAAATTTACAAAAAGGTGTGTGAGCCTGAACTTTAAGTCTGTGTACATCTTTTCACTAGAAAAGGGACTATAAAATTGTGTTTATTCCTAAAGCTTGACCCTCAAAAGCTGTCCAAATTGGCCTTCTAGATAAGATCATGCATTCTCATTTCCACCTGTCTCCTGTTGAACTGGCAGACAGGGAAAGGGCTTGGTGACCCTTGCTCCGGAGTACAGTGCAATGATTTATGATTTCAAGGCCTGAGAACTTCAGAAACCACTGAACACAAAAAAGGTGAAAAATCTTCTAAGGCAAGAGAGAGAAAGGAAGGGCTTGATAGCATAGCACTCTTCTCAGACTCTGAAACACTACTCTGAAAGCTGTCACGAGCATGCATCACATAGGCCCTTGCAGACAAAAAGGGTCATTTTATCCAGATTATTCCCCCACATTTCGGGGGAAAAGGGAGTCATTTGTAATCATCAAAGGAATGCTGACAGACTTGAAATGGGATTACATTCTATTATACTCATCCGAATTAAAGATTTGTTTTGGAGATCATTCTTAGGTTTCTTCCTCACTGCTCCTCCAACCCCAAACGAGGCGATTTGTATTCAGAGGACATCTGAGGCAGACATGAAATCAGACAGTTTGCAAACATACATTTCAGATTCAGTGGCCTGAGTTTTGAATTTTAATGTTGTTTCTTTCTCAGTGTGTGGAGAACTTGGCTGTCAGGTTGAAATTAACCCCAAACATTGCCTTATTCTCTAACTTGTTAGTGTGGGAGAAATTCAGTTTCAAGGGCCTGAGTGAGCGAGTGATACAGGTGTCCAGAAATGTGGGTATGGAGATGGAAAATCTATGCATGGCCAGAGTTGTCTGGTAGGTCTGTGGACACAGTACTAAACTCTTAATTCCAAGCCTTGTGGTTTGGAGACCATCTGTAGAATGTGACCTGCCAGATCTATTATTCATCCTCAAACTGCTTTGTTATCTGTTTGTCCATGAACCCACTGAGAAGGAAGCTTCTCCAGGACAGGACTGACTCTTTGAAGTAGCCTTGTATCATACTTAACACAGATCTGATACCTGAAAGATTTGAAAATATTTCCTATTTTTTCATATAGAACTCCAATTATGTAGTTACCATGTAACTGATGATCACCTGGGGAGGAGTCTCGGGTATTTCAGGATGGATATCATAAGTCAATAGAGGAACTCAGCTGGGTTAAAAAAAAATAAAATTTGTGCATTTTATTGTATGTACTTCAATATAAAAACAAGGACAAAATCCTATCTCTTGACTTTAGCTGCCAAAAAAGACAAGATATCTCTCTCAAAGGAAGGAGATGGCAATCTGTGAGTAGGAAGACAGAACAAGGAATGTGGGTAAAGTGCATTAGAACTTCTTTCCTTCTCGGCTCAGTGTCCTTCCTTATGAAGCACATACTTTAGTAGTTCTTTCAGTAAGGATTTATTAGTGGTAAACATGTTTTTATATCACATGCTCTCTTGAAGATAGTTTAGCTGGGTATATAGTTCTGCAGACAGTTTTGTTTTGTTCTGCTTGTTTTATAATCTGGAAAAGTATTTCACTGACTTTTGGCTCTCACTGTTGCTGCTATCAAGACCTTATAGATGACATTTTCTTTCTCTGATTGTTTTAAAACTATCAATCTGCTTTTGGTATTTTATAGTTTCAATATGATAGGTATAAATTTATTTTTATTTATATTGCCTGGGAGACTTGAAGAAGAATCTTTCTTTAATTCTTGAAAATTAATGCCAAAATATTATCAGTTTGAGTGTTACCTCTCCCACATTTTCCCTATATTTATCTTTGGAATACTGATCAGATATATGTGAACCTTCATTCCATACTCCATATCTTATAAATTTTTTGCCATGTTTTCCATGTCTTTATGTCTTGCTGCCTTCCAAGTAATTTCTTCTACTTTATTTTCCAGTTCACTGTTTCTCTCTTCAGCTACATCTAACTTATCCATTCAGCTTTTAATTTCAATGAATATATTTTCATTGGCATAGTAGTATTACTATAATTAGTTGATATACTTGGTTCTTTTACAAGTATGTCTGCTCTTTTTTTATAGCCTTTCATTCCTTCTTCATGTTTTAGATTTCCCCCTTTTATTTCTTTTTGTTTTAGATGCTCTTTGTTATTTATTAAGAACTCTGTTTTTTCTACTGATATTACTCATATAATGTATTTTGGATTATTTGTTTATAATTAGCAGGATTTCATGTCTAGGAATCTTGTGGGGCCTGTGTTGATGATGTTTGATGCAGGGAATATTTGGGAGGGCAGGGGAGTTTTTTGTTTTGTTTTTGTTTTACCAACTACCCTGGAACAACTTTGTTAGTCTCTCAGCTTGGTTTTTCTGGTAAAGGTAATGTGAATTCAAAACCCAAACTCTTGAAAAGGCAGGCCTGTAGTTACATATTCTCAAGGGAGGTTATTTTTTCCCTCCAATGTAGAGCTAAAGTGGAAACAAATTTGTCATCTTTTTTTGCGAAGCTGATTTGTTTCCATCCACCTCTTTATGGATGTTCAGTTCTTTCAGGTCCTGGATTTATCTGGAGATATCTAAAGCCCTCATGAACTGTTAAATCTTTCTTGACCATCAAAATGCCCCAGGGTACCCAAAGAGTCAGTGCCAGCTAACTTCTCCAGTTTTCTGATTCCTCTTCATTTTTGTTCCCTGGATATTCCTTGTATTTAGTCACTCACTCAATCATTTAAAGGATGTTTGTTATCTTTTATTCAGCAGCCATAGGTGTTTTATTATAGAAATAATATCAGAATACAAATTCAACCATATTTCCAGAAACAGATTACAGATCCTATTCTGTAACTAGTTCTTTGGGGCTAGATAATACTATCTGTAGACAGGATATGAAATGGGCAATAAGTATAAGTCCTGAGAAAAATTTGGATCTGGTAGATTAAGAGATAAACATTACAGAAGTGGCACTGCTTTCAGCTATCTGTAACTTATTTTAGTATTAGAGAAGCTCCCTGGGTTCAAATCCCCAAAAGTTATTTAACCACTGTTTGCCTAAGTTTCTTTCTCTCTTGTTCTCTTTTTTTTTCTTTTTTTTTCTCTTTTCTTTCTCCCTTTCTTTCTTCCTTCCTTCCTTCCTTCCCTCCCTCCTTCCTTCCTTCCTTCTTTCCTTCCTTCCTTCCTTCCTTCCTTCCTTCCTTCCTTCCTTCCTTCCTTCCTTCCTTCCTTCCTTCCTTCCTTTCTTCTTTCTTTTCTTTCTTTTTCTCTCTCTCTTTCTTCTCATGGGGTTGTGAGGGGAAAATGAGTTATTTTAACTCACTGACTTCTTTTGTGGGGAGGGAAGTCAAGTAAAGAAGTTACTGCCTATGCCAGGCCAGAGTTTTAACTAAGTCAGAGCACACATAGAAGCCAGTTAAGGGGTAGCAGAGCAAGGACCTCCAGGGAAAAGGAGAAGTTCAGGGAGAAAGGACTATAGTCACTTGGTCAGCTACTCTTCCCATCAGAGATTCTCTTTCCAGTACTAAAATATTGGTGACCCTAGGATTTATGTTATTAAAGAAACCTACTTCTTTCCAGAAAGATACAAACACAATAGCCTAATTAAAATAATGACTGGGTATCAAAACCCTTCTGAGTGCCCTCACCCCTATATTCCAGGTCCATTACTAGTTCAAATAACAAAAGTATGGGTTTTTGAAACCAGACCAGTATAGGATTCAAATCCTGCATCTAAATTTCACTAGTAGTTGTGAAACTGAGGTAAGTGGTAAGGTGGGGGCCAGGGTGGGTAACGGGGGAACAGTCATTCTTTCAGTGTACATTACTCCAAGTAGTGCCTTTTCAGTAATATTAGAGGTGCTCACAGGATGCAGAGAAGACCAGCGATTTCCAATTCTTTAAAATCATGAACCCCATCAGTAAAAGCATCTTGAAAATACATCTCTGATATATGTACATTTAATTACAAATAATATACTGTTCTACTAGTGCAGCGAAAATGGAAGTTTCATGGCCAGGATCCTCACCTGACCCTGGCCTGCTTGCCCATTGCACATGTGCAATGCTCACAGGCACATGCTTAGACACGTGTTGGCAATGGGCTATTATTGACTTTATATAAAGAGCTTAACCCAGTGCTCTTGGGCAAGGAGGCAGAAGGCCCAGGGGCAGAGACCAGCTTGCTGCAAGCAGACTGCCCCGGAGGTGGGCAGGATTCTTATAAACCTGCCAGCCCAAGAACAAAGCTTGGTGTAAAACCTTTTACCCCCAAAATGTTCTGTTGTCTTTTTTTGGTCTTCACCAAATCCAGAGTGAACTTGCCTGAGGCTGAAACCCACAGGGGAGAAAACTGTCAATTGACAGGTTAATTATAGGCAAAACAACTCCTTTTTTAAGATATAAAAGAAACAAATACAAGAGAACTGAAGTTCTAACAATTTTCTCCTCTATCTCCTGGATCACCTCATGCCCGCTTCCACTTTGGAGGGTCAGTCTACTCAGCGGGCAACTGAAACACGGTGGTCAACCCCTAGACTGTCTAGAAAGGTTGGGCAAGTGGTGGCACCTCTTTCCTCTGCCCCCTACTCAGCACCACACCAGCGCAGTTCCGCAGCCTAGCCGCAGCCCTGGACTCCTGGTCGAGTCCTCCTCTGCCCCACTTCCAGCTGGGTTGTCCTGGGCAAGTCAGTCAGCCTCTCTGCGGCTGGGAGTGCAGCTGCAAAGTGAGACTGCTGCTCCCCTCAGCGGGCTGCGGTGAGGGTGAGGTCAGGTGACCCTGGACCCCAGGACTCTCACTCCCTTTCTGCTCCCGCCCTGAAACTGCTGCCAGGCGCCCTTTCCAATAACACACCCGGGACACCAAAGCCATCAATAACGGACGACGCGCTTGCCCAGACTCCACCTCTGTGCTGCAGAAAGAGCCAGCACAACACTTTTCAAACGCAGTTGCTTTCCATGGAAACAGACTAGCAGTTCCGGACACTTGCTCTTCATCTCTCTCCCTCTCTGACCGCTGGACAACTCCTTCGCACACTCGGTTTGCTTTCCTTTGGTGATGAGCTGGCTTTTCACTCCACAAAATCTTTGAAAGTGAAGATGATCCTGAACAAAAGGATGATGTGACCAAGGCATCAAAAGACGCAGAGCTCCATGTGCAGGGGGGTGTGCAGGCATGGGCATGCATGTACATGTGGGCCTGGGTGTGCATGTGTGTGCACACATGTGTGTTGCGATGCAGTGACAAATCCTGTCACTGGTCTCCCTGGTGGTGAGCCCTGCAGGAGGGGTGAAGGGCCAGTGGCCATGCCTGTGTGCCCTGGAAGAACTGACGCACAGGCAGGAGCAGCCCTGCCCTCGGAATACCAGCGCAGTGGCTCTGTGCTCTGGCTGTACACTAGAATTGCCTGGGAGCTTTTAAAAGGAGCCCAATGCCTGGTTCTTCCCAGACCAATTAAATCAGAAACCATGGTAGCATCCATACATTTGTTGAGACTCAAATGATTCTAACGTGCAGCCAGGCTTGAGACCCACTGCTTACCTGAGCAGACAGGAAGGTTCAACCTCTCTTTAACGGACAACTGTGTCCCCTCCCTCAGGATCTAGTTCCCACCCTGAGCCTCCAAGATCAATTTAATTGCCATTTTTCTTGATTCTGAAATTCTTGGCCAATGAAATAAGGGTTTATTTTCTGAGCTGCAAAGGATCTGGAAACAATGACATCAGCCCAGAGGACCCCTTCCATCATGCAGTGACCTTTCTTTGAGGTCTGGGAACATTTTGGTACACTGAAGGCCTTAAAGGCTATTATCTCCTGTCCTTTCTCCTCTCCACATTCACCACCATGTGCCTGAGGGCAAAATCAACATGTAAACATGATCACAACCAGTTTGTCCAAAGTTGGCAGTTTTCTAGGAATCCAAGTGGGAACTAGAACAATTTTCCACCCTTTCCTGACCCCCACCCAATCCCTCTCCATAAGCCCATCGGTCTTGTTGAGTTTCTTTGGGAAGAAAGGGAACAGAAGAGAGAGAGAGAAGCAGCAGGGAAGGCAGACCTTGCTTGCCTTCAGCAGAGACAATGGAGAAAACCACCAAAAAAAACAAGCCATGGTGAGCTGAATTTGGGAGACACACTTAAACATCACTCTCTAAAGCAGGGCAATTGTACAGGAGCCTTTGCTTTTTATGGCTGGAACCCAAAAATGGTACCCCGCCCCTCACCCCTGCCTTGTTCTCTGAACAAAAATGACATTGACATTATACTTCTGTGTGAGTGTGTGTGAGTGTGTGAGTGTGTGTGAGTGTGTGAGTGTGTGTGTGTGTGTGTGTGTGTGTGTGTTTAATCAATCAATTTGGACCTCTCAGGTCAAATCCCCACTTAGGGAATGCAGTCCAAAGAACTCCATCCCAAAGAGGAAAATGGATAAGAGCCAAGCACATTTGAGTATGGCATTAAGGATCAGAGGCACTAATTTTGCATGAACTGCTCTTGCCTTCCTGGGATATGTTTTTAATGTAGTGATGATAGCCTTCCACTGGCCGTTGGCAGTATCTCAATATCTTCAGGGATGGGAGAGAAGTGAGTGTTTGGGGAGACTGTTTCCCAGCAGGCTTGGAGGTAATTAGTTCAAGTCACGAGTATGAAGGGGGAGGGAGGAGGTACCACAGTGCATCATCTGGCTTATTAAGAGTGGGATCTGACGATGGAATCCCTAGGGCAAAAAAAACCAATGACCCAGGAAAACGACACCAGCTGACCACCCAGGAAAGGCTCAAAGAAGAGTTGCAAAGATAAAGGCTTAAGAAACTTTCCAGGACTCTGCACTGCTAATCTCCTGGAGGCCCTGTACTACACACACAGTGGCTGGGACCCTGACATCCTGGCACCTTCTTTCACATGGAAACATCAAAAACTGAAACTAAGGGAGGATGGAAGGAACTTGGGACCTCCTCACCTTGTGAAGAAGGGGATGGAAGAAGGATGTTTTTGATGTCTCCCTTGTTTAGGGAAACAAGCAGGTATCTGCACTGTCAAGTGCTGCTCTCAGGTGCTGGGCTCTAGTTCTACGTCTCCTCTGGGGAAGGTCCACTGTCTCGTTTCAGGCCTCTGGTTTCTGCACAGCTTTCCATGTTCATAAAAAGGAACAGGACTGCCTGTCCACAGGAAACCTGGCATCAGGCTTTGAGGCTGGGATTGTGGGGGAGGCGAGGGGGTCAGAGTTACATGATCAGGATCCACTGCTTTGTCCAAAACATTCAACTGAATACTCAGATGTCATCTTTGGAGCTTAGGAAGTTTCCTCAGTGCTGTATTTCATATGGTTGGGGGTCCCTAAAGTTTCATTAAGTTTCAAGTCAAACTGATCAACTTTAGAAGGCATTTTTCTCCCTGAGCTTTTTCTAATGTTTCCCTGAAACCACACAATAATATCATTTAGATTGAAACTTGAGTGTGTCTGTGGTTTGGGAAGATGCTGTTTTTCTTTTTGTCTCCCAAAAAGCCTCCCTGACACTTTCTCCCAGTCTTCAGATCTCTGAAGAGCAAAGCGGACCAGAGGAAATTTAGGGGTTGCTTGTGGTTGGACTTGGCAATTATCACCACCTCCTGCCAGCTCAGGGAGTTTTCAACCGGAAGTTCAGGTTCCCACAGAAATCAGAAGAAATTTATTTTATCATTTCTATCATTTAGAAGAACATGCATCAAAGTAATCCATTTCCCTCAGGATATCGCAGCCCTATTCCATAGCCCGAGTTCACCCTCAGTGACTTGCTACATGCAGACAATTTCAAACTTGGGTGGTAACCCCTCGACTGCTGCAAGTATCACAACCATTTCCCTAAAGAAACAAACTCAAAGTGTCTAGGATCTGTGAGAACAACCTAATGGTTAAGCCGCAATTTACCTAAAGCAATATTTGTTCAGTTGCAATGTTGCCACCACAAAAAAAAGGCTTGTCAGCTTTCAAGTCTTCCCTTACACTGTTCAGAGCTAGACAGTGGCCAAATGAAGAACTCCTTTCCATAGCTTAAGTCAGCAAATACAAAACTTTCTAGCAGCCAAGTGAGTCCTATTACAAAAAGAAGAAAAAGTCAATAGCACTTAAAGACCATTTCCTAGCACATTTACCACACCATTCTGATCCTGTGGTGCTTGATTTTAAGGACCACGGTTTGCTTGCCAAATTGACATATCTTGGCTTCCTTTGCTAGGTAGAATCACTGCCTTGATATTAAATATTCAAAGCAAAGAACCTGTGACCTAAGGGCTCTCAGCTAACAATGACATTCTCTGTCAGTAAACTAGAAACCCAACTCGGCCTCTGGTTTGCCAGTGTTCTCTGCCATGTACTAGTCTACTGCACAAACAGGGCTGAGGAATGACGCTGTTCACCATGATTATATTGCAAAAGACCCTGTCAGCTGGGTCCACAGGGAAAAGCAAAGCCTGGACTCGGCAGATCTCTGGAGAAGGGGGACAGTGGGGTTCAGAGCTGCTTCCTGGGCTGGGCAGGCTGGGGAAGGGTGAAGGCCTCCAGCCCCACCAGTGGGAAACCCAGGTCAGGTACAAGTGCACAGGACGTTTGTTCCTCTAAGCAAGTGCAGAAGGGATATAAGACTGTGGTGCCTATAGCCATCAAACCCAGAAACCTCTTACTTTGTGGTGCCACACCTACAACCACAGAGCCGTCTGGGATCAGCTGCGGGAGCCTTGGTCCTCCGAAAGAAAGACTCATCCTTTGCTGGGACTAGGAAGTTATTTTTGGTCAAGGAAGCTGGAACTGGAAGAGGTGGGGATGGCTATTTTTTGCAGTTAAAGTCATTCCCCCCAGCCTCCTCTCTGTAAACTCCTGCTCATCCTTCACAGCATCTGCACCACTGCTGCCCCCGCCGGCGCCCCTCCCTGCCTGCGGGTGCGACTTCAAGTCAGATGTCTCCTGGGCCAGTATCCTTACGTGCACCCAGGACGCTCGCTGCCTGAGGCAGACTGTACAGATGGCAAACCAAGGGCAGCTCCTTCGACCACAACACGTGTATTTTAGAGCGCTGGGCACGGCACACCGCTCAGTCAAAGGGCCTCCAGCAAACACGCATCCTTTAGGCTGGTCTCTGATGCTGCGAAATTGACGGGGTCAACAGCAGGACGAGAAGCTCCAAATACGTTACTCACCCTTCCTTCTAGGGGACCTCCCCTGCCACCACCCCACAACGCAGGCACCTCTATGCCAAGAAAACTGACTATGAGCGCTCCCCAACTTTAATCCAATCCTGTCGTGCCCCTTGGGGCGGCTGCCCCCAGACGAGGGCGAGGGAGGGCGCTTCTTACCGGAGAAGTCCGTGAGCGCCGCGATCTCTTTGGAGCAGACCAGGACAGTGCAGTAGAAGAGGCGCAGGAGCTGCCCCGGCGGCTCTACCTGCCTGCGGAGGCCAGGATGCTGCGCGGGCTGGGGCGCGGGCGGCGGGCGCGCGTGTCCCAGCAGAAGCATGGTGCGGGGCGCGAGGGGGAGTGCTGGGCGTTGGGCAGCGTCACATGGCGGAACGAGTCAGGGGCCAGCGGCTCCGCGGCCCCCCGCCACCTCCCGGCCCGGGCTGCCAGAGCCTGCTCCCTGGGGCCGGCCGGCACCAGCTCCCCAGCCAAGGGGAGGGGGCGGAGAGCTGGGGCGGGGCGAGGAACCCCGGGAAGGATCCGCGTAGTTTCCCCGAGAGGAAATCTCCGCTGCCGCCCCGCGGGAGGAAACCAGGGGGGCAGAAGGGAAAGTGTAGCCTTCGCGCGCCCGGCGGCTGCGGAGGCCGGTGCCTGGCGCACTGCCCGTCAGGGAGGGCGCCCCCAACAGCGCGTCAAGGACCGAGCAACCTGGGCGCCTTCCACGCCTGGGTTCCCGCCCAGGAGACGGCTCAGAACCCCGGGCCCGGCCCGCGCTGGCCCGGTGCCAGCCTCGCCCCGGCTGCGGGAGGAGCGCAGCCGGTGCCCGTGACGCACTTTGGAGCCAGCGCAGCTCGCGGAGCCCGGCGCCCCCAGGGAGGCGCCAAGGCCGAGGCGGGGCCGCGGAAGGTGGGGTCCTGGAGGTGTGAGACCGCAGCACTGACGTCCCTGCGACCCTCCACGCGCCACCTGTGGAGTTACCAGCACGCACAGTTATCCTCGCGGAAGAGGAGACTGAGGCCCCGCGGTTTACCCAAGCTAAGGCAGCCAAGGAGGGAACAAGCTGGGGGGCGGCGGGGGGCCTGGGCCTCAAAACGGGTCAGATGGCTCCGAAGCCCGTTTCTTGTCTCTGGGACAGCCTTCCTTTGGGTATTGGTTGTGCGCAGCCCTCAGGGGATCTGACATCGGACAGGCATAAACAGCCACCCCGCGCTAATAATTGGGCTTTGTTTTAAAATGGGCCACAGCATCTTTCTGAACCCCTCGATTCCGCGCGATGTGACCCGCCCAGCTGGTGGTAGAGGAGCGGACTGCTTGGCCCGAACTCGGGGAACCGAGGCGCCCGGTGAGGGTACCTCGGCCCGAGCCCGCGGACCGCGCGGAGCGTCAGGGCCCCGCAGCGCCGGCATGAGGGAGCAGGGCTCGGCGGGCGGGCGCCGGGCACAGAGTGTTCCCGAACACCGCGGGGAGGCCCTGCCAAGTTCTCGGCGGGCTGACGCGGAAACGTAGATAATGAGGCCCAAGGGCGGGACCAGGCACACTGCCCTGGCCGCTCGGCTCTGGAGGCACTGCAAACGCCGCACGGGGCAGGGAGGCTCGAGAGAAAACCCGGCTCCGCTGCCTACCTGTGGGACCCTCTTACGGGTGGGTCGCAAGGATCGTGAATGGCTGGATGATACTGGGTACCACCAAGGGTTCCAGAGGGGTCAGGAGCTGGGATTGCTGGCCCTTCCTCCCTTTCTGGGGGTGGGGTGACAAACGCCACCTGTTGAGTGGGATCCAGTCTGCCAGGCACAATCATTAAAAATCTTCATAAAAAAACCCAACCTTCTCAATAACCTTAGAACATAAGTATTAGTGTGTACTTCCTAGGTTAGGGAAAGAGGCTGGGGAGGGTTGCCTGGCACTTAGAAGCCACTCAGTAAGTGATGTTTGCTCAAAACACAGGTCCCTCACAGAGTTTCCAGCCCATCCATTTATTCATCCAGTTCCAGGTATGAATTGAGGTCCCATGCGTGCCAAGACCTGTGCTCGGGACCTGGCATAGGACAGGGACCTGCTGCCTCAGGGCAGAAGCCTGCCACCACTGTCCTGTAGGGATAAGCTGGCTTCCAGATGTGGCACTAACTGTGACAGCACCCCCAGGCTCCCTTCTGTGTTAAGTCCTCGGGCTTGTGAGGCTTCAGGGAGCTGATACAGGAGACATGAGTAAGTAGGACAGGGCCTGGAACCGGTAAGAGCTCAGTGAATATTAGTCATTATTACAGAGAGGAAGACAGGCTTTGAATAGGCAACGCCAAGTGGGTTGAGAGTCATGCGCAATAAGGGGCCATGGGCAAAAAGGGGCAGCAGAGCAGGAGAGAGGGAGAGAAGCTTGGGGATAGACCATTTTAAGGCAAGATGGGTGAGAAAGATGGGAAGAGTTGGCTCAACAGAAACTAGCAAAAGCTAGGTGTTTGGGGAGACAGAACATTTTAGAAAATGGAATCAGCACTTGTGAAACCCAAAAGAAGCATGGCTCCATAGAAGAATGGAGAGAAATCTAGAATGGATGGAGCAGATAGCAAAGGGAGAGGTGGGCAGCCAGAGCTCAGTGATCTAGAGACTTCTGTGAACCCTTCCATCTGAGCCCTGAGACCTTGTGAGCATTTCCATCTTTACCTTAAGCCAGCCTAGCCTTTGTCTATCCTAAACAGTCAGTGTGGTGGTCAGCTTGTGTGCACTCTGGCTGCTGAGTGCAACTGACCTAGGTGTGTCTTAAGTGAATACAGGGATTTTATACCCAAAAGAAGTGAAAGCAGGGATTACAGGCATTTGCCAATATGTATTACAACATTATTCCGAGCAGCCAAAAGGTAGAAGTAACCTAAGTCTCCATTGATGGATGAATGCATAAACAAAATCTGAAATAGTATTTAGCCATAAAAGGAATGAATTTCTGATGCAAGCTACAACATGGATCAACCTTGAAAATATTATGCTAAGTGAAACAAGCCAGACACAAATGACAAACATCGTATGACCCCACTTACATGAAATCTAGACTTTGCAAATTCATAGAGATAGAAAGCACATTAGAGATTACCAAGAGCTGGGAGAAGGCAGAATGGACAGTTATTGCTTAACGGATACAGAGCTTTTGTTTGGGGTGATGAAGAAGTTATGCAAATAGTGGCGATTGTTGCACAATATTGTGAATGTAATTAACACCACTGCAATGTACACTTAAAGTGGCAAATTTTGTTATATGTATTTATTACTTCAAAAAATTTAATAAGGCAATATGCCTAAAAACATTGAACTGTATAGTTTAAACAGATGAGTTGTACAGTATGTGAATTTTATTTCCATACAGCTGCTTTAAAAAAAATTAAACAATAACAACCACAAAGTGGGTCAGGAGGGGAGAGTAGCCAGGAGGCTATGGCTGTGTGTTGCCAGTCCAGAGAGAAAGGTAAAGGGGCCAAATTGTAAAGATGCTCAGGAGAGGGTGGAGAGGGCAGTGTGAGCAGTTGGCTGTGGGACATAAAAGACAAGACCCTGAATGACCACTCCTTGGCTTCCCTCTGCTTTCCTCCAGTGACTTGCTATTCAATCAGACTTTACTCCTAATTAGATCTGTTTAGGAATTTTGGAATCTTGCAAAAAAAACCCCAAAATTTCTGTATCTTCCTCTCTGGACCCTATACTTCCAAGTCCCTTTGTGCCCCCAAACAAGTAGAAACCAATTCCAATCCCCCATTACCATCCCTGAATATTATAGTCAAATAGCCAAACTCGGGCACTATAAAAACTCTTAGGACAGGAAGACAAGGATTGGAACACACACAGTTCAAAGAGGGAAAACTTACAAAATCAATGACCTCGTCCACCAAAACAGTTTTCCCCTGAACTCTTTCTCCTGTGATGAAATTTAAAAAACCAAAAGCAGTCATAGCCACTTGGTTTTCAGCACAGTTACAGGTGCTGTAATCAAAGAGCATTCATTTTGAAAAAAGGGTGAGTGAAATAAGACAGCGCTCCCAAAATATCAATACTCACCGCAACCCTTTGAGATGGGTGCTAACTAGGACCACCTGCATAATTTACAAAATGAAAATGCAGGGCCCCTTGTTCCAAAATTGTTAAGATTTTCAAGACAGTGACAGCAGAGCATTAAACCAAGCGTGGGTTCTTTGGGCACAGGCCACATACCTATGAAGCTGGCTCTGGTATTACCAGTATCTCCATGTCTCAGGTATGGAAATGATGATGCAAACTCACACAAATCATCTTTGGCAGGGTTTGAAGCCCTCTTCAAAGGTACAGAAATTACGGGTGGATGATGCCAAGAGGGAGCACAAAAACTGTTCCTTTCTACATGAAGGCACTGTTGGGTGATCTTGTCCCTTCTTGCACATGAGTTTGAGAAGTGCCTCTGGACCTGCACCATTCATTCTGCATGTGAGAGGCATCCTGGCAGGATATTGTATACCATGTGTCTTAATTACTGCCTTTTTCTTCTTTTAAAGCAACGCTATCTCGTATACCCCAGCTCTTCTAAGTCACATCCTCACTTTCCTCCTTTCTTGAGATGTTGGCTACTTCCCTCCCCACAGAGCCGAGCCATTTTGCAGGATGTGTGTGAGCTGTGAGCTCAAACACCAGCCCTGAGCCTGTCCTCTCACTGGTGTCATCAAAGTAAGGCTTTGGGTTTTCAACAAAGACGAGCTGCAGCCATTCTGAGAAGACATAAGCCACCATCTGTCAGCCTCAAAGAAACCAGCCTTTCAGCTCAGGAGAGTGAGGCTGACTGTTGTCCAGAGTTAAAAGAGCTTATTTTTTAGAAAGCAACAAATGGTGGATTGTTTATAGCGCTGGCACCAAAGAGCCACATCGATAGCGAAGAGCCTGCTGGCCAAGAACTGCAAAAGCTTGGAGTACACGAGGAAGGTTGTGCTGGTGGGGTGGGGGTGGGGGGTTCGGCCCAAAAGCCTTTAAGAATATGTGTGCAGAACTAACACCTGTATGACAGTCCAGCCAAGGTCAAAGGCATCACGTGCCATAGCTTCTACTCTGCCACTGATAGACAGTCACTCACAGAGGCACTGCACCTCCCTGCCTCTCATTTTTTCACATCTGCAAAATGAAAAGTTTGGACTCTAAAGTCCACTCTCACTCAAAAAGCCCATAACCTATTTAAATTACATGTAGGATTTCAAGGAATTGCGCTAAATCTACACTGATTCCTTAAGATTTCTTCATAGCTTCTTAAGAATTTCATACTTTTCTTATATACCTTGTCAGTCTGTTTCTATGTTACTCATTTTTTCTCTTTGTAAAAGAGTGCAGCACCAGCAAACGTTTGGGGGTTCTTGGAGCACTGTGAATGATTGAATTCTGAGCCATGGGAGTTTTCAGTGTAAAAATCCCCAAACATCAAAAGTGATAAATTCCATTCCTTGCAGAGAGATTCCCTCCTGGAGGGAGCAAATACTCTTTTCTCCTCTAAGACTGGAAGGTGCAGGATTCCCACAGAAACCTTGAGGCCTCTCCTGCTGACTTCAGCAAACACTGCAGGAAACTCCGCCTAAGCCCCGCCTGCGAGTGAAGGGCAGTTTGCTCCAGAGACCCTCAGCTCCGCCTACACTCTCATCTTCTCCTCCCCACTTGGGGTCCAGGCACCCTCTGACCCCGTTCTTGCCATCAAAAAGGAAAATGTGCAAATGGTAGGAAGTGCCATAGTATGTTGGAAAGAAGCATGCATAGCTCTGAAAACCAAGCTTGCCCCACAAGCAGACAGGGGGTACAGCAGCAGTTACTGGATGGCTCTGATCCCAGGGCTCCGAGGTTCAAATTCTGCCTCTGCTGCTATTAGCACTTGTGGCTGTGCAGTTTAGAGCTACTATAGCTGGAAGGCTGATAGTCAAAGTAGGAGCCCCACAGATGGTAGCCGTGATGATGAGGGTGACCATTTCCTAGCCCCAATGCATCATCATTTATTCAGACAGTGCTTGGGTTCCTTCTGAACCCCCAGGGATGTCTTTGTGACCAAAATGCCTTTCCTTCTCAGGTAATGATGAAGACAGTTTCCCACTCACTCCTCTCAATGGCAGTGGTCCTGGTGCCCAGGCAGGACCCCAGGATGGGCTTTTCCATCAGATTTTTATTGTATTTCTCCTGTGCACTGGTGCACTCCCTGATCCTGCGCTCTGAACATTCCCTTTGGCCCTGCCTCCAGCTTCTCTGTCAGCCTCCCCATGCCTGCTTTGCCTCCTCACCCTCTTCCTCACCCCTGAAGTGTCCCTGTTCCCCAGCACTCTGTGACTCTTGGGACCTGGCTTTCCTCCAAAGTGCCAGCCAAATCTGACACACCAGCTCTTCCAATCCTCAAAGGCCTGACACCTGATATGCAGATATAGATATATAGGCATATGTCCTTTCTTTTTAAAATTTCTTTTTATTGTGGTAAGATACACACAACAAAATTTAGCATCTTCGGCTCTTTTAAGATGAAAGCATTCTGGAGATAGATGATGGAGGAGGTTGCACAACAATGTGAATGCCACAGATCAGTGGCATTAAGTACATTCACGTTGTTGTGCAACCATCGCCACCAGCCATCTCCAGAACTCTTACCATCTTGCAAACCTAAGTTCTGTCCCCACTGAACACTAGCCTTCCATTTCCACTCCTTCCAGGCCCTGGCCACCACTTTCTGTCTTCATGAGTTTGACTACTCCAGGTCCCTCATACAAGTGGAGTCATCCAGTACTTGTCCTTCAGTGACTGGTTTATTTCATTTAGCATAATGTCCTCAATGTTCACCCACGTTGTAGCAGGTGCCAGAATGTCCTTCCTTTTCTAAGGCTGAGTGACATTCCATTGATGTATACTTGGCATGTTTAGTGACAGTCTCTCTGGAAAGGAAGAGACTGGTAGTCATGTAAGTGCCCAGTTGGTTTCCCCATGGTCAACAGCAATAAATACTTGTCAGCAAAAGCCTCAGAAGGGTGATGGAGAGGGTGGGAGGACTGTTTCATGGGTGCTGGGGAAGGGCAAAACTTCCACCGGCAGTTCCTGCACACCTAGCCTGGGAAGGCTGCTGTCAATGGCGCCCTCTGTAGGTGAGAAGTTTGATTTACATCTCAGGAATGGTGACAGTGGCCGGTGAATTTCAAAAATGTTATTTTTCTTGTGATAAAATGCACATGACATAAAATTTAGCATCTTAACCATTGAAAAAATGTACAGTTCAGTGGCATTTGTACATTCACATTGTTGTGCAACCATCACCACCATCCGTCTCCAGAATGCTTTCATCTTGCAAAACGGAAACTCTATACCGGTTAAACAAAAACTCCCTCTTTCCCTCTTTCTCCAGTCCCTGCAACCACCATTCTGCTTTCTGTGTCTATGAATTTGGCTAGTCTAAGTACCTCATATAAACGGATTCACACAGTGTTTGTCCTTTTGTGACTGGCTTATTTCAGCTAGCATAATATCTTCAAGATTTATGCGTATTGTAGCATGTATGAGACTTTTCTTCCTTTTTAATGTTGAATAATATTCCATTGTATGGATATATCACATCTTGTTTATCCATTTCTCTGACCATGGGGATTGGGTTGCTTCCACCCTTTGGCTTTGTAAATAATGCTGCTATGAACATGGGTATGCAAATCAATTATTTTTTCATTTAAATGATCATTCCCAAGGGAAAGAGTAAAGCTACCAAAAAGAAAATAAATCGAAGTCTGCTGACTGAAATTATGAATCAACCAAAATGAATTCCAATTAAGGGTATAGAGCAGGGGTTCCCAAACTTTCTCATTTTATGGTGCCCTTAGCATGTCAACGGTTTTTCCCAATGCCCGTAGGTCAAAAAAACCCTGAACTGTTATGTTTATTAAATAGCTAGATACAAAAAACTTAATAGGTATTTATGCTCTAACAATTAAGTAGCTGTTTTAAAAAACGCAGTCATTGAAAGAAAAAGTATTTTCATTAATTTTAAACAGCCTGCTGTTTAAATAGGTGTGTGCACCTGCTGGGTATGTCACTATTTCTCCAACCTTAAAATCAGATTAGATGCTGCTACTTTTGTTTCCTATTCCATGCTGATTTTCTCGGTACTTGACTTTTATCACAGTAGCCACTGGTCTCCCAGCTTTGCGAAGCCACAATAACATTGAAAGAAAAGTAATACAATCTAATGTGGAAACTATGAACTACCTTGACTGAGGAGTTTGCAACAGATGGCAGGAATTACTACATTTCCCTCAACTCATAAAAATATTCCAACCTGTGAGTGTCTTGCAATGCTCTGGTCACTTTGGGGCCCAGTGGGAGCTGCAATCCAGATGATTCAAATATTTCAAAGATCTTCTCTTGTCACCAAGGGCTCTGTGAATTGTTCCCAGCTGACTCTACAACCCACCTCATTTTTACCACTCCTAGTCTCCCGCTGATGCACACACACTGGTCCTTTACTGTGTCTTGACCTCTCTGATCACTTGCCCAACCCAGGGACTTTGCACTTGCTGTGGCTTCTACCTGGATGGCTCTTTCCCCATGGTTTGCCACAGCTCTCCTGCCTAATCATATAGGGAACTGCCCTTCCCTGTCTGCCCCAGTCACCCTCACCCACTTAACCCCACTCCAGAGCACTTGCAGTGACCTGCCTGCCATTCTATCAGTCTTCCTGCTCCTTAAGAGGTGATTTTCCCAAAACAAATCTCTCTGAAAATATAATTACATTGGAAATCAGTGGTCCAAGATTACTTCAATAGGAAAGGCAAAATTCTAAGTTCAATGTAATCAAATGTTAATGTGTACAAAATAAAGTAACCTGAATAATAAAGGCCAAAGGTAGTAAAGGAGATAATGCAAATACACAACTTTATAGCAAGCCAGGAATGATCTGAGAGGAGATGTCAAATGAGAAGGTGCAGTGTCCTGGCACTGGCTCTCAGCTGCTCCTGGAGACCTCAAAATCCAAATTGCTGCTGGACATGTGAAAAAGGTCTCACCCTCCCGAGGGAGGAACTGCAGTCACAATGCTAGGAGGCATGCACACCAGGCTGGGAGGGATTTATGGCCATATTTTGCAATCTCCCACACCATCTTTTCCGCTTGATTTTTGGTGCCACTTTTTGTGTGTGTGTGTGTGTGTGTGTGTGTGTGTGTGTGTGTGATTAAACTTTGTTTTCATGGGTCTCAAAATTTGGTGGCCAATATTTGGCCCAGTTGTTGCCATTAAAAAATAGAATTTAAAAACTCATAACTTGAAACTGCCCCCACCACTCCTCCACACACACGTGCACAAACACACACACACACACACACACACACACACAAAACATTCTCCCTTCCTCTGGAAGCTTTTAGGATTCATTATTAGCACTAGCCATTCTTTTACTATGACACAATTGATACAAAGAATTCTGAGCCCATTCTTTCCCATTCATTTATTTGGGGGTAGTAGGTATTAGGGATAGTATTCATTTAGCCTTCTGAGCATTCTTGGCTGACTTGGTGACCTTGACCGCTCCCACAGCCTTTGCTTTCATAACAGCAACTGTCTGTCTCATGTCAGAAACAGCAAAAACACCCAAAAGGGGCTCATCATAGAAGCTCTCAACATACATGGGCTTGTCAGGAACCACATCAATAATAACGGCAGCATCAAGAATCTGGGGCCATCTCCTAGCTTCTCAGAATGGCAATCAGTCTTCTCCTTTGGCTTAGCAAACTTGTAAACAAGGTGAGCTGTGACAGTCCAACACAGGTGCATAGCCAGTACTGATTTGGCCTGGATGGTTCAGAATACTGATGTACTCTAGGAAGCCAGTTGTTTCCACTGGTGGGTCATTACTGCTGTCACCAGCCATGTTGCCATGACAAACATCTTTGACAGACACGTTCTTGACATTGAAGCCCACATTGTCCCCAGGAAGAGATTCTCTCAGCTTCATGGTGCATTTCATCAGACTTCATTTCAGTTGTAATGTTGACAGGAGCAAAGGTAACAACCGTGCCGGGTTTGAGAACATCTGAACTCCATCTGACAGTATGAAACCACCAATTTTGTTAACATCCTGTAGGGGCAGACAAAAGCACTTGACAGGTGGGTGAGTTGGTGGCAGTCTGCAATATGCAGGTTCCAGTTTCTCTACATCCTTTCCAACTCTTGTTATTATCACTTTTTTGTTGTAGCCTTCCTAGTGAGTATGATTTACATTTCCCATGGCTAATGATGTTGAGCATCTTTTCATATGAGTTGGTTTATATCCACCATATTCCCCTTTTGAATCCTCCATGTCTTCCTATCTATCTTCATTTTGAGGGGAGAAGCATTTCTTACTTTCTGGTACTACAGGATGCTCCAGGCTTATTTTGTGTGTGCCCTGTCCCAGGCTTAGAATCAGCCATTTCTCAAAGGAGTCCTAGTTTCTTCAATTTAATAATGGTATTAGAAACCAAGATCTGGGCACTGGATTTGCTTATTGCTATTGGAGTATCACTGCTTCTAGGCCCTAGCAATGAAGAGAGTTAGGAAATATGTGTATGTGTATAATCCGAGTAGAACACATATCTATACTTTTTTCTGTATATATCTCTCTCTATTTATGTTAAGCTAAACATGAGATCATGCTGACGTCTCCAACACTAATCCAGCCCCACAGGGTTCATTCTAGCCTTTCTTCTTACTTACATGTAACTTTCCTCTCCAATGCTGCAAAACTTAGCCCCCATCATCCCCCATTCATTTAGTTATTTGTTCAAACCCAGGATACATGAAAAACACTTTCAGAGGTGTTAACCCATACCTCCATGACATAGTGCTGTTTGAGTCTGTATTCTGTTCTACTGATTCTTTGTCTATTCTTTTATCACTACCACTCTGGTTATTAAAACTGTGAGATATGTCTTTATGCCTAAGGAAGACCCCCTTTTTTCCTTTTGATTTAGCCATTCATAGACCTTTATCTTTACATGCAAATATGTGATTCTTTGAGTTTCTTAATTTTGATTGGAATAGCAATGGTTTTATAGCATAATATAGGAAAAATATACAAATTTACAAGGTGAAGATGTTCTTCCATGTACAGTCTCTTCCTTCAGTCGATCTTCTTTTACAATTTTCTCCTTAAATGTGTTGCACCATCTTTCTAAGTTTATTTCTGAGATAATTTACAGTTTTTTTCCCTTTTGTAAATGGTGTCTTGTTTTCTGTTGCATTTTTTAATTAGCTGTTGGTAGTGTAGTGGTAATGATACTAATTTTGGTAATTTGATCTTGTATCTGACAACTTGGCTAAAATCTGATTTAATTTGCATTTCTGTTGAATTTTCTAAGTAGGTGGCAGTTTTATCTATTCTGATTCTTTCATCTCTTATTTCTTTGACTTACCTTACATCATTAACCAGGACCTCTTGGAACAGATAGCAGCATGGAGAGTGGGCATCCCTATTGTTCTTACTCATAATTCAAATGCATCTAAAACTTTTCCATTATGTGTGGTGGTTGCTGCAGGTTTGGTAGAGAGAGCGTTTATCAAGTCAAGGAAATTCCTTCTATTCCTAGTTTTATGTGAATTTTAAAAATCACAAATAGGTCTTTTTAAAATGTCCTTTTCTATTTGTTAAGGTAACTGACTTCAGTCCTTTAGTCCATGAATGTGGTGAAATGTATAGATGTGGTATTAAGCTATCCTGTATTTCTTGTTTGTTTTAAGTGCCATATTGGTTTAGGTTAGCTAATATTCTATTTACACACACCCATGTCCATAAGAAATAAGCCCATAATTTTCTTCCTTTGTGATATCCTTAGGCAGTTTTGTATATAAGGTTATATAAGCCTCATAAAAAGATGTGATACTTTCCTTTTCTGTTTTATGGAGCAAATTGAGCAAGACAGGGATTATCTATTTCTGAAAAGATTGTTAGAATTTGCCTAAAATTAATCTGTACCTTCGGAAAGGTTTGATTATCATATCATTTTATTTAATGATTGTTGGTCTATTAAAATTTTCTGGTATTTTGTGCCAGTTGTGGGTTTTGTCCTTTTCCAGAAATCTGTCCATTTCTTTTAGTTTAGGAAGTTTTTGTGGATAGTTGTTTATAGTACTTTCCACATGGTTTATTTAATCTAAAAATCTTTCCACATGGTTTATTTAATCTAAAAAACAAAACCAATCAGCCTTTGGTTTCTGAAGGTTCTTTAGTGATTTTTTTCATTCTCATTGTAATGGATTTCTCTCCTTACCTCTGTGTCTTTTTCCTTCTTATTTCTTTGGGATGATTCTGTTGTACTTCTTCCAGTTTCTTGATTTGAATACACATATTATAAATATATTTTAAGCTATAAATTTTCCCCCAAGCACTGTCTCAGATTTTGCTATGTAAAGTGTTCATTTTGTTACATTCCAAGTCTTTCATTTTTCCCTTGTGCTTTCCTAGGATTACATAGATATTTATTTTCAGACTCTCAGCATTATTTGACTTTTAAAAATCTATCATCAAGTTCAAATTTTATTGCTTGATGGTCAGAGAACACACTCTGTATGTTGATTTGGGGGAATTTGTTGAGGCCTTTCTTTGTGGACTAAAATGTGGTCAATTTTTATGACTTCCATGTTATTTAAAAAGAGTATCTATTCTCTGTGGGTATAAAGTTTTTCTTACTATCTTTTAATTTCAGTACATTGTAATTCCAATTTTCTACATTTTTATCATATTTCTGTCTAATGGTTAGGATAGTAGGCCAATCTCCACAGAGCCTATAATTTGGAGTCTATAATTTTATATTTTAAACTCTAAAGTGGTATGGCTTTGCTACATTTTGATGTTCTAGGAAGGACATCAATTCATTAACCTAGCAATTTTGAGTGGTCTGGTCTGAGCCCCTGCTCATGTTTACTGAGGACATGGCTCCTACAGGTATTGTCCTAGTAGGACCAGCACATACTTCCTGAATGGATTTGAAAGAACATTTTAAAAAATTGAGGCATGCCTCCCAATTGTAAAATATAACATGGGATGAGGGCTGGAATTGACATGCAGTTACATGCAGTGTTCAGAAGCTCCTCTTCTCCTGGTCCATGACCTGTGTCTGTCTTCCCTCCCACACCTCCTCCCCACCCGCCACTGCCCCATTCAATGCCAGTGACTAAAACACAGATATTAGAAATTCATATTGGTGGTAGTCATCTCCAAGTGTGCTCTTGAAGTGTAAATATATTTATTGGTTGACTGTAAATTGTTATTCTCCAGCACCTTATTGTGAATCTATCAAATTTCTTTATTTTCTGATGTCTAATTTCTGTAAGAGAACAGGTTATGGAATAAGGGTGGGGAAGTAGAAGACCTTAGCATAGGGAGGAAGGCAGGACAAGGAAGAATTCTGGACAAGGTGTTTTCCAGGGAAATGAGTTCTGGAAAAGCTACAGCACTTGGGGCTTTGAGATGGGGCATCAAGAAGGTGCTGTGTATGCGTGTGCAGGAAGGTGGGTTAGCAGAGTAGACTTGGGGAGATTTAGGAAGACAAACTTCATCTATGCTATGGTTTTTATCAAGACTGGCCCCACACTTAAGCTAGTTTATTCTATATTAGACAAGAGGGAAATACTTTCCACTCTTCTTCAATTTTGCCTCAGAGAAGAGAAAAAAGCAAACCTGAAGCTTCTGTTTTCTTTCCTGCTGTACTATCTTTTCAGTAAGAAGCCCGAAATGATGTAGCCTGGATCATCCCAATGTGACTTGTCTGTTGCTCAATAGTTCTTTCAAAAATTATTATATGACCTGCGCCACGTCATATTGAGGTAGAGCAGGGACATAGGATGAGAATCATTTGTTAATTTTTCCTGCCTATGATAAGAAAATGCCAAGATAAAAATAGTATAGTAAGAACAGGAGGGACTCCATCTTAAAGCTAAGATTCCATTTTAAAAACCAGGGAGTTAGAAGGTAAGATTCCTAATATACTTTATGGTAATTAGCCAGCAACCAGCCTTATCTTAAGGCAGGGCAGGGAGTCCTAAAGGATGTTTCCACTGCCTGAGGGTAACAGCATGTTGGAGAAGAAGAGGATAAATAGTGGGTGGCAGCCAACCTAAGATGTTAAGTTTATCTTACATAATACCTAGAGGACTATGGATGGTGACATAATTATTCTCACTGGAGATAGACATCATGAGACCACGTGTCAAGCCTACACCCCCCCTGGACCTTTACTCCATTCTCAAAATCCTTAAAAGACACAAATTCTAAGCCTGTGTGTCTCCTCTCTGAGGCTACCCATACTCCCCTTTCTTCTAGTGTGTACTTTGCCTTCAATAAAGCCTTCTTGCTGCTCAACTTATTGCCTTTTGTCTCTGTGCTTTCCAAGCCTCTTGGGAGATTAATAAGAGATCCCTTTTCCCAGTGGTAAGCATCTGTTACTTTATTTCACTCAATTTTCTAGACTTAAGCACCAGTCTTCTCTCTCTCTGTACCACTTCAGACAAGTAGGGAAGGGCTACTAAGATCTGATTTGGACTTGCAGATTACCATCACCTGGGTGGCCTGGATGAGACTGCAGCTCTACAGTTGTGCTCTTTAGTAGCCTGTCCAAAAATCTTTCTTTGCTTTGGGAAGTTCTCAGAACATGATCTCACTCCATCAGTGCTCTGCGGTGGTAGGGGCTTCGTTCCCATGCTGTGCAGTTTTAATGCAGACATTGGACACCAGTGACCCCAACTTCAGGAGCTGGCAACGGATCTGCTCCCTGCTGGGCAGGAGTTAAATGAACTTACCTTTCCTCCTTTGATTGTCCTTGCTCTCTACCGCCTGCATGGCGGCTGCCATCCACTACTACTCTTGCTTTGCTGAAATCCTTCCTTACCTACTCACCCGACATATTGAACATTTTCTCAGTCAGAGTCAAGAATCCTCCCCCTTCCAGGTTGAGGTTTCACCTAGTGTTCAGGGAGAGACCTCCTTGGTTGCAGCTACCCGGCAACAATATTATTTTGGTTCTTCATTAAATTCTTCATTGCTATTGAACGTATCACTTACGTCATATTCTCAATGACACTGCAAGTCCCTTGGGGGCAGCGATACTGTTATACTTCTTAAGAATTATTATGGCTGGTTGTGCAATGCATACAGCAAACATTGGTGGATACTGGTATTTTGTCAACTTGAGTGAGGAAGCTGTAGAGAAGCTGTAGGTTTACTCATCTCTTCTAGCCTGTGTGCACTGTGTCCTTCACTGGAGTCCACAGTGGCTGTCTTTGAAAGAATGCTTCATTCTTCTTATTACTGAACAAGCAGATAACAGAACTGTCCTGATCTCAGCAAATGCCATACTAAAACTTTTAGCACTAGAGACTAACACTTGGATCAGAACAGAGAAAGGAAGGTCTTACCTCTCCTTCCCTGATTGCATTAATGGCTTTTATCCAGATGAAACAGTGCAGGTAAGTCAAGATAACTTCACCTTGTGTACAGCAATGTGTACTTCTGAGAGTGGAGGTAAACCTGCTTTAATATTACCTTGAAATGGGCTCTGATTGAGCTTTTCCTTTTCACCCTTACTAGAACTTGAATTTAAACTTACACAATTGAAAAAGGAATAAACAAAGACATACACTTAACAGGTGTGAATGAGAAGTGCAGCCTCTGGAGATGAACTGGCCAGCTATGAGAGGTTGGACACTTCCCTTGGCTAATTCGTCTCAGTCCAGGGGCTCCTTCATGTATTTGTAGACTCAAAACCCTGCACCTTGAGGCTTTCTGACAGCATTTCAAGAGTCAATCTGCCTTTTAGGATGAACTGACATTAAGCAGGTTCAAGACTCAGGTCTGTGTACTCATTTATATGGTCATTTATTTATTCAACAAATATTTATTGAGCCTTACAATGTGCCAAGACCTGCTCTAGGCAGTGAGAATGGAGTACTGAAATTTGTTTTGTGCCATTATAAAAGTGTATATTTCAATAAAGGAGTTTCACAAACAATATCTAGTATCACCAGGAGGTGATGAGGGCAATAAAGGAAAACAGAGGTAAGAAATAGGAAGTGAAATATGGATAGGAAGAGGTCACAAGAGAGGAGTATGTGCCAAGCAGGTCTGGGCCATGATTCAGAGGGAACAGCAAGTGTAAAGGCCCCGAAGTAGATGCTAACCCAGAATGTTGTAGGAACAGCGATGCTTATCAATAAACCAGACTGTTCTTGGGGGCAAATAAGGTCCCTTCTCTCCAGACAGGCCTTTTATATAGAAAGCTGTATCACTATCCAGAAGTTCGTTGGTGAGCCTGGTATCTGAACAAGTGGGGCTAGTGACCTGGCATCAAAGACTCAACAGCATCAGGCTTAGTCTGAAGTACCCGTCTGTACTCTGAGCCATGCCTCATCAGGTATGCCTCTGGCCAAGGCTGGGATGCGCACTGACAACTTGTTTCTAAATGGGGGTTAGGAGTCACTGGGTGAGCAGCTCCACTGTTTATTAGCTGGGTAGTACTGGCAAGTTCCCTCACCCTCTGCATCTTTGTAAAGAGAGAGAATAATTTGCCCAGGTTGCACGGGCAGAAACTGAATATAGGGCTTTTGACTGTTTCCTACCTCTCCCTGCTGCCTCTATGGTCAGGCTCACTGCAGCTACAAACAAAGTTGGTGGTTGGCAACGAACCACAGAACAGAAGCACTGTCGACAAAAGGCTGTCTTTACTAATAAGCGGGTTGCCTTTTTCAGCCTGAATTGTGAGCACATCTCTCTCTCTTAACACTGCCGCATGAGCACAGATGTGCTGGGGTGACTCTGTCTGACCCACCTGCAACATGGGCATTTCCACAGGCACAACAGTCTTGCCAGGCCAGAGGCTCAGGGTCCACACGATGGGCTTTTCCACTAGAGATTTGGAAACCCTAACAGGCCACAAAAGACCACATCCTTAGATACTCATTACACATCAGAGATCACAAGGCAGTATTTGCTCCGACTAGAGGGTTCCGGGAATCACCGAATTACTCATCTAAGGAACTGGTTCATGATTTACTTGAACACATAACCAAGTATTGATGAAGCCATATTAAATGCACCAGCCTGTTTTTACTTAGTCCTTTACTCCCGAACTTTTTTCAGAGCATGTAATGCAGCTCTCCAGTCAATAACGTCTTACAAAAAACACAGTACAATTTTCCCATCAAAGCAGTTTTTCATGCACTGAATCACTTTCTCAGCTCAGGACACCCGCAAAAATTAGGTAGGGCTGGCTTTGCTGGCTCTCTTTCAATGAGGGGATCTCAGATATGGAGGTGGCTGCACTGTCCCCCAGAGGTTTTCACAGACCCTACTTCACCCCTGGCGCCCTGCATGGCCAAAAGAGCTCCAGTCCTCTCACCAGTTTAGCGAAGCCTGGGGTGGAGGTCAGTCTGGCGCAACATTGCACCAAACAAACCGGGTAAACTAGGGGTCAGAGTTAGGGGTCTCGCACGACCTTTGCTTGGCTCAGGTCCCCGAGGGCGGCCCTCCCGGCATAAGCTTCCCTGGCATTTCGCCAGGAGCATCCACTCTCTGCGTGTCTGCTGGGCCTCGAAGAGGCGAAGCGACACACCCCGCGGAGTGTCACGCATGTTCTTCAATCGGCACCGCTAGAGAGCCCCCAGATCGAGAACTGCTGTGAGCGAGCTGCAATGACGCCCCGGGCTCCCTTCGGGGCATGGAGGATGCGGGGCTTCCACCCGCCAAGGCCCCCGAGAGGCCCGTCGGGGGCAGGGGAGGCGCCCCACGTACTCGTCGCTGCGCAGCTCTCTGCTGGGGTGTCGTTGGTGTCCGCTCAACCTCAGCCGGGGGTTGATCAGAAACGATGGCGGACACAGAGGATAAGTAAAACATTGTACCCACACCACCACCCGGACCCATCCGGTCCGAAAGCACAGCCACCGCCCCCCCCTTTCCGCCGGAAAGCACCCCCCTCGAGGCCCTGCCCCTTCCTCCCGTCCAGACGTTCTCCGAAGGCCCCGCCCCTTACGCCGTCCCACTCCCCGAGGCCCCGCCCCTTCCGCCGCTGACCTTCCCATTTCCGGACCACGAGTACCCCTAAAATTCGGCTTTGCTCTCCAGCGCGGCCCCTGCCAGAGCCGCAGGTGGGTGGGTCCCGGCCACCCCAACCTTAGGCATGGGGACGCCCAAGAGGAAGGCCCCGGGCGGCCAGGATGGCGCGGCTAAGCGGGCCCGCCGCGAAGAGCTCACGGGCGTGCGCTTCAAGGCTCAGCTGAGGGACCCGCAAGGCGCGGAGCCGGGTGAGTTTGGGGCAGGCTCGGGCGGGAGCGGGTGCGAGCCGGGCGGCCTCCAGGCTCAGTGTGGGGGCTCCTCAGTCTGCCCCCCACAGGCCCTCCTTTCTGCAGCTTTGCGGTCACCGAGGGTCGGAACCCAGCCTCCCGACCCGCCGACGGGAAACCGAGGCCCGGTGCTTGGGCTCCCAGGGTCCCGGACCGGCCGGGGCTGCTGTGGGTCTGCCCTCCGCACTTCTTGCCCTGGGCTGTCAGCCAAGTCTGGAGGGCTCGACCTGCTATTGTGACAGGTCCCCGCGACTTAACGCCTCCACCTGGCCCGCGCAGCATCCCTGAGCAAGTGCTGAAACCTTTTTATTGCTATTGTCAGGAGAGCAAATAATTGCTCAGTCACGCAACAAATACTTAAGGAGTCCCCACTGTGAGTCTGCTGGGGGCCTCTCAGGGACACACTGTTCCTCCAGGGTGTCAGCGCCATTTTCAATAGCTCTCACCCTCCAACACTCACACTGACCTGAGAACATGCAGTAAGCTACCAGGTGAAGCCACCACGAGGACTTGGCAGTTGACCAAGGTGGACTAGTGACTGCTGTGGAGCAGATGCTTTAATTTCACTTTTTGCAAAGTGTGACCACCCTGCACAGCTCCTTGTAATCCATTAGAAAGTATGTAAGTTAGAGGGGGAAAAAATGGAATATTCTAGTATGTGGAAACACCGGTACTGTGTCCAAGTAAAACAGTGGCAATGTTTCTTCCAGGTTAGGGAAATGATTAAATTAATGAAGAGAATACCTTAAGTTTCCAGTTTTTCTGTCATGGACCAGGTTTTCTGTCATAGTAGGTTTGATACCTGCACCTGCTAGCCAGTGCTAGGAAGGTGATATCTGGTTTAGCACCGAATTAATACATTTCATTCCTTCCTTTCCTTATTTACTTGGAGCTGTTATTTGCTAGGCAGAGATGAAATGGTGAGTGAAAGTTAGACACCAGCCCTGCCGTTGTGGAGCTCACACATAGTCCAGTGAGGGGGCAGATGCCAGTAAAATCACACGGGAGCGCTTGTCAACACAAGTGCCCCAAAGGAAATGGACACAGTGCCTGTGGGCCTCGGACCTGATCTGGAAGAGACAAAAGTCTCCCCTGAGGATGTGGCTTTTCATCAGAGTTGTAGGATGGGGCAGGGACAGAGACAGGAACCTCTGTGACAGAGGAAAGAGCATGTTTAATTATTTCAAAGATTGTATCACATGTGCATTCCTGGTTTTGCCCAGGGAGCTCCATGCCACTCGGTGCTGCATGTGAACAGGTTTCAGAAGAAACCCGGGTCGGTGGGTGCACGTGAAGTAGTTGGAAGGTGTGGCCAGGTCAGTGGGCGGAAGTGCAAATCCCTTGTGTGAGATGTGGACCTGTGTTTCAGTCTGATCTCTAAAACTCTCCATCACTAAATGCCCTCATAACTTCCTGTGATATGCCTTCTTGAAGGTCAGGAAAGTGGGATTGAGGGATGTTATGGGGTTTTGTTTTTATTCAAGCATTCGGGAAGGTTTTGATTTCGATTTTATTTTTGTGTCCAGCTTTATTGAGATATTATGGACATAAAACGATTGAAGTTTAAGGTGTACAATGTGATGATTTGATAACTTGTGTGATGAAATGACGACCACAATAAGGTTAGCTAACACCCCGTTCCCTTCTATAATTATCTTTTTTGCGAATGGTGATAATGTTTAAAGTCTACTCTCTAAATAATTTCCATTTGTAATGCAATACTGTCAGTTATAGCCACTGTGCTATATATGAGATCCCCAGAACATACTTTTCATGTAACTGTAAATTTCTACCCTTTGTCCAGCATCTGCCCATGTCCCCCAGTCCCCAGCCCGGGGACCTCTATTCTATTCTGTATGTTTGACTTTTTTAGCTTCCACGTGTAAGTGGAAACATACAGTATTTGTCTGACTTCTTATGCCTGCGGGGAGAGCTGCAAGGCTGGATTGGGAAAGACCCACAGAGATGCTCAGGGGTGGATCACTGTCAGCATCACAGAGGATCCCTGGGTCAAGAACGGCTCTGCTCTAAACCAGTTGCTTTGAAAGTTGTTGCCCGGGACTTCACTGACGGTAGCAGAAAGGCTATGTTGTCACTCTGCTTCTCCATCTCAAGAGGTGGCACTTCCAGTCACCTGGATGTTCCTGTCAGAAATCCCCCTCTGGCAGTAGCAACTGTGGTTACTTCTAAGACCATTCGTGTTAACATTGGATCATAACTCTTCTTTCAGCCTTGGAAGCGTTTGTCTCTGCTGCCAAGAAGCTACCTGGAGACAACGTGTATGACGTTGTGGAAGGGTACATAAAGATTTCTGTGGAGTGTGCAGAGCTCTTCCAGCTCCTGGGCGGGGAGAAGCGGCCTGAAAGTGAAGTATGTTTTTCCTTACCTGGCGTGATGAGAAGAAGAACAAGTTAATGCTACTGTCATGTCAGGCTTGATGGGGAGCAATGTGGTACAAATTTCCAAGACATTTCTAGCTTCCTACAGGAATTGATGCTTTGTCTCTGTGCTGCAGGAATCCATTCAGTTTGGGTCATGACCTTAGAAAGCATCTTAGGGGAAAGTGCAAACTTCTCAGTGAGTGATCCTGGCAGGAGGGTTCATAGACTCTTAGTCTAACTGCACTTGGTTTTGCCATGGTTTTAACTAGAGGGAAGGAGGTAAAACCACCGGTGCATGTACATAGTGAGTTAATTGTTGTTTTCTGTTTCCAAAGAGGTTCAAATTTGGGATATTTATGCACCAGTTAAAATCTCAGGGTTTTTGCTGTAAGGCTTATAGGCCTGAATATCCCCAAAGCAGTGAGGCCACATGATTAGTAGAAATTGTCCTTCTCTCATTTTGTGCAGTTGTAACCCGAAATTCCCTATTTAGCTAGATTGTGGGAGCAAGACCAGTTTCAGACCCGGAGAGCTGGCAGGTCAGCCTGCTGAGCTGTCACCTTCCTGCCCTTGGATGGACCGAATCCCACATGTTGGTGTTTTAAATCTGCAGTGACTGTGGGTAAGGCGGGAGGAGTGTGTGTGTAGAGAAGGGAAAGAAACAAGGTGATTCTCAAGTATGTCAATTCTGTCTTTGTAGATGCTATTAATGTTTCAAGTTTTTGAGGCCATATTATTGCGGACGGCAAGCGATCTTTCCCATTTTCATGTTGTGGGGACCAACATCGTGAAAAAGCTACTGAATAACCACATGAAGCTCATCTGTGAATCTCTGTACGCCTCAGGTTACAGGTAAGTTGCCTGCCCGGCAGGACTCGCCCTGGGCTTGGTCTGTGCTCAGCTCTTGGTTGGCGTTCCTCTGTGCACAAGTACGTTTGGCTTTTCTTCCACTCACGAAGCAGCGCTGAGTGTCTCCGAGGCCATTGCAGCTGTGGCTTTGCTCTTCCTTCCTCTGGTGACCAGCCCCTCGCTGTCGCTGCTCCCCTCCTACCATGTCCTGCTGCTCTCCTGGCTGTTTGGGGAGCACTCCAGACGTCCTGAACGTGGTCTGTCTTCTGCCCTGATGGCCCTTTTCCAAGATGGTCATAGGCTCCGTCTCTACCTTCAGAGCTTTGCAGAAGTACCATCCCAGGGAGGCCTTTTTGACCATCCTATATTCAGTGTCACTTTTTGTCCCTTTAGCCAGTAGAGAACAATATCTATTTGTCTACTTGTACCACTATACATTGTATGTAATATTCTGTGTTGGTATGCTGACTGTCTCCCTCCACTAGAATGCAAGGTACATGTGGGTGGGGGCTTTACTCTCTTAGAAAATGCTGTTTTCCCAGCACCTGGAACAGTGCCTGGTGTGTAGCAGGTGCTCAGTAAATCACGATGCTGGGTGACTGCAGAATGGAAAGGCAGCCAAGAGAATAACCTTCCTCTGGGCCCACAAAGGCAGGTCTCCCTGTTACAGGAGAAGAGGTAAAAAGTACAGCCCACTAGTTACACACCTGCGCAGCCATGGCTTCTTAGCTTATCTGATTGCGTTCTTGGTATCTTGCATTTTGTAGTCTTGGATCTTCTTCAGACTCAGTTTTTGAGCTTTATTTGAAGATTTTGTCAAAATTTTTTTAAAAAAGAACCTGTCCACATGCCCCCTGCCTTCCTTTCCCTGGTCTGGGGATAGCAGAGCACACCACCTCTGTACAGGTGGCTTTGTGGGGAGGTGCTTTGCGCTCCTCCCATACCTGACGTGCCCTGTGTCCCCGTTGTCCCGTGCAGGATGGCTCGAGCCTGTCTGAACCTGATGGCTGCCATGGTGACCCAGGGCCCCGAAGCCGCCAGGGATGTCTGCAGCCATTTCGATTTGAATAAAAAGACCTTGTACAGCCTGGCGACCAAGAGGGATTCCAAGGTGAGGAGCCCCTAGCATCCTGTATCTCCCATCTGCGACTTGGGGCTGTGCTTGTCTCAGAGAAGGAGGAGGCCTCGGCGTGGAGAAGCGTGTGCCTCTGGAGCCTGTGAGGAAGGCGGGCCTCGGCCCTGGCCCGCAGTGGGGGCCCCACTGCCTGGCAGAGGCTGCATGACAGGGACGTCTGAGGGCGGCTTCTCAGGTGCCCAGTGTTGCAGTGCATAATTTTCTGAAATTATGAATGAGGTGTCCTCGCCCGTGAGGACGACTGAGTTGGAAGGGTCTCACAGAGGAAAGGGAGTGACCTCCGAGCACCGCGTGGTGGTGGGCCTCGCGGAGGGTCCCTGTCCGTCGGTTCATACTCCGAACACTTTGGAGAAAACCCAGAGGGCTCTTCTGGCTTTTTACCGTGTGACTTGTGCCTCCCAGTTACGGGTCGTTTAATGTGTAGGGGCTGGATTGTGCCCATGGGGATGGAAGTATGAAAGCTTAGTTTTCAGGAGAACTGTTCAAAAAAGTTCCCTGGTGGCTCTGGAGGTGTCACTGGCATTTGGAAAATCCTGGGGGGAAAGCCCAGGTTTGAGGCCTCCCCCAGCGGGCGCCAGCGGCAGGTGGGGGAGGGTCTCGTTCCATTTGCCAGGTCATCTCTCCCTGCTGCCGCCAGAGCCCTAAGCAGCCCCAGGTCAGTTCTCCACCCGCGACCTAAGCACAGGGCACATACGGGTGGTCATCAGGCCCGTCTGTCAGGGTGGGGAATAGCTGCCATTGGAGTAACTGACCTCTGGGCCCTGTGTCCCTTTGTTCTCTACCCCTTCCTGGGAGTTAAGCATTTCCACACGGCCAGGGGATAGTGTGAAGTGTTAATGTGGTAATACGAGGTAACCTGTGGCTCTGTGAGGTTGGCCCTGTGTTGGCGGTTTTCCTGAAATTATGAATGAGGTGTTCTCTGAGGGAAAAGCTTCCCGGTGCTGGTGTCTCGTGGATACAGTGCTTTATCAGTATGTCAACGGATCGTGTTGAATGAGCAAATGGCTCCTGACATTTCAGTGCATTTCTTATGAGGATTTGTGGGCCATTTGCACGCGAGGGCAGACGTCATGGGGCTTTGGCCCTCCCTGGCTGCCAGCCTGCAGGGAGGAGCTGATCCCCTCCTCTTCCCACCCTGTCTCTGTGCCTCAACCAGTCTGGCCATCCAAGTGAAATATACCTTGGTACCCAGGCCTCCCGGGAAAGTGAGCTAGGGATTCTGTGCCTGAACCCCCTGCGAGGCCGCACATGTGCTGCTTCATCTCAGGCCTCACCAAGTTATTTCACGTCTCATGCACCTGTCATCCAGCTTCCTACAACGTCACCTCTCCCACTTGTTGGTGTGTTTGCAGGCTGTTATAGCAAATCCCACGTCTGAATCATACTTCATGGTAGAATGTTAATGTGCATCTGTAAATAAGCAATGATCTTTTAAAAAACAAAACGAAAGTATTGTCACTTCTCCTAACACCATTAATAATTTCTCAGCATCTTCTAATACTCTGTTTGGTCCACTTTTTTCTAACAATCTCAAAAAGGTCTTCATACTTCATGGTTTAAATCAGGACCCAAACAAGGGCCACACATTGTGTCTGGTTGATGTGCTTCCTAAATCTCTGAATCTTTTGAGTTTTCGGATCTTTGAATCAGTGGACCTTTCTCTTACGCTAGTTGGTAGATAAGTATTTTTTAATGAGTGTATTGTGACATTTTGGAGGGAATTATTAAAGCTTCATAAAGAGAGAGGATTGTTGACCTATTCAGAAAAAGAAAGTATTTTTAGAATCTTGTTTCAAAGAGGAGTTTTACCAAATATGTGTTAGTCTATTTTAGACAATGTTTTGCAGAACACGACAATGTTTTGCAGAACACGCTGGAAAAAGTTTAGGACTCTTTTCCTGGTATAATAACCCTGTGAAGTCACAGGATAGGAATGATGAGTAGGCATGTGGCCCTCTTGCCTTTGATGGGACAGCTGGGGGGCAGAGACCCAGGGGGCAGTGTCGGGGTTGTCTGTGGTCAGGTGGGTGAGCGGGACGCATAGTGGTGGCTGCTGGGCGTGAAGCAGATGCTATGTCTTGCGGGTCTTGTTTCTCCACAATGTTAGGAATCTATAATTTGGGGTCATCTGGGATGTACCATGTAGATATTTAGTGAGAACTAAGTTCTGTGTCAGATTGAAATTCATTGCTAGATGGACTATCCTGAGGATCTAGTCCAAATCTGCTGGATACTAGCAGGATAGAAAGTTCTAGAATGGCAATAACTGTGACCAGCATTCCTCGGCCCTAATTTCTCTAAATTGTTTCTTTGATGGACCAAAAACCCCAAAACTTGTGGAACTTTTCCAACTAACAGAGATAGCATAAAACCTAATATAATTTTACCGGGCAAGTTTTATCATTTTACCAGTATTCTACTGAAACAGAAGGCATATGTAAACACAGATAACAAGTTAACTATGCTTGAATCAGGTGAGGTGTTTCTTTGAACAATGAGGCATCTGGATAGCTTGGGAGCAGTAGTTAATTGAAGCCTCCAGAGGACAGGACAGACTCTTAGTCATCTTTGCATCCTCCTTAGTGCAGGTGATGGCATCTTGAGTATAAATGGTGTTTTAAGGACATTCGATAAGTGAGTGAAGCATTGCCAGATACTCTGAGGAAATGCAATTCATTTTCAAGATTTTAGTGATTATTTTACCCAAAGGCCATGTTGTGAAGAGGCTCCCAGATAAGTCCCCAGAATGGAGAGGTTTGTTTAGAGCTCTGAGTGTATTTGGAATAAGCCTGCATTGGTCTTATAAGGCCTTGGTGAAATGCTGTGTGGAGTGTTTGGAGATAGACTCAGTAAATGCCACGAGTGTGCAAGGCTAAGTTAATGTATATGTTAGAGAACAAGGGTCACACGACCTTTTCTTCTTCAGAAGAAGCATATAACTGATAAAATAAGACGGAATTAGTTGAATACTCACATAGAGGCCTAAATGGTTCAACAAACGGCCCTTACTCCTTGACAAAAAGTGAAATGAAAATGCCATGGGAGCCCTGAGAAGAACAGTCTTCTCCACAGTCAGACATACTGTCAAGCGTGAAGTAGTATGTTTTCACCATGATTTCTCATCCCAATTCCAGTACTTACTTAGTAGTTATATAACCTTGAGTGAGGTTTTAGGCCTCAGTTCCTCATCTGTGAAATGGTTATGGTGTCATCTCTATGTCACGTTGTTACATGGAGTAAATGGGGTAACAGACATGCAGTGTTTGACCTCATGTCTGGCACATAGTAACTGCTCAATAAATGTTACTGAAACCGTTAACCTCACCACTACCAATACCACCTCTGTGGTCACTACTAAGTGGAATGGAGCCATCTGGCAGGCATAGACCTGTCAATTTTCTCAGGCAGTCAGGGCCATAATTCTCTGTAATATTAACTTATTTCTTGGCAGCAAATTAAACTACCTTTAAAATAGCTGTGAGGTAGGGAAAAGTTTCCCATTTAAGTGTACTGCTAATTCGGGTACAGCTGATGCACAAGAGACCTGCGTGACCACATGTTGTGGGTTCCTGGGATGTAAAACAGATGATGAGGTGGGTTTGTCTTAAAGGTACCTGAAGGGAAGCTGATCACATGGCCCTAGTGACTTTCCCCTAGGTGTCACCTGCTGGCTGTGGCCTCTGTACCCCGTTGAGGATCTCACTGTCTTGGGTCATGGCTGACACTTGTGGGACAGTGCACCCCGCAGTCCTGGGAAGGCTACGCTGGGTTTGTGATATGACAGTGTCTGTGCTTCGGTGTCTGGTGTGAATTTATAACATCTAATAAAAACCAGACACCACCTCATTGGTGTCCCGTCAAAAGCAGCACCAGTCTTCTCATTATTTACGTATTTTCAAGTATATAGATATATTTAAATTTTGATGGCGAGTGAGAGTAGATGGTACGTAGATGGGTGAGAATGT
Organism: Manis javanica; assembly: GCF_040802235.1. Lineage (NCBI taxonomy): Eukaryota > Metazoa > Chordata > Mammalia > Pholidota > Manidae > Manis > Manis javanica. Next base: position 51,292,955 of record NC_133158.1, on the reverse strand, counting down.
TCTCCATACCAAAGTGTCCCATAAGCTAGAAATATTTATGTATGGGGTAGTGGACTCAACTCTATTTTCCCCCCTCCTTTTGTATTGAGAAAGAGAAAGCTACAAAGAGAAGGTACAGCTAAGAGAAGCCGTTTCCATGAGACATCCATTGGTTTTAGATTTATCGCCCTCTGGTGGCACAGAGAGGCCACTGTGACATTAGGACGGGAGGGCGTACATGCCTCCGTTTTCCTGCTTGGACGGGTGTGTATTGGATGTGCTTGTGACACTCATCTCCTTCCTCGCCCAGGGAGTGCCTGATGTCCGGCTGGCCTATGTTCAATTTGCCATTTCCTTTTTGATCGCTGGTGATGACAACACCATAGTGCAAGTGCTGGAGTTGAAAGGTAGGTGTGCCCACAAAATCTGTTTGTGGCTATTGTAAATAGTGCTGCGATAAACATAGCAGTGCATATGTCTTTTTGAATCGAGGATCTTGTTTTCTTCAGGTAGATTTCTAGGAGTGGAATTACTGGGTCAAATAGCATCAAAACTTTTTAAGTGTTTGATCCAGCAATTCCATGTCTGGTCATTTGTCCTGAGGAAATAATTTACGATGAGAGTAGAGGTTTTGTTAGGGAATATTTTTCTCGTATTAACTGGAAATTGGACTTTTAACTGTCTACGAGCAAAAGATTGGGCAGGTGGGGTACTAGTTGTAAGGTAAGTACAGGTATTAAAAATGATGTAGAAATATACTGACATCAAACTTTTTAATAATGTGTTATTACATGTAATCTCAGATATAAAATTGTAATGTATCCCATTTTACCAAAAGTTAAATATAACAGAATATGGATATATACCAGCTTAACAATTAGCTGGTATTAACCTCTGGGTAGTGGAGTTATGGTTAATTTTAAATTTCATTCTCTTGGTTTGTCTGGTATTTTCTGATTTTTCTTTTTCAAGAGTAATGAATTCATTTCTGTAGAAAGTAGTGTGCCCGTAAAGCACGTATGAAGGAAGTGAAATTGTCATTGCATTGGTGTTTCTGCCTGATGTGTTAGTAATGATCCAGCATTGAGTAGTGCTGGCAGGTTCCCTGGGGATCCAGAAGTGGGCAGAAAGCAAACCAATCAACCCATATTCCACCACCCATTGATAAAATGATGGCCAACATTTGAAGTATATCTCTGATCAAGTCTAAGCAAAGAGAAATTTTGGAAACTTGTAATCATACCATATATTCTATTTCAAATAGTATTAAACTAATTCTACTTCAGTTAAGGTGATAAAAGGAAAGTAAAGCAGAACGAAAGACCTATGGAGCTTCTTTAATTGTTCTGTGATTCTTGTACCTTTAGGTACTGATTTCTGGAGTCACAAAAGGGGTTTTTCCTGCTGTGACCTTGAGTGATTAAAAAAGACAAAACTTAAAAAGGAGAAAGCAAATGGCAGTATTTGCTATACCATTTTAAAAAGTAATTTCAGTTACTTTCATATTCAAAGTATTTTTTAATTTAATGATTTGAAACTCTTACTTTCAGAATTTATTCCGTGCATTTTTAGCTCATGCATAAAGGAAGATAGGATTTCTACCATCAACATTCTGTTATCCACCCTGAAAACAAAGGTATGTGTTCAATGTCATTGTTGCTGCCATTTGTTCTCTCCAGTGTGGTACAGGCTGTCTTGCCTGAGGGTTTCAGCTCCCTGCAAGTTCACTCTGGATTTGGTGAGACTGAAAATGACAAGGGAATGCTGTGGGTAAAGGTTTTATACCCAGCTTTACTCTTGTAGTGACAGGTCACATGCTAGATCCCATCTGCCTCAGGGGCAGTCTGCACCCAGCAAGCTGATCTCTGGCCCTCTCTGCTGCCTCACACCGTGAGCTCTTTATATAGAGTCAGTAATAGCTCACTGCCAACATGTGTGCAAGCATGTGCCTGTGAGCATTGCACACACGCAGAGGGCAAACAGACCAGGGTGAGGATCCTGGCCGTGGAACCTTCTTTTTCCCTACAAGGACTCAAGCTGTAATGTCTTAGGTTATATAGGTTGCTGTGTAGGGAGAGTGGGAAGCTGTTTCTTCAGCAGAAACGTGGCAGGGGACATGCAGATCCTAAAGGTTAAAGTGGCTGAAGCAGCTGCTTGGGTTCAGGCAAGGCTGCTGTTTACCACAACAGGTGAAAAGCTGTCCCTTGCCATTTCTCGGGGAATAATTGAGCTCTAATTACCATGTACGTACCAAGCAGAATGTTATCTTGCATATTGTGCCTCTTAACAAGCATCTCATGGAAATTTTAAACCCGCTGAAAAACTGTCTTTAATACAGAAGCACTGTCAATGATCAATCAGAAAAGCTCTATGACCCCCTGTATTGCCAAAGGGTTTCAGCCCCAGGCAAGTTCTCTGTAGATTCAATGAGAGTGAAAATGACAATGGAACATTCTTGGGGTGAAAGGGTTTATACCCAACTTTAGTCCCACAGTGGCAGGCAGGTTAATCACTAGAATCCCATCCACTCAGAGCGAGTCTGCATACAGCAAGCTGGTCTCTGCCTCTGGGCCTCTCTACCCCATCTCTGTCCTTGGTGCTGCCACCACCCCAGTCTCAGCTGCAATGCCACCGTGTTGTCCAGAGCACTGGGCAGAGCTCTCTATACAGAGTCAGTAGCAGCGTATTGCCCACACTTGTGTAGTGAGCTAGCCGACCAGGGCCAGGTGAGAATCCTGGCCACAGAAACCTTCATTTTATCCACACCCCCCAAAATAAGTCGTCAAAAGGCCGTGACCTGAGAGCCCACATAAAAATAGCTAATTACCAGAGTATTTAAAACTGGTTCTCAGCAGGGCAGATTTGCCCCCCATGGGACGTTTGGGGGATAGTGTCTGGGGACAGTCCTGGCTGTCACACGTGGGGAAGTACAGATTGCACTTAGTGGGTAGGGAGCAGGGATGCCGCTCAGTGTCCTCCAGAGCCCAGGACGGCCCCACAGTAGTTCTTTGGCCCTGTCTTGCCAATGGGTTTCAGCCCCAGGCACTTTGCTATGGATTCAGTGTGACCAAAGAAATGACAGTAGAATGTTCTTTGGGTGAAAGGGTTTATACCCAACTTTATTTCCATGGTCACAGGTTAATCACTATAATCCCGTTCACTCAGAGCAAGAGTCTGCATGCAGCAAGCCAGTCTCTGCCTCTGGGCCTTTCTGCCCACACAGCCATCCTCTGGGCCTCTGTCCTCAGTGCTGCCACCACTCCAGCCTCTGCTCTGCTCTCCTGCAGCTTTGCAGCTATGCCACCATGTCGCCCAGAGCTCTGGGTAGAGCTCTTTATATAGAGTCCATAGCAACATATTGCCCACACGTGTGTAGTGAGCGAGCCAACCAGGGCCAGGTGAGAATCCTGGCCACAGGAACTTTCATTTTATCCACAGGCCCAAATGTCAATAGTGCTGAGGCTGAAAAACCCTGATTTAAAGTAAGACAAGTAAATGAGATACAGGTGTCTTCACCTAGCAAGTTAGCACTGACTTTTTAAAGAATTGAGAGTCAGTGGCAGCAAAGATTCTTTGAATCGGGTGTGTTTCTGGAAGAAGTGTTACAACCCCACTGGAAGGCAGCAGGCCTGGCAGCATGTGGTAGAGGTCTTAAAAATGTTCCTAGACCTAGGCTGGGGAATGGGAGTTGCCTCAGAATCACCAGAAATGTTTTGGAAATACATACACTCGGGCCACGTCCCCTGAGATTGTGGGGTAGGTTTGGGTGGAACTGAGAACTTGTGCCACAGTCCCAGTCCCGTGATGTAGTAAAGACTTGGTACAGAGTTCTAGTGGTAGCCAGAGTTTGGAAACAACCCAATTGTACACACTCAGGGAAATGGTTGAGTAAAGTGTGGTCACCCATAGGCTAGAATGATATTCAGCCCTCCAAAATTGTGTTCTAAAGGAATTTTTATCATGTGGGAAAAACTCATGCTGTGTAAGTAAAAGGCAGGCACAAAACGATAAACTCAAAAATGGGAGAAAAAACAAACCCCAGTACATTTACATGTATATGGGGTGTAGGTGCTGATGGGAAATATACCAAAATACTAACTTTGCATATCGTATTTTGGTGGGAATACTGGCGGATTTTTATGTTTTTCTATGTTTTATGTTCTCTTTATGTTTTTCCTTTTTTAGAGCAATGTTAGCATTAGGCCTACATTATTCTTACAATGATTAAAAACAATGCACATTTTTAAAAATAGAGTTCCTTGAGATTCATTTATTTCATTGTTTTCAGGTAGTTCACAATAAGAACATCACAAAAACCCAGAAGGTGCGTTTCTTCACTGGGCAGTTACTGAACCACATAGCGTCTCTCTACAGCTGGAATGGGATCATTGACGTGGACCTGGAAAATGCCGAGGTACGGTCCACTTGGCCCCACTGTTAGTGTCCAATCTGTGCAGCTGGGCAGCGGTAGAATCTAAACACACAGCAGCCTTCAGAAAGGTCCCTCCTTTTGATCTGTTTCTTTGAGCTTGTGGTTATGTTAATTCTCTGCTTGGAGGCAATGTAATTTTTTTTCTTTCACTTTTTTACAATAAGATTTTTTCTAACCTCAAAGGTATCATGATACTAAATTTTTTTATGGGAAAGCTGTTACTCTCTTTAGCTGAGTAACATCTTAATTTTCCCCATAGTGTTTGCCCCGCAGATTTGTAGGGTTGCTCTCTTCTCATTTACCCATTTTTCTTCCTTCCGTTCTTTTCATGTCTAGCTGGTAGAGTTTCAAGCCCTGTCACTTACACTTCGGAACCCTACGTGTCTGGGGAACCCAAGTTTCCTTACCTGCTGGCATGTATAGTTTATTTTGTAATAGTTACTCAAGTGCTGAATTAGAGCAGTTGCTTTCACGTTGACCCGAAGCCAGTGTACATTTTCAGTTCTCGTTTTGATTTTCCTCCGGGTGTTTCTGAGTGTGGACTTGGCTGGGGTCATGAAGCTCTGACTTCCTGCTGACTTTATAATCACCTCTCCAGGGCCACTACTTTACTTCATTTTATCTGCATGACTTGCCTATGTCCTCTGGTTTTGAACATGTTTTGTTTGCTCTATTACCAGGAATCCTCAGGGGCTTAATAAAAACACTCCCAAATGTGGAATTTTATTCAAAAGAGCAAGAGAAATTAGGTCACTCTTAAACTTGTTTAAAAATACAGGTATAAACTTGATCCTCTTGAGAGTATTTTTTTATCTTTTTTTTATGGTTCTGGTTCTGTTTTATAGGTGAGGACATTCAGATTAGGGAACTAAATAATCCTCTCCTTTGGTTACATTCTGGTGTCCAGCCCCCGTCTAAGAGCCCATTACAAACTGCCTCATTAGAATTAATGTTTCTATCACCTAGAAAATTACAAGGGTTCTAGGAGCTCTGAGCCAGGAAGTGGGATTGACGACCTAATTATATATCATAGGACCACAATGCAGAAGCAAGAAAAAGCTTAGAAAACTAATTTTATATGTAAAGTGTATGCTATAAACAGAGACTCTTCAATAATGGCAGTACTGTTACTGACCTGGATTTCCTACCTCATGACGACTTCAGTGGCCGCATCCACCAGTTGCTCATATGTTAAATAGGTGTAATTATTTCTGCCCTGCCAGACTCATGGGGCTGCTGTAAGAATTCATTGGGAATCCTTATTGTGAAGCGCTTAGAACCAGTAGAAATGGTACCAAATTTCAAGTCATCTGTAGTTTTTTGTTCTAGCAACTTGCTGTTTGTTCAACTTATTTTGCTAAAAATTTCAATTTTTTTAGCTAAAAAACTACAAAAACAGTTCACCCCTTTCTTCCACCCTCTACTCCCTGCTTTTTGGTAGCCACCACTCTGTTCTTTATACCTGTGAACTTTTTGCATTTTGTTCAAAATTTTTTATATATTTGATTCCATGTAAGAGAGTATTTTTTAATATATTTTTTTTGGAATGATACAAAGTGTTTAATTTAAAATGTCTCCTTGGTTGTCATTAGGCATGTGACATTGTCCGGTTTTTATTCTGTACTTGTTACAAAGGCCTATGAACTTAGAATTTTCATTGAATTTTTTAAATCCTTGTAGACTTCTGCTGAAGACGCAGGGAAGACCATGGTGAGGGAGCTTGTTCATAGCTTCCTGATGGATCTGTGCTGTTCGCTCAAGCATGGGATCAATTTCTATGATGCATCTTTTGGCACCTTTGGCAGGTAAAGTAATGCTGTTGTGAATCCTGAATGTGTGTTCCTCCAAAAGTCATCAAGTAATGACTTCCAGTAGAAGTCTGTTAAGTGATGGAATTGTAGTGGGTTGGAGCTAGAATTTTAGACATTACCAACTCATTTTAGGGATGAACATTTGGAGACCCAGAGAAGTGCATTCTTTGCCTGCAGGGCAAAGGTCTCCGGGTAGCACCTGACTCTGACACACAGGGTAAGATACCTCACAGGCCAGTGCTGTATGGATTTTACTCCAAGACTGTGGTGTCGGCTGGATCTGATAATAAGCCTTATTCTGCCTTCCCAAAGAGGCCCTGCCACACGCCTCATGCCAGGGCTTAGGTGGGTACCATTTCTATTTCAGTTTTGTTAATTCCAGAGAGGTGGTGTTACTCACTGGTAAGTGGCAGAGCTCAGGTTTGAACTCAGGAAGTCTGGGTCCAAGCCCATCCTCATAACAGCTTATATGCCCTCCCCCCTGTCAAAGACACTGCTACTGATAAGTTAGGATCTCAAAATTTTGTTTTTACATTGTTTTCATATTTCACAGTTATGATAACATTTCATCAGTAAGGAAACATGAAGCTCACAGCTAAGGTTTAGATTATAGTCTTCCTCTTTGTAGTCTAACTGAAACACTTAACCATGTCATGATTTTTAATAACCATAGAAGCCTGCTTTTAAATGTGTTGTTCATCAACCTTTTTTCCATTTGACACTAAAAATATTAGACATGTTTTGTAGTTATCGTGAATGACCCTTATTTTTTACCCCCTTGGCATTTTATTATAAGGATATAGGTGATTTGATTTAGTTTCGACCAGTCAGAAAATGATGGATTCCTTCAGAAAAATGGAATAACATGGTGGGAATTTTTTACCCTGCTTGTGACTTTGAACTTATTTTGATTATTTGCGGTGATTATGAATTAACTTGACACATCATTTCTTTTTCTTTTTTTTTTTTTTAAATTTTATTTTGGTGATAGTTCAGCTTTTCTCTCACTGGAAGAAAGCTCATTTTCCTGCTAAAATGTGACAGCACACTCTTATAGTCTAATATAACACCTTGCAATTTTTTTCCCCATAAGTAGACCCATGAAATAGATTATTGTTTAATGAGCCTATTGAATCAATTTGTCGGTGTGAGTCTGTGTAAATAAAATATGACTTATGTAAACTTTTGAAGTCATGGGCACAGGACAAATCGTGCTGAGGGGTGAGGGAAGGAATTGAGTCTGTGGAAACATTAATGGGAAGCCCTGAGCCAACTGAATGGGTGGCTCCTGTAAGGCTCCGCCTACAATTGGGGCAGGGCTCCATGCAAGTGTCTGCTCAGCAGAAAGGCCTCCCTGGGCAGCCCTGTTCTGGAACAGCCCTCTCAGTGTCACTGTCCTTCTGTCTGGCTTGGGCTTTTGACTCTGACTCATCACCACCTTGCATATTGATTTGATTGCTTGTACATTACCTGATGGGTGAGAATCAGTAAGAACAGAGGCCGGTCTGTTTTGGATGCCCAGTGCCTAGGACAGTGCCTGACACATACATAGGTGTTTGAAAGCGAGCCATTATAGCTTAGGCAAGGGTGGGCAAACTTTCTCTGAAGGGCCAGAGAATAAGTATTTTAGGCTTGGTGTGCCATTCAGCATCTATTGTGACCATTCAACTGTGCCATTTTGGTACTGAGGCAGCTGTGGACATAAACAAATGGGTGTAATCATTCCAATAAACCTTTATTTACATGGACAGATGGTGACCCTTAGTTAGCCGACCCCTGGTGTGGAAGTTAGAGAAACAGACTCTAGAGTCAGTTCTGAGACCTTGAATAGGTGCTACTCCTCTCTGCCTCCATTGCCTCATCTATAAAATGGGGATAAAATCAGTACCCGCCTCAGAGAGAGGTGGTGTATAGTGACTGTCTGGAGCAGCATCTGGCACATACTGTACTCTGTAAATGCAAATGCTACTCATCGCACTACACTGGCTGGTTAAAATTGTGTGCCTTGTACAGTGTTTTCAGCACTGCAGATCTAACATTCCATTCATCTGACAGCACAAACTATGTCTTGCTCATAAAATTTTCATATAAAGAATGTTAAGCTTTCTGATCAAAATTATAGTCTTCTAGTTCAGTTTTTGAACAATCTTTACTATATGTAAAGCGATCATTTGACATCTTTAGTCAATTTATAAAGGGATACAAGAATGAGGATCTGAAAAGCTGTCAACATGGCATGCAAATGAGACACAGTTGGAAGTTTCTAGATTTCATACTTCCCCAGGACAGACAGAGATGAAGAGGCATCTTTCCTTGGAAAGCACCCAGTGGGTGAAACCAGGAATCCTATGGGTTCTGTTGTATAGGTGCTGTGCTAGTTGTTCCCTTTATGCAAGTTTTTCTCTTTTAGGCTTTCCTGTTTCTCTTTTCTGTCACCTTCTATACTTTTGAAAACTGTCTTGGGACAAGTTTTGAATATTTTCATATTGTAGATTTTTTTTCCCTCCATATTAGTCTTTTTCAGCTACTTTGTGAAGGTATAGGAATTTGAAATAAGCTAGAAAGAGGAGGCAGAGACCTGTGGAGAGACCTTGTTGGGTTGTAGAAGTAATTTTATGGCACTGTGGGCTGGGCTGTTCATGAGCACTTCATGTAGGAAAAAAAACCTTAATCTTTTCAAAAGAAAAATGCATTCTCTCTATTTTTCTACTTAACACACACATACACATATTTTTCATATGTGTTTGGAGGAGAGAGATCAGTAAAATCTCAAAATGTAGTTTCGGGAATGGATTCCTCACTTGCAGATTTTGCCCTTTCTTTACCCTTGCCTTAACCTCCAAGCAGGCTGGGGTGGCTGGGGTGGGTGGAGAGAATGAGTTTCTTCCTCTTCTTTAAAAGCCAAATGGAACCTGAGGGAAGGAGAGATGGGGAATGGGATAAAGTAGAGACTTTTTCAGGCCCTCAGAAACAGGCGTGGAATCAAGCCCCTGGTAGAGAACTGGAACCCCACAGGCCAAGGAAACATCCCACAGTGTTTATGCCACAAGGGAAATTGAAAACTGAGATGCTCAGGTCACCCTGTCACAGCTGCGTTCTCTGAGGGTGATTCTGGGGCCGCGGGGTTCTCCTGAGCTCTGGGTGTCTTGTGACGATCCCCTGCCAACCCCTGTCTCTCTCCCTGGCAGGGGAGGAAACCTAACACTTCTGCACTTCCTGTTGGGATTGAAAACTGCAGGGGATGATGAGCTGGTGGCCGAACTGGTGGCGAGCATCCTTAAAGTGTGTCCGGACTTACTGAACAGATACTTCAAGGAAGTAACGCTCTCTTTTCTCCCGAGAGTGAAGTCCACTTGGTCCAATAATATCAAACTGCTGAACAAGGTGAGACTGCTTGGATAGGCAGGGGGCGGGGGGTCAGGAGTTTGGCAGGGGGAGGAGGAGCCCTTCCCAGCAGCTACAGGGTGAGGAACTGTCAGCTGCTCTTCCCGGGGAATTAGATCATGGCAGTTTGTGTCCTTATCATCAGAGGACTTTTGCTTCTCCCTGAGCTGAATTTTGAGGTTTATGCCTTTTGAGTCTGTTGAGCCAGTTTCATCCTCTTCATGCAGATTTGGCTTAGAATGAGATCTTAATGAATTTTAGCACAAGGAGGCTGGAATGAGTGAAATGTGTGAATTAGCTGGAATTAGTGAAATGTCTGAACCATCAGATAATTTTGAAAGCTTGCTGTTTCAAGAATACTTAGACCAACATGAAATGAGCAGTGAAGTAGGCTGTTTGTTTAGATGACTGTGTGTTGATGTCCTTCTGACTGTAGATGTCAGCCTCCCCTCACCCACCCGTGGAGATCCCTGTTTACAGATCATTGGGTAGTACTGCCTGGCTCGGGTAGGCTCGAGCGCGCTGTTGCTCTCGCTCCCCCTCTCTGGTTTATGGCCTGCCCAGCAGGTGCGATTACCTGGGATTGTTTTCTTACGTCTCAACCAGGCAGGGGTCATCTGGAAGAAGCTGTTATTCGTGTATTCTTGCAGCTTCTTTGAGTGCCTGTGTGTGAAGAACTCCCCCACCCCCCCACGGGTATCCTGGGATGAGAAGGTGGCACTTTGCCCCTCATTTTGAGAAGGTAGCCCTGTGCCGACTCCCGCTGGGAGCTGCTCTGGTGCTGCTCTCCCCTGGGGAGGGGATGGGGCACGTGCACGGCCTTTGCAGGCCTGGATGTGAGTCCTTGCTTTGTGGCTAGCTAGCTGTGTGTCCCTAGGGAAATTACTTAATCTCGTGAGGTCTAGTTTTGTCATCTGTAACGTTTTTTTATTTTCATATAAAACTTCCCTACCTCAGAGGGTAGTCAAGAAGTAATGAAGCGATGACATAATTTGTCGGGTGCCTGTCAAGTGCAATAGCTGCTGAGTAATACAATTGTTAGTTCTAGCATTGACTTGTTTGCCATCAGAGGTTTTAAGAGGCTCCCCAGACTGCAGGCCAGGCTTTGCTTTGAAGGTCATTGCCCTGGTAAGAGCCAGTCTCATGACCTGACTTGTCTCTAACAATTGGATTTTGGGGGCAGTTTTCCAGACCCTATTCCTGTGTAAGCCATGGACATGTATCATTGTTATTTGTTTCATTGGAATGGCTTCACTGTTGGAGCCCTACAGGTAGCCTCCTGTACCAGCTCATTCTTTTTTCTCCTTTTCATAGATCTATGAGGCCCAGCCGGAAATTTCTCGGGCGTTTTGGACCAGAGAGTTCATCCCCTTACCTCGGCTCCTGGCGATGGTGATGGTGACCACTGTGCCTCTGGTGTGCAATAAGATCATGTTCACGCAGGCATTAAATGTAAGCGGCTATCCCACTTCTAGAACTTCTGGTCATCATAATCGGGTTGTTCTGAGAATGCCGACCTGGATGTTGAGCCAGTTTAGGTCAGTGAGTCTGTGAGGCTTTCCATGTGCCCACTCCCTTGGGGAGGGGACCCTGGTGCTGGAGGCACATTCCTGCCAGGGGGCGAGGTGACTGCACTGTCCCAGCCCAGCACTGGGACCACGGCATCCCTCTTGGCTCTCTAGGCCTGCCTCAGGCTGGGAGATTGTCGAATCAGAGGAAGGGAAGTGTGTTCAGCTACAACCCCTGTCATGATTAAAGTCTCCTTATTTTAGAATTTCCAGATAGGGTGGGACTGAAATTTGCCCGGCAAATCCTTTCTTTTGTGGTTTAAGTGAATGGTGTTAAGATTTCTGGGGAGCATTTACTTTGAGGACCAGCTCTTCTGGCATTTCTGGAGGACATGTTTATGGAAAAAACTGATACTTAAGTTTCATATCATTATTTATTATAAAGGTCCCCAAGTCCATCCGCAGCCACATCCTGAGAAATCATGCATGTCTCACTGCAGCATTGTGGTCTTAGGTGAATGGCTGTGAATTGTTGGCACTTGAGGTCGTGGGCTCTGCCAGCCCCTCCTAAACCCAGGTTGCTTCAAGGCCTGCCTCGGGAGGCCAGGTTCCCAGAGGGGTGCAGGGCTGGGGTTTCTCTGGGGTAGGTGGAGTCCCCATCCTTCCAGACAGGCTGAGTTGCTGTGTGAACACTGCAGGACCAGGGTTGCCAAGGGGGTCGCACGGCCGGAGCTGTCCCCTGTGCTGATGGGGCAGTTGCTGTAAAGGAGCATAGACTCCTTAGATTGGGCAGTGGGAGTAAGCGTCCTTGATACCCATGCAGGCTTTGTGCTGAGAGTGGGTGGTGGGGCGAGGAGTAGCGAGAAGGAGGCCTGCATGGGACTAGGCAGAAGGGTCTTTTGTTCTGGTTGCCAAGTCATCATAACCAAAATGAGGATCCATCTGTTTGTGGGAGATACAAAATATTTTATCTTAAGGGACTTACAAGAAAGCAGGATGGAAAGGAACATGCCAGGTGCCACCACTGTATAGGTAGAAGGTAATTTTACCTGCCGGCTGCATCTGTGCCCCCTTCCAGCTGCCTCCTGGCCATCTGGGACGAAGGCTGTCCTCTCTCCCTCTCCCAGGGGGGTTTTAAGAGAGGGGGTTGTACCACTGGGGGTGTGTTCTGTCTGCTGAATGGAGTGGCTGCGGGATGAGGGAGAGAACCCAGTTCTCTCCTGCCAGTGCTGCCATCTGGGTGGGCTCAGGGCCAGTGAGGGGGAAGCCCCAGCTTTGCCTTCTGCTCTGTGGGCCCTTGTCATGTGGGACATTGTGTTATGTTAATTCGAGTGAGGATGTGGGGTTATGAGTGTGGGGTGTTTTTTTTTACATTTTTTAAATTCCTTACACTATTACCTGAAAATATCTCATTGCATACATTTTAGATCAGGAAGAAAAGAGTTCACTTATTGTAGAAACTGGAAATCAGCAGGTATCTGGAGACAGCGTCTAGGCTGCTGGGTGACCTTGTGACCAGGCATTTGGGCCCTGCTTCTGAGGGGCTGATGGCGGGGATGAGGGGTCATCACTGGGTAGGACATTCAGTGTAGCACTACTTTTGTGTACACCACACACCTGGGATGAAACCCTGGCTAATTGGGTTGCTGGGGGAGTGGGTTTTGAACTAAAAAAGTCCATCAGAAAACCATTTTGTTTCTACCCAACATGAATCTACAACATCCCTGCCCAGGCTCCCCAGACTTTGCTGTGTTAGGGAGTCACCTGAGGCCGGTTGAGATTGTCTGGGCTGGGCCCTGAAGTGGTGTGCGCCTCCCGAGAGCCCCAGGGATGCCCTCTGTGCTGGTGGCCCAGGATCACACCTCAACCTGCTGGGGCCTAACATTCCCTCTCCTGGGTAACAGCACGGGTTCCTGAGCCCTGTTCATCCTCTGCAGTGAGTGAGGATTTGAAGACCCCCCCTCGTCCCCTGCCAGTTGTCATTCTGAATACAAGTAGGAAGTCTGGGTGATGGAGGCTTGTGCCTGGGGGCCACTTGCTTGCTGAGCTGAGAGGAGGCTTTTCCTATGAAAGTACTGGATGCCTTTTCTTGTCATCGCTCCACCAGCAAATGGTTTCCTAGGGGCCGGTTGTGCACTGGTGAGATCTGGTAGTGGCTGTTGCAGATGATCCGTGTGAGCTGAGAGGTTGTCAGAGAAGACTTGCCAAACACAGACCATGAAACAAAAATTAAAAGTAACTCTCAGCCTCTCCCTTTAGTAACTGCCTTCCTGGCAACAGCCGAGGTCACCTCTGCAGGAGGTCAGAGGGCAGAGTCCCTGGCCACGCTTCTCACAGCGCCGAGGCCAGCCATCCCAAGCTGCGTTCCCTGGGACCCGAGTCGGGCAGGATCCCGCCAAACCCAGGGCTTGGGAGATCCATGTCCACCAGCGTAGCCTAAGGCGTTTGTGGGTTTAACTTCTCTTCCCAGCTGGACAGCAAATCAGTGAAACACACAGCTTTATCCCTTGCTTCCGTCATTTTGAAGAGAGCATTAAAGACCATTGACTACTGCCTGAGCAGAGAGGGGTGGCAGGAATCAGGCGTGTACACGGCCGCAATGATGGAAGAGTTTGTGCGGCTCTTCAGAGAAGCCCTGAGCAAGGTAGGCATGGAAGCCATAGGCCTTTCTAGTGAGAGGCCAGGGCCTTCCGTGGAGACGTCATGGGTGAGCACACCAGGTGGAAAAGGCCATCTTGGGAGCCCAAGCATGGGGGAGCGGTGAAGTGCAGGGCTTGGGGTGCCCCAGGACCTCTGGTCTCTTCAGGAGCCCATGTGCCCTTCCCCGCTCCCCACCGCTATGCTGCACACTCCGGGCTGGGGCCACCGGGGAGGGGTGGTTCAGGAAGCCCCCCATGCTCCCTCATCCCTATTGCTCCTCACAGTGAGAAGGAAGGCGGGCCAGCTGTCTGCAGACTGGGCGGCTTTCCTGAAAGAGCCAAGACCGTGCTGGGCAGGCTCCCCTGGCTGGTCATATGGGCATGTTCCTCTTCCCAGAGTCCTGCTCAGGAGAACAGGTCTTCTGCGGTTTGTTTCAATTATCAGCAGTTGTTTTCTCACCAAGTCCTTCCTGTGTGCAGTTCTAGCAGCTACACCCCAAGGTGGAGCTCACGGAGGACGTGGGCTGCCCTCACCCTGGCCTGCCTTTCTCTCCCACACTCACTGCACTCAGGCACCCACCCCTGCGCGCTCGCTCTGCTGCCTTGGCAGTAGGTTTGGTTCATTTGTTTCTCTTCTTTGTTTAATGTGGCTGATGTTTTGTTTCTGTGTTTTCCCTCTTAGGTTTTACCAGACCTGAACACCATTGTGTGGGTCTGGCAGTCACTTAGGAAGCAAGAGACCAAACAGGATGATGAGAAAGGGAAGAAGAGAGGCAGCCAGACTCCTGCCACCCACATGACTCCCCAGTGTGGTAAGGGCTCCGTGGGGACCCTGCTATTTGCAGGCAGCTGACACGGGCAGCTGGGAACCTGCTGGCTGGAGTGGCCTGTCCAGAGGCACTTTTGAAGGCCTCTCTGACTGTGAATGAATCCTGTGTCCTTTTTTGCTTAGGGAGAATGAGTGAAGTTGTAGATTGGGTTTTAATATCTGTTTGCAGTGTTTACAAGCTTTCTGCGAGCACTGTGTCTCTCTGAGGTCTTGTACAAGGTGTGCCATGTGCTCTGGCCTTTCAGCCAGGGGTGCCCTCTCTTGCTGTGCAGGTAGAGGTGGGCTCTGGTCTCCTCAGTAATGAGATACATTGGCTTAGACCTTGTCATTGGCCAGGCAGGGGGCTTTGTATGTTGTATCTGCATCCTATTTAATCCTTACTGCAGCCCTATGAAGGTGGACACTGCTGTGTCCCCTTGTCTGATAGGGCCACTGAAGCATAGAGACAGAGTAGCTTTAACCTGTCTAAGGTCCTAACAGTCAAATGGGTTTCATCCCAGGCTGTTTGAATAGTCTTGCCTTTTTTCCTGTGTTGACTCCTTAAATCTGGTTCCATGGGGATCTGTCTGCAGCCTTTGTGTTGGGCATACAGTTCACTGTGGTGGATCATAGGTGGCTTTGCTGCCTATCAGCTGCTGATTGAGGACAGAGACCAAGTGTATTTCCTAATTTGGCTGTTTCATTTCTGTTCAGATGATGCAGAAACCATCCTTCTGAAAGCTACTCTGCTCCAGGTCATATGCCTCTACCAGAAGGTGGTCCCACACGTGGTCATGCAGTACAACTTCGACTTCAGCAAGCTCCTCAAAGGTGCGTCTCAAGAGATTGTGAAAGTTTCTCCACTCTTTCTGCCAGCGAGTGAAGAAAACGTAGATAAGCTGGGTTCAGAGCCCCTGGGGCTGAGGACCAGGAAGCTGGTGGGTGGTTTGGCTGGTGTGCATGATCCACCAGCTTGGCTGTTTTTGTTTGGACCATATTTTTTAAATAGCTAGTCTTCCTTAAGTAAATACCAGAGGAACACTCAGCAGCAATGATAAAAGAAAAGGCAGAAGCCATCCATCCTGGGTTGCCTGCCATGGATGAGTGACAAATATCTCACATGACTTAAACTCTAAAGGGTCTTTTCAAAGGAGCAGGGTTGCAGAAGGGTGTAGAAACGAGCCGCTTAGAAGGGATGTCCCGGTCATGCAGAAGCATTTCTGACATAGTTACTCACATTTTACCCACTGAGTCAGGTTCAAACCACATCTTATAAAAGTAACCCTATGCTTTTCTCCCTCCCTCCCCACCTGCCCTCCCTCACCCCTCCCCTTTGGTAACTGCCAGTCCTTCCTTGGAGTCTAATATTTCAATCATCTCAGAAGCTGCCAGCTCTGCTATTTCATTACAGGCAGATCAGAGAGCTAAAAATCAAAGGCGAAGAGTTCATATGACTTTAGAATTACCCTGGAGTGCTGATAGAGCAATTCAGCAATTTGGACGAACTCACTGGTCAAACCAAGTTACTGCTCCAGAATATGTCTTTCTGATCGCTGAATTGGCAGGAGAACAAAGATTTGCATCTCTTGTTGCTAAAGGACTTGAGAGTTTGGGGTCTCTCACACATGTGATAGAAGAGCAACTAGAGATTTGAGCAGGTTCAACTTTGATAATAAGTATGGAAGAAACGCTTTAGAAATTGTCATGAAATCCATTGTAAACCTAGATTCCCCTGTGGTATCACCACTGCCAGACTATCCTGGAGAATTCTTTAAAGATGTTCAACAAGGACTGATAGGTGTTGGCCTGATAAATGTAGAGGATTGCTCAGGAATTCTTACTCTAGATAAAGTTTATAACATCATAGGGAAATTGTTAAATAGAATTTTGGGCATGGAAGTGCATCAACAGAATATGTTATTTCAGTATTTTGCAGACACTTACAGCAGTTGTTCAAAATGCCAAAAGAAACGGAAGATATGATATGAGAATCTTAGATCTTGGTTCTAGAGATAAAAAAAGTGAGGAAAAGTGGTGTTAAGAAGTTTCTGACACCAGGATATTCATCCTCTGGCCATGTAGAATTATATGCTATTAGTGTATAGAGGGGAATGTCCTGGGAGGAAGCTACCAAGATTTGGGCTGAACTGTTGGGACCAGATGATGTCTTTTACTTGTCATTGCAAATAAGGAACAATAAGAAAACTGCCATTTTAGTTAAAGAAGTGAACCCTAAGAAGAAGCTTTTCTTAGTTTACAGACCAAATACTGGGAAACAGCCCAAATTAGAAATTTATGCTGATGTAAAGAAGGAGTATAAAAAGGTAGCCTCAGATGATGCTTTGGTCCACTGGTTAGATCAGTATAATTCGTCTGCAGATACTTGTACTCATGCTTATTGGTGTGGCAGTTGCAAAAAAGCAAGCTTGGGACTAGTTTGTGAAATAGGTCTCTGTTGCCTCACATATTATGTATTATGTGGCTCAGTACTGAGTGTCTGGACAAAAGTTGAGGGTGTTCTAGCATCTGTCAGTAGCACAAATGTGAAAATGCAGATAGCTCAGCTAAAAACAGGATGGACAGCGGATTGTAGGTTTGATCATTCCTGCAAATTGTGTGTCTTCTCTTGTAAATCTCCTGTCAACTTCAGACCAGTCTCAGCAGCTCGCGGTCCAACAAAAACAGCTCTGGCAGCAGCGCCACCCACAGAGCATCGCCAGCTTGAGCAGTGCATAGGAGCAAACAGGTTTCAACATGGATGTATCTGAAATACTGTTGAAGCATATCATTTGCATAAAAATCAGGGACAGTGTCCAAATATAATTTTTTTCAGTTGTGCTCTCTCTAATTAATTTTTTGGGAATAAGGACAAACCTGGAATTGATAACAAAACTGAAAATCAGCAGTGAATGGTGATACATGTTCTTTCCCTTTTGCTTTTCCCATAGTACTTCTCACACGTTTACTTTGGGTGAGCAGAGGGGTTATGTGCGCGTGCGTGCATGTCAGTTTGTCTGTCTGTGAGTTTGTTAATGGCTGTGAACCACAACTGGTTTAAAAATGCTTGGAACTTCCCAAACTGGCTTTACTTTTATGTTACACAGTGCTCAGGGTTAAAGCAGTACATCCATGCAGTTGCTGTGGGAGTTATCCCCATATGTGTGTGTTTTGAGTCTATAAATATAGAAAATATATATTGGTTTCTTTTCCAACTTATTATAACAATAGGTTTATTGATAGTTTTGTTCTTTGACAGCATGCATAGATAAGATGAACACAGATCTCAAGTAACAGAGAAAAACATTTGTAGATGTACAGTGCTGGTTATTGCATTTTTATAGTGTTTATACCTGGGTATTGCTCCTAATCCTGTGAGAACCACCCCCCATTCTCCATGTACCAGGTTTATTATCAAGGAAATGAGTACATACATTTTTTGTGATAAAACTCTTAAAAGTTCATTTTAATGTATTAGTAGTATGTCTAATGTGTGCTGCAAAAAATGGCTAGAAGCCTGCTTTTCTTAAAATTACATTTCCTTAACTTAAAGATAGTTTTAGAAAGAAGTACAAATAGGCTTCCATCTTGAAAACAATCTTGTTTTACTTCATTCTTTTGATTTGCTTTTTCACTCATAAAAAAGGAAACAGTACTTGAGTTGTAAACTAGATAATGAGGAAACACTTGAGGCTTTTGCTGTATGTTTATTTCTTGTTATTTTTGTTACCCAGTAACTTGAATATTGTTTAATGTGTTGTAAGACATGTAGAGTTTATCTCAAGCTGTTAAAAATGGTAATGTACAAATGTGAACAGACACTTATCTATAATACGGGTATGTTTTGTTTCGCCTATAGTAGATGTTTATAAAAACAAGTGAGGGAACAATTGGTCATTTTGTTTCCTTTTGTTTTCTTTTTGTCTGCACAGGTTACACTACTGAAAAATTGAGATTGTATAAACCTGGTTAAAAGCTGCAAGATACTACAGTCTTGTAGTTGTCAAATAAAAAGTTAATATACTAAAAATAAAAAAAGTAACCCTATGCTTATCTGCTCACTTTTCCTTGATGGGAAAGTTTGCCTAATAAAATTGACTTTATACTTGAGCCTATGGTAAAAGAGATGCAGAAATATTATTCTCGAGCTTTATGGAAGCTGTTGAAATAATCCTATCCAAAAACTATGATCAACTCCTTAGTTATTTGAAGGTGAAAGTTTCTCTTTACTGTGGAAGTGTGAATTACTAGAATGTGGCCATGTAGTATTTAGTACTGTGTCCTTCCCAAGGAAATAAAAACCCAGAAGTCAGGCTGGAGGATACGGGCCCAATCTTGGGGTTGGGTGGCCACAGTTTATTGACAGGACGTGTGCGGTCTCGGGAGAGCGCCAGTGCCTCACCCCACCGCTAATACTAACAAGAGGCTGGGTGCGGGGCTGACAGTAGGGAGAGGCTGGTGTGGGCCAAGTGGCAGGGAAAGGCTTCTTAGGGCCAGTGGTACTCGGGCTTGGCTTCACGGAATTGGATAGACCTTGGGAGGGGAGGATGTGTCCGGGGAGGCGTGTCTGGGCAGAAGATGCACACTGCCTGTGTGCAGGTGACCACAGGACAAGGCAGGATGGAACCCTGAGTCCTCTCCTTATCTCTACAAATGGAGCTCTGTGTCTGGGCCCGTGGGCCAGGCTACAGCTGCTGGTGCCCACCCCACATGACTTCTCATCCGTGTTCCTTTTCTGGCCCGCAGGCGTCATCTCAGAGCAGGGCCTTCGAGGGGAGGTGCCCCCCGTTCTGCAGCACCACATCCTGAAGGTGGCCCTGGAACTGCCCACCAGCAAGTTTTCATGGCTAAAGGCACAGGTAGGAAGTGGGGCTCCCCCACCTGCTGTTGGCTGACTTGTGGGCGTGCTAGCTGTTGGGCCTGGGGATTTTGAGCTGGATTGGAACCCTAACATTGGTTATGAAGAAAGGTGTTAGTGGTTCTCCTTTTAGAGAAATGCAACACGAGAGGCTGAGTCGTGATTGGTGAACCAGGAGGCCTGTGAATCTTTTTGCTTTTGCAAAAGAAGATGCTTAACATGTTCTTACTGAAGAGACATTATCCCTGGGTAGTGGGAGTATTTTTCTATCTTGACTATTTTGCATTGTTCCTGTCATTTTAAAGCTGTGTTGGAAATAAAATGCATTCCTTTTCCTTTGTCCTCATCTGGGAAGAACTTGAGACAGAGGTGGGAATAGATAAGGCAGGAGAGCATTGAGGCTGGTGGAAGGAACAGGAAAGATTGCTGGCATTCTGTGTATGTTTGATAGTGTCTAAAAGGATTTTCTGAAGAACACGATGTTGAATCATAAAGGGAACTCGAGAAGCAGCAGATAACTTACCTGTGTACTTATTTAAACTCAGGGCTGTGTATCACTTCAACTCAAAGGAGGAAAATGACCAGGCAAAATTGAGCATTGCCTCAGTGTGCTTCTCAGTGACTCAGATGATGTAATATTTTTAATGAATTAGATACATTTAATACCTTACAGAATAGTGACTTGGAAATGTGTGCTGGCATTTTCACATGTGCTACTTTCAGGAAGGTGTGAGTGCTGTGCTTCTTGATTTGTGATCTGCCCCCAGTCCTCCCTAAGGCTCACCTGCACTGTGGCTGGGGACAGTCCTTGCTGAGAACTGACAGCCTGCCAGGCTCAACAGAATGCTCACCACTGCTTAGAGCCAAGGCAGCTGGTGCTCAGGGTGGGGAGGAACCTTGTGCAGGGTCCCAGCCATTTGGGAAGCATCCAGAGGACCCAGTCAGTGAGGCCCCGAGCCCTGCTCTCAGCCTTTACATCCGTAGAGCCACTGCTACGGACCCCAGAGAGATGACAAGCCAGGGGTGACGGTTAGTGTTTTTACCCCAGCTGAACATGGTTTAATTGGAAAATAACAGAGGCCTCTCACTTTGCAGATGCTGGTATTAAAATGCTAGTTTACACCCTCTGCCCCGCCGTCTGCTGATAAGATTCGTCAGCTGGGTGTGCATCATGAGTGCCGGCATTCCACATGGTCAGGGTCATCCTCATCACCAGGAACTGCAGGGACACTCCAGCCAAACAGATTTGATGGGGTTTGAGCCAGGCATCTAGAGGAGCATGTATGGCTGAGACATGTGTTCAAAGCTGGGAAGCCTTTGTGAGAGGCTTTGTCAGGGATCAGTTACATCAGCCCCAGCTCCTGTGGGGCGTGGCCAGTGCATCCGTGATGGTGTCAAGCAGCTGGGTCTTGTGTCCCTCTCACCTCCCATGGGTGCTGCCGTGTCTGCGCAGGACTCTCTGGGCTTGCTGCCCAGCATTGCTGTGGAACCACCCATGTCTCCACATCCACATTTGTGAAACAGAAGTATCAGTTGTCCCACCTCAGGATTGTTGGGAGGATAAATTGAGTCAGTGCAGTGGAGAACTGAGAATGGCCCCTGTACACACAGGCGGCCACCATGCTTCCTGATAATCCTCTCTCTTTACTGCAGTTGCTCTTTGGCGGTTTTGCAGGAGTTACCTAATTTCTGAGGTTCCTCATATATGAAATTCCAGCAGTCTCCCAAGTTGTGGTTCACGTGAGATAAGAGAACTGAAAGTGTACTGGGCACACAGCACCTGTTTGCTTGGCAAACAACAGCCTCTGTCACGTTTATAATATTCTGTGGTTCAAACTACAGGAAGGCCCAGATGCAGACATTATTGGAGGAGAACGATCTGTGTTTTATTTACTGATGAAAATGTTTGTGACCAGCACCCATTTACAGCTCAAGTCCTCAACCAAACTTCTGATCATAAAGGTGCGTGTTTTCCACAGTCTCTGATTCTTGCAGTCTCTTCTAGTAGGTGTTTAGTAAATAGTCATTGAATTAAGGATGTATCAGGACTGTTGTAAATTTAAAAATAGAAGGTTTTATGCAGTTCTAATTTACCATGTCCTAAGGGGCAGCATGGGGACATGGAGAAGCATGGGCTTGGCAGTCCTGTTCTAGATCTGAGTCCTGGTTTTGTTCCTTCCTGGGTGGCATTGGGCAAATTGCTTAATCTCTCTGAACTTAGTTTCCTATGGTAGTAATAAAACCATAGAATGTCAGAGAAAATTACATGTAATCAAGCAGTAGATCATGCCTAGCACATCCTAGGCTCCACAAACAGTAGATTCTGTTACCGGGAGACCCGTTCAGTAGGCAATGCCTCTTCCCCCTCCTCCAGACACAGCCTTCTCCAGGGCTTCAGCCTCTTCGGCCTCACCCATCTTGCACAGCACAGGTGTCATCAAGTTTGTTTGCTTTCTTCTTTCTTCCACGTGGTCTTCCTCTGTCAGGGCTGCAGCAGTCTTGCTGTCACAGTAGGAAATCTAGTTCCTCATTTCTGCTGTGCCACACACATCTTGGGGGCTGCTACAGAAATACTCATTTTCAGGGGGCAGAGATTTCACTTTCTTTGAAGTGCTGATAATCTTGCTGCCCTTTAACCTTCTCACCAGAGCTGCTTGCAGACCACAAACGTCTAGGTCTTGACCTCTGCAAGTTGTCATTTCCTTCCGGGTTGTACAGGTGTGAAGTTGGCCCCTGCCTGAGTTCACCATCGCTGACTGCAGATGGTGGAATGGGTACAAGCAGGTTTTCCTCCGTACGCTGTGTTGCAGGCTCGTGCCGTGGGGCCGCTGAGACCCCATGCTCTTTCATCAGGCCCTGTGGGATGCCCTTTAATCACCTTCACAGGCTCAAGGCCTGCTGAGTGCACCACCAGGTCCGTTCTTCCAGAAACAGAGGTGCTTCTTGCCCCAGGTCTGAATCTTGAGGGGGTGCAATGAGAGGATGTAACTTGAGTCGCTCGTTATCCTGGCTAATCTCATGCAGTCTGAGTGTTGAGTAGCTGTGAGTTGTTGTGCCCATTTTCCTGGTTCCTGTGAAAATCCAGGTAGGAAGTCAGACACCTAGGTGTTAGACAGACCTTCTTCCCTTTTCATTACCTGGGAGCTGGGAGAAAGGAATGAGGAGCAGGAGGACAGGAGGCTGTGCTGTCTCCACTGGGGTCCAGAACGATCCCATGGTTCCCTCAGCAGTAGCAGTGTTGTCTTGGAAAAATAGCTGCTGGCATCAACTGCAGGCCCCCTCTGTGCTCCCCGGGACCCAGGGCTGTGCCGGAGCACCATCCCACTGCTCCAGCTCCTGCAGAAATCCAGCCCCGTCCCGACTTTCCCACCGGTCCGTCTCCTGCAGATTCTGCGAGACACGGGGGTGTTTGAGCACACCTGGGAGGAGCTGGCACTGTGGCTGGAGCACGTGGAGAGCACCGGGGAAGAGAGAAGAGAAGCCGTGATTCGGTTTTTGGAACACGTAAGCACAGATTCCCTGTGTACCGAGCTTGCCCAATTAACTATATGAAGTGATCCTAGCATGATTAAGGTATTTTTGATGCACTGGTGCCAAAAGGCCTCTCTTCCTGGTGTACTTCCTCATTCTTACCAGGATGTCAGATTCCCCTTAGTCTTAGAATCTGTAAAAATGGGACTACACTACTCTGTGCTCTTTAATTTCCTATTGGGAATTGGTTTTTGCACTAGGGAATAGTGGTATAGTAAGAACGATAGGAAAAGTTATACTAAAAGGAGATTTTTGTTTAATTCTATAATAAAAAGTATAAAAAAGTTTGCAGAAAAATTACTGCTCTTATTAAGGACTATTAACATTTTAGCTCTTCCCTTTATTTTACCAGAGACAGTTGTGGCATTTTTTCCATTTCATTTATGAAATTCTAAATTTTTTCCATGTGGCTCCTGCATGCCCAGGTTTTATTGACGTTGGTGGCGAATCCCTCCTCATACACAGACAAAGCATCTGACTTTGTTCAAGAAGCTAGCACACTGCAGGGCCCTGTGACACAGCAGAGTGCCGATGATGTCAGCATTCCCATCTCCCACATCAACGGTGGGTGTCACCCCCTCTTGCCCTCCTTGGGGTTCTGAAGACGGAACCACAGTGGCAGAGTAGAGATAAAACATGAGAACGCATTCATGTCTTGTGCAGGGGGCAGATGTCCCATTTCTTTGCATCTAAGATGAGCCTACTGTGGAAATGGAAGTTAGTTGTGTTATGTGTTCATGTAATGGGAAATCTGTAATGAGCCTGTTTGCTGGGTTATTTTGTTTTCTTTTGTTCTGTGCAGTGTTTACTGTGCCAGATGCTGATCTAAACTCTTTTCAAATCTTAACTCATGTAACCTCATAAATTACCCAAAGTGGGGGGTATTATCCTCGTTTTATACCTCAGTAAGGCAGCTGAGGCCCAGAAAGGTTAAGGAATTTGCTGAAGCTCACATAGCTCATATGTAGCAAAGTCAGGATTTGAACCCAGACACTCTGTCTCTGTCTGCTTTCATCATCACATTCTTTTGCTTTGCACAGATTTTGACTTGTTTGCCTGAATATCCAGGTTCAAGTTTCTGAGCTTCTTAGTGTCACTTAAGGAAACTTCAGCCTCTTCTCACCTGAGCTGGATATCCTGCCTTTTGTCTGGCAAAGATCTTAAGATTTTATAGGCAATGTCCTCATATGTTTAAAAGCAAACTTTATATTAAGCATTGTCCCCTGAGAGAAGTTTAGCTTTCTCTCTTTTTGCCAGTGTTCTCTTGCTTATCCCTCCCTGGGAGGTTCTTTGCCGGAGGTCCTTTGGTGTCTGTTTCCTCAACTTGATTCCCTCCTTTCTGCTTTAGATGTTCTTGACATGATGGACGTCCTCGTGGAGGGCAGCGCAGGTTTGGATGAAGAGATTGGATTCTTACTGAATGAGGACATGATCCTGCTCACGTTCCCATTCAGTGCTATGGTCCCTGCAGCCCTAGAAGCCAGGAATACATTGCTCCGTGGGACAGAGAATAAAGCTGGTACCTTCTGTAGTCAGGGTGATCTGGGTGCCTCAGGGCAGCTGGGCCCTTGAGTAGAAGGTGGGATTCCAGGGCCTCTGGAGTAATTGCTGAAAACCCAAGGCAGCCAAGGCAGCAGGGGTTCAGATGCACCAAAGTGGTAGCTACCTGGCCAGCAGAGCTAAACATGCAGGGATAGGAATCTAGAGGCTGGCTGGGCTGTAGGAAAATTGGCTGTGTGAGGGATGCCTCTCAAGTGATGTGTTCATATCGCTGTACAGACACCTGCTGTAACACTGATATTTTCTCTTCAGTGTTTATTCCTGCCTTCTTGATGCTAAGGTGTGAGTCCTGTGCAGTTGCTGGGTATCAAGGCAACTTGGAGCCAAGGAAGCACTCAAAGATCACAGTAGTGTAATTAGTCAGGATTGCTCATGCTTTGCTGCAGTAACAAATAAGCCCCAATATGTCAGTGATTAAATGAGTACAGGTCTCTTTCTCGACCTTGTCATAGCCAGTACATGTCAGTTTGTTCTCCTGGGTGACTGTCCTCCAGGCGGTAATGCAGGAGGGACCTAAGCTGCTCCCATCTTAGAGCTGTGCCACCTCACTATGGCTTCCAATGTCACTGTGGAAGAAGAAGAGAGTGTGGACAACCAAGCAAGGGGTGTTAAAGCCAGGCTGGAAGTGTCTAAACCTGTCATGTGATCCCGACCTAACTGCAAGGGAGGCTCGTGTGCTCAGGAAGATACAATGGGCTGGTGAACACCAAGCAACTCCTGGTCCCAGGTGTCTTTTGCTTCACCTCTTCTATGGCTAAGTCTGCACTTCTGGGCCTTAGGACCTGCAGCATGGCTATGTGCCACATGCTGCAGGTCCTTTAATAAAATGGAGCCTGGTATGGTCTGCAGTGGAAGTGCCTGCCTTCCAGTGCAGTTATGTGACCTTTGTGATGTTGGTGTGAGTTTTTCTGGGTCTTGAATATGTGTGGGGGTTGGTGTTACTGGTGGGTCTCAGCGGGACAGTCCCAGCAAGCCTCTCCCTGCACGCTGTCCTTCCTTTGCAGGAGAAAGCGCTGTGGCGTATCTGATAGCAGTGCTGACAGACCTCCTCCACACCCAGAGAGACCCTCTGGCTCTGTGTCTTCTGCTACAGTCTTATGATAAGTTGGAGCCTCCCATCGCATCTTGCTGTCATCAGCTGTCCCAGTTCAACAGATACTACAGCCGCTGGATTCCAGAGCCAGCGCGACAGGCCTTGGTGAGCTGCAGCAGTCTCTGCTCCTGTGGAAACCAGGCTCCAGAAAACCTGGGAGGTTGCTCCCTGTGGGCCACAGCTGTGTAGCTTTACAGCTAGCTGTACAGCTTGCAGGGTGAAATTTCTCAACCACCTGCTTTCCTTGGCATAGGATAGGGCACTAGGGGGTGTCACTGCTGCTCAACTGACATTACTGAGACACAGAGGGCTCAGTGATGCAGTTGAATGGATTTCCCACCAGCTAGGGAGCCAGCCAGTCACTGTCATGCTTTGGGGAGGGATGTTGCCTTTTCTGGTTTCTTCCCCGGGTAATCTGGGCAGGCCTGTCTCAAAGCTCTCCTCTCTGGACCTTGGCGTGCACCTGGGCCTCTCAGGCTCAGCTGTCAGACCTGGCCTCTGAAGGCCTCTAGCAGGCTCCATTGTGCTATAAGTGGGGAAGTAAAAAAGAAAGAAAGGATTTTCTTTGGGTGGGACCACATTCCTTGATGGATGGCTGCAGGTCCAGCTCCAGTGTGGAGTATTTACAAACACTGCTGGAGGTGAGAAATTAACTTTGTAGTGTATGTTTTGTGTATTGATTTGATTTCACCTGTGCTAAGAAAGCAGATGGCGTAGGAGCTCTTTGTCTTGGGATATTTGTCACAATAGCTTACTGTGACTGCATTTTACTCTTTGTCAGGGCCTCACACTAACTACAACGTGTATTTTAAGCCATTTCATCCTCACAACAACTCAAGGTTGAGACTTGCTACCTTCATGATATGCGTGGGGAAACTGAGGCACAGAGTGTTCCACCTCCAGGTATTGGTGGAATCAGGCTCCAGAATCCAGGCCCTTCATGGCTACCGCCACCTTCTTGCACATGCTGGGCAGTGCTTAAGACCTGGTTATGGCCTAACAGCAGCCTTTGTGGAGGTTAGCAGTTCAGCACTGCACTGCATGGGGCTCCAAATACATGAGTCGCCTCTCTGCAGAGGTCATAGCAGTGGTTCTCACGCTTGAGGGCACATCAGAGCCCCAGTGGCTTGTCCAGGTACCTCACTGGCTCCATACTCCTTCTGTCCCACAGGCCTGAGTGGGGCCTGGAATTTGCATTTCTAACAAGTTCCCAGGTGCAGCTGCTTTTGGTCCAGGACCCCACACTGAGACCCGCTGAGTTTCAGGGCACATGCGGCCTAGTTTTGTTGGCTTTAGCAAGTGGCATGTTTGGAGGTACAACACCAAAAGCCACATGGGGTAAATACAGAGGAAGTTTAGGGATTCTGCTGGAAGTTAACATCTTCAGGTGGAGGCAGAACAACTCCAGAAATATAACATCATTCCGTCTTATCCTCCTAAGATAGTGTAACTGTGGCTCCTGGGGTGGCCTTTGGGAGGCACGGCACTCACCAAGCCAGCTCATTACAGGGTGTGGGTTCCCAGTTCCAGTGATTAGTCACAGTGACCCCCGTGAGTAAAACCATGTCTCACCTTTGGCTCCACCTGCAGTGTCTGTTCTCCAAGGCCTGGAAATGCTTCCTTGATCCAGTGCCTTCGCATTAACATTCTCTAAGAAACACAGGGAGTCTGATCCTAGCACCAAGTTTACTGAACTGAAGTGCTGCATGTAGCATTCATTTTGGTGTGAGGACGTGATTATTGTGACGTGTGTCCCTGGCAGGAGCATTGCCCTGCCCGTTTCAGCACGCTGCCTCTTCTGCCTTTGGTGATGTGTCTTTCCTCTTCTCCTGACTTTTGCTGTCTCCCCAAGCCGCTTCAGATGCCAGGCAACCTTGCCCCCCAGGGCCCTGCAGCCTCCGGCTTCACCGCCCTGCTGCAGACGGCCTACGAGAGCGAGGGCGCGCTGCTGGATGAGGGTGTGCAGGCACAGCTGCTGGACGCCCTCCTGCACCTCCCCATGCACCGGGTCCTGCGCTCAGCAAAACACTTGCTGCTCTACCTCCGGAGCACCGTGGAGAACTTCAGTCAGGTCAGTGCCACTCCTGCAGCCCCCACCTGATCTCTGCCTCCACGTGGGTCCAAATTGAGTGACAGTATCAGTAGAGTCCTTGGGGTCACATAGTCACCCCTTTCCACATCTGGGGAGTTGGTGACCTGGCACACAGGGCCGCAGGAAGCCTGCAGCTTGGGAGCCCAGACCATCAGGTGAGGACTCATAGCTTAGCCGAGATGCCTTGCTTCATGAAGCGGATGCACAGAAGAGGGTTCAGCGCCCATGTTCTCCAGGCCTTATTTCAAACTCAGCAAATCCCCCAGCAGCCGCAAATGGGAGCCAGGTGCTAGAACCTTGGCCCTGGGGCAACTGTTCGTCAGGACAGGGCCCTTCTTACGGCAGACTAGATCAGCAGCATGGTTGGCTGTCCTGTTTTCCTTGTGTAAGTTTTAACTCAGGAGTTCATCGGTGAGCTTTGTGATTGTGGTGTAGTTTATAGATTTTTATTAGGTTTTGAGGTGGGCCTTTTCCCCTCATTGTAGTCAAAATAAACATATTTCATCAAGATGAGGAGGACTTATCTTACTGAGAAATGACTTTGAGGTTATCCGTGTTTTATAAGGAGTTGCCATTCTAGCCTGCCTCCTTCCTCAGTCCTTGTTTCTGGTAGCTTTGCACCTTCCGGTCACAGACGATCTTGGCAGACGCTGTTTGGGTGACTCACTTCTTCCCTGGCCTGAGGGATCATTGGCTCTTGTCTTCACAGCTGGGCAGAAGTACGGGGCGTCCCCTCCTGCAACTCCTGCTGGATCTTCTCAGGCACCTGGTCCTCCACTGCGTGCAGCTGGATGCCCAAAACCAGCAGAAATGCGAGGCTGCTCAGGCCGAATCCGAACTCTTTTTGGACATGGAGGCCATGGCCTCTCTGGAGTTGGCCAGTGACAAGGTAGCGCTGCCCTTCTGTGGGTCTCCTTCCTGTTAGCCTTTCCCTGTAACTATAAAGTTACAGACACTGGCTTTCTTCCACTTTATTGCAGGAAAATAGGGAAGTGCAGAACACCATAGAGGGGACCCTGAAGCCACATAACCCCCCCACCCAGAGACAAAGCAGGGTGTCATTTATGTTTCCATCATTTCTCTGCGCTCACACACACCTTCCCTCAAAGCAATCTTCCCTTGCACCCTGAAAAACTGAGCGTGAATGTTTCCTCTTCTGTAGTTGCAGCCTGTGTGGCACAGAGGTTGGGCAGGGGTGAGGTGCTCAGGGTCCCTCTCTGCAGCGGGCATGGCCCTGAAAGCAGCTTTGTTCATACTGTTGGTCTCTGGAAGCCAGCTGTCCCATGGGGTCGGGGCCAGTCCTTCTCTTAAAATTTGCATTTACCCGTTAACTGGGGTCGAGAGGCAAACATGTTCCTCATTTCACCATCTAAGGTATGGCTTCCTGCCTTTTATCTCCAAGTTGACTTTCTGGGAGGCATCTTTGGTCCACGACCACCTGTTAGCCTGTCAATCAGGGCAAAGCAGTCCTAACACAAAACATGCTTTTCTGTTTTTAGCTGGGAAAACCCAGTTGGAAAGTGCAATCGTCTCCTTTTTCCTTCATGTAATTCAAAATACGGAAGGAAGATGTATTCCTGTCCCAGGGACTGATGTGACTTCGTTGGCTAGGAGTCATGTCAGCAAGGCTGCCCCGAATGACTGAATCAGATTATTCTCAGACCCAGCCAAGGGCCTCAGTTGTTTCTGCTCAGTAGTTTCAACCCAGTGGTGGGTTCAGGGTAGTTCCTCGGGAGTTGCTCAAGGTCCAGCATTCTTCTGAAAGTGGAGATGAGATTCCCTGTAGTTCTGGGTAGTGGGCTTTCACAGCGGTTTAACCCTGATCCCCCTTCCCGAGACATGGGTGTCTTCTAAGCTGTGATGGCCCTGCCCAAGTTGTCAGCAGGTACCCCCATCCCCTCAACCAGATTTATTTAGGAGGGCAGGGCTGCTAAGAGAAACAGGTGGCTGATCTTTATTGTGTTGTGGTGTCTCTCTGTGGCCTACCGCCTGCACTGAGTGACTGGAGACAGTTGTGGCATAAAATAAACTCCTTCCGGCCACACTGCTTAGACACCTGCCTGTCTGGGCTAGGCACTGGCCAAGGCACAGTCCAGTCTTTGCAGCCCCTGGCGGGGGGATGCACTGCAATTGGATTACAGCTCTTACTGGGCTGGGGTCAGGGTGCTGTGGGCAACCCTGAGAGGGGCGCTGAGACTTGGGCATGAGGGTGGAATGGCTCAGGGAAGCTGCTTTCTGCCCTCTGTCTACTCAGAGCATCAAATACTCCCATAGCGGCTGCTGCCCCTACCTGCCGGCCCTGGTCCGTGTGTGAGATCTGTGCCTTGTCACTGTATTTCAGACGCTGGAGAAGGTGCTCGTGGCTGTCCTCAAACACCCCACGCTGGAGGGCTGGTTCCTGGCCCTGGAGCAGCAGGCCCTTCCTCCACACACACTCAGCCCTCCCTTCGTGAAGCTCCTGGCAGCCCACCTCAGTGCAGGGGTCCTGCAGCTGTTGATGGCCAGTGCCCCCATCCTCCGGGGCATTGGTCAGCTGGGCCTCCTGGCTAGGTACTCAGAAGCCATCACACGGAGCGTGTTGAAAGAGCTGCAGGACAGGAGGGCAGGCCCGGCCATGGCAACACAAAAGACCCTCCCGCAGTTGGAGGCTCTGCAGGGGCTGCACCCGTTCATGGAGCATGCCCAACTCCACGAGATCACCCTGGCCCTGCTGAGCCTGCCCAAGGCCCATCTGGTGGCCCAGCGACCCATGAAGTCCCACACAAAGGAGACACGGCTGAATGCTCTTGGCAAGACCCTGGTCCAACTGTTGACCTGTAGCTCCCAGGATGAGCTGCAGAGCGGCGAGCTCCTCTGGGCCTCTGAGTATGTGAGAGGCCTGGGGGCTTTGCTGCCCACGTTGGCCATGGATGAGTTGGATACTGTGTTCCTCCATGCTCTTCAGAGACAGCCCATGCTGGTCCCCGCAATCCGGGTAGACCTGCTCGACTACTGCCTGGCCCGGCGGACACAGGCGGCCCTTGGCATTGCTACCCTGCTCCTGCGGCAGAGCTGCACCGCACTGCTGCGGGTGGAGCTGTGGTTCGCGCAGCCTGGCCGGGGGCTCTGCCTCCAGGAGCACCTGGATGACTTCCTCCCCCTTGTCCACACATACCTGCAGTGCAGGACTCAGGGACACTTCACACGCCCAGCAGGAGGTACGGGGAAGGTGGTGTCAGGTGGCTGGGAGTTAGGGCGGCTGGGCTGAGGAGGTGCAGCCACGTGTCTGTTGTTAACCCTGGGCCTTCACTCTCCTGGGCAGCAGTTCTTTTCCTCCCTGTTTGACCCAGCTTTAAAGACTGAGAGATGGGGAAGCTTAATTTCATTCCTTTGTATTGTTTGTGTGAACGGGTTTTAGCTCGCCATGGGGCCTCTGTGCTGTATAATTGCATGTTGCTGATGATGGGTGTTTTTAACAAGTGAGAACGCCCTGCAGGGAGAGCTTCTGGTGCTTCCTGTACAGTTCTCCTTATGTTCCTCCCTGTCCCCGTGCCTCTGAAGAGTGAATCTGTGTGAGTCCAGAACCTTGGTACTCATGGTCTTATCACAAGCTTCAAGCCGGGGGGTCTCACCCAGGGGTTAAAGGGTCGCTGTCAGAGGGCTGACTGATGAGGGGTGACCGGTGCTTTGCTGGTACGTGTTGAACAGCTGGCCCATAGGGGAGACTTGATTTGTAGTGCTTGCCAACTTCGGTGGGGTCAGAACTCCTGCCCTCTCCACTCCCAGGCTACCAGGGTGACTCACAAGAGTCCTGTAATTTAGTCATGGGCTCCTGTGAGCTGGTGCGTAGCTGGCTCCAGTACAGCATGGTACACCACTACCTTTCCTTTTCTTGTCTGCCCCAGTGTCCTCTGCTGTCATTCTTGTCTTGAGGAAGGCCCTGTGGAGGCAGCTGCAGACCAAGCTTCTCAGCATTGAAGGCCCCTCAGACTCTGGGCTGCATCAGGAGATCCTGGCCCAGCTGGTCCCGTTTGCAAGAACCAGGGCCCTCAGTGTCCTCATGAACCATTTGCCCAGCTTGCTTCAGGCTCCCAACAGTCACAAGAGGTACGAAGGCTTAGACGGATGGCTGTTCCCCTCTTGGCTTCACTTTTCCCTGTAGTACTTGTAAACCAGTGAAAAACTGCTGCCCTGCTATTGGGCCAGAAAGTGAGAAGGCAGTTCTGGCTGGAGTGTCTCTCTGCAAGCAATGTCTGCTTCTGATTCCCTAAGAGCAGGGGTTCTCAACCAGGCATGATTTTGCCTCCTGTAGGGAACAATTGGCAATGTCGCATACTATTTATTGTCACATTGTGGGGGAGGAAGTTTGTTCTGGCATCTAGGGGGTAGAAGCCAGGGGTGCTGCCAATTATCTTATAATGCATAGGACAGCCCCCCACCCACCCACCCATACACACACACAGAACAAAGAATTATGTGGCTCAAAAGTCAGTAGTGCTGAGGTTTGGATACACTAATTTAGGCAAAGTGGGGCCAATGTGTCCTTCTTTCTGGCGAACTCCTGTTATTTCCCCGTGCCCTGAGAATTCCGGTGCGTCTGTGGTGTTCGGTAAGAGGCAGGGGAAGCCTATGATCCCTGGGCTTGGGTAGTGTAGGGAGGACTCAGCACCTGTCCCCATGGCCCCTTGTGATGTTGGGTTCTGCTTCAACCTAGAGGAATTTAGGCCATCAGCATAACTCTGTTTTCTGCTGCAGTTGGATCGTGGCCGACTCTGTTTCAGCTGCCCTGGAAGGATCGGCTGAAGAGCTGCAAGCCTGGAGAAGGACCCTGCTGGGATCGTGTATAGGATGGCTGGTTGCGGCTTTCAGTGGGAGCCAGCAAGGTGGTGACAGCTGCCAGGGTCAAGAGGAGCAAATGCTGCTGAGATTGAACAATCTGTTGGTGGGTGTCTTTTCTTAGAGAGCCTGGTTAAATTTTAAGGGAGAGGGTGTGATAGACAAACTAAGGTTTTAGGTTCCATTCCAAGCCAGGTGGCATGAATGGGACCCAGTGGGAAAGGAGAAGGAGCAGTGCCCTGGGGTGAAGCAGCAGGTGGGGGCAGCCCCTGGGATGATGAGCCATCTCTTATCAGGAATGGATGCTGGATTTTCTCAAACACTTTGTTACATGTGCTGAGATGGTTCTGTAGTTTTGTATTTTTTTATCCATTAATAAGTTGAGTAACATTAATTGATTTTTAAATGCTAAGCCAACCTTGCAGTCCTGGGATAAACCTATGTGACTGTGATATGTTACTGTTTTTATGTATTGTTGGATTTGATGTGTTAATATTTTATTATGAAATTTTGCATCTTGTGTACATGAGGGATGTTTATTCGTAATTTTGTTTTCTTGCAATGTCTTTGTCCTGTTTTAGGATCAGGTAACGCTGCCCTCAGAATGACTTGGCAAGGGTATCACTGGGTATAAAGTGCTAGGTTTTCTGTTTGGTGGTTTTCTTTAAGTCTCTTTTGCTCAGGATTCGCTGAGCTTCATGGCTCTGTGAGCTGTTTTCATGAAGTTTAGAAGTACTCAGCTATTATTTTTGGCCATTATTCCCTTTTACTGAGGTGTCCTCTTTTGTTTAACTGTTGTATTTCTGCATAAATGTAATTAACAAACTGAAGGCGAGCAATATGAGCTGTTGCTCAGTGTGTGGTGTCACATTGCATTAAAAGCCAGAATGTCTGTGACTTGTATTTAAACTCTGAACACAAGACTTGCAAAGTAATCCTCAGGAAAATAATCCCAGATTAAAGTTAATAAGTGTGTGATAGAGACACTCATAGGTTATAGATCAAGCAGGTGCCTATGGAGTTGTACTACGAGAGTTTAAAATCTATATTCCAGTCTAAATTATTTGTGCTACTGGCTTGTTAATTTAAGGCACGTAGGCCCCCAAAATAGCAGAACTGGGAAAGAGGACGACCATCCTGAAACCTAGCATTGCTGAGCTGTAGGAGGGGTGTCCAGCTCACCTACCACTGGTCACAGCGGATGGTCCTATCTGGTGCCATCATCAGCCCCTCCCCCAGCAGGCTGGCCTGGTGATTGAGTGACAGGCTGTGCCCTTGGGGGGTTTGTCTTCTTCCTCCTTATCCCACTTTTCCTCTCCTTTTCCTTTTTAATAGACTTTACGTTTTTTAGAGCCATTTTAGTTTCACATCAAAACTGACTGGAGAGTACGGAGTTCCCACACACCCTAGCTCCTGTGCACACACAGCCAAGTCCACTATCACGTCCCCCACCAACTCTTCTCCTTTTACTGTAGCATAATTTTCATATTTCAGAATATAACCTCTTAAATGTATAGCTCTATGCTGACAGATACACATGCCCTTTCCATGAAGATTTTCATTTTTCCAGAAAGCTTCTGTTTGTCCCAGTCACTCCCCATCCCTGCAGAGCCACCACTCTTCTGATTTAACATTATGCCATATTTGGAGGTTTCTCCCTGTCATAAATGGGGACCTACACAGGCCTTATAAGTGGCACAGAGGCCCTCCCCTGGGTAGAGGCACTGTCATGGATATAAACAGCCAAAGGGCCGGACCTGTAGTGTTGCAGGTGAGTCAGCGCCCTCTGAGTGGC